>NC_133538.1:83862468-84481530 GCF_048544455.1 Silene latifolia | reverse complement strand
ACTTTTGCATGCACACATAACAGTAATAAAATAACAATTAAAACGACCTATACTATGTATAATAGAAATTTAGAAATTGTTGAATGGCACCAGTGATCCTCAAAACCAACATGCATGCATATTGACAAACCCAATTTAAAATAAGAAACCTATAAGTTGTAAGGAAGATACCTTTGAACTGGACGATAGCACTGGCTTCAAATTTTGGCAAGCAATATTGACCTTGAACATCAAATGAACAAACTCAATGTTAAAAAGATAGGCATATTCCTATATATATAGGATAGGAAATATTGATATACTAACACACCTAATTAAAACTCTTATAAACTACAAAACATATATATATATATATATATATATATATATATATATATATATATATATATATATAAACAATAATTAGTGGCCTACCATGTGAACAGTGGTTGATTACTATTCATCAAATTACCTTACAATAAGACTAATTCCAGCCTAACCCACTTTGCCTAGAAATTAGCCCTCATAGTTGAAGTATAGTTCGTCTGAAATCTAAACAATTTATTTATGAATAAATTTAGTAAACAGTTATTTCTTATAATTTTGTTCTTTTTTAAAAATGTGTAATTAGCAATTTACTTGCATTAAAAGTAACCGTCATAGTTGATCTTCCCTGGTTAAATGGTGAAGCACAGAGTAAGTGCAAATTTGTAGTGGCAGATGTATGACCAATATCAAATTATCAGTCAACTTTAACGAAGTAAGCAATCACCAAAACGAAATAGGTAATCAAAAGTATTCGCTATTAGGCAAACGATACCTATATTAAATAAATGGCCGATTTTGTGCAATTTTGCTGAATTATAATGTTTATGAGCAACGTCTTGATTGAGAAGTACGCTTATGTAAGTCAATTGCTTCAGATATTCATTATGACACATTTTTTAGATAAAAGAAACGATTAGAGAAGTAGCAGAAGTCACCAAAGTTTCCAAAAGAATACATAGAAACTTTAAATTTAACGGGACCACCTTATGCTTATACACAGACACGTTATTATCTTCCAAAACAAATTTTAAAAAATACAGTAATTCTTTCCCTATAAGTACATTGTGAACATCTCAGAAAATTCAAAACATAAACCTCCATCCATTAGCTCCTCTATTTTTCCATCTCCCTTTTCTGCTGACATCTAATTGTGTTATTGCCTTGGTAAAATGGCATCAAACACTTTTATAGTCAGACACATACAAGTTAAGATTAATACAATAGTTCAGGAGAGTCCTCAACTATTTAGGCGCCTCAACATAGTCATGGTTGATAATGCAATCTGGGCTTTATTGAATAACGAAAATCCCACTTTAGGACGGCTCAGACATCTTATTGTTGGTGATAGAAGTCAAATCTCACCAGCAATAACAACTAATTACGTGTCCGACGGTAAGTCATATTATTGTGTAAATATGATAATGGGTCACCAAATTTTCATTCTAATTTGGCTATGTCGATTCTTTCAGAAGCGACAAGAATTAAAATACCTCAACAATGAAGTTATTATACTCTTTCAAAGGCTGCAAACAGTTCTAAACTGGCATGTGGTGGTTGACCCCTGTTTTCGAGGAGGTCAAATTGTGCTGAGGCCACAAGAAGAACAAGATGAAATCACAATGCTGGGTATTTATACAGATCATGTTGAGGCAGTAATTGATGAAAGACAAAGGGAACAAAGACGAAGAGAAGTTAAACCTTCCTCCTCTTCTGATAATAGCTGTAACTTGGAAATATGGTAATCAAAGTTATCTTATAATATAACAAGCAATAAACGTTGTATGAACACCATAGACACTACGTTTAATTGGCAAGAATAAAGCTTTCCAATTGTCGCAGCTCTGCTACCTATGCATGTAATAAAACAATCTTTCTTAAATAAATATAAGGTTTTATGTGTTAGCTAGCAGCAGCAAAAGCAAAAAATAAAGTGTAAACTAAAAAATTGTCATACCTTACACTTATGCCTTAGCCATCTGATAATTCGTAAACCGCGACAATTTTTGACAACCCAAGAATAGTGGCCCAAAAATCAAGTTATCTGACACTGTTCAAGCGAAGACGAACCCATTCCCTCATTGCTACACTCAGAGGACCAAATAACCTGCACACACACATTGTAACTTCTGATGAAATTTCAGTTTGACCAACAGCCTTGTCATCGTCAGAGATAGAATTTGCATGATACTTTCAGAAAAACTTATAAAGCAGGTCACGTTGATTCGTATTCATTTGTAGGCAAAAATCGACAGTGAAGTATTAGTGAAATCATCTTCTTTTAAACTAAATCATTAATCTCTTATCGTAAGATAACAAGGTTTGATCTTAATGTTAGCAATCTATTCATGCTTTGTTCATATAACAATTCATGGTAATAGTTGCTTTGTTCATGTAACAGATGACAATTAAGGTAAGTTGCCTACTATTTTATTTCCTACTCTAAACTTGCAACAGCTTGAAAATGTTAATAAAGAGTAAATACCATGTATTGGCCAAGAGGAGCTTTAAGAGCCAGCTGATTTATGAAAAATGAGGCATTTACCACCCGCCTTCTCAATGCGAGCATGAGCAGTCTCGGTGAACCTTAAAGCACACACCTTGACTGCCAAAACCTCATAAACTATAACATCACCAGTCATTGCTGCGACTAAAACCGCAATCTTTCCATCCTAGTTAATATTAACCAACAGCGCATCAGCAACTCAACATTTATAAACCAGTCTTTGTTCGTACACCTAACTAACCAAATCAATCCCACTTCGTTCCTCTTAGAAAACCAAACTCCAACCACATGCACAATAATTGACTAAGCAACACTCATGTGGCTTCACAGTAGTTAGGCATATGAAGCAAACTTGCTGCAATATGACAATCAAAATCTCGGACAGGCGTACAATTATTGCTACATATACTCAAACAGAACTTGAGAATGTACTGCATAATATATAGTACAATTAATTGAATATGGTAATTAATCAGCATTATTTCCCCAATTATATTATTTTCTAGATGTTTATTAGCCAAATATGGACCTCTCAATGATTTGCTTGAGATAACGAGATCATAAGTATCTAGTGACATTTCAAACAGAAAAAATTCGTCACACCTCTCCGACATAGAAACGAGACAGAAACATGGCTGTGAATATGTTTAGTATAAACTTTTATAAAAGAAAGCATCAGAGAAAGGATACGTAAAAGAAGGAAAGCTAGCCGTCATTAAAAAACTGATCGAAATGGCACACATTACATTATAATAACCACTGAGACAACTACAAAGAGGAGACCTATAGGGAAAAAAAACTGACAGCCGCTACATCCATATATATAAGGCACACTACAACAACATCCATAACAACAGAAGCAATAAAACCTTAAAAAGGCACACTACAACAGACATTATTCAAGGATAAATAGAACGGATAACCGCAACAACTGCACTATACACGTCATGATCTTCAGCATTCGCATCAACTTCTGCCTCAAACCTAACAGCATATGGAACCTGAACCCAATCAATAGGCGTGGTAATGTAATAGTTATTATTATCACTAATACCTACCCAACCATAAGGGTTACGACCATCACCCACACCTTGCATAAAGAAATCATCATGAGAACGACCCTTAAGTGCAAACATCTTCACAAGTTTGAAAGCAGCATGATAATGGCAAGCCTGAGTACCGAACTCCACCAATACGGCCTTCCTAAACCCCTCAAGACCCCATACAGGCTTCACTCTAGCTACAGGATAACCCATTTCAACTAAAATAGACTTAAGCCTACTGAAACTTTTACAAACTGCTTGTCCACCTTGCTCATGAAAAGGCATGTTTGCAAAGACACATGTATAGGGACGAGCAAAATAATAAGAAGGCATGGTACAAGAGGATTTAAACTGGTCTTAAGCTGGATTTCTTACAAGTTTTGGTTGCATATTTCTTGACCAAAAGCAACAACTATTTATATCCAAAAGCCATAAGTACACAATGACAAAGACACAGTAACAAGACAATGACAAAGACACAGTAAAAAGATGTAATGACTACTCCATTTACCAAAAAAATGAATGTGAATATTGTCAGTATAGCACAGCTAAAATATTATACTGAATTTTATTACAAATGTTTCAGGCTATACAATGACACAGACATAGTAACAAGACAATGACAAAGACACAGTAAACATATGTGATGACTACTCCATTTACCAAAAAAATGAATGTGAATATTGTCCCATCATAAACTGACTACCCTTCCCCCAAAAGCAATCAAAGGTCGTGTTTTAACATAGAAAACAAATAGGAAATTTGAAAGTTTATCCAAACTGTGTTAAATCAGTAAACAAAAAACAAACTATAAGGAGTTTCACAGCAAGCAGAACTTATAATCAAGTTCAAACAACCAATTTATTGAAGGAAAATGAGAATTGCCTTAAATTCTTTCTCTGTATAAAGGAAAACCTATTTGCTAAAACAGTAGGAGTTGGTACAAACCTTAGTTGAACAATGGTAGCCCCTCCTTCTATAGCAGCTCTGACAGTATCAGCCATTGAACGGTCCCATTTTTTATTCATTCTAGAATCTGTAACAGCATATAGAAATAAATGTTCCGGCCTGAATAACCGAGGTGCAATTGATCTACCAGCCACAGATTTAAGCTTCATAAAGTGATCAAAGGGCCCTTGAGGTCCTCTACCAATGTCCATATCTTTTCCATAATGTAATGCAGTGTCAATAAAGCGCTTGGCGATCTAAAACATATGAGAATTAAGGAATGTTCAAGTCAAAGATGAAAAAACTGGGAGCGTTGAAAGTGGGCAAATGCAGGAAAGCAAAAAGAGTGGGCATCAACGTTTTTCACGTGTCATTTGTCAATGAAAATTGTAGAGTTAACAAATAACTTCCCCATCATCTCATGAAACTCTTACGTGAACAGCTTACAAAATCAACACATTCATTGTTCTAGGTTTAAATTAAAAAAGACACCACCGATTATTTACACCAGCAATTATTTCATCAATACGTTGAAAACTTTAGAAATTCCTGAACTCCGTACAAATTTCTATTTAAAACTGAATCAGAGGACCAGATCAGACAACATAAATGAACAACAAATCAGACTGACTTGTTAATTGAATGTAATATGAAACTTCGTATACTTGCCAATGCCCAAACTTAGCTTTAAATATAGTTTCTTCCTCTACTGTCATCACGTGGCCTCCCTTTTTTACTCTTTCAAGAGAAGTGTCAGAGTTGCATGAGACTATGAGTTGTGTACAATTCCATACCCATAATCTAGAATGTTGGGGTATACGGGCCCAAAAATGAAGAAGTGAAGTAACATAGCTTTGAACACGTTTAAAAGGATTCGAAGGCTTGAATTATACAAAGAAGTATCTTTAGAAAAAGTAGAGTAAAGATGAAAAGAAGCAAATAAGGAAAGACTCAAACTGTATACATATCTTAAAGACAATTAGGGAACTAACATTAACAAATATTTGTACATTAACACAACTGTATTCATATCTTAAAGACAATTAGGGAACAATGAGTTGGTTCTTAATAGTCATATTTATACATTACCTTTGCCTGAAGTCTGGCTGTGAAGTACAAGCTTAATAGTAATCTGGTAATCTGACCTCGACGCTGCTGAATATTGTCAATCCTGTGGCAAGGATTCAACTGATTAAAAAAACTCGCGCACAAAAGGCTATTAAATATGTATACATCAAACGATTAGTAGCTCATGAGACCTAAAGGCCAAATCCTATGTTAAACGTCCGCCGACGATCCTCATCTTACACATATCCTAATCCTATCATGGAAATTGAAAATCACTATTGCTGGTTTTTTGGACCCCAAAATGCAAATAAAGTCTTGGTACAGCAATAATTAAGAAACAGTGATTATGGCGTAAATGGGAGGGCACAAAGAGTCTCAACATATGCAAGTAAGCTTGATAAACTATTCATTATACTGGACAAACTATTGTGTCTGACCTCCTAAAGTTAATGAATCTGAAAGCAATATGAAGAAGCAAAGTAATGTTACTAACCATTAAATGAATAGTTCGAGCCAAATAATATCAAGGAATTAATTGATATATGGAACTACAAATAATAAACAAGACAAAAGGCAGCGGAAGTCTCAAAAAAGGACAGGAAACCACACCACAAGACCATTCCATATTCACTAATCATCCATTTCAAATTCGGTGCGTGGATCATGTAAAGCAGAATGTCTCATTAAATTTTTTACGGACTTTACGCTACTTTTTACTGTGAGATCCATTGTTCAGAAACTGTGAATGTAAAAAGACATACTGCGTGGATCTTAACCGTCTCCCCCTGACTGCTTCTCTTTGTAGCTGACTGCTTCTCTTTGTAGCGGTCAGCTAGAGTACGCTCAACAAGGCATTCAAGTACAAGATAGTTGAATTTCTCCACACTTTGAATCAATTTAAGAGTTGCCCTTGGTCTGTCACCCGAAAATCCAGCTCCGCAACCAATATAAACACTATCAAGCCTCCTTTTAGGATTGACTCTCTGAATACATTCATCGAACAGTGTCAGTCAATAATATATTTATATTAAAGCATCATATGCAGTTGGACTTAGATTGTAACCTAACCAGTTTGATCAAACAATTATCGATTTCATCACCGCCTACAGTTTCCATCATCCAACGGATCAAGTCACTGTACTCCGACGGTTAAGCAAGAAGCTGTATCACCTGCGAAAACTCCGGCTTCTTTTCAGGTTGTAAAGACCAACATTGTTCAATTAAAGCTCTCATGGCAGGTGGACATTGCTTTGAGAAAGCCGGCCTCAGATTCTACAAGTTCAAATTCCTTTTTGTTAGAATAACATAGTTGAAATAATAGACAAAACATCGTCAAATAAAAAACCCATGAAATCAATTTCCGTCGAAAACCCATGATCAATACTAACAAGCTCTTAAATATAATCTGTAAAATAACTGGAACGCAGTACTACACTGAGAATACTAATTATTTGTACTTTCTAGATTGGTAGGCTATAGCAAACCAGAAAAATTGCACATTCAATCTCATATGTTCTAATTTCTAACATAATCAGGTTCCGTGTTTTGACAGGTTGAGTAGATTGATTCCAGCAAGGTTAAATTAATAGGTTCTGGTGTCATGATTTCACCATCTCACTTTTCAAATAAGCAATAAGTGTATTTAAATGATCAATTTTCATACTTTCTGCCCACCAATTCAACTTCAAATTGCTACTGTTGTCTGAAAACTTGCTTCACTAAATTACTACAATCAATGCAACAGAAGTTCCAAAAATAAAAATAAAACAATCAATTCCACAACTCCAAAATTAAATTTTTTTTGGTAATTAAAATTAGGATCATGCACATCGATTAAATCACTAAAGCATATTAACAAATTCAAGAGTAAATTGGATTATGATCAATTTTCATATAAAATATGTATAATCAAACCTACCAAGACCACAAACTATTGAATAAGACCGTCTTAAGTCACAGTATAAAATGGTCTACATATCCAAACAACCCAATTATTAATCAGATGCTAAATAACACCACATGCAAAGGATCCATACAAACGCAACAAACCTAAAATAATACATATTCAGACAAATAACGAACCTAATAAAAAACAAATCATACCCTCGAATTCAGACGAAGACACCATGAGCCAGCCTAATCAAGGCACCAACCACGTGTAATCCATGCGCCAAGCTCAGGAAAAATCCCACATGCATGCAGCTGAACACATCAATTCCTCAAGACATCAGCAAAAGAGAAATAAAACACACGAAAAAAAACAAAAACACTTAAACTAATAAAATATATAGCAAGAAAATCAGAAAAGATAATAAATATTGACTTGTGAATTGACCAATCACTGGGAAAAATAAAGTATAGCAGCCATAGACGAAAACTGGAAACAAGAGGAGCTCAATAAGTATATAATAGTAATCAAAAGAAATAATAAATATAAATAAAATAGAAAAAGGCAAGAAAATACAGTAAAGATAAGATAAGAAATACCAACCTATGAATTGACCGTTCACTGAGCAAAAAAAAAAAGAAGATAGCAGCCATAGACGAAAAAGAAGAAACAAGAGAAGCTCAGTAAATATGCAAATAAACCAATTCCCAGAAAAATTAGGGATAGGGGCAGACAAAGATAAGAAAACAGGACAGAGACAAAGATAAAGACGAAGGTAGAACCAAAAAGTATGGATAATAATGTTGAAAAGGCAGAGGGGTAAAATAGGCAATAGACAATATAAAATACTGTTACAGCTACAGTAAGCAAACTTTAGGATTTTTAAAGAAGTATGGAAATATATAACATGATGCACGATTCGACGATTCATAGTCATAGTTTCCTCGCTGACTCAATATTGTAAAACTTTATTAAACGATCTTATAATAAGCATGTTCAAACCACAGCCTAAAAAAAACACTTACGAAGAACAACTCATTTACATTTAACTGTCCCATTGCCCTAATGCTATAAAATCATCTTTAATAATATGAAAAGTAATGACTTAAAACACTAATTTTTAATTAAGGAGCCAAATACAGAATTTCGTTTTTATTAATCTGTTTTTCAAACGACCCCAAAAGAGACGGTCGTTTTTGCCCCTCAAAAAAAAAGATGGTTGCTTTCTTCATAATTAAAGATATCAAACTGATATACATGTCGAATTGGCCAAACCTTACCCGAACAAACACTCCATTAAGAAAACTCTTATCGCGCGCATTGGAGGTTGCCAACGGGAGCTGTCCATCGAAAGGAAAAACAATCTCATCAAATTGGAAGCGAAATTAAGAAAGGAGTTAGATGAATTCCTCGCTCAGGAAGAACTCTTATGGTACCAAAAGTCGAGAATTGAATTTATTAAGGATGGGGACCGTAACACATCCTATTTTCATGTTAGCACTCTAGTGCGTCGATGGCAAAATAAAATCACGACTTTGAAAGACAGAAACGGAGTGTGGTATGAGGAGCCTAAGGAAGTTAAGAGAATTATTGTTGAATATTTCAAAGTTCTTTATACGGATGATCAACAAACAAGCTGTACCGAAAACATTTCATGGAACTTGTTCCAGGAATTTAACAACAAGGATTGGGAATGGCTCACACGACCATTTCATATCGCTGAAATTGAAAACGTTATCAATCATATGGGAGCTTTGAAGGCCCCCGGTCCCGATGGGTTTCAAGCTCTCTTTTGCCAAAAGAACTGGCCTCTTATCGAACCATCATTATCTGAGATGGTAATCAAAGCACTCGAGGGGAAAGGTTTACCGGAAGGCCTTAATGATACACATATCGTATTAATACCAAAGGTAAATGCCCCCGAGTCCATAACCCAATTCCGTCCCATTAGTTTGTGTAACGTTGCTTATAAAATAATAAGCAAGACTCTTGCAAATCGGATAAAGAAAGTTCTTCCCCATGTAATTTCAGAAACTCAAAGTGGTTTTGTTCTAGCTTCTTATTGATGTTGTAATGGAGTGCGTCTCCTCGCCTCGAATGCAGATTCTTTGGAATGGCGACCCAACTGATCAATTCATTCTGACTAGAGGAGTTCGTCAAGGTGACCCTTTATCCTCATACCTTTTTGTTATGTGTCTAGAAAAATTACAACAAGCTATTGATCAAGAAGTTCGAAATAAGAACTGGAAACCCATTATTCTATGCCGAGATGGTCCCGAGTTAACCAACTTCTTTTTTGCAGATGATATGGTCTTATTCGGCGAAGCTACTGAAGAACAAGCCTTGGTTATGACCCATGTGCTCGTTAATTTTTGCAAGGCGTCTGGGGAAAAAGTTAGCTCTGCTAAGTAACGAGTTTTTTATTCGAAAAACACGACTCAGGAAGCTCGCCACGCAGTAAGTACCATTCTTGGGTTCGAAGAAACCAATGATTTAGGAACTTATCTCGGCATGCCTACCATCAATGGGCGTGTTACGAGACAAACTTTTACTCATTTAGAGGTTAAGGTAAATAAGCGATTGGCAGGATGGTCTACCAAACGTTTATCTCTAGCCGGAAGAGCTATTTAAGTCCAATCTACTCTAACTACCATTGCAAACTACAGCATGCAAACGGCGAAAATTCAAAGGTCAGTATGCGATTCTATAGACAGGAAATCTCGACGTTTTTTATGGGGCGGAGACCATAATAAAAAATCCATCCAACTTATTTCGTGGAAAAATATTCAACGGCCTATATCAACTGGGGGACTCGGTATCTTATCAGCACTGTAACACCCGCGAATTTCCCTTTCAGACATTTAAAATTTATTAAACCGTTTGATTGCTTTATTTTATATTTTTTGAATTATTAGATTTAATTAATTTTATTTCAAACACGATTTTTATAAAAATAATATATAAAACCTCATTTATTTAAAAATACGTATTATTAAATTACATTTTGAGGCATAAATTATATAAGAATATATGTATACATATTTTGGTCGGACAATAATAATAGTGACAGTAATAATATTAGTTTCCGTCTCAAGTTAATATAGACTCGAGACATTATTCCGTCTAGCTGTAGACCGTCACATTTCCACTTATGAGACTAATCTTTTCTCGACCTATCCTATATCGACAACACACCACTTACTTTTTTCACCTAACTAGTCTAATAATTATCCACACATACACTTACCCTACAAACAACATTTCTATATTATTATTATTAATATATATATATATTATTATTATATAATACCATTATATTACTAACCTACCCGTCCCCACCCCCTCTTTCACTCTTCTTCTTCTTCTTTTTTTTTCGAAAGATGCAGCAGAACCAACCACAAAAACACAGAGGCCATACCATCCCCATTTTTGTCACCTCCAAACTCGGATCCCAACTCCGTTTCTCAACCTTTTCCTCTAATTTTTACACCATTATCTTCCTCGTTCCTTCCTCATTCTTTTAAGGTAAGAAAGTTTTGATTTTGTTAAAATTCCGAAAATGGCATCTTATGACAAACTCGGTTTTATGACTCAAACAATTCGTTTTTCCTCCTTTTTAGTTGAAGACTGAAGATAGGCTCGTGTTTTTGACGTTTTTGCTCGAAAATTGAGAAGTTAAAGGTAACGGTGATAGGTTACTCGACAAATGTCGAAATTTCTGTCTTATGGGTCATTTTGTATGCTCTTTTTCTGATAAAGCTTGGTTCTTTACATTTTTCTTTTGGTATGGTAACTTCCATCTCAATTTGATTGTTTTTATGGGCTGCTTGGGACGGTTTTGTGGAGGTTTCTGTGCCTTATTTTTGGGACTGTTATAATCCGTTGAGAAGATTGCTTGTGAACGATTTTGGACGCGTAAATGTAGTGTTTGTAGTGCTGGTGTTGGAACATTCTATACTCTACCTTGGGTGGTCGGACTGGTGACCGTTGGATGGCCTGCCACGGCCTGGTTAGGTTCGTTTTGGGTGGTTGTCGGGTGGTCGTTTGGACTGTGGGGTGTTGTTGGAGCTGTGATAAACGGACCTTATGCATATTTTTGGGACTGTTTGTGGACAACCTAGTTACGGCTGCTTTTAGATGGGATTGGAGCAATTCCCATGATGAAAATGGGTTGTTTGTGGGACAGGTTTTTATTAGTGTTATGCGAGCTGTTTTGGGACGGTATTGCTGCGTGTTTGAAGACGAGAAATGGCTGTGTTAGTACCCGTTTTAGCATGATTGGCAGCAGGGTCACGGGCTAGGGTGGTCATGGGTGGAGTAGTGAGTAGCCATCCTGTTTCCCCTTCTTTTACCATTTAGTAGTTTATGTGGTTTTGGTAATTGGGCTTGTCATGCTCTATCTTTTGGACTTGTTATGTTTCATCAATGGGGCTTGTTAGGTTTTATTAGTTGGGTTTGAAATGTTCATTTTATTAGGTTGTTTGCATTTTATGTTTTGGGCCACACTTGTTATGGGTGTTTTGGTGCCAATTCCGAGTCATTTGAAATGTTTAAATGCCGTATCGTGTTTTATATAACTTAATTCGTTAAATATCGTTCATTTATATATTTTTCTCACATTAATCATAAATGTGGAATTTATTATTTATTCAAGTCAAAATTTGATGAAATGTCTCACTTACCTATAATATGAATTTTTAATCCGTTCATTCTCATTTATTTATCGTATCTCAAATATGAGTGAATTATTCTACTTGTTTAATTAAATTGAGTCATTTATAATTGAATGCTTGTTTTGCTTATTATAAATGGTTCACTTCCATTTGTTTACATTTTTATTCAAGTGACAAATATTGAAGAAATGGGTTACTTATTCATATTCATGATTATGATTTGTTATGAAATGTCTCACTTGGATTATCATCGGTTCATTACATGTAGTAGTCTCTTTCCAAGTTGATTCGTATCGCTTGGTTGAGTCATATTCGTTTGATAATGCCTTTATGCTATACCGTATTGCTTGACTTATCTTTACGCCTCTTTCGGATTGTCCTGCCGATTGTGGGTTTAGCTCATATCTTCTGCCTCTTTCGGACTGTCCTGCCGATTGTGGGTTCTCGATTTCTGATTTAGGGTTCGGGTCTTGGATGCGGACTGTCCTGCCGTATGTCGAATCGGGAAATGTGCTGTCCCGAGAGTCTGGCCAAATTTAGACTAGGACTGAGTCTTGGGAGTACCATTGTCGTCCTACAAGGGGAATTATATATTTATATATGAGTAGTAAGAGTCTTGCTTGGTTATAGATATTGGTATTTTTCTTTCAAGGTATGAGTTATGCCTTGTGTTGTTTGTCTTGGTCCTATCGGATACTAGGGGTGAGCTATAAGACCTCTAGTTGTGATATTATCGTCGGGATTGATGTTCCCATCCGTTCTTATGGTGAGATGCAAGCCATAAGTATGAATGTGACATTAGTAGCCACGTCCCGTGCAATGCTTGCTAAGTGGTTTTCCAAGTAATGGCTACAATTTCTATTCTTGTAAATTTCATTGGTTGATCCCTTACTTAACTGCTTCACATGATTCAGATTCTAATCTCACATCTATGTTGTAATTCCTTGAAATGCGTGCTTAGGTATAGATTACCGTATTCTTGTCCTTCATATTATTTATTTGTCTCACATGAATAATTTAATTGTGATCATGCTAATGTTGATCTAACTTGTTCCATCTCATCTGATTGCCTTGTTTACATATAAACTTGATATTCACATCTTTTGTAAGTATCTTACATGATTTACCTGTTTTAGTTCTTTGTTATGTTCATTTCGACAATTTGTGGCTGGGAGAACCTTGAGTTACTCGCCACTGACTGTGGCGTTCATGTTTATATGAATGACAGGTTGTGAAGACGCTTACGTGGGGAAGACGTGTGGGCTAGCGATAATTAAACCTTGGACCTTAGTTTGCTAGTTTAGAGACCCCTTATTTGTTTATTCGTGGGATATCTTTTCCCCGCTTTCTAGACTTGGGTTGTAATAACCTAAGTTTGCCTATTGTTGTAATTGTTTAATTTCATTTTTGGCATCCGCGTGTTAATATTTAACTTGTAATAAAAAGTTTTTAAAATCTCATAAATTTCCGCTTTAATTTATTAGTTATATTTTCTGCGTTATCGCGGGGTGTCACAGTTGGTATCAGAGCCTATGTTGCTCCCAACGCACACACGTGTACCCCAAATTTAAATTGAACTTGACCTTGAATAACGAATGAGAGATGGGTAGACTTAGGGACCTAAAGTAGTAGTCTGTAGTGTGTTTACTCTTTGTTAGGTTCTAACATGTTTGCTGATCGTCATTTAATAATTGTGGTACCGTGGATCAATAACCGTAAACCTACCAACGTGAAGATCAAGATTTGGTGCCTATTGCCGAGTATTGAAGATTTTTTCAACCTTCAAAGAATGCTTCTCCTTCCTCGAACATGTTTCTCATTATTTGTGTATCTTGCCGTATTCTTTATCTCTTGGTGCTTATCCTTCATCTAAACTCTCTTCTGTTTTACTTGAAAGCTACTCTTGTACCCCTAACTTGTCCTTTGTTCCTTACCAATCCTCCTTGACGCCTTTTGATAGTTCTCTTTCTTTTGTGAGATGTTAATCTTGGTTGGATAATTTGACTTTGGTGGAGTTTGTTTGTGGTTAACCCATAACCCTCGTTTTGAGAGGTTGTGATGATGGAAGGACTTAGGTGGTGTGATGAGACATACTTAGTGATTCTTATACCTAGATCCTTGATAAAGTGAGTATATTTGATCAGTGGAATTATTTGTGTTGTCAAGCGTGAGTTGAGTTTGTTACTAAGGTTATAGAACTTGGCTTTGTTGGTTGTGTTTGGGATTTAAAAGCCTCAGGAAGTGAAGTGAAATGTGTCTTGGGATACTAGTGCTTAGTACTTGACTTAAAGTGGATGAAATTAAATGGTGGATTTGAGGATGTAGGATTGACTAAGTAAGTCGAGTTTGTGATTGGCTTTCGTGGTCGCTTTGGATATGAGGGTTTGATAATGTATATGTTACCATATGAGAAATGCTAATTGTGGGATTATTAGTTGGCCCTTGAGAGTTCTTGAGTTGAGACATACTTAGTATTAAGAAGTCTTTGTTAACCTTGTGGAATATTTGAGAAATATTTTCTGGGAATTTAGAGCTTGGAATGAGGAACCTTGATTGAGGATTTTACCCCTTTGAGAAACCCATGGTTGACACTAGTTGGATATGAGTATAGCTTTATTGGAAACCTTGACCTTGATCTTGTGGAAATTGTTTGTGGATGTTTGAGGATTTGGAGTGATGAGATCACACTTATAGTGGAGTACTTTGTTCCAGGGAATAGAGTAGGATGAAGTAACATGAGCGTTTTGAGGAAATCCTTGGAAGTGTTGTGATTATAAGTTTTGTTGTTAGGAAGTTTTCGGAACCGTTTAGGATGATGTTGTTGTTTGAGATTGGAGTACCTGGCGTTTTCTTATTGTCTAATTTCCCTTCTTCTTTGTTCACAAGCGTTACCGTCCATCCCTCTCTTCCTCACTTCGTCGTACTCCTCCTTTAAGTTTGATACTCGTAACCTGTGAAACTCTATCTTTGACATCCTTGTTGATTTGACTTCAATTCTTACCCCTAGGAAGTTCATAATAACTCTTTTGATTAATTAAGTTTGAATCCTCTTAGCGTACTCTATATTATGATGTCTAAGTTACTTTCCTTTTTGTACAACTTCTAAACTTTCAAACTACCAGTTTTGATTCGTTGTTAAAAGTTTATGTTACTTTTGCAAAACTTTACCTATTTTAAAAGTTTGAAAATGAAAATTTGATTTAGTTCCCTATTTGCTCTTTGAGTATAGACTTCTTTATCATGGTCTTGAATTGCTAAACCCGAGATTTCTTTAAATTTTACCCAATTTCTGTTACTTTGATCTATTTATGATTTCTTTGTCAAAGGTTGATGATATCTTTTCACAAACTTGACTCCCTTTTGAGTTTAAAGGTGAAACCTTCATTTTTAATTTGGCTTTTGCAAAAGAAAATTTGAGTAGATTATCTTTTTCTTTTGATTTTAACGTTGATCGGATGTTAGAACTCGTTATTGGAGACGTTTGATAACTTGTTCTACGCTTGTCGGCGAATTGATTTTTTTTTTTTTTTTTGGTTTTTGTTTTAAATTTGTCTTTGACTTGGAAAGTTGGCGTTCTTGTGTGCACGACAAGAGCAATTTCGTTCCAAGAATGAGACTTACACTTTTGAAAACTCTCCGTTAATGTTTTTGAAAGTGTTTTCATTCTGATTTATACAAATGATTTGCCTTTCGACCTGGTTCTGTTGGAAAATTTTAATTGAAACTTTTGAAATAATTTTAATTCTTACAAGTAAGTAACCTTTTAATGCTTTGGTTACCAATTTTAAAAGTCCGGTTTTATTTTCATTTAACATTTCATTTCTACTTTCAAGTTTCGAGGACGAAACTTTTTAAAAGGTGGGGTGATGGTAACACCCGCGAATTTCCCTTTCTGACATTTAAAATTTATTAAACTGTTTGATTGCTTTATTTTATATTTTTTGAATCATTCGATTTAATTAATTTTATTTCAAACACGATTTTTATAAAAATAATATATAAAACCTCATTTATATAAAAATACGTATTATTAAATTACATTTTGAGGCATAAATTATATAAGAATATATGTATACATATTTTGGTCGGACAATAATAATAGTGACAGTAATAATATTAGTTTCCGTCTCAAGTTAATATAGACTCGAGACATTATTCCGTCTAGCTGTAGACCGTCACATTTCCACTTGTGAGACTAATCTTTTCTCGACCTATCCTATATCGACAACACACCACTTACTTTTTTCACCTAACTAGTCTAATAATTATCCACACATACACTTACCCTACAAACAACATTTCTATATTATTATTATTAATATATATATATATATATATTATTATTATATAATACCATTATATTACTAACCTACCCGTCCCCACCCCCTCCTTCACTCTTCTTCTTCATTTTTTCGAAACATGCAGCAGCAACAACCACAAAAACACAGAGGCCATACCATCCCCATTTTCGTCACCTCCAAACTCGCATCCCGACTCCGTTTCTCAACCTTTTCCTCTAATTTTTACAGCATTATCTTCCTCGTTCCTTCCTCATTCTTTTAAGGTAAGAAAGTTTTGATTTTGTTGAAATTCCGAAAATGGCATCTTATGACAAACTCGGTTTTATGACCCAAACAACTCGTTTTTCCTCCTTTTTAGTTGAAGACTAAAGATAGGCTCGTGTTTTTGACGTTTTTGCTCGGAAATTGAGAAGTTAAAGGTAACGGTGATAGGTTACTTGACAAATATCGAAATTTCCGTCTTATGGGTCATTTTGTATGCTCTTTTTCTGATAAAGCTTGGTTCTTTACATTTTTCTTTTGGTATGGTAACTTCCGTCTCAATTTGATTGTTTTTATAGGCTGCTTGGGACGGTTTTGTGGACGTTTCTGTGCCTTATTTTTGGGACTGTTATAATCCGTTGAGCAGATTGCTTGTGGACGATTTTGGACGCGTAAATGTAGTGTTTGTAGTGCTGGTGTTGGGATATTCTATAATCTACCTTGGGTGGTCGGACTGGTGATCGTTGGATGGCCTGTCACGGCCTGGTTAGGTTCGTTTTGGGTGGTTGTCGGGTGGTCGTTTGGACTGTGGGGTGTTGTTGGAGCTGTGATAGACGGACCTTATGCATATTTTTGGGACTGTTTGTGGACAGCCTAGTTACGGCTGCTTTTAGACGGGAGTGGAGCAATTCCCATGATGAAAATGGGTTGTTTGTGGGACGGGTTTTTATGAGTGTTATGCGAGCTGTTTTGCGACGGTATTGCTGCGTGTTTGAAGACGAGAAATGGCTGTGTTAGTACCCGTTTTAGCATGATTGGCAGCAGGGTCACGGGCTAGGGTGGTCACGGGTGGAGTAGTGAGTAGCCATCCTGTTTCCCCTTCTTTTACCATTTAGTAGTTTATGTGGTTTTGGTAATTGGGCTTGTCATGCTCTATCTTTTGGACTTGTTATGTTTCATCAATGGGGCTTGTTAGGTTTTATTAGTTGGATTTGAAATGTTCATTTTATTGGGTTGTTTGCATTTTATGTTTTGGGCCACACTTGTTATGGGTGTTTTGGTGCCAATTCCGAGTCATTTGAAATGTTTAAATGCCGTATCGTGTTTTATATAACTTAATTCGTTAAATATCGTTCATTTATATATTTTTCTCACATTAATCATAAATGTGGAATTTATTATTTATTCAAGTCAAAATTTGATGAAATGTCTCACTTACCTATAATATGAATTTTCAATCCGTTCATTCTCATTTATTTATCGTATCTCAAATATGAGTGAATTATTCTACTTGTTTAATTAAATTGAGTCATTTATAATTGAATGCTTGTTTTGGTTATTATAAATGGTTCACTTCCATTTGTTTACATTTTTATTCTGACAAATATTGAAGAAATGGGTTACTTATTCATATTCATGATTATGATTTGTTATGAAATGTCTCACTTGGATTATCATCGGTTCATTACATGTAGTAGTCTCTTTCCAAGTTGATTTGTATCGCTTGGTTGAGTCATATTCATTTGATAATGCCTTTATGCTATACCGTATTGCTTGACTTATCTTTACGCCTCTTTCGGATTGTCCTGCCGATTGTGGGTTTAGCTCATATCTTCCGCCTCTTTCGGACTGTCCTGCCGATTGTGGGTTCTCGATTTCCGATTTAGGGTTCGGGTCTTGGATGCGGACTGTCCTGCCGTATGTCGAATCGGGAACTGTGCTGTCCCGAGAGTCTGGCCAGATTTAGACTAGGACTGAGTCTTGGGAGTACCATTGTCGTCCTACCAGGGGAATTATATATTTATATATGAGTAGTAAGGGTCTTGCTTGGTTATAGATAAGCTTTCAAGGTATGAGTTATGCCTTGTGTTGTTTGTCTTGGTCCTCTCGGATACTAGGGGTGAGCTATAAGCCCTCTAGTTGCGATATGATCGTCGAGATTGATGTTCCCATCCGTTCTTATGGTGACATGCAAGCCATAAGTATGAATGTGACATTAGTAGCCACGTCCCGTGCAATGCTTGCTAAGTGGTTTTCCAAGTAATGGCTACAATTTCTATTCTTGTAAATTACATTGGTTGATCCCTTACTTAACTGCTTCACATGATTCGGATTCTAATCTCACATCTATGTTTTAATTCCTTATTTCCTTGAAATGCGTGCTTAGGTATAGATTACCGTATTCTTGTCCTTCATATTATTTATTTGTCTCACATGAATAGTTTAATCGTGATCATGCTAATGTTGATCTATCTTGTTCCATCTCATCTGATTGCCTTGTTTACATATAAACTTGATATTCACATCTTTTGTAAGTATCTTACGTGATTTACCTGTTTTAGTTCTTTGTTATGTTCATTTCGACAATTTGTGGCTGGGAGAACCTTGAGTTACTCCCCACTGACTATGGCATTCATGTTTACATGAATGACAGGTTGTGAAGACGCTTACGTGGGGAAGACGTGTGGGCTAGCGAGAACTAAACCTGGGACCTTAGTTTGCTAGTTTAGAAACCCCTTATCTGTTTATTCGTGGGATATCTTTTCCCCGCTTTCTAGACTTGGGTTGTAATAACCTAAGTTTGCCTATTGTTGTAATTGTTTCATTTCATTTTTGGCACCCGCGTGTTAATCTTTAACTTGTAATAAAAAGTTTTTAAAATCTCATAAATTTCCGCTTTAATTTATTAGTTATATTTTCCGCATTATCGCGAGGTGTCACAAGCACGACAAGCCAATGCAGCTTTCCTCACTAAGATAGGATGGCGAGTGCTCACTGAGCCCAATAGCCTTTGGTCACGAGTCCTGCGTGCAAAATATTATCGCAATCGATGTGACATCGACATATTCCAAGCAAAAACCAATATGTCAAATGTGTGGGCTGGAATATCTGCTCAATCAAGAACCATAGTTCGAGGTACGGATCCCGCAGTGGGAAATGGAAAAAGAACCCTTTTCCGGGATCATGCATGGGTAGATGGCATATGCTTAAGCGACCATACGATTTCTCAAATCCCAGATAATTTACTGGGAGCGATAGTTAGTGACATTTGGTGCGAAAATATTGGGTGGAAATGAGATGAGTTCTCTAATTTCTTACCGCAAGAACTTCTACAAAAGATCGCTTCAATTTCTCTAATCAGTGACCCGGACTTAGAAGATTCACTCTACTGGCAAGGTTTATCTTCGGGAAAATTCACCCTTAAATCGGCCCTTGGATTCCTTGGGGGAACCGATCCCTCAACCACACGCGAGTCTCATTTATGGCGAACCATATGCCGAATCCCAGTGCAGCAACGTGTACGTATGTTCTTGTGGTTAGCAGCACACCGTCGGTTATTCGTTAATGTGAATCGGGTTAGAAGAAATATGGGAGACGACCTCATGTGTCCGCGGTGCGGAGAGGAAGAAGAGTCAATTGAACACCTTCTCCGTTCATGTCATGTTTCGAAACAAATATGGCATTTAGTTGGTATTGATAGCACCAACTCCTTCTTTTATAATTCTCCTATTTTTGAGTGGCTGACAAAAAACGCTAGCAACAACGTTGAGTCATCGGTAGCGGATTGGCCAATTCTCTTCCCTATTACTTGTTGGTGGCTATGGAGATGGCGTAATAATGTGGTTTTCGGCCGTGCTAATGACAACCCTTTGGAGCCCCGCACCTTTCTATATCAACAGTTCGCTAGTTCAAAAAAGGCATTTGATCGCTTCGACATATTTATACCGCCTCCACGAGCATCCACTGTAGAAGTCTTCATACGCTGGCTACCTCCACCCCACGGATGGTTTCTTCTAAACACAGATGGTGTATCAAAATGTAACCCCGGGCCAACGGGAAGTGATGGTATTTTCCGGGATAAAGCAGGTAACTTTATTTCGGCCTACTACTTCTCTTGTGGTATATGAACGTCTATGAAAGCTGAAGTTCTAGCTCTTCTATGCGGGTTGGAAAGAGCAAAGTCACTCCGTATTACCAAGCTCCTAGTACACATGGATAACTCCCCGTGGGTTAAAATGATCAATGAAGATCAACTGGTGAGTAATAATCTGAAGTTCATTGTCAGACGATGCAAAGAGCTAATAAAAAAGAATCATTTGAAGGTCAAGCTGGAACACACTTATAGAGAAGCCAATAGAGCAGCTGATTGTTTAGCAAATCGAGGAGTTCACTCTAGTACTATTCAGACGCATTTAGATACCCCTCTAGATGAGTTGCGTTCTATCCTTCGTGAGGATATATTTGGGGTTGCTATCCCTCGTGTAATAGCTAATAACAATTAATCTTGGGGCTTTGCCCCTCATTCGTGCCAAAAAAAATTTACTAAATCTACATTAATTTTTATCGTTTTACCATAGTTAAATGGACCGCCGAGTATCTATTAAACGAGTCCATATTCTCTCCATTTCATAAAAAAATAAATGAGGAAGCCATTTTTTTAACGGTCCAAATTACATCTTAAACATTTAACGTAGATTTATACATAAAAATAAAGTAATAATAAAGGTTTGAGAGAAAGAAAATTATTACGGAGTATTAAATAAACTTGAGGTATGAAAGCATACAGAAAGTGCAATTAGGATTCTCTCCGTTTCCTAAAAGAAATGGAGATGCCATTTCCTATAAACGGTCTAGATTTCATCTTGCACCGATCTTACGGATCCGTTTAGTATAAAAAATAAAGGTAAAAGTAAGTGGAATCAAAACAACAATATTAAATTGTATTGTGAGAGGGAAATGGACTCTCCATTTCTTTTAGGAAATGGAGAGAATCCTTGCTCCATAAAGTGATACGATAAATTAGTCTCTTAATAATTTAGTGAGATATCATTTCTCCAAAGTTTATGAGACGGGTGTAGATTTCAGACGGGTTATTTCCCGTCCGAAATAACACAGTGAGGATCTTCTGTCTCACTTTTGTGTCCCATTGTGTGTGTCACCCACTTATCTTTTGACACATCACTTGTGGCAAAATAAAATATTGTAACAAATATATAAACTTGTTGATGTGTCAAAAGGTAAGCGGTGTGGTACATAGATGAGATACCAAATGAGACAGAGGATCCTCACTGGAAATAATACGAACCAAATGTAGTCATTTTCCGATAAAATGTTACTATTTTCTGATAAAATGTTACCATCATTTTCAGGGTAAATACTGACAACTTTAATTATAACATTTTGTCATTAAATAATTATATTCTATTAAAAAATGGTAACATTTAATCTGTCTTATTTCAAGCCGTCTAAAGCAAGCTTTATTGCTATCCAATATCGACTGTAAATCGTAATTAATTCGGATGGTTATCAACCAAGCAACCTATACTATTCATTCAAGCACGTGTCACATTTACTATTGTTGAGTTTATGGATTCAAGTACCTAAGAGGGGGGGGGGTGTGAATTAGGTACTATTTAAATATTTAACTTCAACTTTATTGAATTAAAGTGAGTTAAGAGAACAAAAGAGATGAGAAGATACTTCGAATAATATTGAAAGACTAAACGAGTATCAAGATGAATGTTTGCTGAAGTATGAAAGTAACAACTGTTCTGACTGTAGCTATTTGTCTCAGTTTATGGAATACGGACTGCAGACCAAATGTGACAGTATGATGAACTGTTACTTCGAAGGTTAAGCAAAGCAAAACAAACAAAATAAAAGAGTAGCGGAAATAAAAGAAAGATCAAACACGGGATTTTGAATTGGTTCGGAAAATACTCAAGTGCCTACGTCCAATCTACCTTTTTATTGATTTCTTTTAGTGATCTACTTCGACTACTAAAAGACCCGTACAATAAAAGACACCAACCTACTCCGGTTGTAAAACTAGTCCAAGAACTACTCCGTTCTTATGACAAGCCAACTCGCAACCTACTCCGGTTGCCAAGAGTTGAAGACTACTCCATCCTAAACTCTACTAACACACTTAGAATGTTATAGGATCAAGTTTCCACTAACATATTCTTAGCAAAGAATAGAGATGGACAACTTTTACAAGATCAACAATTCTTAAGCAAGAGAGTTTAGTATGTTAAAGTAACAGTAGCCACGACTGTAACAACTTGAAGACTCTTAGAAGATTTGCAAAGGACACACGTTTTTTAAAGCTTTGAAAAACAAATTTGCAAACTTGAAAATAATTTCAGAAAGAAGTCTTGAGATTTTATGAAGGAGATGGCTCGCCTTTTATAGAGAGAATGGGTGAGGAGGTTGCTAGGGTTTTGAAGGGTCAAAGACCACACATGTGAAGAGCTTTAGCAACCACTCAAAACTTTCACCAAAGAAGGTTCTTTTACAAAGGCAAGAATAGAGAAAGAGTGTTTGAAAGATATCCTTAAAAGCTCATGCAAATTCAGAAAACAAAGAGAGAAAAGACAAGTCACATGATGACAAGTTAACACTAAAATGGCAAAAAGCATTTCTTGTTTTCTTAAAGGACCAAAGGGTCAAATTTGCATAAAGAGGAAATATTTTGAAATTAATAATTATTCAAACCACTCTTTATTGAAGGCCAACTCCTATTAAAAATCTGAAGTTTATCTTTGAAAAATAAGAGACACGTGAAGGATTTTCGAAAGATATAAGGGCTTCAAGTGTTACGAATTGTGGCAACAATCCAAGCAGCTGTTTACTAATGAAAGCAACAGTCGTCTTGACTGTTTCTATTACTCTATGATACTCTACTTTCTCACTTGTACATTAGATGACACTAAGACTCAATACAATGGGATGATTAACAACTTCAACACTTCTTAATCCATGCTTGATTAAATCATTAATCCTGAAAAGGTAAACTAAGATAACACAAATCAAATGGGCATGTTATCATCAATATAAGGAACCCAACAACTATGGTTCTATCTCATGGTTTAGACCAAAAAAAACTTGATATTTTTCTTATCATTGACACCATACGCGGCATACAGTATCTTTTAACGTTGTGTAGTTGTTTCCTACGTTGCTTTCTTCTTCTTGATATTGATTTGTGATTCAAAATTATTAAACGTCGCCCCTATTTTACTAAACGTCGCCTCTATTTTCATTTTATTTTGACAAGTTTGCCCTTCTCTCTCTAAAAACTATTAAACACAATTTTTTTATCTTGAGTCGTAAATGGGTGACGATAGCCCATTTTTCCGATACATATGTGAATCGTATACTAATGAAAATTACGACGGAAAGCAATTCGAAAATGATTGGAATGCCGAACAACATTATCGATATTACAATGAGTATGATAGTTATGATCAAGGCGAGGGAAGTGGTTATGGTTACGATGATAACAACACGGGTAACACGGAAAAGGGAAGCGGATTTGGTTACGATTACAACAACACGGAAAATAAGGTATTAATCGAGTATTTTAACTTAAATCACGTTTTTTTATATGTCGATTAGCAAAAAATTTGAATTCGGGTCAGATATATGATTTTGCCCAGGCAAAAACGTGTGAAAAACACGTTTAAGCCCAGACGGAATCGTGTAAAACACATGAAACAAACCAGGCCTGAACGCGTGGATCACACGAAACTGACTAGACCCAAACGTGTGATCTACACGATTCAGCCCAGGCGGTTTCGTGTTTTTCACATGTTTTGGCCCAGGCATGTGCGTGTTTTGTAGGAAATATCTGTATATTTCATCAAGAAAAATTCGGATTATAACGAATTATGATATATGAAATTACTAGTCATAAACGAATTGCATAAACAAAAGAACAGAGATTTAGAATTAACCTTTGGCCCTAGCAATTTGGCCTAAGAACAATATCGAAATCGATATTCTCCTAATTGTTGCACCCAAAATGCTTTGAGAAAATGCCCTTGTTCTTGCTAGAAAGAGATCTCTAAAATTGATAATTATTTTTAGGGTTTTTGTTTTGTGATGAGAGAATTAGGTCAAAAGTTAAGTGAGAAAAATCATCTCCCTTCTCATCTATTATAACCGAAAAAGGAGAGAAAAAGGGGAGATATTTTTCTTCCTTTTTTTTTTGTTTGACCGAGTGAACACCAGAACAAATAAGGATATAATCTTCTTATTTTTGGTTGTTGTCTTATTGTATATAATGTGTATTATTATCAATTGTCATATATGTTGTCCCGTATTAATAAGTCCAAACACAACAGTTTGCAGTCGATTCATTAATACCGGTCCGTCATCAATTATTTTGACAATATCGTATAATATATACATTAACTATAAATTTAACATATTTATAATTTGCTAATTAAATATAACTGGTTACGTTTAATTACGAATTAACATCTTAATTCGTTTAAGCTAACATTATATACGTTAATTAAATATAACAGTTTATATTCAATTTACGAATTAACAGTTAATTCGTCTCAGCTAATATTATTTAATTGTATTAAATAATCGTCTCATCATCACATTGACTAACCTTTTCGTCAAATACATGGACTAACATTTTAGTCATATAAGGCATCAATGTGATCATATTTTCATACAATCACATCTCTCAAACACATCCTTTAGGTGTGACTTTTAGGGACCAGTTGATCACCGCCATCAGTATGATAATAACGTCAAACTTCTAGCAAGCCAACTGTTATTAAGTAAACGTTAATCAACTGATAAAATACTAAGTATACCCTTGTGAACCTATAAGAGATGTATATACGTTATCACACTAACTGTGGAGGACACAAGCTCCAAGAAACTCCCACTTGTCCTCACAAGTGTGTGTGCGATAACCGATTCTCATATCCTAAAATTTCTCCCACTCAATGTAAAACAATTTGCAAAATCCGTATCTACAAAGGTCGTATTTTACAAGTGATCAATATCAAGAGTGGTTTTCCCGACTAGAGAGTAACTTAACTGATAAACGAATCATCATTCGAGCATGGCCATGCATTTCAGTTACAACTCCTCGAGTGGCCCTGAGAAATAACTAAACCTGATAAAGGTTGGATATTTTCTTCAACTCGAATCCTGCAGATATAAGCATAGTATGAAATGACCCGGAAAAAATCTGCTTAGCCTCCTGTTACGGTCGACCATGAGAAAGAAACCAAAGTCACCCAAAAACTGCCTTAATCTCAAGAGACAGTCGATAGTCAAAAGAATCGACTCTAGGAACACAATGGACATCCAATCCACGACCTGGCACCAAATGTTTTTAAACATTTAGGACTCCATTAAGTTGTCACAATGTCCTACGAGGTATCGTTATAACTCGCATCTGTGATCGATCAGCCAACCGTTTGACTTATGGCTCGTTGAACCCACCATCAATCGACTTCATAAAATAATAGCCAGAGTTATCAGCTCATGTAGGCGATTACGGACCAAAACAAATATAATGTAATTCAGTTCACTTTATGGCGTTCAATGTTGTCGTACAATCCACATGAAAAACAAAATATGAAATAATACGATGAAGTTATAAATAACATATGAAAAAGAAAATGTATCGAATTCATAAGCAACTAGTACAACTCAGGAACACGTTTAATTCCCATGGAAATAACGTGCCCTTCATGCTTATCATATTTCAACGGTTTAGTGAGAGGATCCGCGATGTTATCATCCGAATCTATCTTGTCAATCACTATCTCCTCTTGCTCCACGTAATCACGGATCAGGTGAGCTTTCCGATGTACATGTCTAGGCTTGTTGCTAGACTGAGGCTCCTTGGCCTAGAAGATGGCACCTGTATTATCACAATAGATGGTGATTGGGTCATTCGAATTAGGAACTATGGTTAGTCCTTGTAAGAATTGACGCATCCATATAGCTTCCTTTCTTTCGCTTCAAGCGGCATAGTACAGATTGAGTAGTAGAATATGCTACAACTTCCTAATTGAAACTTTTCCAGCTGACTGCAGCACCATTAAGAGTAAAAACGAATCCAGACTGAGATTTTGAATCATCTCGATCCGTTTGGAAGCTAGCATCTGCGTAACCGATTGCACATAGCTTAGTATCTCCTCCATAAGTCAATACCCAATCCTTAGTACTCTGTAGGTACTTAAGGATGTTTTTAACAGCTATCCAGTGTGTTTCACCTGGATTGCCTTGGTACCGACTCGTCATACTCAATGCATATGCCACGTCTGGACGTGTGCATATCATGGCATAAATGATTGATCCTATGGCTGATGCATAAGGAACACGACTCATGCGTTCAACCCCTTCAGGTGTCTTGGGTGACTGAGACTTGCTCAAATGCATCCCAGACGTCATTGGAAGGTTCCCCTTCTTGGAGTTGGTCATGCTGAACCTTTCAAGAATCTTATCTAAATAAGACTCCTGACTCAATGATAACATCCGTCGTGATCTATCTCGATAGATACGGATTCCCAATATGTGTTGTGCCTCACCCAGATCTTTCATCTGGAAATGGTTCTTCAACCATCCCATTACTGAAGATAAGAGAAGAATGTCATTCCCAATCAAGAGTATGTCATCGACATACAATATCAAGAAAACAATATTGCTCCCACTCGACTTGATATATAAGCATGGTTCCTCGACCGATCGAGTGAAACCATACTCTTTTATCACCTGGTCGAAACGATGATTCCAACTCCGAGAAGTTTGCTTAAGTCCATAAATGGAACGTTTAAGCTTGCACACTTTCTTAGGATTTTCAGGATCTATGAAACCTTCGGGTTGCACCATGTACAACTCCTCCTCCAAATAACCGTTTAAGAAGGCGGTTTTCACATCCATTTGCCAAATTTCATAGTCATGAAAAGCGGCAATCGCTAAGATTATCCGAATGGAACGCAGCATAACTACGGGTGCAAAAATTTCATCATAATGCAATCCGTGCACTTGAGTGAAACCTTTTGCCACTAGTCGTGCCTTATAGGTATTTGGTTGCCCGTCTACAGAATGCTTTATTTTGTAAAACCATTTGAACTGTAGAGGTCGTACCTTATTAGGTAAATCAACAAGATCCCATACTTCATTCTCATACATGGAGTCCATCTCGGATTGCATGGCTTCAAGCCATAGCTTAGAGTCAGAACAGGTCATGGCACCTTTATAGGTAGCGGGTTCATTACTCTTTTTTTTTTTTTTTTGGGGAAAGTTAAGTATATATTAATAAAGCCCATCAAACAATTTGATAACTAGAGGTACATACACCTCTAATTAGTTACACTTTGCCACAAACTATTGACCCAATCCTGACTTCTCCTAGACCCAAATTTCACACGACTATATCTCAGTCTCCACTGTAATAATTCCTTCACCTGTTTTATAAGCATAACAGGTAAAGGCATGACAGACTCAAGCCTACATCGATTACGTGCATGCCAAATCAAATACATTAAGTGCGCAACAGCAGCAGCAACCACCTGTTTCTTCAGCAATGACCGCTCCCTAATTGCTATCCACCAATCAATGACCCCCTGGTAAGGCAAACAGATACTCAGCCAGTCCTCAAGTAGCCGCACACACTGCCTACTAAAAGAACAGCTAAAAAACAGATGATGTACATCCTCCTCATCAGCAGCACAAAGATAGCATCTGTTACTCTGTGTTATGTGCATCCTCATCAATCTATCCTGAGTAAGCAGGCGATTATGAGCAACAAGCCAAATGAAAAAATTGTGCTTTGGCAGCATAATCCTATTCTGTATCCAAGGATACCAGAGAACATCAGGGCCAGCATCAACAAGCCAATGATAACCAAGCTTGACTGTATAATCAGCCCCACTGTCTCTCCAGACTTCATCATACAACCACGGCTTCAACTGAGTTTTGACAGCACATAGTCTTCTCCATGCCCAGCTAGTAGTGATAGTAGGTTCATAATCTTTCCAAGTAGTATTCTTTATATAAATAGTATGCACCCACTTCACCCATAGATGATCAGTTTTCTTCTCAACCCACCACACATATTTGCCCATCAAAGCTATATTCCACTGATGTAACAGTTTCAAACCCAAACCACCCTTTCTCCTTGGTTTGCAAACCTGATTCCATGATACAAGTGCAGGGGATTCCTTTTGTTCTTGACCATGCCACAGGAAGGCCCTGCAAATAGCATCAATACTATTAAGAACTGTTTTGGGTAGAATGAATATCCTGGCCCAATAATTATGAAGGGTACTTAACACAGATTTTATGAGGGTGAGTCTCCCCGCATAAGAAAGATGTTTAGCCCCCAATCTAGCAATCCTCTCAGTCACCTTGTCAACCAAACACTGGCAGTCAAGGACCCCCAGACGTTTGGGTGCAATTTTAACCCCCAAATATCTAAAAGGGATCCCCCCTCTTTTCACACCAGAAGCTTTCTCAATACTCTTCATAATTTCCTCCTTCACCCCATTGCTATAAATGTTTGATTTGCCATTATTCATTTTAAGTCCAGAAGAGGCAGAGAAGGTCTCAAAAGCCCTGAGCAATAATCTAACAGAATGTAGGTCACCTCTGCTGAACATGAGCAGGTCATCAGCAAAACATAAGTGGGTCAACTTCAACTTAGAGCATAAAGGATGATATCTAAACCCCTGATATTTATCCAACACACCCAACAATCTACTGAGATACTCAAGACATATTGTAAAGAGCAAGGGGGAGAGGGGGTCCCCTTGCCTTAAACCCCTTTGTCCTCGAAAAAAGCCAAACACCTCTCCATTCAGGGCCAAGGAAAAGGTGGGGGAGGTCACACAAGCCATAATCAGAGTGATGAAGCTGGGGGGAAACTCTAAAGCACACAACATATCATTCAGAAAGCTCCACTCAATGGAGTCATATGCTTTCTGTAAATCAATTTTCAACATTACCCTTGGGGAGCAGACTTTCCTCTTATAGAGCTTGATGAGGTCTTGACATATGAGAATATTCCCCACAATATCTCTGTCTTTTACAAAAGCCCCTTGTGAAGGATTTATAATGTCAGGCAGAATCAAGCTCAATCTATTACACAACACTTTCGTCAAGCATTTATAGACTGTATTGCAACAGGCAATAGGCCTGAACTGCAATACACTATCAGGCAAATCAACTTTTGGCACCAGAGTAAGGGTAGTGGTGTTCAATTCTTTCAAAAGTTAGCCAGAATCAAACACATTTCTAATAGCCTTACACACCTCCCTGCCCACAATATGCCAGGAGTCTTTAAAAAATTGGCTACTGAAACCGTCAGGCCCAGGTGCCTTGTCACCAGGTATAGAAAACATAGCACTTTTGATCTCTTCATCAGATACAGGCTTGAGAAGGAGATCTCTGTGAGCTGCAGTCAAAATATTTCCATGCCTGACCACTCTTTTACATAAAGGTTTGACCGGGTTTGAGTAGTCTTCAAATGCAGCTTTTATGTCATCAGGTTTAGAGCACAAAACCCCCTCCATGTCATGAATGGAATACACCCTATTCTTCATTCTTCTTCTTTTGATGCTCGAATGAAAAAAAGAAGTATTATCATCCCCATCTTTAATCCAGGCTTCTTTAGCTTTCTGAGCTAAATAGCTATTCCTAGCCTTGACCAGTTTAATGAGATCATTAGCACAATCTTTTTCAGCATTGCATAGAGTATCATTCATGGGATCCTGAATGAGCTGCTGCTGGAAGTGTTTCAAAGCCAATTCAGTAACATTGGTAAGGTTTTCAATGTCACTAAATTGAGCTTTGTTCAAATTTTTAAGCACAGGTTTTAACCTCTTCAATTTCTGTACCACTCTATACATAGGAGTAAAACGTCATTTTCCTCGACCATACCAATGTATATGTCTGGAGGATTAGAGACTCTATCCGACCTCCTAGGTTCCTAAGGAATATTTACCGTATCATCATTTGAAGGAACATCTTCCTCCATCCGTTCCTCGGCTGTTGGTTCTTGAATCTCCCAGCTCGAAGGTTCTATTACTTGACTTGTTCTCGAGAAATTCTTTCTCTAAGAACTTTGCACTAGCCGCAACAAAAACTCGATGTTCGGTAGGCGAATAAAAGTAATGACCAAACATTCCTTTTGGATAACCAATAAAGTATGTCTTGACCGATCGCGGGCCGAGCTTATCCTCGTGTCTCCACTTGACATAAGCCTCGCAGCCCCAAACCCGAATAAAGGACAAGTTAGGGACCGTTCCCTTACACATTTCATATGGAGTCTTGTCGACAGGTTTAGACGGACTTCGGTTAAGTATAAGAGCAGCTGACAAAAGAGCAAAACCCCATAATGAATCAGGTACTACCGTGTAACTCATCATGGATCGAACCATATCAAGTGGTGTTCGATTTCTCCGTTCGGACACACCGTTTAATTGAGGTGTTCCAGGTGGAGTTAACTGTCAAACTATTCCACAGTCTTTAAGGTGTTGATCAAACTCATTTGAAAGATATTCGCCACCCCGATCTGAACAGAGTGCTTTAACCTTTCTTCCCAGTTAGTTCTCAACCTTATTCTGGTATTCCTTGAATTTTCAAAGAACTCGCTTTTATGCTTCATTAAGTAGACATAACCGTATCTACTCAAATCATCCGTGAAAGTGATATAATCTCTATAGCCGTCTCTTGCGGTAATTGACATAGGTCCACATACATCAGTATGTATGAGTCCTAATAGGTCACTAGTGCGCATTCCAATACCTTTGAAGGAAATTCGAGTCATTTTGCCGATAAGACATGATTCACACGTGCCAAATGAAGAGAAATCAAATGTGGGAATAGTCCCATTATCAATGAGTTTCTTTACACGTTTTTCATTTATGTGTCCCATTCGACAATGCCATAGATAAGTTTGATCTTTGTCACCAACCTTTAATTTCTTATTATTCACATGTAATATATCTGTGGTTTGATCTAAGATATAAATTCCATTCATGGAAACTGCTTTGCCATAAACCATTTCATTAAAAGAGAAAATACATACAGCTATTGTCCTTTATTGAAAATGAAAAACCGTCTTTATCAAGTACGGAAATAAAAATAATATTCTTAGATAAACTGGGTACATAGTAACAGTTATATAAATATAACTCAAAACCACTAGGGAGCTGGATTACGTATGTTCCCATTGAGACTGCAGCAACTCGTGCTCCATTCCCGACTCGCAGGTCCACATCACCCTTTGCGAGGGGTTTGATGTTTTTTAGACCCTGCAAATGCTTACACAGATGAGAACCACAACCAGTATCAAGTACCCAAGTTCCGAAACTTGCATGGTTAATCTCAATCATATGAATATAAGATGACATACCAACAGGAGTGACACGGCTTGCTTTTATGTCCTCACGGTACACGGGACAGTTCCTCCTCCAATGCCCAGTCTTGTGACAATGGTGGCACTCCATGTTACCGCCCTTGCTCTTTTCTTTGCCTTGTGAGCCACTAGTCTCACCAGGCCCACTCTTACCGTTTCCTGACTTCTTAAACTTTGGCTTTCCTACAGTTAGGTCGCCGTGAGCTTTGCCCTTACCCTTATTCTTGTTGGAAATCATGAGAACATCTTGCTTCATACTCCCACTCAATTTCATATCCTTCTCGGTCTGTACGAGAAGTGATTGTAGCTCATGAGGACTTTTCTTCATGTCATTCATGTAGTAATTTGCCCTGAATAGGGCAAAACCATCATGAAGTGAATGAAGCATACGGTCAATGACTATGCTCTCACTGATTTTGCAATCAAGTGCCTCCAGTTTCTCGAAATTCTCAATCATGTTAAGAATGTGTGGGCTAACCGGTTGGCCCTTCTGGAGTTTCGAATCAAAGAAGCGACAGGTATGCTCATAAGTAACGATTCTCGGTGCTTTTGAGAACTCATTAGTGAGCGTGGTGAAAATCTTGTTTGCACCTTGGGCTATGAAGCGTCTTTGCAAATTGGTTTCCATTGCAAAAATGAGTATGTTCTTTATTGCACCCGCTTCCATGACGAAGTCATTATAAGCAAGTGACTCGTTAGCTCTTGCATTGGGGCCTGGGTTTGGCGGTATTGGCTCAGTTAAGTACTTGAGCTTACCGTCAGCAATGGCAGCATTCCGTAATGATGCCTCCCAGTCCGCAAAGTTGGACCCGTCATTCTTCAGTCGTGTGAACTGATTCATGTGGTCCATGAAAGCTTTGAGCCAGGACTCACGTCCAAGTGTGGCACTTGGCATAGGGATATCATTATTTCCAGCCATTTGTTGTAAGCAGTATTATCAATATAAAACGAATTCTACACTGCAAAAAGGAAAAAAAATATAATAAGCATACTCATCGATATGATTTAAGTCTAATGCAATACTGTTATAACGCGAAGACTCAAGCATTTATAAAATTGACCTTCCTCAAGAATTATATAAATGATCCCAAGACTCAATTATCTGTAAATTGATAAGCCAACCTTTTGACTAATTCTACTTTTAGAATTCTTGGTTGATAAATTTCTGTAAATTCTATCTATAGTCCATCATAATCTCGAGAAACTCTTCGGATTATAATGTTGAGGTAAACTAAGTCAACACAAACTACTTACCCAACGTAGAAGGGGTCATATGGAGAGTAAGGTCCTATATGCCTACCGACGAAGAAGGGATTCATAGCTGTTTGGCCTATAAAGACTAGTCTCAATTTCAGTTTTGGAGGAAGATCCCATCAACTTTATTTTAATTCATTTTAAGTGAACTAATATCTAGCATGCGAGAATGAATAAACTAAGATGATGGCTTAAAATTGTGTGACATCTTTATGTCCATGATGACTAATATCAAACTATATGAGTCAATTTTCATGCATTTAAGTAGGTGGTTTGGTTTAGGCGGAATATGATGCACTAACTATGAAGCGAAGAAAAGCAATAAGAATGGAAAAACGTAAAACAAAATAAAGTCCTAGTGTGGCCTATCTACCAAAATGAACATAAATACAACTTTGGAATCCTTCCTAGGACCCGAGAAGCTTGTCTTGATGTTCCATCTTGGTCCATGTAGCGGGAGTGAGCAATCCAATCTCCATCTTTAGTCTTCTCAAAATTATAATTAATAAATTACAAAATAAACCTATTTACATTCTAATTTCAAAACCATAATACTAAAGAAAACCAAAGGAGATACGAGATCTCAAAATTACATTAAAATTATGTTTCCATCATTACGAAAACATAATTAACTAAGGCCACACTAGGTAATACATATTACAACCGATTGCAAAAAAAACCGTAAATAAACCATTCAATCGATTCATACAACTAAATAAAAATGCATCAACTATAAATTAACCATTCAAGACATAATTCCTTAATTATGTAGACTAATTTATCCAAACCATTCCTCAATTACTCACAATAATTCCAATCTTAATTCACATTAGCTAGTGATATGAATTAATCCACCATTATTTTAAACCTCTTTAAAATAATTGGGTATCTTTAATTTGTGAACTTTTTCACAACAAACAATCATACATTATAAATAATGTTTAAAGATTATTGGCCAAAAATAAACAATTTTCTTTTTTTTTATTATTATTTTTTTTTTATAAATAGCTCTCGGTAATCATCCCAAAAACAAAAAACCGTTTTTTTTTCCTCTTTCGGCATTTAGCCCTAAAAATCGTAAAAAAAAACAGTTTTTTTTTTCTGCTAAAGCTCTCGGCTGAAATAAAAAACGAAAACAGCCCTTTTTTTTAGAGCTTTCGGCTGACAGTCCAATAATTCGAAAAAAAAAACAGTTTTTTTTTTTCTTATCGAAAAAAAATAACATTTAGATGAACAAATTTGTTTAAAGTTGCTATTAGAACAAGATTGGCATAATCATCAACATTCAAATTAATGAATCATGATCCTTAAACAACAATTTAACATCATGTGTGCCAAAAACTATGTAGCAAAAACAAATAATCATCATTAATCAAAATAATTCCATTTACATTTCAATTTAATTTTTTTATTAAAATCAAAACATCTACAAATTTATCATATTATCATCTTAACAAATTAAAACAACAATATGAATAAATCAAATGGAACAAAAACATCAAAAACAAAAACAAAAATCATCTCGGCAAAAAAAAAAACTCACGGCCGAATTTTTTTTCCTTTTCAAAAATCTTTTTGTTTAAATCCATATATGAAAATCATATAAAATAATTTCGTAACCTGGCTCTGATACCACTTGTAGGAAATATCGGTATATTTCATCAAGAAAAATTCGGATTATAACGAATTATGATATATGAAATTACTAGTCATAAACGAATTGCATAAACAAAAGAACAGAGATTTAGAATTAACCTTTGGTCCTAGCAATTTGGCCTAAGAACAATATCGAAATCGATATTCTCCTAATTGTTGCACCCAAAATGCTTTGAGAAAATGCCCTTGTTCTTGCTGGAAAGAGATCCCTAAAATTGATAATTATTTTTAGGGTTTTTGTTTTGTGATGAGAGAATTAGGTCAAAAGTTAAGTGAGAAAAATGATCTCCCTTCTCATCTATTATAACCGAAAAAGGAGAGAAAAAGGGGAGATATTTTTCTTCCTTTTTTTCTTGTTTGACCGAGTGAACACCAAAACAAATAAGGATATAATCTTCTTATTTTTGGTTGTTGTCTTATTGTATATAATGTGTATTATTATCAATTGTCATATATATTGTCCCGTATTAATGAGTCCAAACACAACAGTTTGCAGTCGATTCATTAATACCGGTCCGTCATCAATTATTATGACAATATCGTATAATATATACATTAACTATAAATATAACATATTTATAATTTGCTAATTAAATATAACATGTTACGTTTAATTACGAATTAACATCTTAATTCGTTTAAGCTAACGTTATATACATTAATTAAATATAACAGTTTATATTCAATTTACGAATTAACAGTTAATTCGTCTCAGCTAATATTATTTAATTGTATTAAATAATCGTCTCATCATCACATTGACTAACCTTTTCGTCAAATACATGGACTAACATTTTAGTCATATAAGGCATCCATGTGATCATATTTTCATACAATCACATCTCTCAAACACATCCTTTAGGTGTGACTTTTAGGGACCAGTTGATCACCGCCATCAGTATGATAATAACGTCAAACTTTTAGCAAGCCAACCGTTATTAAGTAAACGTTAATCAACTGATAAAATACTAAGTATACCCTTGTGAACCTATAAGAGATTTATATACGTTATCACACTAACTGTGGAGGACACAAGCTCCAACATGATTTTCACATGTTTTGGCCCAGGCCATTTCGTGTTTCCTACGCATTTAGGCCATTTATTTATTTATTTAAAATTTAGGAAAACGCTGAGGAAGCCGATGGAGACAGTATTGATTATAGTGCTAAATTTGTATTTGATTATACGTTTCACACCTTCGAAGAAGCATTTGATCATATTAATGATGTTGCTTATGGGTTGGGGTTTCACTTGATAAAATATAAGTATCACATGGAAAAAACTCCTCCGTATAAAATTGTTGCATGTGAGCGTAGTAAACCTTACAAAAGTAATGTGAAGGATCCCGAAAAAATCGCAAAGAAAGTCAAAAACGAAGAGATTAAAGTGTCCATTGGCAGTAAGGGTGATAAATAGAAGTGTTGGTGGGTGGCAAGTAGTTCCTAAGTGCGGGTTTCATAATCATAATTCTGGAAAGTATCTTGAAGGTCATACACGTAGAGCAAAGTTAACTGATGAACATAAATAATTTATTAAGCAACAGCGACAGTCTCATGTGAAACCTGGGATGGTTAGACATGCATTTACGCTTAGGTTTCCTGATCAGTCGGCTGCAATTTTGAAACAAATTTACAATGAGAATGTCCGGTTGAGTGCAAAGGATAGGGACGGGAGGAATAGTGTGCAATATATGTTACATCTAGCGAACGAATCTAATTATATCAGTGAATATGTGGTGGAGGGGGGAAGAAAAGGCTCTTACACATGTTTGGTTTGCTCATCCTGAAGGTGTAGAGATGTTAAAAGCGTGGCCCGATGTTATTCTTATCGACTCTACATACAAGACGAACAAGTACGACCTTATATTGGTTCAATGTGTAGGCGTTACACCTGTTGGAAAAAGTTTTTTAATAGGTTACACGTTTTTTTAATAGCCCTAATGATGTCATGGAGGAACTTTTCAATAAAGTTCGAAAATCTCACATTTCTGTCCAAAGAGATGTTATTGAGACATTATTCAGTAAGCTGTATCCAGAGGACGAGGTTGTTGAAGAACCTGAAAAAGCAGAAACATGTCGTGGTCGTCCGAGGAAGTCAAATACCCGTAATAAATCTGGCGTCGAACATGCTAGACGTAGTCACCCTAGTACGACAACAACTACCGATGGAGGTATGTTTTTCAATAGTTTTAATTCTTAATTGTTTTAATTGTTTAATTGATTAAAAAATAAAATTGCTTTTCAATGTAGGTGACGAAGCTCCCCTTACGCTCAATTTTGACTTTATATCCCACATTGGGGGTTTCGTATATGAGGAGTTTGTGCCGATCCCGGTCAAAGATTGCTTTTTGGGTGCTTTTGACCCTGATGGGGATGGTTATTGTGGGTTTCGTGTATTGTCTCATGCTAAAATAGGAAATGCCAGAAATTACATCGAGATGCAAAACCTACTTTTGGGAGAGCTAAAACACAATATTTATGCCAAAGTTTATTATGGTCAGCGAAATAATGCTTGTAGACGGATCAAATGGGCTAAACATAAAGGATGTCTAAAACAAAATTGGATTGCAAGTTTGGATCTAATCTCGTAACATATTACCTATCCTAAGTCACCCTATAAACTAATCTACACTAATTTAACAAAATTAAAAAGATTGCAAAAATAAAAAAAAAGCAAACATACCTTATTGTTGAATTGGTTGTTGTTGTTGTTGATGAATTGGTTCTTGTTGCTGTTGTTGATGAATTGGTTGTTATTGTTGTTGTTCTTCAACCGGATTTGTTCTTGTTATTGTTGTTCTTGTTGTTTTCGTTCTTCCCGTTTTTCTGCCTTTTTTTTTTTCTATTTTTGTTGTTATTTTTCAAGCGGATTTGAATTTCTTGTTTTTTGGAAGCGGGTTTTGAAGCGGAATTAGTTTGAACACAGAAATGAAAATAAATGAGTGATGGTATATAAAGTAGCAAAGGGCAAAATGGTAATTTGTTAGGGGCGACGTTTAGCAACCCCCTTCCTAATAAAAGGCGGTAATACAACTAATCAACGGTCCATATATTTCTTGCCACATAATTACATTTTCTGTTATGCTTTGGTCCCATTCCCCATTACTTCACCAATTTAAGGAAATTTTTATAACGTGTTAGTCGCTTTCCTTTGGCTTACTTTTTTAGATCATATTCTTTTGGACTGAAATTGTCTGAACTGAATTTAATGGAGTTGAACTGAACTTAATAGAGACGAATTGAACTGAACTGAACTAAACTGATCTGAACTGAACTGAAATGAATTGAACTAAACTGAAATAATAATAATAATAATAATAGTAATAATAATAATAATAATAATAATAATAATAATAATAATAATAATAATAATAATAATAATAATAATAATAATAATAATAATAATAATAATAATAATAATAATATAATAATAATAATAATAATAATAATAATAATAATAATAATAATAATAATAATAATAATAATAATAATAATAATAATAATAATAATAATAATAATAATAATAATAATAATAATAAGGGTGTTAACTAGGCCTTCCTTAACATATAAGGGCGTTACCATCTCGGTTGCCCGAGGTAAGTAATCATCAAAAGTCGATAAAAGAACAACTATAGTTATATTACAAGCGTGACAACCAACTTAACAAAATAAAGGTACAACTCATCGGCTACACTCTATTACTATCAGAACTCGTGAAGACTCATCCCTGCCCGGACTCCAGCTATCAATGACATCAACACCTGCTAAGATAGACTGCTCACCATAAGGGATCACGGCAGACACATAAACAAACAAGACAACCACACAAGGTCAGTAACTGGGGCAAGACTCAATATAAACCGACAACAATTATCAATACATTACAAACACAACCAGTCACAAGCAATCACACCCACTCCAATCAATCTCCGTCACCGATCATTCATGGAGCCACGCCGGTGGGGGACCGCAGCCGTACCCACCAAATCCCCGCTCATCATACCGAGCGATAACCCTGTCCCATTAATGTGCACATCCCCTCCCGTGGCGGGTTTCACGGAGGGCGAAACTAGGGCGTGAAGCCACTCCCGCAAGTGACTCCACTCAGCCGAGGACGCGCCTCGAGAACCAGAGACAAACAGTCACAGACAGCTGCAATACAACAACAACCAACAAACTGTATACACCAATCGACTACTGCATATACGCTGCCACACAACACAACCACACTACAACAACCAAGACACAATAACCGACACACTAAACCATCCACAGGAACTGAGTAGGCGAACCTACCTTTAAGCGACGGCAACGATTCCACGCTCATACATGCAAAACCCAGCAATCAAGCAACACATATACACATAACACAACCATCAATCACTACCAAGCAAACCCTAACTGCAAAGACAAGGATACGGATGATGATGACGACATACCTACAAGAAGAAACCTGGCAAATGACCGCTACCCGACTCAAGCTATGCTCTCCTAAGGCACAAGGACCTTCAAAGGCTTCCATGGAGGTTATATGGTGAAGGGAAGGGAAAGAGGCGACCTAAGGATCTGAAGAAATGAGGCGGAAATGATTGCGGATATAACAAAACGCGATTATAAACCCTCGCTGAAAACACAATACTCGATCGAGTGGCCCACCTACTCGATCGAGTGTCCCCTACTCGATCGAGTATCAAAGCTACTCGATCGAGTAGCCTCTACTCTATCGAGTACCACCCCTAACTCACAACATAAGATCACTTTAGTACGTACTTCTAAGGACCATGACCACCCCCGAGGTCGGTCAACGCTGGTCAACAGGTTTCTAAAAGGGCGGGTATTACAGTCTTCCCCCTTAAAAGAACTTCTTCCCCGAAGTTCAACTCACCTATCTCAAAGCACAAGACACGGGAACAAAACGACATCACTACTCTTTCGACATAGGTCACTACTCCCCGAAAATACCATCCCCCATGTCATCATCATCATCATCATCAACTGTCTAACGCTCCATATAGATCGACCTTTAGAAGCTACTACTCTAAATATCAACCTCACAACACAAACCGACACGACCAACGATTACCCACACATTATGAGATTACACTATCACTAGCAATAACCATCAACACGAACCAAATCCCATTAACACAACTATGTTACTCGGTGATACGATTCTATTCCAACACATGACATAACAACTATCTCTTTATGACCGTCATTTAAAACATACTATCAACTTTTACTTCGACACACGAATTACTCAACGAACCAACGCAAACAATTACAACTTCATACCACAAATGCTACCAAAGTAGAAGAAACCTTATAAACAAACAACAAAATACTTGCAATATCGGCCCTTTTATTTTGTGACATTACTCTTCCCCTCTAAAAGGAACTTCGTCCCCGAAGTTCACTGCTAAATCACTACACATGTTATGTACTACTTACGTCTTGACACATATATCTAACTCATATCATTCATTATTGACATTACTCATTAATTAGACAACCATTAAACCATGAAAAACGTAGGCAACCGTATTCAAATAACTAGCCACCATCAAGAATGCAGGTATATATCATTTGCATTTGTAAATATGGAAGGACACACTTCCGGTGAAATATAACTAGTAGACATGACGGATGTAAAATGAATGCAATAAGAAACACTTACAACCTCACTATTCGTTACAAATACGCATCTAAAATCCAAGCACGACTTTCAACATATGAAATTAACGATTCAAATGTGTTACTAATCATCAATAACCATGTTAAACACCAAACATGTATTCATATAACCATTAAACAATTTTAATTTTACGAAAAGTTCTTGTAACAGTGCTACTCGATCGAGTGCCCCCTACTCGATCGAGTGTCTTGGCTACTCGATCGAGTAGCCCTGAGATCAGAATACCTCATATCTGTCACACCTGCAGCTACTCCACCGAGTATGGGGTACTCTGTTGAGTACCTACAGGTCAAAATATTGAAAATTCCTGTCATAACACCGTATATATACATAAAACGTCACTGAAACACGAGTCGTAGTAACAACCGACCCCCAAAATCCTGCAAGTAAGTTCAAACTAAACAAATCCGGCCTTATGGCCATCCGTACAAACCACAATAAAATGTTCTAACTAACAACGAATACCATCGTCCAACACCATCAACCATAAACAAGGATAAAGAAAAGGAGTATCACTCCTACTGCTGCTGCTGCTCATCCATCATCTCATCTCCACCACCATCCCCTCCCGAGGTGCCTGCCCCCGATGACCCAATACCCGCATCAACCCCTGCCCCAGCTTCAGGACTCACATACCATGGGGTCAAGCCACCAAAAGCAAAGGACTGTGGTGTCCCCCAAGCTGACTGATCCACCCCGTAAGAGTGGAAAACCCCACTATAGTCCCCAACTCCGCTCCACCACACTGGATGTGGTCCCTCGGTGCCAATCTCCTGAGCATACGCCATCTCATGCATGTTCTGGAGTGTCAAGGTGGATGACACTCTCTCTCCCAAGTAGCTCGAACGCATCTCTGGGGTGTCGAGGTAGGGGTAACAAGGAAAAGGGTCTTCTTTGCTGCGGGGGTCTTGCCGCCGTGGTCTAGTCTGTTGTCCTCTCCCTCACTCGACGAGGTCCTCTCCCTAACCTGGGTCTCTCCTCCACCACCGCCACATTCTCCCCCTTCTTCGGCTCGGCATCACCTGAAGGATCGTGTCATCAATGAGGTACGTCTGCAACTGTCGAGGTACATCATCATCCTCCTCCTCCTCATCGGAGTCAACAGCCACCACCACCACCAGATCTAACGGCTCTGTCGGTGGGAGGTACTCAGGAGCCGGGATCTTCATCCAGCTCATACCCCACATCCTCCAAGCTAGGCTGCCATCAGCTAAAGTTATCAACCATTTCAGGTCGAGGTAGTACTCTCTGTCCATCGTAGGCACCGGTGTAGATAGAGGCACGTACTCCGAAGAAGCCTCAAAGGAGGCTAGCTTTTCAGCTAGCCGAGTGGCGATAGCACCACAACTCAGGTACCGGGTGGTGGAAGTAGCCATCAAGGCCAGGCTAGCGCAGACCATGGCGGGAGCATTAAAGACCACCCTCTCGGTCCGCTCCGGGTTCAGATAAGACATTAAAAGCAATAGTTCATGATTGTTCAGCTTACTCATATCCGGCCTCTCGTAAAGGAGGTTTGACAAAGAACGAAGGAAGATCCTCAAAGTAATATGTTGAACATCATTAATCAACATGTTGCTAGAAGTGGGAGCTGACTTTCTGGAAAGACAAGGCATGAGTCGGTAGACACCGCACTCGGATGGGATGTGACACCCCGCGATAAAGCGGAAAGTAAACTACTGAATATATGCAAAAAAAATGTGAAGTTTTGAAAACTTTTATTTAGTAGATAGGGTTTAGCATGCGGGAGTCACTAACATTCGACAGAAGGAAAAGCGGAAATAAAAACAAGGGTCCATACAAATAAAACGGTCAAAAGTGGGGAAAATATATCCCTCGAATGACATAAAGAAATAGGTGAGTCTAAGCGGTGAATAAGAAATCTAAAAGTCCGGGGTGCTCGCTAGCTCACACGTCAAACCCCATATAAGCATCTTCACAACCTGTCATTCATGTAAACATGAACGCCACAGTCAGTGGGGAGTAACACAAGGTTCTCTCAGCCATAAAATGTCGAAATGCAAGTAACAAACACTTAATTAAACATATTAATCATGCATCATATATGAACAATAAAGGACAAAAAGATATAATGAATAATCAAGATGAGATAAGCATATTACTTTCTTAATGGAATAGGCATGGTAGGTTAGAATGAATATGCAATCGAGGGTGTAGAACAACAAAGTCAACCAACACATATTGACCGACTCATCAAGAGTAAGACATATACCTAGTATGAACTCACAAGACAACCATTTAGACTCCAACCTCTTGGTAGGACGACGATCATAATACGGTCCTAGTCTAAACCTGGATCCAGACTCTCGGGATGGACGTCACCCGATTCGACAAACGATATACCAATCGTATCCAAGACTCGAAACATGGCACATACTCGTAACCAAAGGTCGAGTAACCTCTAATCGGAAACATGGCACACACCCGTAACCAAAGGTCCGAAGAAAGGCGGAAGGATATCCTAATTCGGAAACATGGCACACACTCGTAACCAAAGGTCCGAAAGAGGAAAGATAACCCAATCCGGAAACATGGCACACACTCGTAACCAAAGGTCCGAAAGGGGAAAGATAACCCAATCCGGAAACATGGCACACACTCGTAACCAAAGGTCCGAAAGGGGTAAATAAGGAATGTCAAGTAGTCACACAATGTAAAACGTCACACTTGAGTCACAATAGGAGTAAGAATGATCATGCAAACATCATATGACACGGGATCTTTAATGTCACATTCATACTCATGGCTTGCATCTCACCATAAGTACGGATGGGAACATCAACCCCGACGATCATATCGCAACTAGAGGGCTTATAGCTCACCCCTAGTATCCGATAGGACCAAGACTCTCACAGCAGAACAATACAAGACATTATCAAGAATATGACTCTTACGAGTACTTATAATAAATAACGCATACTTGTATTATATTAATAACTATTCCACTTTATAATTTAACAAGCCGGTTAAATAAAATATAACAAGCGGTAATGGGTAACTTACGTCATGTGGAAATTTACGGAAAGCACACAAATCCAATACATGTGACAAGATGAGCCCAAATATGCAAAGGTAGTGAGCCCAAATAAGATAAGAATTTGAGTCCAAAATTTATAAGGAGTTGAGTCTAAAATTTATATGAATTTGAGCCTAACACTTACAAGTTTGTGAACCCAACATTTATAAGTTTGTGAGCCCACACCAACTTTCGCCCGAAATGAGACAAAACAACCGCGGAAGGAGTAAGGGGAGAGTATGGCTCGGCACTGTGACCAACAGCCAGGCCGTCAGCCATGTCATGGCCGCACAACCACTAGCCTTGCCACTCACAGTCAGCCCCCATGCCGCAGCCAAACCACCCTTCACCTTCCCGCACCAACACAGTCCCCAAACAGGGGCAAAGCAGTCCAAAGCCCGTGAAAAACAGGGCACCCACAATCCAAAGTCGAGTTTTCAAAACGAGGAAACCACGAGTATACATGGGACGGCTTTAGCGTGAGGACACAAACAGGAAAAACGATTCGAGGGATCGATTAATTCGTCTCAAAACAGAGTTCGAAACTAGCATGGAACAATTTAAAGCCGTGGTTTAAAGCTCTCATTTCAACTCCGTTTTAAGACGAGATTAAAACGGGGAAAACATGTGTACATGTGACGATCCTAACATGAATAGAATGTGCACCAAAACCATTTCGAGTGACTGATTTGTCCCTCCCCAAAAACAGCAGTAAAACGTCAAATGCACAGCACAAAAACCGAGTTCCAGCAGCTTATTTTAGAACGAACTCGAGACGTAACAAGCAGGCAAGTTAGGACAGTATAAACACACAAGGGGCATAAATAAAGCCATCATCTTCAGCATAAGAGAACTCAGAAAATCCAGCAGATATGAACATATAATTTACTCAGCAAGAAGCAAGCCATACACTATTTTCGAACTCGAAACCGGGTAAAAGAGAAGGAACAAGTAGTGAAACACGACCACCATGGAAGTTTACCACATGTACTTCAAAGAACACTTCTATACACGAGAAATCATTCCAAGGTTTAAACTTTTACTATAAACACAGAAAAGTCGAGTAGAAAAGGCGAGTTTCCCGACAAATGTCGAGTAACCTATCACCGTTACCTTAACTTTCTTCAATCTTCAAGGGAATGGTCTATTATGAACGAGTTTCCTTCGGGGTCCTCAAAGTCTTCACCTAAAAACCGTAATAAGAGCCGAGTTAGTTTAAAAACGTCACATTTATGAGACGGGTCGAGATGAAAACTCCACAAGACTATGTCTTTCTTACCTCAAAAGATGAAGGAAGAGATAAGGAGAAGAATGGTGCAAGAATTATTGAGTTTGGTCGAAAATTGAGCGAGAAATCTAGGATTTTAGGACCGCCATTAATGGGTTTTTTGAGCTTGTTCTGGTTTTGTTTTTAGCCGCTGAATTGTTTGTTGTTTGCTGGTGTTTTAAGAGTGCAGGGATTTCGAACAACAAAACAAAAAAAAGGGGTTTTGGTGGGTTAGCATTGGTCAGGGGAGAGTTGGATAATGGGCTATATCCGTTGGGTAAAGAATTTGAGTATTGAGTTGTCGACTCGGGATAGGTCGAGAATAGATAGGTCTAGTCTCACATGTGAACATGTGACGGTTCTTTGCTAGACGGAAATTCGTCTTAAACCTACTATAATTTAAGACGGAACTTTATTATTATTATCGCTATTATTATTATTATTATAATTACTATCCGACTAAAACACGTATTTTTATATAAATTAAGCTTTAAATATTACTTTTATAAAGATCTTGTTTAAAAATAAATCTAATTAAATTAAATAATTCAAAAATATAAAATAAAGTAATTAAATGGTTAAATAAATTTTAAATGTCAAAATGAGAAATTCGCGGGTGTTACATGGGATCTCACTGATGGAGTCCTTGGGAGGCTTGGCCAACCCAAGGTGAGAAGCAAAAAGGTCCATGGTCAACACGAAGCTCGTGTTCATCAAACGAAACTCAACAGTTTGTGCAGCTGGCTCGTAATTAAACGAGCTCATAAACTCTAAAGTTAGAAAAGGGTAAGAATGCTTCCTCAACCGATATAACCCCATAAGCCCTAAAGTCTCAAAGATATGACGGACATCCGTCTCAATTCCCAAGTCCTCAAGAAGTGTGGTATCCACACAACGGGTAGGCCTCATTTTGCGTTTCTGCAATGCCACAAATCGCTCTCTCTGTTTAAAGTCTACAAACACCACTGAAGGGTATTCCGGTACTGCGGGTACCACGGGTCCACTACCCTCCCCAACTTCGGGCTGTGAAGCCCTCCCCCTCTTGCTCTGACGGGTCCCTATGTTCAGTCTCGGCATCTGTTTCAGCATATGGTTTAAACAAACTTGCATAGGTACTTAAAACACATACTTTACACAATTGAACATTGAATATACATCTAGGTACACACTTTCACCAACAAATCCCAATTGGATACATAAATTCAGTTTATAGTAACTCAGACGATCTCTATAGCTGCAAAAAGTTTAACATAATAAACATAATCTACACGAATATCATGGCATGGCTCAAATGCTACCTCATGTAATTACTTGATAACATGTGAAATATTCATATATGGTCATAGAAAGGCAACTTAAAACATGTCATCATCAACTTTCAACATTAGAAGCAAACAACTCAATTAGACTAGTCAGACGGTCTCTACAGCTGTAACGATTTTGACACATTCCTCAAGAGTTAACATCGCCACTACTAATTTAAGAGTTTAACTCTAGCATATACATTCATATCCAACACAAAACCTTAGTCATAGGAAACGAATTTCAATTTGGGGCACTTTTAAGACGGGGTTTTAAGGCAAATTTTAAGGTGAAAATTACCAAAATCCAACTTCTAACATAACATATGTAACATATAGTACTCAATTTCATCATCCAACATATAGAAAACAATCAAAAATCAATTTTGATTTTGCAAACCCTAGAAAATTCGCCCCCAATTTTGCAATTTCTACTCTATTTTTAGCACAATTAACATCAATAATCACAAAAGGGAAGCATATGAATCACATTACAACGATTACAAGCAATTTTTATCCATATGAATCAAAATTTTCGAACTATTCTATCATTCTAGTAGATTCAAAGTGATAAAACATGTAGATAGGGAAGAAATTCATACCTTGATTAGATGGAAAGTAAAAGAATGCAATTAAACAAGGAAAAACAACCTAAATCAATCACTACCACCACAAGATTATGAGAGTTTTTGAGGAATTTTAGAGCTTAGGGTTCGAATAAAGGAGAAAGAATGAGAGGAATAAGAAGAAATAAGGGTTTTAAGAAACCCGTAAGAGCCTCTGTACTGTAGCCTACTCGATCGAGTGCCTAGGGTACTCGATCGATTGCCCTCTACTCTATCGAAATACAAAATTAATTGAAGATTCCTGCAAAAACAATATCCCGTGTCGATTCCAAACCAAGTTCGGAATTCGTCACTGGTTACCGTACCTACTTCTATATCATCATTATTATTTAAACATATAATACCGACTCATCAGATAAGATTCATATCATATCACGGTACAACAAATTCACACAACACGGTTTACCTGCTACCGAGTCATTCGTATACACATTTACGTCACCATATCATACCTAGACTCGTCTCACCACATTGCTAGCAAACTTATGCTCACGTCAATATAAAACATATAATTAACGGTGGATATCCTCATGCCATCCAGGTATATTCTACATAAACAAATTAAAGCCTATCATGTTCCATTATCAACATAACAAATTATTCTACATAAACTGATCATCACGCAGCGGAAAGTTTCAACCATTAAACAATGCATCCACGCATCACCGTTTGCTACTTCTCACATCATAACTCAACACTTCTTTAACTATAATTACTATAGCTACGGTAGGACTTATAAACTCATATAGGTTCACCATTACTAATAACCTTAAGCAAACACCACATGATCACTTATCACACATATCTATTAAATAACCCTTTTTACGTTTCTCATACTCATCGCATAAGCTCACTAATTCTACCAAACTTCACCACATACGATCCAATTCAACTATCATACCTATATCAACTTCAACAAAGACTCGACCACAGATAGCTCCAACGAAATCCATATTCACATTAAGCACATACTCACGGACTCCACATTCCCATACCCAGTGACTGGCTTAAGTACAATGGGGCCAAGATTTTGAAATGAGGGCGCCTACTCACCCAAAATCTAGCATCAGCTGGGGCTCCCATTACACATATACCAGGTTCATTTTATTAGACTCACTACGTTCATTAGGTTCATTTGATGGCACCATCGTGGGTGATACTTTGGAGGTGGGGAAGGTCTAGGATTTGATTATGGTGGATGGCCCACGTTTTGGATTGCATCTTAATGTCTCCAAGACGGAGGTCTTTTGGCCTGTTGAGGATCCTCGGAGTCGGCTTCCTGGGATTTTCCCCCTTCTATTTCTCGGCCATTGCGGGGTGTTACGGTTTCGGGTGGACCTGTCAGTGCTTGTGTAACACCCCCATATCCAGAGGAGCCTTAACTAGGCCTTCCTTAGCATATAAAGGCATTACCATCTCGGTTGCCTGAGGACAGTAATAATCAAATGCCGATAAAAGAACTATTATGTTATTTTACAACTGATTTAAAACCAACTGATGATATAAAAGATACGACTCAAAGTCTACTTGCTATAAATATCAATCTCATGGAGACTCATCCCTGCCCGGACTCCAGCTATCAACGATATCAACACCTGCTAAGACAGACTGCTCACCATAAGGGATCACGGCAGACACATAAACAAACAAGACAACCACCCAAGGTCAGTACTAAGATAAGAACACAACAAAGCCAACAACAACTGACAACTCAATGTAACACAATCAGCCACACACAAGCACACCCACACCGATCAATCTCCGTCACCGACTGTCCACTGGACCAGCCCTGCCATTGGGGGACCGCAACCGTGTTGGGGTTGGTGTCCTTAACAGTTAGTGCAAGGACTTATAAATCTCTAAAAGGATCAAAGGGCATACTTTTGGTATTATTATCAGTTGATCCACGTTTATCAATAACGGTTGGCTTGCTAGATAAGTTTGACGTTATTGTCATACAGATGGCGGTGATCAACTGGTCCCTAAAAGTCACACCTATAGGATACGTTTGAGAGATGTGATGGTATGAAAATACAGTCATGTAGATGCCAAAATTGACTAACCAGTTAGTCCGAGTTATTTGACTAGTAATTAGTCTTATATGGGATGTTGAGATATTTTATTTAATACGGATTAAATAAAAATGGCTAAGACGAATTAAGCGATTAATTCGTAAAATTGAATATAAACGTTTTATATTTAATTAAATGTATATTGAATATAATTATACAATACTGTTTTGTCGGACATGTATTAATAATTCAACTAACCCGTATTATTAGTTGATGCCTTAATTTCCGATAACCGATAACAGTTTATAATGAAACCGAGTCGTATACACTTAGCGAGCTATGGACCGGACCACGAGTTTAAGTGAAGAGAAAATTAAAAGCCCGCGAGCTCCCTCTCACACGGTTTGGCCGAGAGCCTTTCATAGACAAAAGGAGAGCATCTCCTCTTGTCTAACCTAATTGTTCATTTGCTAAACAAAATTAGGGTTTTGGGAATTGTGCCTCTCAGAACTCGGATCTCACATCCAACACAACTCACAAAACTATCCTCTCAATATTGCAAAGGCAATTAGAGGATTTGATCTAGCACAAGGGCATATCTCGGACTATCTTGGGTGTTTCAATTAGGAGGAAATCTCTGTTGATTTCTGTTCTTTACGCCGCACTACAAAGGACCCGAGGTTGATTTCTAATCTTTATCGTTTCCTTGTTATTTTCGTTTTATGACTATAAATTACATATGAAATTTACGTTATAATCCTACAATTAAAGGGTAGTATACGGATATTAACCCACAAGTGGTATCAGAGCGAGGCCACGTAAATTTTTATATGTGTTTTTCATCAAACGATTGTTTGAAACGATGAATTTTGGTTAAAATTTTGTCTCGGCACAATCTGTTTTTGGCTCGGCAAAAATTTTTTTTTTTGCTGCGTTTTTTGTTGTTTTTGTGCCTTGGGATCCGTGCCTTGTATACATGGATCGATAATTTTTTTTTTGAAGCTAATTCCACACGGCTGGAATTTTTTTTCTTCACGGTTTTTCAATTTTTTTTTTGCACGGCTGCCTGGAATTTCGTGCCATGTTTTGTTTTGGTTGTCGATTTGATCTTTGCATATTATTTTGTAATCGATATTCAATATAATGTGTTAAAGATCTATCAATTGCTGTTTCATTTCTATACGGATTAGGTGAAATTGCATTTGGCTTTTAATCAAATCGATAATTTTAGTCTAAAATTTTGATAAAACCGTGTGGCATGTTGGTCTCGACATTTCTATATGTCACGGCCTGTTTTGTGCATTGGGAACCGTGTCCAGTTTACACGGTTGGTTTGTGAAGATTTTCTGTTTTGTTTTCGTGTTGTTCTTAGCGATTTGTTGTTTTAAACGATAATTACAACAATATGTGAAGAACATGTCAATTGTATTTTTGTTTTAATCCGGATTAGAATAAATTGCAATTGTGTTTTATCAAACCGTTTGTTTTGATCTTTTGTTGCTCACGATTTTGAGCCATGAAATTTGTTTTTTTTTTGCCTTTTGATGCTCTCGGTTAAAGCATTTAAAAAAAAAAAAAAAAAATTTTTTTGGGGTTCTGGTACTGTTCACGTACAGTACAGGAGAAAAAAAAAAAAAAAAATTTTTTCTTGTTTTTTTTTTTTTTTTTTTTTCGGCCCTTTTAATGCATAAAACGTTTTTATGCTCTCGCTTGCTAGTGAAACGGTTCACCCACGTAAATTAAAGTTACTTTAAAACGATTTATTGTAACGGATTATCTCGGATTAAAATTAACTTGACTAAAGCGGTTTTGTCATGTAATTTTAATTATCTTTGGTGGTTTGGATAAAAATTTAACATAATTACGGAATTATGTCACGAATAAATTTAATTTTAGTTGATGCATTTTAATTTATCGTTCTTGTTTATATTTTGAATGTTTTGAATGCCTTTTAATTACGTATTTAATTATTTTGCAAACGGTTGTAACTTAGTGTGGCCTTAGTAGAACGTGTTACCGTAATGATGGAACACGGTCTTGGTTGTATCTTGAGATCTCGTATCTCCATTTTATTTCTTTTAATTACAGTTTTTATTTAGAATGTAAATAGGTTTATATTTGTAAATTTTAAATTGTAATTTTTGAGAAGACTAAAGATGGAGACCGGATGCTCACTCCCGCTACATGGACTAAGATGGAACACCAAGACAAGCTTTTCGGGTCCAACGGTGGATTCCAAAGTTGTATTTTGTTCTTTTTACTAGGATAGGCCACACTAGGAAATTTTATTTACGTATTGCATTCATTTATTTATTTTATTGTAACGATAGTATGCATCATATTCCGCCTAAAAACCAAACCACCTAATTATTGCATGAAAACTGACACATATAGAGGTCACGAGTTAGTTTTCTTTGACATTCGCATGTCACACGATTTTAAGCCATCATCCAAATTAATTCATTCACGCAAACGCTAGTTATTCGTTCACTTAATATGAATTATAATTTAGTTGATGGGATCTTCCTCGTATAAACAAAAATTGAGAATGGTCTTTATAGGTCAAACTCCAATGAGTCCCTTCTTCGTCGGTAGGCATAATATGACCCCTTCTACGTCGGGTAAGTTGGAACCGATTGACCTATTTTATCTCAACACTATGGTCACTCGCACGATCCCGTGATCGTGGTGGACTATAGATAGGATTTACGGAAATCTATCGACCAAGAGTTCTTACGGAAGAATTAGCTAAACAGTTGGCTTATCAATTTACAGAAATTGAGTCTTGGGATCACTTGTATCATTCTTGAGGGAGATCAATTATGCAAGTGCGAGAGTCTACATGTTTAAAATGAATTTTAAATAGACTTAAATCACCTCGATGAGTTGCTTATTTCGTTTTGTTTTTCTTCCTTTTTCAATGTAGAACACGAACATTTAACCGCTAATAACATAATGGCTGGTGAGGACGACCCAATGCCAAGTGTCACATTGGACCGTGAGTCCTGGCTTCGGATCTTCATGGATCGGATGAATCGTCTACTCGATCGAAGAATGATGGATCAAACTTCACGGACCGGGAGGCGGCATTACGGAATGCCGCCATTGCGATGGGAAGCTCAAATATCCGATTGAGCCCATCCCACCAAACCCAGGCCCCACGGCCTGAAATTAACGAAATCGACAAGTATAACGATTTCGCCATGGAAGCGGGTGCGGTAAAGAACGTACTTATTTTTGCAATGGAATCCAATTTGCATAAACGCTTCATAGCTCAAAGTGCAAACAAGATTTTCACTACACTCACTAGGGAATTCTCAAAAGCACCGAGAATCGTGACCTATGAGCTTACCACTCGCTTCTTTGATGCGAGACTCCAGAAGGGCCAACCAGTTAGCCCACACATTCTCAACATGATTGAGAATGTCGAGAAGTTGGAGACCTTTGATTGTAAGATCAGCGAGAACATTGTTATTGACCGCATACTTCACTCACTCCACGATGGTTATTCGCAATTTAGAGCGAATTACTATATGAATGATTTGAAGAAAACTCCCCATGAATTGCACTCCCTCCTCGTACATGCACCGAGAAGGACATGAAGTTCGGTGGGAGCATGAAACAGGATGTTCTCGTTGTGTCAAACAAGGGCAAGGGTAAGGGCAAAGTTCAGCCGAGGCCTAGCGGTAGAGGCAAACCGAAGTTTAAGAAGTCGGGATCGGGTAAGAGTGGGCCTGGTGAGGCAAGTAACTCATCAGGCGCGACAAAGAGCAAGACCGAAAACATGGAATGCCATCATTGTCACAAGATCGGGCATTGGAGGCGTACATGTCCCGTTTATCATGAGGACATAAAAGCAGGTCGCGTTAAACCGGTTGGTATGTCTTCTCCTTCTACTTTTATTCATATGATTGAGATTAACCACGCAAGTTACGGAACTTGGGTACTTGATACTTGTTGTGGTTCTCATCTGTGTAATCATGTGCAGGGCCTCCGAAATCTCAAGCCTCTCGTAAAGGGTGAGGTTGACCTGCGTGTCGGGAATGGAGCAAGAGTGGCTGCCGTCTCGAGGGGAACATATGTGATCCAGCTTCCTAGCGGATTTGAATTATCATTATATGATTGCTATTATGTACCCAGTCTTTCGAAAAACATTATTTCAGTTTCTGCACTTGACAAACTTGGTTTTTCATTTGTAATTGAGAATAATACTTGCATTTTCTCTTTACACAATATGATTTATGGCAAGGCAGTCTCCATGAATGGAATTTATGTTTTAGATCAGACCACCGAAATATTACACGTAATGAATAAAAAGTTAAAGGTTGGTGACAAAGATCAAACGTATCTATGGCAACTCGCCGTATGGGACACATTAATGAGAACGCGAAAAAACGACTCATTAAAAATGGAGCTATCTCGGCCTTTGATTTTCAATCATTTGGCACGTGTGAATCATGTCTCATCGGTAAAATGACTCGGATTTCCTTCAAAGGTGTTGGAATGCGCGCTGCTGACCTATTAGGGCTCATACACACGAATGTATGTGGTCCTATGTCAATCACCGCACGAGAAGGCTATAGGTATTTCATCTCTTTCACGGACGATTTAAGTAGATATGGCTATGTCTACTTAATGAAGCACAAAAGTGAATCCTTTGAGAAATTCAAGGAATACAATGAATAGGGGCAGAACCTATTAGGTAGAAAGATTAAAACACTACGTTCGGATCGTGGTGGCGAGTATCTTTCTCACGAGTTTGATCAACACCTTAAAGACCGTGGGATTGCCCTACGCTTAACTCCACCGGAACACCTCGGCTGAATGGTGTGTCCGAACGGAGAAATCGAACACTACTTGATATGGTTCGATCCATGATGAGTCACACCGTGTTGCTTGACTCATTGTGGGGTTATGCTCTTCGTCACCGCTCTAATACTTAACCGAAGTCCGTCTAAAGTCTGTTGACAAGACTCCATATGAACTATGGAAGGGAACGGTCCCTAACTTGTCCTTTATACGGGTTTGGGGCTGCGAGGCTTATGTCAAGTGGAGACCTGAAGATAAGCTCGGCCCGCGATCGGTCAAGACTTACTTTATAGGTTATCCTAAAGGAACACTTGGTCATTACTTCTATTCGCCAACCGAACAACGTGTTTTTGTTGCGGCTAGTGCGACATTCTTAGAGAAGGAATTTCTCGAGAATGCAAAGAGTGATAGAACCTTCGACTGTCGGAGATTCGAGAACCAAACACCGAGCAACCATTGGAGGAACCTATTCCTTCAATCCCGGCTGCGGTTAACATTCCTGAGGAACCTAGGAGGTCGGGAAGAGTCTCTATTCCTCCGGACAGATACATTGGTCTGGTCGAGGAACATGACATAGATGACATTCTACTCTTAACGAGTAGTGAACCCGCAACCTATAAAGGTGCCATGACCAGTTCTGACTCAAAGCTATGGCTTGAGGCCATGCAATCCGAGATGGACTCCATGTATGAGAACAACGTGTGGGATCTTGTTGACTTACCTGCTAAGGTTCGTCCCCTTCAATGCAAATGGCTTTACAAGATAAAGCATTCTGTGGAAGGTCAACAAGATATCTACAAAGCACGACTAGTTGCTAAAGGTTTCACCCAAGTGCCAGGTTTGCACTACGATGAAATTTTCGCACCCGTAGTCATCTTTGCGTTCCATTCGGATTAACTTAGCGATTGCCGCTTTTCATGACTATGAAATTTGGCAAATGGACGTGAAAACCGCCTTCTTAAACGGCTTTTTGGAGGAAGAGTTGTACATGGTACAACCCGAAGGTTTCATCGATCCAAAACATCCTAAGAAAGTGTGCAAGCTTAAGCGTTCCATTTATGGACTTAAGCAAGCATCAAGGAGTTGGAATCATCGCTTCGACCAAGTGATAAAAGAAAATGGATTTACTCGATCGGTCGAGGAACCATGTCTATATATCAAGTCGAGTGGGAGCAAGATTGTCTTCCTAATATTGTATGTTGACGACATACTCCTGATTGGGAATGACATACCTCTCTTAACTTCGGTGAAAGTATGGTTGAAAAACCACTTCCAGATGAAAGATCTGGGAGAGGCACAAAGAATTCTAGGCATCCGTATCTATCGAGATAGATCACGACGGATGCTATATCTCAGTCAGGAGTCTTACATAGACAAAGTCCTAGAGAGATTCAGCATGACTAACTCCAAGATGGGGTTCCTTCCTATGTCTCCAGGTGTGCATTTGAGCAAGTCTCAGGCACCAGAGACACCGGAAGAGAAAGAGCGCATGACACGGATTCCTTATGCTTCGGCTATAGGGTCAATCATGTATGCCATGATATGCACACGTCCGAACGTGACATATGCATTGAGTATGACAAGTCGATTCCAACAGCATCCAGGTGAATCACATTGGATGGCTGTCAAGAACAATCTTAAGTACCTATGGAGGACTAAAGATTGGGCATTGACTTATGGATCGAGATGACTCGAAATCTCAGTCTGGATTCGTTTTTACTCTTAATGGCGCTACAGTCAGCTGGAAGAGTTCCAAACAAAGTGTTACAGCAGATTCTACGACTGAGTCCGAGTACTATGTCGCGTCTAGACATGTACAACGGAAAGCTCATCTAATCTGAGATTACGTGGAGCAAAAGGAAGTAGTGATAGAAAAGATTGCTACACATGTTAATATAGCAGATCCTCTCACTAAACCATTACGACAAGATAAGCATGAAGGGCATGTTAATTCCATGGGAATTAAACGTGTTCCTGAGTCGTAGTACTTTTTTATGGATTAGATTCATTTTCTTGTGTACTCTATACGACATCATCGTTTTGATATTTATATATATATATATTGTTTTTCATGTGGAATTGTACGACAATTTTTGAACACCACAAAGTGAACTGAACGAACATTATATTTTTTTTCAGTCCTTAATTGCCCACATGAGCTGATAACTCTGGCAATTATTTTGTGACGTTGGTTGATGGTGGGTTCAACGAGCCATAAGTCAACCGGTTGACTGACCAATCACAGAGGCGATATATACGGATATTTCGTGGGACACAATTGTGACATCGACGTGGAGTCCTAAATGTTTTATAACATTCGGTGCCCGGTCGTGGATAGGACTTCCATAATGATCCTAAGAGTCGATTCTTTTGACTATCGACTGTCTCTTGAGACTAAGGCAGATTTTGGGTGACTTTGGTTTCTTTCTCACGGTCATCCGTAACAGGGGGCCAAGTAGATTTTTTCTGGGTCATTTCATGTTGTGCTCAGATCGGAAGGAGTTCGAGTTGAAGGAAATATTCAGCCTTTATCAGGTACTCGATATTTCTCAGGGCCACTCGAGGAGTCAGAATCGAAATGCATGGCCATGCTCGGATACGGATTCGTTTTATCAGTTAAGTTACTCTCTAGTCGGGGAAACCACTCTAGATACAGATCGATTGTAAAATACGACCTTTGTGGATCCAGATCTGCAAATTGTTTTACATTGAGTGGGAGAAATTTTAAATGAATATGAGAATCGGTTATCGCACATACACTTGTACGGACAAGTGGGAGTTTGTTGGAGCTTGTGTCCTCCAGTTAGTGCGGATAACGTCATTGCACATACACTTGTACGGACAAGTGGGAGCTTGTTGGGGTTGGTGTCCTTAACAGTTAGTGCAAGGACTTATAAATCTCTAAAAGGATCAAAGGGCATACTTTTGGTATTATTATCAGTTGATCCACGTTTATCAATAACGGTTGGCTTGCTAGATAAGTTTGACGTTATTGTCATACAGATGGCGGTGATCAACTGGTCCCTAAAAGTCACACCTATAGGATACGTTTGAGAGATGTGATGGTATGAAAATACAGTCATGTAGATGCCAAAATTGACTAACCAGTTAGTCCGAGTTATTTGACTAGTAATTAGTCTTATATGGGATGTTGAGATATTTTATTTAATACGGATTAAATAAAAATGGCTAAGACGAATTAAGCGATTAATTCGTAAAATTGAATATAAACGTTTTATATTTAATTAAATGTATATTGAATATAATTATACAATACTGTTTTGTCGGACATGTATTAATAATTCAACTAACCCGTATTATTAGTTGATGCCTTAATTTCCGATAACCGATAACAGTTTATAATGAAACCGAGTCGTATACACTAATTAATCGCTTAATTCGTCTTAGCCATTTTTATTTAATCCGTATTAAATAAAATATCTCAACATCCCATATAAGACTAATTACTAGTCAAATAACTCGGACTAACTGGTTAGTCAATTTTGGCATCTACATGACTGTATTTTCATACCATCACATCTCTCAAACGTATCCTATAGGTGTGACTTTTAGGGACCAGTTGATCACCGCCATCTGTATGACAATAACGTCAAACTTATCTAGCAAGCCAACCGTTATTGATAAACGTGGATCAACTGATAATAATACCAAAAGTATGCCCTTTGATCCTTTTAGAGATTTATAAGTCCTTGCACTAACTGTTAAGGACACCAACCCCAACAAGCTCCCACTTGTCCGTACAAGTGTATGTGCAATGACGTTATCCGCACTAACTGGAGGACACAAGCTCCAACAAACCGTACCCACCAAATCCCCGCTCATCATACCGAGTGATAACCCTGTCCCATTAATGTGCACATCCCCTTCCGTGGCGGGTTCCACGAAGGGCGAAACTAGGGCGTGAAACCACTCCCGCAAGTGACTCCACTCAGCCGAGAACGCATCTCGAGAACCATAGACAAACAATCACAATATCAACAACCGTCTGAATCTATCAACAATGTGTAATTACAACCGTCTGAATCAATCAACAACACACAACAACCGCAATACAACCACAACCACCGACACACTAGACCATCTACAGAAACTGAGTAGGCGAACCTACCTTTAAGCAACTGCAACCAATCCATGCCAACATATGACATATCCAGCAACCAAGCAAAGCCTATATGCACAACACAATCACCTATTATTATCAAGCAAACCCTAACTGTAAAGACAAAGGTACGGATGATGATGATGACATACCTATAAAGAGAAACCAGGCAAAAGACCGCTGCCCGACTCAAGCTACGCACTCCAAAGGCACAAGGACCTTCAAAGGGCTTCCATGGAGGTTTTATGGTGAAGGGAAGGGAAAGGGGCGACTAGAGGATAGAAGGAATGAGGCGGAAATGACTTGCGGATTTAACAAAACGCGAGCGATCGAGTAACCCCCTACTCGATCGAGTACCTACGCTACTCGATCGATTAGCCTCTACTCTATCGAGTACCACACAAGACACGTAACCCAAGATAGCTTTAGCACGCACTTCTAAGAACCATTCCCGCTCCCAAGGTCAGTCAACGCTGGTTAAGGGGTCCCTAAAAGGGCGGGTATTATAGTCTTCCCCCCTTAAAAAGAACTTCGTCCCTGAAGTTCAACTCACCTAACTCAACGCCCAAGACACGGGAAGACGCGACATCAGTATTCTTTCGACACAAATCACATACTTCCCTGAAACACCATCCCCCATGTCATCATATCATCATTATCCAACGCTCTATTCATATCGACTCTTACAGCTATCATATAAACATCATCAGTATCAATTGTCACTCTATATGTATACATCCACCCTTACAAACTATCATATATAAACATCAACCTCGCAATGCGAACCAGCACAAACGACGATCACCCATCATATGGTAACAAATATCGACCCGAAACATATCCCATAACAACTTCATATTTTACAACCAATACCACCACGTTACTCAACAACGCGATTCTATTACGACACATTGCACCACAACTATCTCTTTATGACATACTATCACATTCACTTCAATGAACTAAAGTAACCACTTACACTTCATATAAGCAAGGTGATCAAAGTACTAGAAAATTTTGTAATTGAACAACAAAACATTATAAACGAACAACAACATAATTTCAAAATCAACCTTTTTATTTTGCGACATTACTCTTCCCCTATAAAAGGAACTTCGTCCCCGAAGTTCACCACCAAAATTACCACACATATAACCTATTACTTGTATCACAACATAAATTAGAACCATATTATTTATTATGGACATTACTCCTTAAGCCTATACTCGATAAATTAGAAAGCATACATAAACCACCGGAATAACTAGCCGCCGTCGATAAAGCACGTTAATATCGTATGCACAAGCGTATGAAAGATGTAACTCCGATGAATAGATCATAATATGGCATTAAAGCAACAAGAAACCATCACCACTTCACTATTTGTGACGAAAATGTATATAAAACTCAAGCACGACTTCTAACATATGAAATTAACGGTTCAAAGGTGTTACTACGCACTAATAACCACGTTAAACATCACACTTGTAATTATAAAACAATTGAACACTTTTAATTTTCGATAACCTCCTGTAACAGTGCTACTCGATCGAGTATGTGAGGGTACTCGATCGAGTGCCATGCTACTCGATCGAGTGTCTTGGCTACTCGATCGAGTAGCCCGAGATCAGAATGCATCAAATCTGCCATACCTGTAGTTACTCGATCGAGTATGGGGGTACTCTGTCGAGTACTTACAGGTCAAATGCCTTTGGAAAACTTGGCATAAACCCAAGTATATACATAATCATCGCATAGAAGTGAGTCAGGATGACTTCCCGACCCCCAAAATCGATCCTGCAACAATGTTAACTAGCAAATCCGGCCTTATGGCCAACAATACAAGTCCATGATCAAAGTTTCAATGAAATTAACTACCAATATCTAACAACACTACCAACATCTAATACCAACGGCCATAAACAAAGATAGAACTAGGAGCATCACTCCTCCTGCTGCTGCTCAACCATCAACTTATCTCCTCCACCATCACCTCCCGAGGTGCCCGCTCCCGATGCCTGCATCAACTCCCGCTCCCACTCCCGAGCCTACATGCCATGGGGTCAAACCACCGTAGGGAAAGGACTGAGGCGTCCCCCAAGCTGACTGATCCATTCCGTAAGAGTGGAAGACCCCACTATAGTCCCCAACACCACTTCACCAAACCGGATGCGGTCTCTCGGTCCCTATCCCCTGAGTGTACGCCATCTCATGCATATTCCTGAGTGTCAAAGTAGATGACACTCTCTGCCAAGTAGCTAGATCGCGTCTCCGGGATGTCGAGGTAAGGGTAGCACGGGAAAGGATGTTGCTGCTGCTGCTGTGGCGCTACCGGCCGTGGCCTAGTCTCCGAGGTCCTCTCCCTCACTCGGCGGGGTCCTCTCCCCAACCTGGGTCTCTCCTCCCTGACCGCCGCGTTCTCCCCCTTCTTTGGCTCGGGCATCACCTTTAGGATCGCATCATCGATGAGGTAGGTCTGCAACTGACGGGGCACGTCATCATCCTCCTCCTCCTCGTCGGAGTCAACAGCTGTCACCACCGGCTCTAACGGCTCGGTCGGTGGAAGGTGCTCAGGAGCCGGAATCCCCATCCAACTCACGCCCCATACCCTCCAAGCCAGGCTACCGTCAGCCAAAGTTCTCAACCACTTCAGGTCGAGATAATAGTCACGGTCCATAGTAGGCACTAGGGCAGCCAAAGGCACATACTCCGGAGAAGCCTCAAAGGAGGTTAGCTTTTCAGCTAACCGAGTGGTGATAGCGCCACAACTCAAGTACCGGGAAGAGGCGGTGGCCATCAAGTCAAGGGCAGCACAGACGATGGAAGGAGCATTAAAGACCACTTTCCCGGCCCGCTCCGGGTTCAAGTAAGACATCAGAAGTAGCACCTCATGGTTGTTCACCATCGATATCCGGTCGATCATAAAGGAGGTTCGAGAGGGAACGAAGAAAGATCCTCAATGTGACATGCTGAACATCATTAATCAACATGTTACTTGAGGTGGGAGCCGGTTTCCGGTCGACAAGTCATTAGGCGCAGACACCGCACTCAGCAGGGATATCAGTGATGGAGTCCTTGGGAGGCTTGGCCAACCCAAGGTGAGAAGCAAATTGGTCCATAGAAAGAAAGAAACTAGTGTTCATCAACCGAAACTCAACGGTCTGGGCAGCTGGGTCATAGATAAAGGAGCTCATAAACTCCAAGGTGAGAAAAGGGTAGGAGTGTTTCCTCAGCCTATACAACCCCGTAAAACCCAAAGTCTCGAATATGTGACGGACATCCGTCTCTATTCCCAACTCCTCCAAAAGTGTAGTATCTATACACCTCGTCGGCCTCATTTTGCGTTTTTGCAAAACTACAAAACGCTCTCTCTGTTTGAAGTCTACAAACACAACAGAAGGGTACTCCGAACTCGGGTACCACGGGTCCACTCCCTTCCCCCATCTCGGGTTGTGTAACCCTCCCCGTTTACTCGACGGGTCCCTACGTTCGGTCTCGGCATCTGTTTTCAAAGATATAATTTTAAACAAACTTGCATAAACATGTAAAGCATATACTTCATGTAATTTGGATTTTATATACTCAGCTAAGTACTCCAACTCATCAACCAGTTCGACATGTGAAGCACATAATTCATGTCATTAGCTTTGAATACTCAGCTAGGTACACACATTCACCAACAGTTTCCCCAATTTGATGTATAAACTCAGTTTGCAGCTACTCATAAACCATCGTTGTAAAGAAGAAATTATCATGGTGAATACGCACATGCTCAACATCTTCTAACATCCTAGCATGATTATAAGGTTACTCCATACACACTCCTAATAACATGTGAGGCATTCATACTAACTCATGGAAAAGCATTTTAGGACATATTATCATCATCTTCAATATTAGAAACAAATAACTCAGTTAAACTTGTCAGACGGTCTCTACAGCTGAAATTATTTTGACATATTCTTCATGAATTAACACCACTACTATCATATTGAAGTTCAACCTTTACTTAAACAGTCACATTCAACCCCAATTTTCAGAAATAACAAACGAATTTCCACTTGGGGCACTTTTAAGACGGAGTTTTAAGGCAACTTTTTAAGGTGATAATCATCAAAATTCACTCTTCAACATGATATAAACAATATAGAGTACTCAATTCCATCATCTAATCATTGTAAAACAATCAAAATTCAATTTCAATTTTTGTAAACCCTAGAAATTTCAGTTTCAATTTGGCAATTTCTAGTCTATTTTACAGCAATTAATCACCAATAACCAAGAAAGAGGAGCATATGAATCATATTACAACAATTAAAAGCAACAAATTGATCATGTGAATCGAAATTTTCAGGTTATACAATCATCCTCAACAAATTTAAGGCATAAAAACATGTAAATAAGGAAGAAATCATACCTTGATTAAGTAGTAAAGTAAAGGAACGAAATTAAACAAAGAAATTAACCCCAAATCAACCACTACCACACAAGGAAATGAGGGATTTTGAGAGGAATTAAGGCTTAGGGTTTCGAATTATAGAGATAGAATGAGAGGGATTAGAAAGGATAGGGGTTTTAAGAAACCCGTAAGAATCACAGTACAGTAACCTACTCGATCGAGTGCCTTGGTTACTCGATCGAGTACCACCCTACTCGATCGAGTAGGATCTATTTCGTCGAGTATCTACAGAAATTCTTCCACATCTCGACATCATAGCTTCCTAACTAGATCGAGTGAGGTCTACTCGGTCTAGTACGAACTCGCACTCGGTCAAGTATAGTTAAGTACTCGGTCAGAAATACGAGATAAATCGAAGATTCCTGCAAAACAATACCACATGTTGATTCCAAACTGAGTTCGGAATTCGCCACTAGTCGTCACACTTACTCATGCATTACCATATCGTCTCAACAATTAAGGCTCATACCATACTATGCTACAACAAATTACTCAACTCGGTTTACCTGCTACCGAGTCACTCATGAGTTTAATCACGTACTCTTATCATACTTAAAACTTGTTCTAACACATTACTACTAAGCTCGAGTCCTTCTCGACATGAATCATATAATTAACATTAATTCCTTCTTTCACATATAATGGAAATGCATACTCTTCACAACAAATTGATCTATCATGTTTCAAATTCAATCATAAGCAAATCATCTTACATAAATCGTTTGTCACGCAGCGGAAAAATTTCAACCAATAAACAAGACATATATGCATTACTATATGCTATGTTTCATATTATAACTCAACAATTCTATAACTATCATCGTTGCAATTACGGTAGGGCTTATAAACTCATACATGGCTACCGTTATTATCAACTTAAAGCCAACACCCATATGTTCACTCTTCTATTATAGCATACACCTTCGCATTTCCACGCATTTCTATCAAATAAACTTTTGTCACGGATCCCGGAATCATCATACAAGCTCGTTAATCAAGACAAAACTTCACTAAGCATTATCCAAACGCAACCATTATACCCATCTCTATGTTAGCAAAGACTCGACCTCAGATAATTCTGACACTATTAACATACACATCATACATATACACACGGACTCCACTTTCCCACACCATGTGGCTGGCTTAAGTGTCATGGGGCCAAGATTTTGAAATGAGGGCGCCTACTCACCCAAAATCTAGCATCAGCGGGGCTCCCATTACACATACACCAGGTTCATTTTATTAGACTCACTACGTTCATTATTTTCTTTTGTTACAGGTTCCAAAATCGTCGCTCTGATACCACTTTGTAACACCCCCATATCCAGAGGAGCCTTAACTAGGCCTTCCTTAGCATATAAAGGCAATACCATCTCGGTTGCCCGAGGACAGTAATAATCAAATGCCGATAAAAGAACTATTATGTTATGTTACAACTGATTTAAAACCAATTGATGATATACAAGATACAACTCAAAGTCTACTTGCTATAACTATCAATCTCGTAAAGACTCATCCCTGCCCGGACTCCAGCTATCAACGATATCAATACCTGCTAAGATAGACTGCTCAGCATAAGGGATCACGGCAGACACATAAACAAACAAGACAACCACCCAAGGTCAATACTGAGATAAAACACAACAAAGCCAACAACAACTGACAACTAAATGTAACACAATCAGCCACACACATGCACACCCACACCGATCAATCTCCGTCACCGACTGTCCACTGGACCAGACCTGCCAGTGGGGGACCTCAGCCGTACCCACCAAATCCCCGCTCATCATACCAAGCGATAACCCTGTCCCATTAATTTGCACATCCCCTTCCGTGGAAGGTTCCACGAAGGGCGAAACTAGGGCGTGAAGCCACTCCCGCAAGTGACTCCACTCAGCCGAGAATGCATCTCGAGAACCATAGACAAACAATCACAATCACAATATCAACAACCGTCTGAATCTATCAACAATGTGTAATTACAACCGTCTGAATCAATCAACAACACACAACAACCGCAATACAACCACAACCACCGACACACTAGACCATCTACAGAAACTGAGTAGGCGAACCTACCTTTAAGCAACTGCAACCAATCCATGCCAACATATGACATATCCAGCAACCAAGCAAAGCCTATAAGCACAACACAATCACCTATTACTATCAAGCAAACCCTAACTGTAAAGACAGAGGTACGGATGATGATGATGACATACCTATAAAGAGAAACCCGGCAAAAGACCTCTACCCGACTCAAGCTACGCTCTCCTAAGGCACAAGGACCTTCAAAGGGCTTCCATGGAGGTTTTATGGTGAAGGGAAGGGAAAGGGGCGACTAGAGGATAGAAGGAATGAGGCGGAAATGACTTGCGGATTTAACAAAACGCGATTAAAAACCCTCGCTGAAAACTCGATACTCGATCGAATACCACACACACTCGATCGAGTAACCCCCTACTTGATCGAGTACCTACGGTACTCGATCGAGTACCTACGCTACTCGATCGAGTAGCCTCTACTCTATCGAGTACCACACAAGACACGTAACCCAAGATAGCTTTGGCACGCACTTATAAGAACCATTCCCGCTCCCAAGGTCAGTCAACGCTGGTCAAGGGGTCCCTAAAAGGGCGGGTATTACAGCTTGTTCTGATTTTAGCAGTGGGATTGTGGCGAAGAGAGTAACCAAGACCATCGAGTTAATGGATTTGGTTGCGAGGATTGAGGACCCGCAATGTGAGTTGCTTCTTCTTCGAGCTTGTACTGGTATTTCCAAGCTCTACTTCTCACTTCATACTTGCTCCCCTAGTGTTTTTGGGTCTGTCCATCTTCCTTTTGATGCCGCTCTTCGTTGTAGCTTGGAACGTATTGTCACAGCGTCAGGGCCGTGTTTTGGGGATTGGCAGTGGCGCCTTGCTACATTCCCTTTTCAGCTTGGTGGTCTTGGTGTGTATGCGGCGGGAGATGTTTTATTTTATGCTTTTATTGCGTCCCGTTTATAGTCTGCTGGTTTGCAGGCTAAGCTCCTCGGCCCTTCTGGTATTGTAGCTGCTGGCCCTGCTTTTGATGATATCGCGTAGGTGTTTACTGAGACTACAGGATCTGGTATTTTAGGTAACCCTAGTGAAATTGTTGCCCCCAAACTTATGAAGAAATTTGCAGACATTTATTTTGCGACGGTTGCTGTTGCCTCAGAGTCTGTTTTATTTTTGACACCACGCCAGCTTGTTTTATGGCAGTCCCAGCAGGGTTCTCACTCCTCTGACTGGTTACGTGTGGTTCCTATCTCGGGGTTGGGTCAGACTATGAACGGGAGGACTTACCGTAGTGTGCTGGGGTATCGTCTTGGTGTTCCGTTATTCACGGTCTCTAGGCCCTGTCCGGCTTGCTCTCGGGTTTTTGCTGAGAATGTTTTTGGGGACCACAATGTTTCTTGTACTGGTACTGTGGGCGTTAAACATCGGCATAACCTTGTCCGGGACACTCCTTTCGACATATGCTATAGATCTGGTATTACTGCGGGAAAGGAGGTTGATATCGGTTTGGTTGATGGACATGGTGGCTCTCTTCATCCTGCGGATTTATTGCTTTATTCTTGGGACAGGGGGCGTGATGTGTGCGTTGACTTGACAGGTTCTTCTCCTTTGACTCAGACTGGGATGACGAATTTTGTGCCTGGCCGGGTTGTCGCTGATGCTGCTCAGCGAAAGTGTGCTAAGTATGGTGATTTGTGCGCGGTAGCGGGTTATAGTTTCCTTCCTTTCTCTTTCTCTTCACTTAGGGAGCTGGGTTCGGATGTTGTTGCCTTGCTCAACCGGATCCAGAAATTCTCGGTATCTCAGGATGCGGGGGCTCGGGTGGCCGCTTACATTTTTACTAGACTTAGCTTTGCTATTGCTAAGGGTGTGGGAGCCCAGATTGTCTCTCGGCTCCCCACCAATTTCATGTAAACTTTTATTTTTATTTTAATGAAAGCTGCGCGCACCCTTCATAAAAATAATAATAATAATAATAATAATAATAATAATAATAATAATAATAATAATAATAATAATAATAATAATAATAATAAATATTATAATAACAATAATACCAATAATAATTTTCAATCAACTTCAAACTATGCAGGTTTTCATTACTATAACCTATTTTCATAAATGTCCATTTACTTGGTATGCAAGATCTTGAATGGATTCTTTTCCCTTTAATTAATATAGGAAATAAAACAGCAGTGTGACGAGAAAAGGTATGAACCTTGGTCTACATAAGATCTCTTTTCCCACAAATTTTAAGTTGTATTTAAACTAGAAAATGGTATGCAGAACTGTATATGAATACATGCTGGCATAACAACGAGAAAAAGGCCGGTCAAAAGGTGGAAAAGGTGAAAGTTTTTCTATAGATCACTTGAAGCAAGCCCATACTGAATATGAAGAGGAAGCGACTCTATGTGTTTTCAGGCTGAAGTCTCTAAAGAAAGGACAGTCTCGATGTCTTTTAACACAAGCAGCTTGTCAACATACAGCTCAGGTCTAGCTGGTGGTTCTTACCTGACTATCAATACCTTTAACAATATGTCTACTACTAAAATTCTGATTCTTATAACTTTAATGAATACTTTGTTTGAAATTACAATTAAACTTCTTCAAAAGGGGGGTTAATTAATCGCTAGAGACAATTGACCCACATGTAAAGCTGATTGCCGAAAAGCAACATAGAGACTACCAACTTAGTGGGCTTGATGGCAATGATGGAGAAGGTGAGGAAGAAAACAGTTATGATTCTAAAGATCAAGGAGAATTAAGCTTTGACTATCGCCCACAAAAGCTGGGAACTGACGCTGTGGCGACATCAATGAACTCAATGGAGGTTATCATCTGATGTAGCAATCACATTTGAAATGTAATTGATTTATAAGTAAATGCCTTTATGTTCTTACATGTCACATTTCAGTTTTCAAGTGAACCTATTCAATGATTGAATTTCGAAGGTATTATTTACCATATGCTTCCTACATCGCATTTACATTTTCCATTTTGCATCACGAATAGGGACAATATAAATGGGATGGAGTCATGGAGGGAGTACTTTATACCTCCAATGATCTGGGAAACATCTAGTCTGTACAATTTTAATTTGTGAATATGATCCGGGAAACTTCTAGTCTGTACAATATAAATAGGTGATTTCGACCATTTATGACAAGGTTTCACAATGCCTTCTAGTTTCACAATATAAGCTTCAGGATTCACAAAACAAGGAATATGATTTACAAAATAAGAAAAAGAGCAAAATAGGTGATTTCAACCATTGATGACCAAGTTTCACTATATAAGCCCTTGGATTCACAAAACAAGGTCTATGATTCACAAAATTAAAAAAAGAGCAAAATAGGTGATTTCGACCATTTTATGACCAAATTTCACAATATTGACTTCTAGTTTCACAAAACAAACTCTAGGATTCACAAAATAAGGTATAGGATTCACAAAATAAGAAAAAGAGGAAAATAAGCGATTTTTACCATTTATGACCAAGTTTCACAATATAAGGCCTAGGATTCACAAAATAAGGTCTATAATTCACAAAATAAGAAAAAGAGCAAAATAGGTGATTTCGGCCATTTTATGACAAAATTTCACAATATTACCTTCTAATTTCACAAAACAAGCTCTAAGATTCACAAAATAAGGTATAGAATTCACAAAATAAGAAAAGGAGCAAAATAGGCGATTTTGACCATTTATGACCAAGTTTCACAATATAAGGCCTAGGATGCACAAAACAAGGGTCTATGATTCACAAAACAAGAAAAAGAGCAAAATAGGTGATTTCGACCATTTTATGACCAAATTTACAATATTACCTTCTAGTTTCACACAACAAGCTCTAAGATTCACAAAATAACGTATATGATTCACAAAATAAGAAAAGGAGCAAAATAGGTAATTTTGACCATTTATGACCAAGTTTCACAATATAAGGCCTAGGATGCACAAAACAAGGGTCCGTGATTCACAAAATAAGAAAAAGAGCAAAATAGGTGATTTCGACCATTTTATGACAAAATTTCACAATATTGCCGTCTAATTTCACAAAACAAGCTATAGGATTCACAAAATAAGGTATAGGATTCACAAAATAAGAAAATGAGCAAAATAGATGATTTTGACCATTTATGACTAAGTTTCACAATATTGCCTTCTAGTTTCACAAAACAAGCGGGTATCCACTGCTCAATTTCAGCAAACTTGCCACTCAACCAACTATTTCCTTCTATTGAGAACTCGCTAATGACCTTTGCCCAAATTCTCTTCGAATTTGGGCATAACAAGTCACTCGTTTCACAAATAAAGTCCCTAAATTCACAAAACAACTCCCTAGATATACAAATAAAGTCCCTAGATTCACAAAACAAATAGTTAGATTTTATAAAAGTGGAAGTCGATTAGGATCGTTTTTTATAGCTAAATTCACAAAACAAGTCTCTATAGATTCACGATTAGCAATTTTTCTGGAAATCGCTGCTTCGATTATTCGAAAACGAGATATTTTATAATATTGCAACTTCTCAAATGGGAGAAAAATAATATAAAGGTACAATTCCTTCTCTTAAAACTGGTGTCAAGTCCTTTTATTTATAACTTGGGTGAATATTTCCTAAATCAGTGTATATTGTTACTTGTTATTGGTGGTATAAGTGTTGGTGGGGTGAATACAATTCAATAAAGGTGTTGGTCCATATTTGTGATTTTAGAAGACTAATTTAGTTGACAAGCGTGTCCAACGATATTTTATGTGGTGCAAACAACTGATCCTTCTATTTTATGTGCTGCAAAGAAGTTATCCTTCTGAGATGGATCTTGAGGTGTTCAATAGCCGAGAAAGTGACGTCTATGGCTTATCGATGGCGGATACCAGATGTTATGTTACTTAAGTTGTATAAGTTTGACATTCAAATGTTGTGCCCATATCTAGATTATTATTCACAATCCTATTGTTGTCGATGTATTCTAAATGACTTGCTTATTAATTCTTGATGGTTTCCTTGAACTTCATCATTAGTCCGTGGGAGCCTTTCACTATGGTCGATTTGGTAATCTAAATGAGTGGGTTTTGTATGTGTGAGACATATGTTTATGGAAATGTATTGTTCGGAATTTGTCAAATATGGTGTTGCTAAAGTTTATATGTTGAGTAGAACTCAAGTATCTTTCAAATATACTTTCCTTGTTCACTTGTATTTTTGAAATTCTTGTTGTCAGCCTTCATTCAGATGTCATGAACTTTCGTAGTTCTGAGTGAAGTTATCTAGCTTTGGTTGGCTTTGGTCTCAATTGCATGATTGGAGTTTATTGCTTTGTTTTTTACCCATTTGTTGTAACAAGTTCACGACTACAACATTTCTTGATGAGGATTACGAAGTACTCCTTATATTGTTTGAATTGATCTCATATGCAAGACGATTTCTCTATCTTAATTGTTTGATAAGTACTACAAAGTACTCCTTATATTGTTTAAGTCTCGCAAATTAAGGTGTAGGATTCACAAAAGAAATAAAGAAATTTTATAAGTAAACGATTTCACACATTGAGCTCCAACTTTCACAAAATCACCTTCTAATTACACAAAATAAGGTTTAGGGTTCACAAAATAAGAAAAAGAAATTTCATAAGTAAACGATTTCACAAATTAAGGTCCAAGTTTCATAAAATTACCTTTTACTTAGTTTCACAAAATAAGGCCTATGATTCATAAAATAAGAAATAAAGAAATTCATTAGTACCTGATTTCACACATTGAGCTCCAAATTTCACAAAATCACCTCCTAATTTCACAAATTACGGTGTAGGATTCACAAAATAAGAAATAAAGAAATTTCTAAAGTAAATGATTTCACATACTGCGCTCCAAGTTTCACAAAATCACCTACTAGTTTCACAAAATAAGGCCTAAGATTCACAAAATAAGAAATAAAGAAATTCATAAGTAACTCATTTCACACATTGAGCTCCAAGTTTCACAAAATCACCTCTTAATTTCACAAATTAAGGGGTAGGATTCGCAAAATACGAAATAAAGAAATTTCTAAAGTAAACGATTTCACATACCGCGCTCCAAGTTTCACAAAATCACCTTCTAGTTTCACAAAATAAAGTCTAGGATTCACAAAAAAAAAAAAAAAAAGAAAAGAAAAAAAAAACTCATAAGCAACCATTTCACATAGTGAGCTCCAAGTTTCACAAAATCAAATTCTATTTTCAAAAAATCACCTTTTATTCATAAAAAAATTGTTAATTCACTAACAAAATTTCTTCGGTATGCCCGCCTGGTTGCAGCACTAATTGTGTATATATTGTCCTACTCTGACAAGTGCATCCAATTAATTAAACAATCTCCTTATGCACGTTCACCATGAATGCGACGAGCGAGCTTGATATCCTTAGGCATGATGGTGACCCTCTTAGCATGAATGGCGCACATGTTGGGTTCTTCAAAGAGACCCACCAGGTATGCTTTTACTGCTTCCTGCAATGCCAGCACTGCGTGGCTCTGGAACCTTAGGTGGTTTGTGTTGAAGTCTTGAGCAATTTCTCGAACGAGACGCTGGAAGGAGAGCTTGCGGATTAGGAGTTATTGTAGATTAGGAGTTCTGTCCTCTTTTGGTACTTGCGGATTTCGCTGTTCATTATCAAACACATAGGAATTAGTATTACCGTTATGGTATGAAATGGTTGAGTCATTGAGTGTTGGAATGGTTATTGGATTAAGGAATTTACCGGAGAGCGACTGTTCCAGGATGGTAACGGTGAGGTTTCTTGACTCCTCCAGTTGTTGGAGTCGACTTACGAGGAGCCTGAATAGACATGATCAAAATTAGGAAAAATACGAGTCTTGTTGGCGGAAATTGACACCGTAACAAACTAGGAAATTAAATTGTACATGTCTTAACTTCGATTACAGCATAACAAACTTGGAAATAAATAAGAAATTATAACGAATCGAAATCACTTGATCATCTATGGAAATCAACAGAAATAAATTCTCATAAATTTCGGAGAAACAGATTCATCATAGATTACACCATACATGTCAAATACAACATGAAATTGGGGATCAATAAATCCAGCGGCAGCAATCAAATTAAATTTAAGTACTAATTCAATCACTAATTTCACGATAATCAAGCGACATTGTAGTTGCAATCAAGAAAAAAACTAACGTAAAACATGATTAATACTCGTGATTTCGAGGAGAAGTACAAATTATCCGATTATTTAAGCTATAAATCAACTTCATCTAACCGAAGAATGGAGCTTTTCAACAAGATTCAAGAACACAACGAAACCCTAATTTCAAAGTAAATTGCTGATAAAATAATTATGGATACATCAAATTCGCATATACAGTACGGAGTTTTAACCCAAGAAATATCAAAATAAGTAACTATACTGCAGCATTCAAGCAAAATTTAATTTAAAATAAGACCGATAATTGCGATTCGAGAATGTGCGACGAGCGAGCTGGATATGCGAATTAAGGAAATCGCTTAATTTTGATCAAAATTGAGCCTTGTATTAAGGAAATTGCTTAATTTTGATCAAAATTGAGCCTTATATTAAGGAAATCACTTAATTTTGATCAAAATCGAGCCTTATATCATCAATTTATGAGTGAATTATATGAATATGATCAAAGTTATGAAATTACCTGAAAATTAATTGAAATCTTGCTCTAAAATTGCCGAATCTACGCACAAGTTCAATGAAAATCGCTGCACTTGATTTACTAATTCGATTGTTAGACACACGATATTTTTATGAAAAATTTGTTTTTTGCTTTGGTGAATGTCAGACGAGCAAACAAACAGAGAAAAAGTGAGTCTTGTGTGGTTTTTTGAGAGAGAGAAAAAATTTGGGCCAAATGAATAGATTAGGAATGACCCTAAACTTCCAGCCCAATGAATAATTAAAAACCAGTCCATAAGATTAGCTTAATGGCTGCATTTGGTGAGGTCGGCCGCCTCGCCATAATTAACGGCCTCACCGGATCCGGCATATATATAGAAATGAGATCTAATGAGTCCACCCAAATCCATTGAGTCCATAAGTCCTCTTTAGGACCCTTAAAACGATAGGATGGAGGACTGAGATTGAAAGAGAAAAAGGGAGGATTATTGCAAAAATTAGGGGATTAATGCTAATTAATACTTTCCCTCACTACCTTCACTAATCAAACCCTAATTTCACTCTAAAACCCTTCTTTTTCCACTCACTTCTCTCTCCTCTCACACAAATATCCTCCCTCCATCTCTCTAAAAACCAAAAAAATCCATAAAACCAAATAATTCAAAAAACCAAAAAAAAAACTCCCTCCTAACAACCCGACTACCACCACCCAGCCACAACGCCTCTTCCCCAACAACCCTACACTGACCAGCCGCCACCACCACAGTCCCGACCTCCCTCACCACCGCAGTCCACGACACACCACCCTCACGCCCGCCTGCCACCACTCCAAATCTCCGGATCTGAGGCCCACACCCCCCACGCCCGCCACCACCACACCACCGTCACCAACCACCAGTACATCTCCCCAATGTGACCACCATTCTCCACCACAAACCGACACCACCATTCCCGACCCATTACAGTAGCACCTTCAACACCACAACCACCACAGCCGCCACTCCAACAACCCCAGCCGCACTCACCACCATTCCCGTCGCCTCCTCTTTTTCTTTTCTTTTTTTTTCTTTTTTCCAGATCTGGCCGCACTCACGCCGTCCTCACCACGCCGCCCTCACGCCGGGATCATTTTTGTTGTTGTTTGTTCAAGTTATTGTGTTGTTGTTGTTGTTGTTGTTTTGTTGTTTGTTTGTTCAATTTCAAAAAAAAATTGTTCTTGTTTGTTGTTGTAGATCGGCTGTTTCAAGTTATTGTTTTTTTTTTCCAGATTAATAGTATCTTTTATTTTTTAAAGTAGTTTTTATTTTTGTTTGTTGTTGTAGACTTGTAGATCGGCCGTTTTAAAGTAGTTTTTTTTTTTTTTTTTTTTGAAGATTAATAAGATCTTTTAATGTTTTTTTTCTCTTTTCCTCTAGATTTAGGGTTTGTTATACTCCATACACTTATTTTTCAGATTTTTGACATTTTCTCACTCATATTTTTTTACATTTACACTCATATTTTTTGTTTACATTTACACTCATATCTCTTTACATTTACACCCGCATTTTTTTTTTGTGCGTGGGTTGGTCGGAGAGGACGATGGTGGTATTGGTCTCATTTTTAAGATTTGTAAGTGTAAATCTAAAAAAAAAAAAACTTGTATTTTATTAAAATTACATTCATTTTTCAGATTTACACTTGTATTTTATTAAATCTACATCCGTAGATCTAATAAATATTTAGTAGATTTTTGAGAAAAAAACGTATTATCATAATTTTTATTCTTAGATCTAATAAATATATTTATTATACTCATATTTTTTTACATTTACACTCGTATTTGTGTACATTTACACTCATATTTCTTTACATTTACACTCATATTTCTTTACAATTACACTCGTATTTATTTACATTTACACTCATAATTTTTACATTTACACTCATATTTCCTTACATTTACACGCATTTTTCAGATTTACACTCATATTTCTTTACAATTACACTCGTATTTCTTTACATTTACACTTATAATTTTACATTTACACTCATATTTCTTTACATTTACACTCGTATATCTGTACATTTACGCTCGTTAAATTTATATATATTTGCACTCATATATTTTCGTGGATATGAGTTGGTGGTGGAGGATAGCGTTGGTGGTGTTTGTTGGTAGTCGGACTAAAGTTTACTCGTAAAAGGACCAAAGTTACACTTATAAAGGACCAAAGTCACACTCAAAGGACCAAATTTACACTCTAAAACCTTCAAATTTACACTTAAAATACTACATTTACACTCGTAAAACATCACATTTACACTCGTAAAATGTTAAAATTATATAAATTCAAAATTTTCGCCACAAAAAATCAAATTTACACTCTTAAAATATTACATTTACACTCGCAAAACATCAAATTTACACTTGTAAAATGTTAAAATTATATAAATTCAAAATTTCCGTCACAAAAAATCAAATTTACACTCTTAAAATATTACATTTACACTCGTAAAACATCAAATTTACACTCGATAAATGTTAAAATTATAAAATTTCAAAATTTCCGCCACAAAAAATCAAATTTACACTCTTAAAATACTACATTTACACTCGTAAAACATCAAATTTACACTCGTTAAATGTTAAAATTATATAAATTCAAAATTTCCGTCAAAAAAAATCAATTTTACACTCTTAAAATTTTACATTTACACTCGTAAAACATCACATTTACACTTGTAAAATGTTAAAATTATATAAATTCAAAATTTTCGTCACAAAAAATCAAATTTACACTCTTAAAATGTTACATTTACACTCGTAAAACATCACGTTTACACTTATAAAATGTTAAAATTATATAAATTCAAAATTTCCGTCACAAAAAATCAAATTTACACTCTTAAATGTTACATTTACACTCGTAAAACATCACATTTACACTTGTAAAACTCGTACAACATTACATTTACACTTCTGAAATCTGAAACTCAAAACTGATTAATTAGAAGCTAGAGAGAGAAAGAAAAATTAATTAGTGTATGAAAATTTGATTAGTGGTAATTTTTTTTGGTAATTTTCAATCTCAACCATCCACATTTTTTACCTTTTCTTTTTAATAGCCCTTAATCAAATTCATCTCAACCATCCATTGAGTCCATCCAATGGCCCTTAGAGGGACTTATGGTCTCAATGACACATGTTGGACTCATTAGAACTCCTCTCTCTCTCTCTCTCTCTCTCTCTCTCTCTCTCTCTCTCTCTCTCTCTCTCTCTCTCTCTCTCTCTCTCTCTATATATATATATATATATATATATATATATATATATATATATATATATATATATATATATATAAGGAGATCTAATGAGTCCCTTACCTCAATTGAGTCCTTAAGTCCTTATAAGGACCCTTAGATGGACAACATCTATGGTGGAGATTTTTTACAAAATGTAGGCCAAAAAAAAAAGGGAAAAGCTTGGCTATGAAAGAGGACAACAATTCCTGCAAATTGTCCTTACCAATGATCATTTCCTGCGGACAAAAGCATATATCCTTTGTACTATGTTTCCACTTCCCACATTCTTCCTTCCTGAACACACTTAATTCCAACCTTTTTCTTTCTTTCTTCTCTCTAAAACTGGGTGCTTTCATCTCAAAATGAAGCTAAAGTTCTCTCTAAATCCTCCAAACCAGCATAAACATGCAAATAATAGATGGCATCAATGGTATTTCTTCATTTTATTCATTGTTTTCAGTCACGTTTTCATATTTTTCAGTTGAATAGGAAGGATGAAGGTAATCATTACAGTTTTGCATGTCATCGAATTTGTTCATTCTTGTTTTGATTATTTGTTACTGGGTTTGAAATGAAGATTGTTAGAAGTAAATCCTCATGCTGGGTTTTCATTAATTTGAGTTTGGATTAGCATGAACGCATTCTGACAACATTTACATGAACATTTTTGCTATAGTTTTACATTTACACTTTTTATTGTTATATTTTTTTATGTGAGTTAGCATTCTGACAACATTTACACTTTTGTTGACATTTACACTTTTAAAGCCTCACATTTACACCGCATTTCGCTCACGTTTACACTTTTCTGTACTTTTAAATTTACACTTTTTATTGTTATAGTCACCTTTGCATTTTTATTGTTATATTTTTTATGTGAGTTAGCATTCTGACAACATTTACACTTTTGTTGACATTTACACTTTTAAAGCATCACATTTACACTGCATTCCTGCTCACATTTACACTTTTGGTGTACTTTTACACTTTTGTTGACATTTACACTTTCAAACAATCACATTTACACTTCCTTTCTGCTACACATCTGGATGTTTACTCTTTATGCTATAGTTTTAGATTTACACTTTTTAATTGTTATATTTTTTATGTGAGTTAGCATTCTGACAACATTTACACTTTTGTTGACATTTACACTTTTAAAGCCTCGCATTTACACTGCATTACTGTTCACGTTTACACTTTTCCTGTACTTTTAAATTTACACTTTTTTATTGTTATAGTCACCTTTGCATTTTTATTGTTATATTTTTTATGTGAGTTAGCATTCTGACAACATTTACACTTTTATTGACATTTACACTTTTAAAGCATCACATTTACACTGCATTCCTGCTCACATTTACACTTTTGGTGTACTTTTACACTTTTGTTGACATTTACACTTTCAGACAATCACATTTACACTTCGTTTCTGCTACACATTTGGATGTTTACTCTTTTTGCTATAGTTTTACATTTACACTTTTTAATTGTTATAGTCACCTTTTAATTGTTAATATTATAGTTTTAATTTGAGTTAGCATTATGAAAACATTTACACTTTTGTTGACATTTACACTTATAAAGCATCACATTTACACTGCATTTCTGCTGACATTTACACTTTTGCTGACATTTACACTTTCAGAACAACACATTTACACTTCGTTTCTACTGACATTTACACTTACACTTTTGGATGTTTACTTTTACTATAGTTTTGACATTTACACTTTTGCTGACATTTACACTTTCAGAACATCACATTTACACTTCGTTTCTACTGACATTTACACTTACACTTTTGGATGTTTACTTTTACTATAGTTTTGACATTTACACTTTTGATGACATTTACACTTTTTTAACCGCACATTTACACTTCATATCCGAGGACATTTACATTTACACTTACACTCTGTGCACATTTACAGACTTGGTAAAACAGAATGGGGTTCAACCGACAGGAGGAGTGTAGGGAGGTGGAGAAGAGGTTTACACCGTACATCGGCCAGGAGTTTGGGGGGTTGAGGATGCGGTGACTTTTTATAAGATATACGCCATTGCTTGTGGGTTTGATGTCCGTAGGTACACAACAAAAAAATGGCGTGGCGGTGAGATCAAGTCAAAGCTCGTGCCCGCAATCGAGAAGGTTTCGCTCACAAGACGCCCGAGAAAAGATCGGGATGACTGACTGGATGGGGAGAAGTCATAGAGGATATTCGGGGTCACTAGAGTGGGGTGTAAAGCGAGGATACGACTATATATGAAGAATGGTCTTTTATTAATTGACCGGTTCCACGAGGGTCACAATCACGAGCTTATCTCACTTAAGGACAGAGAGTTCCAGAAATTATCGCGTAACATAACAGATTATCACAAGATGATAATCGTTTCAAACTCAAGGGTTTGTAATACATAATCACTCTCTATACTAAATAAATAATTCCATTCATGTTATATTTATATGATGTATCTATTAATGATTGATTGGCGGTGAAGATAGGAGCAACAAAAACATACAGAATGCGTAAAGAACAAGTGAATGGATACGAAAACATTGGAGCAAGCTTAAATGATTTTAAGAACTTCCATAGGGATGTTAAATGTTTCATTCACGAACGGGATGGTCAGTTGTTTGTTGACCATTTCAAGGAAATGAATGAAACAAGAATAGGTTTCTACTTTGACTATGACCTTGACGATGATGGCAGTCTACGTAGGGCCATATGGGCGGACGGTACCGCCCGAGATAATTACAAAATTTTTGGTGATGCTGTTGGGAAATGTGTCCTCAACAATAATGCGATCACATGATTTAAATATCATTATTAAATCTCATACCAAGAATACGAAAGGGATGATACATTACATATATAGTCAACTGGTCCACACATATCGGTAATGATTGGCTGGCTAGAGTTTGACATTACTGTCATGCGACGGTGGTGATCAGTTGATCCCTTGAGGTCACACCTAAAGGACGATTCCCTTAATTGGTATACCGATACAGATTAATTAATTCCTTAAAATTGAACAATTCAATTTGTGAGAGAGAATATTTATATCTTATTATAATGGGATTAAATAAGATTCACTTTAGTAATTAAAAGGCTTTATTACTAAAATTGATTATTGTTTGAGAAACAATAGAGATAAGAATGAATGGTTCAATATAATTACAAGATGTTGTGGATTATAATTAAATGACCCATTTTATTTATATGATCAAGTATCACTAGTCAATTTGTTGAATGTAATTTAATTAATTTATAAAATGATATTTATGTGATAAATATGCATTAAATTAATTAATAACATGTAACATAATACATGAGACATATTGTGTGACAAATGACAAAATTGACAAAAATAAAATGGTAGTCCATTTTACATAAATGGACCGAAATATTGGGTGGTGGAAGGTGTTAGTGGGTGACATTATTTTATGTGATAATGTTTAAATAATAACACCTACATAATGTAGCCTTACACACCTACATATTTTGATAAGAGAAAAAAAGCATAAAGGAGATTCCTTTTTGGCCTATTCTTGTGGCCTTACACGGTTGCATGCATAAAATAGGAGGACTTTTGTTCTCATTTTTGTTGCTCATTCATTCACACTCTACCATTCAAAACACATGCAAAAGTTCATGAATTATTCTCTCTTTAATCTTCATCAAAAAGGATGAATTTTTGATTCAAATTTGTTCAAAAGATTACTAAAATTATCAATGTAATATATGAGTATTAGTTATCAATTTTAAGGTAAACCACAATATAAATATCTAGTACATATTAGTTTGTGGGTTTAAGGGATAGTCTTGGGTGCTACTAATTGGAGGGCTTCTATTTTGAGGTCATGTATGTTCATCCAATATTGGAAAGCTCAAGAACTAACAAGAAGGAGATCTTGTTGGTGCCCATTTGACCGAAATTCATATGGTGAGAAAATGATTTCTTCACTTATTTATTTTAGTTTGCATGCATAAGATTTGTAATTTATTTTATGACTAAATAAATTTGAAACATATAAGAATATGTTTAGTAATGAGATATAGATTTCCTACAATCGGTATCAAGACCCATGGTTGTTTGCATGCAAATCGGTTAAAAGTTTTTCCGAGTTATAAAGATTAACATATAAAACTTGTATAATTTGTGTTATTATGATATATCACAAAATTAATTTTTGCATGTTAAAGTTTCTAATCCTAAAATGTATTTAGGATATTTTGGTTAATTTATGGATTTTATTGTTCATTTTATATAATATTGGCATTAAAATGTGATTTTTATGATAAAAATGTCATTTTTGGACGAAAATTAGCTAAACTTCGAATTTTCCAGTGGTTTTTGGATATGTTTTCACATATATTATTTTTAGATGATCTGGAAATTTTCATAATTTTATGAGTTCTTATGCTCGAAAAATGGATTTTTCATGATAAAAATCGGATTTAAATGAAAAATAGGTTAATATGACAAATATTTCGAATCTGGTCATAGAAATTTAGTATGTTGTCACATGCAATTTTACAAGATGTGTGTAAAATAATAGGATATAATGAAGTCCTCATGCATGATTTATGGATTTTTGATGAAAAATAGCATAAATAGTGACTTAATTAGTGAAAAATTGCTAAAATATACTTCATGACTAAGGAAAAACGTCACATGTTTCATTTTATTATCTTTTTCAGATCTAAAATTGAAAAGTTGATGAATATAATTTTTCTCATGTTTTTATGATTTTTACTGATAAATCCGATAAACCGCAACATTGTTTTTCCCGATAACTTTCGAAATTTTTAACCTAAGTTTTTGAACATTATGAGTGTCATGGTATTTTTCCAGAATTTTCATGATTTTAAATTTCACATTTTGAATTTATTTGAAATTTTAGTGATTTATTTGAAATTTATAGCATTTTATTGTAATTTTGAGTCCTTTTATGAACAATATTAAGAAATATGAGTTAATTATGGTCAAATAGTTAGTGGAGACTAATTTTGAGTCCTAAGAAGTTAGGGTAATTAACTTGTGCATAAATATGAATTTATGTAATTTTTGTGATTATAAAATGTTGAATCACGCAAATCCGTAAAAACCGAGTAATATACGATATTGGCTAATTAAAGGCGATTTAGCATAAAATTGGGCATGTTCATACATATTTTAATGCTGCATTTTATTTATGATTGTCATAATTTTATTTTATGTAATTTTTTAATTATGTAATTTTTTTACTTAGTATGGTCTTGGTTTTTTTTAATTGGTATTGCCCGAAATGTATGGGAATATCGATTCGGTTGTAATTTTATTGATCTCGTATCACCGTCTTGTAATTTAATAGATTTATTTTATTATAGTTACAAATGTATAATAGGAAATTATGTAATTTATTATGTAATTTTATTCATTTCGGAGTTCCCAAAGACGGATTTCTTCAAGAAGGCGATACATAAAGACGGTGTTACCTCGAGATGCGTGCCACAACCGAAGTTCAAGGGACCAATGGAGTTGGTTTCCGAATATGTAATAGTTAATTAGATTTTCTATTTTAGGAAAGCCATACTAGGATTTATTTAATTTATGCTTTGCATTTTATTTACATGTTGCATGCATCGCTAAATCGCCATAACTAAAACATGCATCATCTTTTAATCGAGTATATCGACCGTGTCAATTATAATTATCGTAGTTCACCGCTTTAGTTCACTTAAAACGTGATAGATAATAAATTGACATGACCTCTCGCTAAAATAAACAAGTGAGACATAGCCTTACCAAAGAGTAGAAACCATGAAAACCTATTTCGTGAGGGAGTGCACTCGGCCACACCGGGGTACAAACCTTGTTACGTAGGGGAAGTGGGTGATAAATGTCTATCCACCGAATTCATGTTGATAAGGGATGTATCGGCCACACCGTGCCCAAGTTGATGTGGATTTGGATCATGGACACATTTATTCGAAATTTGGGTTGAACTCAACAAAAGTTTTTTATAAGGGATGTATCGGCCACACCGTGCCCTTGTCGGATGTGTTTTGGGCTAAAGATAAATATTAATGTAATTTTATCGACCAAGAGTTCTAAAAGTAGAATCGATTAAAGAGTTAATCCACCGAGTTATATTGATAAGGGATGTATCGGCCACACCGTGCCCAAGTTAATATGAATTTGGATCTTGGAATCATTTATCATAGTTGGGTAGAGGTCACTATGTAAATGCTATACTTGTTTTTCCAAGTATTAATAAAACGATAAATGTTAAGTTTTCCATTATTTCGTTATTATATTGTTCTATTTCTTTACCACAATTCATATACGATATCATTTCGATTTTTGATTCAAAACTCCATTAAAATATCGTAACTAAAGACAAAATTTGAATTTTCTTCTAAAGACCTCGGAGGAACCATTGCTAAGGATCTTTTGTAAAGAGTATAGATTAAAGTTATTCATTAATCAAACAGGTTTTTGATTCTTGACTAACACATCTACTTACAATGGATTGTTATTCATATACTTAATTGAATTAAGTACCTTGAAGCGATAAATTATTTTGGTAATTAGATTTGTCAGAATTCGTAATTGACCAAAATAACGCAACCACTTCAATGAAAGTTTTAAGACTAAAACGAACAAATGAAGAGTAATCTTCATGAATTCAATTTTTCTTCTCAAAGCAAAGACTCATTGAAATAAGTGGGAGCATTCTCTTAAACCGTTAAGATGAGGACGGGGTTCAAGAAGTAAAGATTATAATGGGATTGATACAAAGGTAATGTTAAAGTTAAAGTTGTTGAGAATGATGATACTAAACCTATCAATCCCGACCGATAAGTTTCCATTGTCTTAAATGTTGGACACGAGAAAGGAGACTACCCCAAATTATTGAAGAATCAACAAGTTAGTTGTGGGACATCTAATGAGACCTTCTTCTTTAAATGTTTATTTGATTGACATAAAATTTTGCTAGTACTACTTCGTCAATATTGGAAACCGGTGGTGGTTTTCATCATTATGTTTGATACATAGGATGATTAGAATATGACGACTAGCAACAATGAAGTCGAGAGATAGAGTCATTGTGTACTAAATCTAGTTTTCGGGTTTGGAGTTGTACTTAATTGTGACTATTAAGTACATAAACTCTAAATAAGAATACAAACTTGTTAAGATACAAAAGAGGTTTCACTTTTGTGACCCTATACACCACAATTTGATGTATGGCTAGCCCATTATCAAGATGATAATATTCTAAACCAAACTAGAATGATATATCATGAAGATGATGCAAGACTCGAAATTGTAACCCAAGATTAAACCTTAAATTCTGGAATGATGAACACAAAGAGTTATAGAGTACTCTTGAAACCATTAGATTGTTAATGGTATATGCGTATCTTGTATTCAAAGCAAGATATCTCGTGCCTTTTGGTTGAAAAGGAGATCGAGGCTGTAAATCATTGATCCAAAATAGGTTGATCATTTTCTTTTACCAACGATTTAGGTTGACACTAATGTGTTCACTTAATAAGGTAAATAGAGAAATCTTTGAAGAAGTTCAAAAGTTCAAAGAAGCACGATTTAGTCGTGATGGGATTATCAAAGTGAAGACTTTGATATAAGCCAAAGGAAATGTGATATAGTATCACAAGTTAATCTCTCTTAGCACGCATTATAGAATAATGTGTGATTGGATAAGAATTCAAACGCTATTCAATATGGTTTGAACTTCGATCAAGTTACTTTGAGTCACTTGATCCTTTTGGGGATTTTATCATTTTTGTCTAAATTATTTTTCCACTAAATCGAATCATATGAGATATGAAATGGTAAAGGTACCATGTTTGTAAGTTTTCACAAGAAACAGATGCTCATTTTTCCCTTTCAATTATCACGAGAACGACGGGTTTGCGGCTCGTGAAGCTGTCTTTCTAAAATACAAGTTTATTTCTAGAAGACAGAGTGGGAGAAATTATTCAAGAGCCACAAAGAATGCCAGAAAGATTTTGTGTCGCAAGAAACTGGTCTTTCTTGGCTACATGAGATGTTTTGTGTAAGACGTTGTTTCTTTAAAACCTAGGAGGTTAAATTCGTCATTTGTTGAAAATGATGAATTCATGCTACTTTTAAGAAAGTAAAGAGCTTATAACTTACAAAGAAATTGTTTGATTCAAGTTGATTACTTCTGGAAAGTAATAAACATATGACTTACATAAGAGTGTTTAAGTCATAACTCAATACAAGGCTTAGAGCCATGAAAATCCGAAATAAAAGGGCTTGATTAGTGACAAAGGGTTTTGCACTAATAAAGAGAGATTTCAAGGTTTGATTGGTTGCAAAGGTTTTTGAACCAGTTGAAATGCTTAAGTCTATTTGGATCTTCTTAGGGATTGTGTTTCATTACTATGAAATACATAGCGAGTGAATCTAAAACCCACTTCTTCAATTAGAAGGAATGTATTCAATACATGTCTTGAGTTTTGAAGATTCTTGCAATCCTAAGATAATGTAAAACTTAAGAGAGGGTCTTAAGTAGGACATCAATGAGTTGGAATCAACATTTTTGATCATGTGATAAAACATTTCTCGATAAGTCGAGAAGTTGTGTTTATACATGAAGTTTAGTGGGAGTTACGGAAATTTTAATTAGTCTTATATGTGAATGACATATTGATCATCGAGAATGATTTAAGACTCTTGGAGTACTCTAATACATCTTTAATATCCGGATTTATGAAGATAAATCCACATGATATTAGCGTCAATAAGAAGTCTTATGTTGATAAGATTCATGACTTGTTCAATTAAATTAAACATATTTGATTGATTCCATTTGCTTCCGCTGCCGGATCAATTAAATAAGTAATGATGTATAACACTTCATATGCTTTGAGTATGATGAATTGTTTCAAAATCGAATTTAAGTAATCTTTATCAAGTAAGCCATAAAGATTACCCTTAAGTGCTTGCAGAAGCATTAAGGACGTAAAGCAAAGTGTTTATGATGCAATTTTGTGTAAGAGTGTTACACAAGTGACAATTGACAATTAAGATTGCGCATGGTTTCCGACAAAACCATAATCAAAACACATTAGGATGGTTAAGATACCATTGTGGCTATGTTAATTAAGAAGTAGATTTTCTAGAATCATTCTAGGCAATAAAGAACAATGAGAGATATTTATAACGGAAATTGAGTACACTTGCAATCATGAGATGTGCAAGAGAATGAGTCCCGCACACTGTGAAAACAGTGGGAGCTATTCTTAGGCTAGAGGGCCTATGTCTTGATTGGATCTCGACACGTACTCAGAAAGTTTTGTGATGCAAATGTATACATTACAAAGGAAAACGAGTATGTAGTAAGGTTGAGTAAGGTACAAGAAGTTGATAAAACCTACTAACCAAAGCCTTCTCATAGGCTAAACATGATGAATCATGTCATTTCAATTAAATTGAAATGAACAACTACATACAAGATCAAATTAGATTATAGAACATGAAATAGTAATCAGGCATTGACTATTCATATGTGATAATCGCATTTGTTGTTCGAGTTTTACTTTAAAACTCTTTTATTATACTTTGTTACATCCAAATGGGTTGTAGAGACAACATTGAACCCCGTTAAAGTGAACACGGATTAGCATGGTATTCGCCCATAGTCACTTGTATGAGGTGACGTCTCGAAGTGACTAGAGTGTGATGCGATTGATGGCAAGTACAAGTGCCATAGAGTCATGTGAGATGACTAGTTGATCACATAGGCAGACTGTTAGGAACACTTTGTCGGGCAGTGACCGCTTATAGTGTTCTGGCAAATTTATAAAGCCTGGTCGTGGCGAGAGCTACTATAGTATTCTAATGAGTCGATTCTTTTGACTAAAGACAGTTCGCCTAAGATGGCATAGTTTCAGATTAACTTTGATTTGTGTTACTACGACCTTCGTAAATGGGGTCAAATGGGCATATTTTGGGTTATGATGGTTGTGGCTAGTCGAAGGGAATAAGTGCGATAGGAATTGTCCACCCCCTTGTCAGGGTTAAAACAATATCTCAGGGCCACTCGAGGAGTAATGAACTGGAAATGCGTGGCCACGCTCGGAAGGTATCCATGGTGGATAAATTCCGGTCAATCATTTATTCTCCAGATCGAGGAAACCACTCTCGATATGATCACTTGCAAGTACGACCCAAAAGACACCTTGCATTGAGTGGGATATAGTAATAGGACAAGAGAATTGGTGACGCACACTTGTCGAGGACAAGTGGGAGATTGTTGGGAAATGTGTCCTCAACAATAGTGCGATCACATGATTTAAATATCATTATTAAATCTCATACCATGAATACGAAAAGGATGATACATTACATATATAGTCAACTGGTCCACACATATCGGTAATGATTGGCTGGCTAGAGTTTGACATTACTGTCGTGCGACGGTGGTGATCAGTTGATCCCTTGAGGTCACACCTAAAGGACGATTCCCTTAATTGGTATTCCTTAAAATTGAACAATTCAATTTGTGAGAGAGAATATTTATATCTTATTATAATGGGATTAAATAAGATTCATTTTAGTAATTAAAAGGCTTTATTACTAAAATTGATTATTGTTTGAGAAACAAGAGAGATAAGAATGAATGGTTCAATATAATTACAAGATGTTGTGGATTATAATTAAATGACCCATTTTATTTATATGATCAAGTATCACTAGTCAATTTGTTGAATGTAATTTAATTAATTTATAAAATGATATTTATGTGATAAATATGCATTAAATTAATTAATAACATGTAACATAATACATGAGACATATTGTGTGACAAATGACAAAATTGACAAAAATAAAATGGTAGTCCATTTTACATAAATGGACCGAAATATTGGGTGGTGGAAGGTGTTAGTGGGTGATATTATTTTATGTGATAATGTTAAAATAATAACACCTACATAATGTACGTAGCCTTACACACCTACATATTTTGATAAGAGAAAAAAAAGCATAAAGGAGATTCCTTTTTGGCCTATTCTTGTGGCCTTACACGGTTGCATGCATAAAATAGGAGGACTTTTGTTCTCATTTTTGTTGCTCATTCATTCACACTCTACCATTCAAAACACATGCAAAAGTTCATGAATTATTCTCTCTTTAATCTTCATCAAAAAGGATGAATTTTTGATTCAAATTTGTTCAAAAGATTACTAAAATTATCAATGTAATATATGAGTATTAGTAATCGATTTTAAGGTAAACCACAATATAAATATCTAGTACATATTAGTTTGTGGGTTTAAGGGATAGTCTTGGGTGCTACTAATTGGAGGGCTTCTATTTTGAGGTCATGTATGTTCATCCAATATTGGAAAGCTCAAGAACTAACAAGAAGGAGATCTTGTTGGTGCCCATTTGACCGAAATTCATATGGTGAGAAAATGATTTCTTCACTTATTTATTTTAGTTTGCATGCATAAGATTTGTAATTTATTTTATGACTAAATAAATTTGAAACATATAAGAATATGTTTAGTAATGAGATATAGATTTCCTACAGATGCGGTGTCATTCGACCCAACTTACTCCACCAATAAGTATTCTATGGTATTCACACCATTCACAGGTGTTGACCACCATAAACGATCTGTGACGTTCTGTGGGGCTCTAGTTGCAAGGGAAGATTATGAGTCGTTTAATTGCGTTTTCAGCCGGTTTTTACAAGCAATGGGGGGTAAGGAACCCGAGTACATAATTACAGATCAGGACCCAGGTATTATCAAATCTGTCCCTCTTGTTTTCAAGACAGTGCGCCATTGGTTCTGTATGTGGCATATAATGAACAAAATGCCAAGTAAGTTTGGCGTCTCGAGAAGCGATTATAATGAGTTCATGTGTAAAATTAATGACATTATATGGGACGATGAGCTTGAGGTAGCAGAATTTGATGGTATCTGGGAGCAAATAATTCAAGATCATGGTGTTGGCGTAAATGATTGGTTTGCAGATACATATGCTATAAGGGGACAGTGGGTGATGGCGCATTGCAGAGACTTGAGGATGGCGTCGATTATGAGGACAACTCAAAGATCAGAGAGCGAAAATAGCTTTTTCAAGAGGTTTGAGCACAAGTCAGGAACATTGGTTGAGTTTTGGATGCGTTTTGAGAGCGCTATGGACCAACAAAGACATACACAGAAGCAGCTTGACAACATGGATAAGCACTCGTCCGCAACGGCGTCAACACATCTGGCATTAGAGATTCATGCTGCAAAGGTGTACACCTATTCAGCTTTCCACAAATTCAAACAAGAAGCCATCTTCTCAATTGATACATGTAGAACAGGAGGTTTCACTGAGAGAGGCGAGCTAGAGGTAACTCATCGTCAAAGATTCAACGAAAGAAGAATTTTGAAGTTGCGTACGATCCAGGTAGTTTACACTTCCTATGACATTTACACTTTCTGTTTTTATCTCATTTAAATTCCTATAACTTAACATTTACACTTCTAATAACTTAACATTTACACTTCCTATTAGTTTACATTTACACTTCCTATTAGTTTGTATTTACACTTCTAATAACTTAACATTTACACTTTACAATTGATGACATTACACTTTACATCATATGACATTTACACTTCCTATACCTTAACATTTACACTTTTCCACTTATTGACATTTACACTACATTTCATGACATTTACACTTTATATCATATGACATTTACACATTTAAATCCCTATAACTTAACATTTGCACTTCTAATACCTTAACATTTACACTTCCTATTAGTTTACATTTACACTTCTAATTACTTAGCATTTACACACTACATTTCCTGACATTTACACTTTACATCATATGACATTTACACATTCAAATCCCTTAAACTTAACATTTACACTTCTAATACCTTAACATTTACACTTCCTATTAGTTTACATTTACACTTCTAATTACTTAGCATTTACACTTTACAATTGATGACATTTACACTTTACATCATATGACATTTACACTTCCTATACCTTAACATTTACACTTTTCCACTTATTAACATTTACACTACATTTCATGACATTTACACTTTACATCATATGGCATTTACACATTTAAATCCCTATAACTTAACATTTACACTTCTAATACCTTAACATTTACACTTCCTATACCTTAACATTTACACTTTTTCACTTATTGACATTTACACTACATTTCATGACATTTACACTTTACATCATATGACATTTACACATTTAAATCCCCTATAACTTATCATTTACACTTCTAGTACCTTAACATTTACACTTCCTATTAGTTTACATTTACACTTCTAATTACTTAGCATTTACACACTACATGTCATGACATTTACACTTTACATCATGACATTTACACATTCAAATCCCTATAACTTAACATTTACACTTCTAATACCTTAACATTTACACTTCCTATTAGATTACATTTACACTTCTAATTACTTAGCATTTACACTTTACAATTCAATACATTTACACTTTACATCAGTGACACTATCTTTAACGTTCACACTTACATGCTAGCTTTATCTGATGACACAGGTATGCTATTTATAATTATTACCGCAATACGGGAAATTCCAAAATATGGAAGCTTCTCAAAATCATCGTCATATCGAATGTTGTCCAAATACTCTATCTGCTCGGAAACGAAGTTTATGCATGCACAGCTGTAATGATCATTATTGCCAGATAAGATCGGGATGAAGACCTGGCGGGTGTGACAACAAAGACATAAAAGATACACTCAGTAAAAATTTCAGATTTACACTTTCAATAGTTCGTCACATTTACAGTCCCTGTGTCATGACATTTACACTTTCCATATATTCACATTTACACTATATATGTCATGACATTTACACTTCATATTTAGTCACCTTTACACTCCCTGTGTCATAACTTTTACACTTCACTATATCTCACATTTACACTTCCTATGTGATGACATTTACACTTTCCATATATTCACATTTACACTTTATATATGCTGACATTTACACTTCCTATTTAGTCACCTTTACACTCCCTATGTCATCACATTTACACTTTCTATATAATCACATTTCCACTATACATCATGGCATTTACACTTCACTATGTATCACATTTACACTTCATATTTCATTACATTTACACTTCACAATATCTCACGACATTTACAGTTCACTATGTCTCACGTTTACACTTCATATGTCATGACATTTACACTTTACATATATTCACATTTACACTTTATATGTGCTGACATTTACACTTTCTATTTAGTAACCTTTACACTCGCTATGTCATCACATTTACACTTTCTATATAATCACATTTACACTATACATCATGACATTTACACTTCACTATGTATCACATTTACACTTCATATTTTATGACATTTACACTTTCTTCTTAATCACATCCAGGCATTTACACTTTCTGTGAAAATCACATATACACTTTCGGTGTGATGACATTTACACTTCACAATAGGTCACATTTACACTTACCATATCAGATCCAAGTTGAAATGGAGACAAATAGGATTGAATCCAAGCATCCCACCCAGCCCAGATTTTGTCCTTTTTGTCAAGAACAATTCCTTTCTTCTTGGCTTTCCAAATATCCAGTGCAGGGCTCTGTTCAAACGAAGGGGAGCGATATTAAATTTAGACACTTACGTTACAATTAAATTGGAACTATAAAAATTGCATTGAGTGAGGATAGGGCAAGTACGGTGTGACTAAGCCCGAAGAAACAACGAGAGGATGAATCGTGGTGCGGTTTGGTCATACATCATCTTATTGATTAGTAGGCACCAACAATCGATTACAGAATTTATAACTTCCTGTCCAGGTTCAAGGGTTAACATGTCTTCCCGTGACACGAAGAAGAAGTCTGAAAAAACTGTCAATTCTTCCCTACAAAAAAAGAAAAAATTATATAAGGCGAACATGGTTATGACAACATATAAGTATTAATATGTTTCACATAGAAATTAATCGACTCACCCGTTCAACCAAGCTTCTGATTTGTTAAATACGTAGTCCAGGACGTATTTCCTTTCCTTAAAAACACCCCTAAATAATTTCTTATTCAGTTGCAGGTCTACAGTAACAAAGCCCTGCTCGGGCATGGGTTCCCCACAATCCATGGTGCAAGTCAGATTCTCAGGGACTACTTCCATGCACGGTAAGGGATCAGGTGAATGAAATAGGAAAGGGTGGTGATCCATATTACTCTGGGGGACATAAATTTCCCAACCATCCGCGGGAACGGCTGGTTCAGAAGGGCCTGCCAAATCAGTCGTTCCAAAATCCTCACCTGGAACCCCCTTAAATGCCTCAGCTAGCTCTGCAGTAGATATAAACGTACACTGAAATTCCGGCAACTTAAACTCAGAGGAGAGTGCTTCAACAACCACCTTATCTGCTCCCTCTGCAACATCCATGGGCTTGTCATCATTCTAAAATGAACCAGGAAAACCGGGTTGTGCAGTAGGGCCCTCACCTTGCTCGTTGACCATGCCACTACCAATCTCTAACCCTTCTTACGATGCATCTTCACGGACTGTGGTCGAAACAACGCAAGGCTCACCACCCGGTGCTTTCATACCACTAACTTGGCGTCGGTCAACGAGCTGTTCCACTCCCGGTGCATCGCTAACATCCACAGCCTCACCAGGCACTAGTCCAACCACGAGTGGTTCGGGCCCACGGAAGGGCACTTGGTCTTGGGGCGGCTCCATGTCCATGCCCTGCACAGCCTCCTCCTGGACTGTCGGTGCACCACTAACATCCACATCCACGCCAGTCACTAGTCCAACCACCACTGATTCAGGCCCACGGCGGGTCCCCTGATCTTAAGGCGGCTCTAGATCCATTCCCCGCATGACCTCGTCTGTTCTCTCGGTGCACCACCCGTGCCACTTCACTTTGTCACCACTGCCTCGACAACTTTTTCAGCGCGTTATCAATATCAGCTGTCGCTATAAATTTCAACTGAAATGAAGATGATCCATCTTCAATTGACGGGACTACCACATCCGCATCCACCTTGTTCGCTACTTTTGAATAAGACACCTCCCCTTCACCAGTAACAGGCCCTTGTTCTTGAGCATGCTCCATATCCATACCCTGCATAATCTCATCCTCACCTCTTTGTACGCAGCCCTCTGCCGCTTCACCACCACCATCACCAATATCTGTCAAACCTTGCAGCGCGTTCTCAATATCAGCAGTCGAAATAAATTTTAGTTGAATCGAAGATGAACCATCTTGATTGATCGACCTACCACATCCGCATCAACCTTATTCGTTGCTTCTGACTTACACTTCTCAACGACATATTCAGCTTTCTCAGGGGCACCACTAGTGTCAGGCACTTCCCCTCCCAAACTTTCCTGCTCCTCGTTCAATGAGGGCTTTGTGTAAGCTTCTTCAACTTCATCCGGGCTATAAATTTTCTCTAGAATCTGCCGATCAGTTAATTGAGTCAAGTCGTCGGTTAAATCTAGCCCGCATTCCTCTTCCTCTCGTCGATGAGGCTTCGTTAAGTTCGGGGGTGTTGTAGAAATCAGCGGTCTCCATTACTCGTGACATCGCCGCATCACCCGCTTTATCACCCAAATCGAATCTTTCAAGTGATACTGAGCTCTACAAAGAGGCGTAAATTCGAACTTAGGAACCTTGGTCTTTCTTTTCTTGCTTGCCTTTGTTTTTTTCTTGGCCGCCTGTTTTTTTTCTTGGCCAACATCTGACAATGAGGGAGCGTTATCATTATACTTCTTAATTTGGGAAGCTAAATTTCCAACTTCTTCAACATATTCCTTCACCTTTGCACCTTCAAAAAAAGCTTGCGTCGCTTGTGACGGAACAAGATCGATTGAAGAAGAAGCACCGTTGTTAAATTCTTAAGCATTGTAAATTTGCATTAGTATACCGAAATAGAAGGCCACAACGTTCCTTTGAATCTTTAAGTACGGCTCGTGTACACCCTACGATTGGTAACAAAAAAAGATTTAAGAGTCTAGATACACAAAAATATACGCTCAATATATATATATATATATATATATATATATATATATATATATATATATATATATATATATATATATATTAAAAAAAATATGCGATTAATTAAACATTCATAACATAAATCTTACATCTACAGCCCTAGCTTTCAACTCATCGTCATCTTCAACACCGGGAGGGAGTTCAATCTGAATAAACTTCTTATCGGGTGATGTACCCGACGTTGAAATCAGAAGAGGCGTAGGGCTTGCCAATGGCGCCTTGGGCGCGCCCGGCTATAGCCAACATCGTATTACAAAGTGTCCTTCTCATCGGGGGTCTTGTTTTGACATCGCGGGTACTTCACCTTCGACAAAGTTAGTTGACCCAGTGGCCCCACGTCCAGCTCATCCTTTAACCTATTCGATAGAGTTTTCGGATCCCAATTTGAATAAGTGGAAGGCCATCCGGGAACTCTTGCCACGGTAATCATACCGCTGAGAATAAGTAATCATAAGGAAAGGGATACAACCAAGCAGATGTGACTGCACGCTGCGAGCCTCGGCTGCAACATTAGCTAAACATTTTAATACATACGAGCACCAGTTATACTTCGGTATGGCACTCACATCTTCAACCACTTTCAAAAGTTTGATTTCAATGCCGTTGTTCAATGTCGGCGCAAGGAATGATGAAATGCTAAGAAGCACAAACAGGCGGCAGAATTCATCACCTCCATCTTTGAATTGCTCTGACTCAATATAATTGAAGACGTCTTCTAAAGGAATAGAATCAGAATTTGATTTCACTTTGAACTTTTTGCGCCACAGTTGTTTTATGCGCACATATTTTTCATCTTTAGCACCAGGCATATGTCCAGTAGGTACTATTTCCATCTCTCTCTCACCAACAGGTAACATGAAATAGTCATAGACATCATACTTAATAACCATAAACTCCTTCAACTCCGACGCCCTGAAAACATGAGAACCATCGCTGAAAGCCTCAAGAAATTCAGTAACATGTGAAAGCGGGAAAGTTCTAAGTTTAAGATGAAGCAGCCCCCCAAATCCAATCCTCTGTACAGCGGCTCGTTGGGCAATGTTAAGCTTACCAATAAGCTTGTGAAGCCGGTTGGGGCGACACTTAACGGAAACAGTAGAGGTAACTTGTGGTTGTTCTTCACTTCCAGTTACTTCTCCATCAGATACCATCTGAATCAGGAACAAAAAGTACATAAGAAATGCACAATATCAGTCAACCTATAACAGTCTACACATTTACATTTACACTTACTCTATCCTCACATTTACACTTCCAGTATTTTCACATTTACACTTCCAATTTAGTCAGATTTACCGTTTATTTGTTCACATTTACACTTCTCCTACACTCACATTTACACTTCTAGTATCTTCACATTTACACTTCCACTTTAGTCATATTTACACTTTATTTGATCACATTTACACTTCTCCTATCCTCACATTTACACGTCCAGTATCTTCACATTTACACTTCCAATTTAGTCAGATTTACCCTTTATTTGTTCACATTTACAATTCTCCTACCCTCACATTTACACTTCCATTATCTTCACATTTGCACTAACAGTTTAGACAGATTTACACTTTATTTGATCACATTTACACTTCTCCTATCCTCACATTTACACTTCCATTATCCTCACATTTACACTTCTCCTATCCTCACATTTACACTTCCATTATCTTCACATTTACCCTTTATTTGTTCACATTTACACTTCTCCTAAACTCACATTTACACTTCCATTATCTTCACATCTACAGTTCCATTTTAGTCAGATTTACAGTTTTAGTGTTCACGTTTACACTTACTCTATCCTCACATTTACACTTTGAATATCTTCACATTTACACTTCCAATTGAGTCAGATTTACACTTTATTTGATAACATTTACACTTCTCCTATCCTCACATTTACACTTTCTATTTGTTCACATTTACACTTTTTTTAGTTCACATTTACACTTGGGTTGTCCTCACATTCACAGTCCCAATTACATCACATTTACAATCCCCAAAAACAGGCTCGATTAAAACCCTAACAAATACATTGACGCTACCCATCAATTCAGATTTACACTATGAATTTAATTAAAAATTCAAACACACAATAAAATCACATAAATTGAAACACGCAATAAAATTGAAACACGCAATATAACAATTACGACTCAAGCATAATTTGCAAAATTAAAAAATTTAAACAAAGAAAAGAATAAAGGATGATCAATGAATTACCTTCAAAGTGAGGTAAAGAAACAAATATAGGAACTACAAGGGTTTGAATGCGATAAAATATAGAAAAGAAATGGAATTGTTGTATTTGGTAAGCAAGAGAAATGGAACAGTAAGGAATAGAAAAGAAATGAAGAAATGTGAGATGAAAGACATGAATAAGGAAGGACGGTTTTTTGAAATTATGAGGAGGTGGTATGAGATAGTGGAGGGAAGTTGAATAACGTGCAAGTGACTGATGAGGAACATACATGCAGAATGAACAGTAAGTCTAATAGCCTAAGGAGAGAGGTAATTAGTCTACATATTATTATAATGTTATAAGTTGCTTTTTGGTGTAATCTTAGCCATTCATCCTCACAATCTAAAGGCTCTAAATGGGACTTATGGACTTAATGACTTAAGGTGGACTCACTTGATCCTTCTTCTATATATATATATATATATATATATATATATATATATATATATATATATATATATATATATATATATATATATATATATATATATATATATATATATATATATAGAGAGAGAGAGAGAGAGAGAGAGAGAGAGAGAGAGAGAGAGAGAGAGAGAAGGGTTCTTATAAGGCCTTCATACCTTATAAGGCCCTAAGTCTTTATAAGAGCCCTTGGATGAAGGGATTGAAGGGATGAGATGAGGAGAGAGGGCGTGTTTTTTAGAGCAAAAAAAAAAAAAAGAAAATGCTGATTGTGTGAGAGAGGGACCACTTTCACTGTTAATGTACTGCCTCCATATCAAATCCCGCGGACAATAGCAATAAACAAAGCCTCCTATATCATTTTGCATGCTTCCCTCCTCTTTTCACCATTCAAAACCTCTCAACAAGCAAAAACCCATAAAAATCCCCACAAAAACGATCCTAAATCCTTTAAAATACAATATAAATCATCAAAAAAATAAGAGAAATTTCAGCCCAAATGGAAAACTACTTCAGTGATCATCAGATAAATAATTTTTTATGAGATAAAGTACGTTATCGTTCATCCGTTAAAAATCATTAGCTTTGTTGAAGAAAAAATAAATTGTCATTCTTCATCAGAGAAACAAGCAGGAAATGACAGTCAGTGTTTGTGAAGTGGATCATATGCAGATTGAAGTTGTCGTCGAAGGTGAGTTGTTTACTTTCTTATTTGTGTCTAGGTTATTATTGTAGCTTGATGTTCAAATATAAAGTGCTATATGTAATTTTGGATTAATGTTCATTATTGTAGGTTGTAGTTATTTAATTTCATTTCATTATTCTTAATCTTGTTGTACTTTCATGTTGTTCATCGATTTGTTCTTTCATTTTGGTAGCTTGTTGTTGATGGCAAAAATTGATGGAAATTTAAAAGCTTGATCAAGTACAATTATAACTTCAGAGGGTTTTAGTAAAACTCGACCCAAATATGTATAACTTCAATAATACGAGTGTACACATGTAGTTCTTATATTCATCGTGTTATAACTCTAGAGGTTTTTTGTAAAACTCTTTGACAATTTCCTATGACTTGTGTAACAGAGTCATTCAAACCCTAAATTGTGCGTAAAAATCTTACTAAAGAACCAATTTTGATATAGTTATTCATGTTATAATTGAAGTTATACATTCATTAAGTGAAGTTATAGGATGTGGAGGGTTGTACATTATATGCCTAGAGTTATACATTTGTGTCTAGAGTTATACATTGTATGATTAGAGTTATTCAGACTGTGTATAGAGTTATACATTGTATGATTACAATTATACACGTTTTGTACAGGAGTTATACAACACATCACGCAGATTATCCATATATAGGTAAGAGTTATACAAGTTGTACAACACATCACATTCGGATCTACTGAGAATACACTCTACAATGTATAACTCTAGGCATATAATGTATAACTCGTAGAATATAATGTATAACTCGTAGCATATACAGATTGTGTTTAGAGTTATACATTATATGCTAAGAGTTATACATTGTGTAGCTAGAGTTATACATCGTATGACTAGAGTTATACAGACTGTGCCTAGAGTTATACATTAAATGCATAGAGTTATACATGTTGTGTCTAAAGTTATACATCGTATGACTAGAGTTTATCTGTTGTGCCTAGAGTTATACATTAAATGCATAGAGTTATACAGTTTGTGTCTAGAGTTATACATTGTATGATTAGAGTTATACTGATGTGTATAGAGTTATACATTGTATGATTACGATTATACACGTTTTGTACAGGAGTTATACAACACATCACCGAGTTATGAAACAAGGCAAAGTTTATTAGACAGCTATGAGTTATACAAAAAATATCAAGAGTTATACAAATTGTGTACAACAGTTACAAAACACATGACTGCAGTTATGAGATAGGCAAAATTTATTACAGTTATGAGTTTTACAAAAAATAACAAGAGTGATACAAATTGGGTACAAGAGTTATACATTCGTGAAGTACGATTATCCATATATAGGTAAGAGTTTTACAAATTGTATGACTAGAGTTATACATTCTTGATCTACAAGAATACACTCTACAATGTATAACTCTAGGCATATAATGTATAACTCTTAGAATATAATGTATAACTCTTAGCATATACTGATGTGTTTGGAGTTATACATTATATGCCTAGAGTTATACATTATATGCTAAAAGTTATACAGACTGTGCCTAGAGTTATACATTAAATGCCCGCAGTTATACATTCTCGTGCCCGAGTTATACATGTTATTTGCATGTGTTTTTCTCCGTCATTGTTTTTTTCTGTAATTATTATTCGCTTAGTTTTTCTGCGTTTGTTAGTAAAACAAATTAAATAAAATAAAACAAAGAAGAGGATAGTAAAACAAATCCACATTTAACATACATGAACTTAATTAATAGATATAGATACATAAACTTAATGCATTGCTAAAAATACAATTCTTAGATGTTCATATAGGGATGCATTCTCTTCTATGATATTCATCCTCTCCTCCTTTGCTATTTGGAGGTTTCGTCCCGCAGATGCAATATCTTCTAATAGCTGCATTATCTGCGGCTCTAACAAGCCATTTTTTTTGGCGTCCTTGAGTGCGATCCGAGCATCCTCAAGGAAGAGCCTGTACTTCCTCTCGATTTCCTGCAAGCGGCGTATGAAACTTTTGTTGTACTCGGTCATAATGCATGTTAAACGAATGGTATCATTCATTATTGAAGGAAGTTTGGAGTTTATTAGGTTTTAAAGATTTAGGGTTTGGAGTTTAGGGTGGAGATAGGGATATAATGGACTGGTTATTGAGATAGTGAGATGAATTTATATTTAGTAATGTGTCCTTTAAGTTGTTTTTTAATTAATATGTTTGGGGTTTGATGCTTAAATTAATACGAATTTTGTTTAGGAAGTTGTGCCATAGCCCTGCTTCAAATCTTATAACCCTTTGCATTCCATATATTGTGCCGTTTCATTAAATGTATAACTCTTAGAATATAAAGTATGGCTAGAGTTATGCATTATATACCTAGAATTATACATTATATGCTAAGAGTTATACATTGTGTAGAATGAGTTATACATCTTACAGTCTCTGCCTAGAGTTATACATTGTGTAGCTAGAGTTATACATCGTATGACTAGAGTTTTCTGTGATGTGCCTAGAGTAATGCAGTGTGACTAGAGTTATACATCAAATGCCTAGAGTTATACATTGTATGCCTAGAGTGATACAGATTGTGACTAGAGTTATACATTGTATGACTAGAATTATAAATACTATGACTAGAGTTATACATTATCTGCCTACAGTTACACATTCTGTGCCCAGAGTTATACAGTGTGACTAGAGTTATACATGAAATGACTAGAGTTATACATTGTATGACTAGAGTTATACAGACTGTGACTAGAGTTATACATTGTATGACTAGAGTTATACAGAGTGTGACTATAGTTATACAGTATCTACCTAGAGTTATACAGAGTGTGACTATAGTTATACATGATATAGTAAGAGTTATACATTATATACCCAAAGTTATACAGTATTTGCCCAGAGTTATACAGTCTGTACATAAAGTTATACAGTATATGCGTAGAGTTATGTATTTCTTAATCATTTCATGGATGTTTGATTCTGCTCAGATGGTCGTAAGGCAGCGGGAACTGAGTATTGTAAGCATTTGGCAGCGGAGTTTACACCTTGTGTAGGGCAACAATTTTTTGAAATGGACGAGGCAGTGACATTCTATAAAGTTTATGCATTGGCGTCCGGGTTTGATGTTCGGAAGTACTCGACGAAAAAATGGCGCGACGGTGAAATCAAGTCAAAGTTGCTGGTTTGCAACAGAGAGGGATTCACATATGTCCCAAAAGGAGAGGCAGTAATAAAAAAAAAATGAGACCGGGATTAGGGAAGAAGAAATGCAATGGGGAAAAAGAACTGCGAACCAGAGGAAATATACAGTCAAGAGGGTAGGGTGTAAAGCACATGTCAGGCTATTTATGAAGAATGGAGTACTAGTAATTGACCGATTCCACATGGGGCATAATCACGAGCTTGTATCGAGTGAGGATCGTCAGTTTCAAAAGATGTCGCGGAACATAGAAGATTTTCACAAGTACTTGATAATGTACAACTCAAGGGTTAGTTTACTATTAAACAAACATCCACTAATTGAATGGCAAACTTCTAAAGTTATTCACCGAGATGATAGAGTTATGTAAACCTAAGAGTTAAAAATAATAAGAAGTTGCACAATCAATCAATGGAGTTATGCATATGTTTCAAGAAGTTATAAGAATAGCTGAAAGAGTTATAGTTGAGGAATTCTTGGTTATTAATCAAGACGATAAGGATTTGTTGTCCGCTGCAGTTGAGGATAGGAGCAACTAGGACGTACAACATGTGTAAGGAGTTCGTAAACGGGTTCGAGAACATTGGTGCATCCTTAACTGATTTTAAGAACTTCCACCGAGATGTGAAGTGCTTCATCCATAAACGGGACGGTCAATTGTTCATTGACCGGTTCAAGAATATGGCACAAAATAGGCAGGGGTTTTATTTTGATTATGAAGTTGACAAGGATAACAAACCTTCAAGCGCAATATGGGCTGACAGAACCGCTATAAGGAACTACTCCGTTTTTGGAGATGCAGTGTCGTACGACCCAACATACTCAACAAACAAGTACGATATGATTTTCACGCCATTCACTGTCATAGATCACCATAAGCGATCAGTGACATTCTGTGGGGCATTGATTGCCCATGAAGACCATGAATCCTTCCAGTGGGTTTTCAACAGGTTTTTGAATGCTATGGGAGGAAAGGAACCCAAGTACATTATCACAGATCAGGACCCGGGCATTATTAAGGCCGTACCCCTTGCCTTCAAGACTGCACGCCACCGATTTTGCATGTGGCATATAATGAACAAGGTGCCATCAAAGGTCGGGGTGACAAGGGAGGATTATAAGGAGTTCGTTCAGAAGTTGAATAACATTATATGGGACGACAACATAGAAGCAGACGATTTTGACGCTAGGTGGGCAGAAATAATGGAAGCGCATGGTCTTGTGAACGAAGAGTGGTTTACAGAAGCGTGCGATAAAAGGAGCCAATGGGTGATGGCACATTGCAGGGACTTGAACATGGGTGGTGTAATGAGGACAACCCAGAGATCAGAGAGCATTAATAGTTTTTTTAAGAAGTTCGAGCAGAAGTCAGGTACGTTAGTGGAGTTTTGGATGCGTTTTGAAACCGCTATGGACCATCAACGGCATACGCAGAAGAGACTTGACCATGAAAACCGACACTCAACACCGGCAATGAGGACGTATTTACCCATAGAGGAATATGCGTCGGATGTTTATACCCGTGAGGTTTTCAAGGAATTCCAACTAGAGGTCATTTGCTCAATCGATACATGTAAGACCGGGGGCTATGCTGAAGTTGATGGAGTTGAAGTGACTGTCGTAAAGAATTCAATCAGACAGAAAAGTTTCAACGTAGAGTACAACCCAGGTAACAACATTTTGGCATCAACTTTATGTGGTAGTTGACTGAAGTTGCTAGATATAGTGCCAAAGTTACATTGTTTGAACATAGAAGTTATACAATTGTTCAGTGAACTGCGGTTATCTGACAACATTTTGAATAACTTAAGTTTTCTGAATGTATAACTTTTCTTATTATATGCATAACTCTACTTGCAGAATGTATAACTCTTGTTGCCATATGTATAACTCTACTTTCTTTAATAACATTAGAAGTTATTCAATTTTTCACCGAACTGTTGTCATTTGTAGTATAACTCTGATTACATTTTGAATAACTTTAGCTTTCAGAATGTATAACTCTTGTTGCCATATGTATAACTCTACTTTCAGAATAACATTAGAACTTATTCAATTTTTCACCGAACTGACTATTTGTAGTATAACTCGATTAGAGTTTGAATAACGTAGCTTTTAATGTATAACTCTTGTTGCCATATGTATAACTCTACGTGATAATGTTTAACTCTTATTATTATATGTATAAGACTACTAACGGCATAATTTAATTGGATTACGGGGACACAGCTACACAAAGGTGCAGCTGTATGATGTTTGAAAGGATGGGATTTCGTGTCGACATATAGTATGGATTTTGTCGGCTAACGGCATGAAGACAATTCCAGTTGATTACGTTTCTACAAGATGGAGAAAGGATGCATTGCAATTGATTATCGAGAATGTGATGGTGAACAAATGGAAACAAATAGTAGCGCTGATGCAAAAGAAGTTGCGATGGTGAAGTTGTGGTCAGAAGTTCATGCAACCATTGGTTTACTTCGTGGCACGAGTGAGATTGAAGTTGTGAACTTAAGCTCGTTAATTAGAGAGTTCAAGGAGAAACTTTTACCGTACAAGAAGGATTTAACAAAGAAACAGGAATTTGAGCAAATCCTTGGTTGCCCCGCCAGTGACGAGGTAACAATACTTCCACCAAAACAATCGAAAAACAAAGGCAGCGGTAAAAGAATGGTGTCAGCTAAGGCTAAAGCCATTGCCTTGGCTTCTAAGCCAAAGCGCATGTGTAATAACTGTAAACAAATGGCACACCATGATAAACGAAACTGCCCTAACCCATTCTCTGAGCATCCACCGTCTTCACCAGCATCTGAAGGAGTAGATGAAGAAGAAGAGGAAGAGGAAGAAGAAGAAGAAGAAGACGAAGACGACGAAGAAGAAGAATAGAGAAACTTAACATGCTGTAGTAGTAGGCAGTAGAAAAATACCTCCGTCTCAACAAATTATTTACAATCTTTTTTTCTTTAAAAGGTAAAAAATCTGGTGAGACGGAAGGGGTATTTAATAGCTAGCTTTTGTCTATTTTGAAGGGGGATTGCACCTTCCAGATTGTATAACTTCAGTAATATGGTGTGTGAAATTTCAAGTTAATGTTGTATAACTCTTTTACATTATTTTGATGACTTCTGTTCATGGCAACATATCCAATATTTAAAAGTGGCTTTAAGAAGGAATTATAATTTCAGTGGCTTTAAGTACAACTCTTACCCATATATGGATAAATGTACTTCACAGAGTGTATAACTCTTGTTCACAATTTGTATAACTCTTGTTATTTTTTGTAAAACTCATAACTGTCTAATAAAATTTGCCTTTAAATAACTGCAGTCATATGTTGTATAACTCTTGTACACAGTTTGTATAACTCTTGATGTTTTTTGTATAACTCTTATCTGTCTAATAAATTTTGCCTTTTTTCATAATCGCAATCATGTGTTGTATAACTCCCGCACATAATTTGTATAACTTTACTTCACAGAGTGTATAACTCTAATACTTATCTGTAAAACTTGGATTTTAATTATGGTGACCAAGATGATATAGTAACAATCTATTCCAAAAAGTTGTCTAAGTTGTTAAGGAGTTTCTTGACAACATACTAGAGTTACAAAAAAAAAGAGAATACAGAATCAAAGGAAATACATTCTATTTTTTCGCAGGTTTTTTATCTCCTCTCCGCGCCGCTTTCCGTCGGCTTCTACTTGCTTCAGGATCTGTAATTTCTCGCCAATGAAACCATTGACCTTGGACAGAACTCCTTCCCCGATGATGTTCATGTCGGCTAGAGAAGCGTCCGCCAACTAGATCACCAAATATCGACGGTTCACCTTCCTCTCGAGATCAACGTGACCAAAACTTTCACCCTCGTACATTAACATGTGCATCATGGCGAACAAGCCAGACTCGGTGTCGTTTATCGTTTGCTGATGCCAGGCAAACTGGATCAGACGGAACTGGAACGCCGGTATGTCTTTCCCTCTGTTCTTCTCGTTGTCCCTAGACTCCACGTAGTCGCTCATGAGGCTACTTTGGCGCAGAGACAAGAACGTCAAAAAGTGAGATTGTAAAAGCGGTGAGAACACTTTTTAGTTGAACATAATTACAATTTAATTCCACTTACAATAACGTGACATGTGGACTTGAATAGTACTTATTGTTCAGAAGATCAATCGTCCTAGAATTAAAGTTGATACACACACATGCATAATGGGCTTCAATCTTAATGGGTACGAAGATTAAATCAGCCTTCAAGCTGAAATCATCCCATGATCGGTTCGGAAGACGTCCCACGTATTGTACAACCTATTGGTGTCCGGTGTTTGTTGGACAGGGTTTCGTACAAGGCTTAAGATTAATTCCTGTTCAAGTAGCAGTATATGTGTGAGGATACCAGTGGAGTTATAGGGGTTGTGCATTGGAGTTTCACAGTAACTCTTATAGCATAATGAAGAATGCCTCAGTATATACTGGTTGTTAATAACTTCTCAAAACAAAATGTTTAACTCCAGGGAGGGTATGTATAACTTTAAACTTACTTTCCACTGTGAAAGTTTTAAAGAGGGTATGTGCAACTCTTATAACATATTAAAGGATTGATTAGGACCATACCATATGACGGATACCGAAGAAAGACGAACGAAAAATCGCGCAATCCTCTGCCTCCAATCGATTAAGCAACAAGGACCAACACTTAATCACTTTTTCATCCATTGGCGTCTCAGGGAGCATAGACAACATTTGAAACCTATTAATTGTTCCGTGCCGGCCATAACTAACAAGTGGTTCACTATAGTTCAGACAGCAGGTGTTAATCAGGCTATAACGTATACTAAATGGGAAGGTAACTGCTATTAAAATGACTGCATAACTTCACTGATGAAACGTATAACTGCAGTTTAGGAATGTGTAACTCCATTAATGATATATATAACTTCAGTGATGAAACATATAACTCCATGTATTACTCTAGGTATAACTCCATGCCTCTAATGTATAACTCCAAAGTATATATTGTACAACTCTGAGCTTATACTATAATACTCTACGCAAAATACGGTAGAATTCCAGTATGGAAATGTGTCTATATTGATAAAGCTTAATATGATAAAACATTAGGATTTTAGACAGCTTACTCATTTGGAAATTTGTAGTCATCAAGGAAAACGTAATCAGCCACTTGTTTGCGATACACCGGGATATCCCTAGTTAATGCCTTGTTCATCTTCAGCATCTTGGCGACCACGGTAAGGTCGGCGTCTGGTTCCCCGCAATATTTGGTGCACCCAAGGCCATCGCCCTTACCCCGGGAGCGGTTATTAACGGTGAGAGGGCCCGACAGACGGCGTCGGCCCAGGGCTACTTTGGAAGGTGGAGTCGATAGGTTGAACTGACCTTAGAGCAAGGTCGTTTAGCATAACCCATTCTCTCCGGCGATTCCAACACCTCTCTTCCTTCCACTTGTGTTCTGGCTATCCCTCTGTTTATCACGCACCTCCTCCATTTCACGGTCTTTAAGCTCCTTAAAAGTTGTTACCCTGGATAACACTTCTTCCCTGTCCAAGTTAATGTCACTGAGGACAAGGGTTGCAGCAATTTCCGCTTGCATGAGGTCATTGCTTTCCTTAGTCCCTAGGGTACAGTCGAATGGCTCTCCACGGATGCAAACAACATATGAATCATGACGTAAAGACCACGGTCATTGGCGGTATGTCCCGATCCCGCCGTTGAATTTATTGTTGACAAAAGGAAACCCTTCAACTTTCTTGCCTTTGTCGAGCCATTTGTAGGCCATATACTTTCCCATTGCATCAGCCTGGCGGAAGTTAGGCAAGGCGTTTAAAAGGGGAACACCAATTAACAAAACAAATGAAGCTGATAATTAATCTAGTCACCAGTTTTATAAGACTTACAGTGATACGCGCAATCCCTCCGTATGGTAATTTCAGAAGATCGTCCTCGTAAGAACGATTATCAAGATACTCGATCTGCTCAGAGAGGAAATTTATGCAAATGCAAGAGTAATGATCTTCATCGCCAGTGCTTACCGGGACAAAAACCTTCAAACATGCACCAAAAATCTAAGAGTTATAAAACATAATTAGCAGATTAGAGGCATACATATTGTGCGTAGTTGGAATTATACATTCTATGGTTAGAGTTATACATTATATGTGTAGAGTTGTACATTCAATTTCTAGAGTTATACAAAGTATATTCTTGCGATTTGTACATTATGTGCGATGTAAGATGCCTGGAGTTATACATTATATCGTATATGCTTCTGATTGTACTTTATGTGCGAGTGAGTTATACATTCTATGGTTAAAGTTATACATTATATGCCTAGAGTTATGGAGTGAAGTTAGCCACTCATCAAAACTCTAAGCATATATACTGTATAACTCTAGACAAATAATGTATAACTTCAGCCCTAGAACGTATAACTCTAGTCATTTCGAAAGCTAGAGTTATATAATGTATAACTCTTGCCATAGGATGTATAACTCTAGCCATAAAATCTATAAGCGTAAGCATATACGAGTGTAGTGTATAACCAGGGTATTACTCTAGGTATAACTCCAGGCCTAACTCCAAAGCATATATTGTACAACTCTAAGCATACACTGTTAAACTCTAGGAAAATAATGTATAATTCCAGTATGTAAATGTCTCTATATTGATATCTGAGCTCACCATATCGGAGTCCAGTTGGAATGGACTAGAGCACGACTCTTGCCACATGTCCCACGAGACACAAAAGCCTTCAGAATTATCAACAACCAAGTTTTTCTTCCTGCCTTGCCAAATTGCAATTGCTAGGTCCTATAAAAATGATAGACGGGGGTTGGCAGCTTGTATCACAAGTTACGTACAGTTTGCCACAAAATAACTTACGGAGTTCGAGCACACTTACAGCGTGACCTAGGCCAAAGAAACAGCGCGAACTTGAAACAACTGCGGTGTTCGCGTGCGTAAGCTGATTGAGTAGAACAGACCATCAGTCGATGATATTGGCCGTAATCTGAGCCCCGGGCATCAACGACTGGAGATCAATACACGTTATGCAGTTTGGACAGGGATATGTGACCAATTGTTCCCTACAAAGGATTAGCAAAATTGAGACATGCAGCAAGGGAAAAGTGATGTGACCATAATTGGCGCATATTTAGCCCCCGAATTAGCCTTGTTTCCATGCTTTTTAGTGCTTATTTGGGTCATTTCTTATCTTTAGTTCTTTGTTTTGCATATTCTTTGAGATTTTGATCCCTTGGTAGGAAAGGAGTAAGAATCTTGCATTTTCATGGCAAAACGAGACTAAATTGATCGAATTCAATGACCAAGCATCAAGGAGAGACAAGATTAGAAGGCCTTTGTACATATTATAGTAGAAGAGCAATGTTGAGAAAAGATCCTTGAGTCCCCAAGGAAATCCCCAAGGAATTTATGAAGAAAAGGGAAGAAAAGAAGAAGATTTGTTTCGATCGACAATCCTTTCCGAGCGGATTGTCACCAATCCGTCCGTCTCCAGAAGAAGACAATCCGAGCGGCTTTGCCACAATCCGCTCGGATTCCCCCTCCACAATCCGCCCGGATTACCCTGAATCCGCTCGGATTCCAACGCCAGAATCCGCCCGTCCCGACCCTATTCCGCCCGGATTCTAGCACAGCACGGATTGTCTTCTCCAAGCTACGAAGAAAGATGCCCTTCTCTCAGAAAATACCGGCTCCTCCTTGCTCAACTTAAAAAGTGTAATTACTAGTTTAGCCCTTAGTTAACCCTAATGCATCCTCCCTAATTTCCACTATAAATACCTCATTAGTCTAATTAGAGGGGCATGTTCTTCTTATCAATAATTAGTGTAGTTAATATCAATCAAATCTCTCTTTAATATTGTAATCAAGTATTAATCAAGTTTTAATCCAAGTTTTAGTTCTTTAATCTCTCTTTTGTTCATCCTTTATTTTGGGTAATTAAAGATTATTTGGGTTATTGTTGGGAGATTGACAACCTCTCAATCAAGCATTCAAGTACTTCTTTTATCTTTGCTTTATTATTGGAATCATTAGTAGGTATAATCTCTTAATCCCTCTTTAATTATTGTTAATTATTTTCATTTATTCATCATGTTTCATATTGTTGGTATGATTGACAACTTTGCTAACATGATCAACATGATAATGAGTGAGTAGTCTCTTAGCTAGGGTTAATGGGTGATTAGGGAAAACCAACATGGGGAATGATCCATGCTTAAATTAATATGCTTTCATGTTTTATTTGCTTGCTTGTTTTGATCTCAACTCATGCACATGTTATATTTGATGAAATGCTAAGCCTATGAATCCTTGCATTTACTATCATCTTCTATATTTTCAATGAGACTTGTAAGACATAACCCAACTCGAGTCTTATTAGACCATGCATGTTGTTGAGTAGGGAAGATTAAGTCGACTTGTAGGTGTTGTACAATCTAATCGATTCGGCTCCGGGACCCAAACTTTCCTAGGATTGTAAGATATAACCCAACTCAATCCATCACAACAATAATTGCTTGCTTATAATTTGAGAACATGTTTGTATGATCATATCCCATGATTCCCCTATGATACCATGACACCCTAGTGCCTTTAATCAATTGTTTACACCCCTTTAATTCATCTTGCTTGATTATTTTCATTGCTATTTTAGTTTAGTAACCTTCTACATCAACCCAATTTGTGACACCCCTTAGACACCACTAGTTACAATAGAAATCTCATTTCAACTCCCGTCCCTTGGGATCCGACCTTTACTTACCTCTTTACTAATTGAAGAGTTGTTTGTGGAGCTATAAATTGTGTTTTGATTCGACCGTGACCAACGACCACATCTTAATTTGTGAACACTTAGCGGGATCGCATCAAAAATGGCGCCGTTGCCGGGGACGATGTTTGTTTGATTTAGATTTCTCTTTATTGTTATTAGTTGTGTCTTTCTTCGCCTTGAGGTAGTAAAACTCCTCAAGGTTTGTTCTAATCATTTTTCGAGTTGTTTGATATTTTGCGAGATGGATTTCATTTTGTTTTGTAGAGGACCATTTTAGTATCCCTTACTTCAAGGATCCCATGCAAGCATTAGAAGCCTTAGAAGCAAGTGAGGCTAAGAGCATGTATTGGGAGTTGGAGGTGGATCTCTTTGAGGCCGCTCTAGCTAACAAGGAACTTACTCGTGCACAATCTGAATTGGTGCATAATATTCTAGTGGAAGCATGTCAACCCATAGAGGATGACAAATCCATCCTAGAGGATATTTTACAAACTCAAGAGCAAGAGGAACCCATCATGGGATTTGAATATGATGAGGTTGATGAAAGTGAAGTTGAGTATGCTATGAGAATGGAATGCCTAATGGAGATGGAGCAAATTCTCAATGAAACTCCAAAGGAAGAAAGTAAGGTACAAACTCCTACTTTGAAACCCCTTCCCCCAAATTTGAAATATGCTTACCTTGATGAATCAAAGACCAAACCCGTGATTGTTAATGATAGACTTGATGATGACCAATTGGGAAAATTGCTTGATGTGTTGAAACAACATGAGAAGGCTATAGGTTATAGTCTAGATGACCTTAAGGGGATAAGTCCCGACTTTTGCATGCATAGAATTCATCTAGAGGAAGACCATAGACCTACCATTCAACCCCAAAGAAGATTGAACCCCCACATGCAAGAAGTTGTCAAAGGAGAGGTCATGAAATTACTTGATGTGGTACCTAAGAAAGGAGGTACCACGGTAGTGACAAATGAAAAGAATGAATTAATACCCACAAGAATGATCACCGGTTGGCGTATGTGCATTGACTACCGGAAATTAAACTCCGCAACAAGAAAAGATCACTTCCCCTTACCATTCATTGACCAAATGCTTGAGAGGTTAGCCTCCAACAAATTCTTTTGTTACCTTGACGGGTATTCGGGATTCTTCCAAATCCCTATACACCCGGATGACCAACATAAGACCACCTTCACATGCCCTTATGGCACTTTTGCATATAGGAGGATGCCTTTTGGATTATGTAATGCTCCCGCCACTTTCCAAAGATGCATGATGAGTGTCTTCTCCGATTACTTAGAGACCATAATGGAAGTTTTTATGGATGATTTTAGTGTTTATGGAAAGGACTTTGACTCATGTTTGCATAATCTTTCTCTTGTATTGCAAAAGTGTGAAGATGTTAGCCTTGTTTTAAATTGGGAAAAGTGTCACTTCATGGTCAATGAAGGAATTGTCTTGGGTCATTTGATTTCGGAAAAGGGCATCGAGGTCGATAAAGCTAAAGTTGAGGTGATAGAGAAACTCCCACCTCCCGTGAATGTTAGAGGGGTGAGAAGTTTTCTCGGTCACGCGGGTTTTTATCGTCGTTTCATAAAATATTTTTCGAAAATAGCAAAACCCCTCACTCAACTTTTGCTTAAAGATGCCCAATTCCAATTTACTGACGAGTGTGTTGAAGCTTTTAATAGAATCAAAGAAGCATTAATCTCGGCACCAATCATTCAACCCCCGAATTGGGAGTTACCTTTCGAGATTATGTGTGATGCTAGCAACTACGCCGTTGGAGCGGTTCTTAGCCAACGGGTAGGGAGAGCTCTTCATGCCATCTATTACATAAGCAAGACCCTCGACCCCTCCTAAGTGAATTATGATACAACTGAAAAGGAGATTCTTGCCATTGTATATGCTTTGGATAAATTCCGTTCCTACTTGCTTGGATCCAAGGTGATTGTATTTTCGGATCACCGTGCTCTCCGACATCTCTTGATAAAGAAGGAGGCAAAACCAAGATTGTTGAGATGGATTTTGCTTCTTCAAGAATTTGACTTGGAAATAAGAGACAAGAAAGGAGCCGAGAATGTAGTGGCGGATCACTTGTCGAGGATCCGGTTTCATGATGAAAATGGAGAAACCCCGATCAATGACTCATTCCCCGACGATATTTTAATGGCTATTCAAACACAACTTGAAAAGCACATCACCCCATGGTTTACCGATTATGCCAATTATATTGTTGGAAAAGTGCTCCCTCCAAATTTGAAACACAACCAAAGAAAGAGATTCCTATTCGAAGTGAAGAGGTACTTTTGGGATGACCCAAACCTCTACAAGGAGTGTAGTGATGGGCTCTACCGGAGATGCATCCCTCAATGGGAAATCCAAGGAATCTTGGAAGGGTGTCATTCATCACCCTACGGTGGGCACCATGGAGCAAGGAGAACCGTTGCAAAAATTCTCCAATCGGGCTTCTATTGGCCTACAATGTTCCAAGACACAAGAGAATTCATCATTCATTGCGATGCTTGTCAAAGAACGGGGAATATATCTTGGAGGAACGAAATGCCACAAAGGGGCATTCTAGAGGTAGAGATCTTCGATGTTTGGGGAATTGACTACCAAGGGCCCTTTGTGACATCCAATGGGAATAAGTACATCCTTGTGGCCGTCGATTATGTCTCAAAGTGGGTGGAGGCAATTGCCACCCCAAATGATGATGCAAAAACGGTCACCAAGCTTTTCAAGAAGATATTTTTCCCAAGATTTGGAGTTCCTAGAGCAATCATTAGTGATGGAGGAACACATTTCCATGAGAAGAAGCTTGCATCCCTTTTGACCAAATATGGTGTTCAACATCGAACCGGCTTGGGATATCATCCTCAAACAAGCGGTCAAGTGGAAATTTCAAATAGAGAGATCAAGCAAATCCTTGAAAAATTTGTGAACAAGACTCGGAAAGATTGGAGCACAAAGCTTGATGATGCTCTTTGGGCTTATAGGACGGCCTACAAGACTCCCATAGGAGCCTCCCCCTACAAGCTTGTCTATGGAAAAGCATGTCATTTGCCAATCGAATTGGAGTACAAAGCTTATTGGGCAATCCGTGTTGGAGGTAGTGTCCTCCAGTTAGTGCGGATAACGTCATTGCACATACACTTGTACGGACAAGTGGGAGCTTGTTGGGGTTGGTGTCCTTAACAGTTAGTGCAAGGACTTATAAACCTCTAAAAGGATCAAAGGGTATACTTTGTATCATAATCAGTTGATCCACGTTTATCAATAACGGTTGGCTTGCTAGATAAGTTTGACGTTATTGTCATACAGATGGCGGTGATCAACTGGTCCCTAAAAGTCACACCTATAGGATACGTCTTGAGTGACGTGACGGTATGAAAATACAGTCATGTAGATGCCAAATTTGACTAACCAGTTAGTCTGAGTTATTTGACTAATAATTAGTCAAAATGTGATGGTGAGATATTATATTTAATACGGATTAAATATCATGAGCTAAAGGCGAATTAACCAGTTAATTCGTAAATTTAAATATAAGCGTTTTATATTTAAATTAAATGTATATTGAATATAATTATACAATACTGTTTTGTCGGACATGTATTAATAATTCAACTAACCCGTATTATTAGTTGATGCATTAATTTCCGATAACCGATGTGATTTATAATGAAACCGCGTCGTATACATTTTAGTAAGCTATGGACCGGACCGCAAGTTTAAGTGAAGAGAAAATGAAAAGCCCAAATGGGCTCCTCTCACTCGGTTTGGCCGAGACACACAAGGACAAAAGGAGAGCTTCTCCTCTTTGTCTAACCTAATTCATTTTTGCAAAATAATTAGGGTTTTTGGGAATTGTGCCTCCTAAATTCCGGATCTCTCATCCTACACAAATTCACAAAAAAACTAATCCCTCGATATTGCAAGCCAATTAGGGGATTGTCTCTAGCACAAGGGCATTACTCGGACATCTTGGGTGCATCGTTTAGGAGGAGATTTGCTTTAATCTCTCATTGCCTTATTGCACTAGGACCGAAGGTTATTTCTACATCTTTGTCGTTTCTTTATGTTTATCGTTTTATGACAATATTCACATGTAAATTTTGCGTTATAATCCTATAATTAAAGGGCATTATACGGATATTACCCTACAAGTGGTATCAGAGAGAGGCCACGTAAATTTTTATATGTGTTTTTCATTGAACGATTTTGAAATCGATGAATTTTGTATAAATTTTGGTGCGGCTGATAATTTTTTTTAATCGGCACAAAATTTTTTTGCCCTCGGCAATTTGTAAATTCTTTGCGTTTTTTGGGATCCGTGTCTAGTTTACACGGTTGTGATTTTGTCTTATTTTAATTTTGATCTTTGCATATTGTCTATGTAATCGATATTCATCGCTATATGTTAAAGATCGGTTAAAATCATTGCTTAAAATTTCGTGTGGTACAAATTTTGGTTCGAAAATTTTTATTGAAAACCGTGCGGCCTTCTTGATATCACTACTGTTTTTCTATTTTTTTTGCATTGATTTGCGTGCCACACAATTTTGTTAGATCGTTCGATCTCTTGTTTTCATGTTGTTCTTAGCGATTTGTTGTTTTAATCGATAATTACAACAAAATGTAAAGAACATGTCTATTGTATTTTTATTTTAATCCGGATTAGAGTAAATTGCAATTGTGTTTTAATCAAACCGTTTTGTTTTGATCTTGAGTCGCTCACGTTTTGAGTAGTGTAAAATTTTTTTTTTTTTTTTTTGCCTTAAAGGCTCTCGGCATTTCTGCCAAAATATAAAAAAAAAAAAAAATTTCAGCCCCCGGTAATCTTTATTCACGTACAAGATGAGAAGAAAAAAAAAAAAAAATTTAAATTTGTTTTTTTTCGGCCTTTTTAATGCATAAAACGCTTTTTTATGCTCTCGCTTGATTAGTGAAACGGTTCACCCACGTAAAATAAAGTTACTTTAACATGATTTATTGTAACGGATTATCTCGGATTAAAATTAACTTGACTAAAGCGGTTTTGTCATGTAATTTTAATTATCTTTGGTGGTTTGGATAAAAATTTAACATAATTACGGAATTATGTCACGAATAAATTTAATTTTTAGTTGATGCATTTTATTTTATCGTTCTTGTTTATATTTTGAATGTTTTGAATGCCTTTTTATTACGTATTTAATTATTTTGCAAACGGTTGTAACTTAGTGTGGCCTTAGTAGAACGTGTTACCGTAATGATGGAACACGGTCTTGGTTGTATTTTGAGATCTCGTATCTCCATTTTATTTCTTTTAATTACAGTTTTTATTTAGAATGTAAATAGGTTTATATTTGTAAATTTTAAATTGTAATTCTTGAGAAGACTAAAGATGGAGACCGGATGCTCACTCCCGCTACTTGGACAAAGATGGAACATCAAGACAAGCTTTTCGGGTCCAACGGTGGATTCCAAAGTTGTATTTTGTTCTTTTTACTAGGATAGGCCACACTAGGATTTTTATTTACGTATCGCATTCATTTATTTATTTTTATGTAACGATAGTATGCATCATATTCCGCCTAAAAACCAAACCACCTAATTATTGCATGAAAACTGACACATATAGAGGTCGCGAGTTAGTTTTCATTGACATTCGTATGTCACACGATCATGCTAAGCCATCACCTAAATTGATTCATTCACGCAGACGCTAGTTATTTGTTCACTTAAAATGAATTATAATTAAGCTGATGGGATCTTCCTCGTATAAACCAAAATTGAGAACAGTCTTTATAGGTCAAACTCCAATGACTCCCTTCTTCGTCGGTAGGCATACTATGACCCCTTCTACGTCGGGTAAATTGGAACCGATTGACCTATTTTATCTCAACACTATGGTCACTCGTACGATCCTGTGACTATGGTGGACTATAGATAGGATTTACGGAAATCTATCGACCAAGAGTTCTTAGGGAAGAATTAGCTAAACAGTTGGCTTATCAATTTACAGAAATTGAGTCTTGGAATCACTTGCATCATTCTTGAGGGAGATCAATTATGCAAGTGGGAGAGTCTACATGTTTAAAATGAATTTTAAAATAGACTTAAATCACCTCGATGAGTTGCTTATTTCGTTTTGTTTTTCTTTCTTTTTCGGTGTAGATCACGTTCTTTAACCGCAAAATAACAAATGGCTGGTCACTTGAACGACCCAATGCCTAGTGCCACATTGGACCGTGAGTCCGGCCGGATCTTCATGAATCGGATGAATCGTCAACTCGATCGAAGAATGATGGATCAAACTTCGGACGGTGGGAGGCGGCATTACGGAATGCCGCGGGCGACGGAAGCTCGGATCTCTGCTTGAGCCCATGCCGTCACACCGGGCCCCACGGCCGGAGTTAACGAGATCGACAAGTATAACGATTTCGCCTTGGAAGCGGGTGCGATTAAAAACGTACTCATTTTTGCAATGGAACCCAATTTTGTAAACGCTTCATAGCCCAAGGTGCAAACAAGATTTTCACCACGCTCACCAAGGAATTCTCGAAAGCACCGAGAATCGTGACCTATGAGCATACCACTCGCTTCTTTGATGCGAGACTCCGAGAAAGGGCCAACCGGTTAGCCCACACATTCTCAGCATGATTGAGAATGTCGAGAAACCGGAGACCTTTAAGCGTAACATCGGCGAGAATATTGTTATCGACCGTATTCTTCATTCACTCCACGATGGTTATTCGCAATTTAGAGCGAATTACTATATGAATGATTTGAAGAAAACTCCCCATGAACGGCACTCCCTTCTCGCATGCACCGAGGCCAGAGAAGGACATGAAGTTCAGTGGGAGCATGAAACAGGATGTTCTCGTTGTGTCAAATAAAGGGAAAGGTAAGGGCAAGGCTCGAGCAAACCTAGCGATGAGGTAAACCGAAGTTTAAGAAGTCGGGTCCAGGTAAGAGTGGGCCTGGTGAGTCGAGCAACTCATCAGGCGCGACAAAGAGCAAAACCGAAAACATGGAATGCCATCACCGCCACAAGATCGGGCATTGGAGGCGGACATGTCTGTTTATCATGAGGACATAAAAGCGGGTCGCGTTAAACCTGTTGGTATGTCTTCTTCTTCTACTTTTATTCATATGATTGAGATTAACCATGCAAGTTACGGAACTTGGGTACTAGATACTGGTTGTGGTTCTCATCTGTGTAATCATGTGCAGGGCCTCCGAAATCTCGAACCTCTCGTAAAGGGTGAGGTTGACCTGCGTGTTGGGAATGGAGCAAGAGTGGCTGCCATCTCAAAGGGGACATATGTGATCCAGCTTCCTAGCGGATTTGAGTTATCATTATATGATTGCTATTATGTTCCTAGTCTTTCGAAGAACATTATTTCGGTTTACGCACTTGACAAACTTGGTTTTTCATTTGTAATAGAAAATAATGCTTGCATTTTCTCTTTACACAATATGATTTATGGCAAGGCAGTCTCCTTGAACGGAATTTATGTTTTAGATCGGGGACGAAGAAATATTACACGTAATGAATAAAAAGTTAAAGGTAGGTGATAAAGATCAAACATATCTATGGTAATCGCCGCATGGGACACATTAATGAGAACGCGTAAAACGGCTCATTAAAAATGGAGCTATCTCGGCCTTTGATTTTCAATCATTTGGCACGTGTGAATCATGTCTCATCGGTAAGATGACTCGTATTTCCTTCAAAGGTGTTGGAATGCGCGCTGCTGACCTATTAGGGCTCATACACACGGATGTATGTGGTCCTATGTCAATCACCGCACGAGAAGGCTATAGGTATTTCATCACTTTCACGGATGATTTAAGTAGATATGGCTATGTCTATTTAATGAAGCACAAAAGTGAATCTTTTGAGAAATTCAAAGAATACCAAAATAGGGTACATAACCTACTTGGTAGAAAGATAAAAACACTACGTTCAGATCGTGGTGGCGAGTATCTTTCTCACGAGTTTGATCAACACCTTAAAGGCGTGGGATCGCCCTACGGTTAACTCCACTGGAACACCTCGGCTGAATGGTGTGTCCGAACGGAGAAATCGAACACTACTTGATATGGTTCGATCCATGATGAGTCACACGGTTTTACATGATTCATTATGGGGTTATGCTCTTTGTCATTTTGCTCTAATACTTAATCAAGTCCGTCTAAAAAGTTTGTTGACAAGACTCCATATGAACTATGGAAGGGAACGGTCCCTAACTTGTCCTTTATACGGGTTTGGGGCTGCGAGGCTTATGTCAAGTGGAGACCTGAAGATAAGCTCGGCCCGCGATCGGTCAAGACATACTTTATAGGTTATCCTAAAGGATCACGTGGTCATTACTTCTATTCGCCAACCGAACAACGTGTTTTTGTTGCGGCTAGTGCGACATTCTTAGAGAAGGAATTTCTCGAGAATGCAAAGAGTGATAGAACCTTCGACCTGTCGGAGATTCCAGAACCAAACACCGAGCAACCATTGGAGGAACCTATTCCTTCAATCCCTAGCTGCATGTAAATATCCCGAGGAACCTAGAAGGTCGGGAAGAGTCTCTATTCCTCCAGACAGATACATTGGTATGGTCGAGGAACATGATATAGATGATGTTCTACTCTTGACGAGTAGTGAACCCGCAACCTATAAAGGTGCCATGACTAGTTCTGACTCAAAGCTATGGCTTGAGGCCATGCAATCCGAGATGGACTCTATGTATGAGAACAACGTATGGGATCTTGTTGACTTACCTGCTAAGGTTCGTCCCCTTCAATGCAAATGGCTTTACAAGATAAAGCATTCTGTGGAAGGTCAACAAGATATCTACAAAGCACGACTAGTTGCTAAAGGTTTCACCCAAGTGCCAGGTTTGCACTACGATGAGATTTTTGCACCCGTAGTCATGTTGCGTTCCATCCGGATTATCTTAGCGATTGCCGCGTTTCATGACTATGAAATTTGGCAAATGGACGTAAAAACCGCCTTCTTAAACGGCTTTTTGGAGGAAGAGTTGTACATGGTACAACCTGAAGGTTTTATCGATCCAGCACATCCTAAGAAAGTGTGCAAGCTTAAGCGTTCCATTTATGGACTTAAGCAAGCATCAAGGAGTTGGAATCATCGCTTCGACCAAGTGATAAAAGAAAATGGATTCACTCGATCAGTCGAGGAACCATGTTTATATATCAAGTCGAGTGGGAGCAAGATTGTCTTCCTAATATTGTATGTTGACGACATACTCCTGATTGGGAATGACATACCTCTCTTAACTTCGGTGAAAGTATGGTTGAAAAACCATTTCCAGATGAAAGATCTGGGAGAGGCACAAAGAATTCTAGGCATCCGTATCTATCGAGATAGATCACGACGGATGCTATCTCTCGATCGGGAGTCTTACATAGACAAAGTCCTAGAGAGATTCGGCATGACTAACTCCAAGAAGGGGTTCCTTCCTATGTCTCCAGGGGTGCATTTGAGCAAGTCTCGGGCACCAGAGACACCGGAAGAGAAAGAGCGCATGGCACGGATACCTTATGCCTCGGCAATAGGATCTATCATGTATGCCATGATATGCACACGTCCCGACGTGGCATATGCATTGAGTATGACAAGTCGATTCCAACAGCATCCAGGTGAATCACATTGGTTGGCTGTCAAGAACATTCTTAAGTACCTACGGAGGACTAAAGATTGGGCTTTGACTTATGGAGGCGAACAAAAGCTATGCGCAACCGATTCTGCAGATGCTAGCTTCCAAACGGATCGTGATGACTCGAAATCTCGGTCGGGATTCGTTTTTACTCTTAATGGCGCTTCTTTGTCATTTGGAAGAGTTCGAAACAAACATTATAAACAGATTCTACGACGAGTCCGAGTACTATGCCGCGTACGAAGCTACAAAGGAAGCGATATGGATGCGTCAATTCTTACATGGGCTATCGTAGTGCCTAGTTCGAATGACCCGATCACCATCTATTGCGACAATAGTGGTGCCATCTTCCAAGCTAAGGAGCCAAAGTCTAGCAACAAGTCTAGACATGTACAACGGAAAGCTCATCTAATCGGAGATTACGTGGAGCAAAAGACAGTAGTGATAGAAAAGATTGCTACGAGATGACAACATAGCGAGATCCTCTCACTAAAGCATTACGACAAGATAAGCATGAAGGGCACGTTAATTCCATGGGAATTAAACGTGTTCCTAAGTTGTAGTACTTTTTATGGATTAGATTCATTCGTTTTGTACTCTATACAACATCATCGTTTTGATATTTTATATATATATTTTGTTTTTCATGTGGATTTGTACGACAAATTTTGAACACCACAAAGTGAAGCTGCAAAAACATTATATTTTTTAGTCCTTAATTGCCCCATGAGTGATAACTCTGGCAATTATTTTGTGACGTTGGTTGATGGTGGGTTCAACTAGCCATAAGTCAACAGGTTGGTGACCAATCAGAGGCGTTTTATACGGATATTTCGTAGGACACAATTGTGACACCGACGTGGAGTCCTAAATGTTTTATAACATTCGATGCCCGGTCGTGGATAGGACCTCCATGGTGATCCTAAGAGTCGATTCTTTTGACTATCGATTTTGTCTCTAGAGACTAAAGCAGATTTTGGGTGACTTTGGTTTCTTTCTCACGGTCATCCGTAACAGGGGGCCAAGTAGATTGTTTCGGGTCATTTCATCTTTGTGCTTAGATCGGAAGGAGTTCAAGTTGAAGGAAATATTCAGCCTTTATCAGGTACTCGATATTTCTCAGGGCCACTCGAGGAGCTGTAACTGAAATGCATGGCCATGCTCGGATACGGATTCGTTTTATCAGTTAAGTTACTCTCTAGTCGGGGAAACCACTCTTGATCCAGATCGATTGTAAAATACGACCTTTGCGGATCCAGATCTGCAAATTGTTTTACATTGAGTGGGAGAAATTTTAAATGAATATGAGAATCGGTTATCGCACATACACTTGTTCGGACAAGTGGGAGTTTGTTGGAGGTAGTGTCCTCCAGTTAGTGCGGATAACGTCATTGCACATACACTTGTACGGACAAGTGGGAGCTTGTTGGGGTTGGTGTCCTTAACAGTTAGTGCAAGGACTTATAAACCTCTAAAAGGATCAAAGGGTATACTTTGTATCATAATCAGTTGATCCACGTTTATCAATAACGGTTGGCTTGCTAGATAAGTTTGACGTTATTGTCATACAGATGGCGGTGATCAACTGGTCCCTAAAAGTCACACCTATAGGATACGTCTTGAGTGACGTGACGGTATGAAAATACAGTCATGTAGATGCCAAATTTGACTAACCAGTTAGTCTGAGTTATTTGACTAATAATTAGTCAAAATGTGATGGTGAGATATTATATTTAATACGGATTAAATATCATGAGCTAAAGCGAATTAACCGGTTAATTCGTAAATTTAAATATAAGCGTTTTATATTTAAATTAAATGTATATTGAATATAATTATACAATATTGTTTTGTCGGACATGTATTAATAATTCAACTAACCCGTATTATTAGTTGATGCCTTAATTTCCGATAACCGATAATGATTTATAATGAAACCGCGTCGTATACATTTAGTAAGCTATGGACCGGACCGCAAGTTTAAGTGAAGAGAAAATGAAAAGCCCAAATGGGCTCCTCTCACTCGGTTTGGCCGAGACACACAAGGACAAAAGGAGAGCTTCTCCTCTTGTCTAACCTGATTATTCATTTTGCAAAAATAATTAGGGTTTTTGGGAAGTGTGCCTCCTAAATTCCGGATCTCTCATCCAACACAAATTCACAAAAAAAAACTAATCCCCTCGATATTGCAAGCCAATTAGGGGATTGTCTCTAGCACAAGGGCATTACTCGGACATCTTGGGTGCATCGTTTAGGAGGAGATTTGCTTTAATCTCTCATTGCCTTATTGCACTAGGACCGAAGGTTATTTCTACATCTTTGTCGTTTCTTTATGTTTATCGTTTTATGACAATATTCACATGTAAATTTTGCGTTATAATCCTATAATTAAAGGGCATTATACGGATATTACCCTACAATCCGAGCACTTAATCTTGATCTCAAATTGAGCGGTCAAAGAAGGATGATTCAAATCCAAGAGTTGGAAGAATTCCGGCTACAATCCTATGAGAATGCAAAGATTTACAAAGAAAGAACAAAATTGCTTCATGATAAAAGGATTAGATAAAAAGCCTTGTACAAGGGAGACAAAGTCCTTCTATAAAATTCCCGCTACCGACTCTTTCCGGGAATGTTGAACTCTAGATGGATGGGTCCCAATGTGATAACCGAAGTTGGAAAATATGGAGATTTCGAACTCAATGCGGAAGATGGAAGCAAATTCAAGGTAAATGGTCAAAGGTTGAAGCCATACTATGAAGGAGCGTTTGTTGGAGAAGTAGAGGCTACCTACCTCGGGCCTCCTCCCCCTTGAAAAGACCATCTAAGGGAGAGTTTGGTGGAGTCCTCCCTAAACCACCACTTGTAAATATACTAACCCTCTAACTTGTATTTATTTATTGCATTCATTTTAATAAATAACTCTTTTCATGAGAGTAAGTAAGGGAGGGTTACTAATGATTTTTGAATGAAGGAAGGAACAAATGCTCAAGTGTGGGGACGTATCTAAGAAAGGAGAAGAAGTCTAAACTCGCAGCCCGAATCCATGCGGATTCCCTGGAATCCGACCGTCTTGCTGGAATCCGGGCGTTTAGTGGAGAAACCGTCCGTCCAGCTACGCTGAGAAATTGAAGATTTCTGGACTGAGGTCGAATCCGAGCGTCCTGTGAAGAATCCGCCCGTCTTGAAGAATCCGGCCGGATTTGAAGAAAGACGCCCGTCTTTCTACCTGTGCATTTCAAAGAAAATCTCTGTAGCAGAATCCACCCGTCTTCTCAAGAAGACGCCCGTCCCACCTTAAAAGAATCCGAGCGTCTTATGCACGGGACGCCCGTCTTGAGGCGTCAAAATTTTGGAAATTTTCTCTGTGGCAGAATCCGAGCGGATTGTCAAGAATCTGCCCGTCCCGTGGAGCAAGAATCCGAGCGTCTTCACCTCGAATCCGCTCGTCTTCCCACGGTGTCTTGACCCGACTTCTTCCTAATTAAAATACCCCCCCCCCCACCACACATACAATGACACATCACTATTCCTTCCACTTACCCTATAAAACCCACCTCCTTATGACTCCCATACATATCCAAATCACTCTCTTTACCCTCAAAATCAAATATCCCCAATTTTCTAGGGTTTCCAACACTCAATCAACAAGGAACATCCTTAGCAATCCTCAAATCAAAAGAACCCAACAAAAGAAGCAAGAATGGCACCAAGGAGATCCTCTTTTAGGAGTGCAAGAAGACCAAGGATGGTGGGAAGTTCCTCTACCTCACATCTCAACACCATTAGAAGGGAACATGTAGAGATTGTAGATCTCACAAGACTCGATGATTTCTCAAATGTGGAATTCCTTGATGATGTGCAGAGATTAGTCTTCCACCGGCTCCTAAGTAAGAATATTCTTCCCACTAAATTTCTTTCTCATGCTACCTTAAGAAAGCTTGGGATTTTTCACCAAGTAGAAGCTCTCTTTGAGGTTTTTGGTCTTTCAACCCTTTTTCGCATGCATGAACCAACCTATCGGTCCCTTGTGCTAGAATTCTTAAGCTTTTTGAAGATTACAACCGTGAACAAAGTGATATGCATAGAGTTTAGGTTGGAGAATGTTTCTAGGATGATGACCCTTGTAGAGTTCGCCAATGTGTTCGGACTTGATGTTTCGCCTACCCGAACATCAAAGCCCAAAAAGTATAATGTTGCACCTTTGTGGAGGGCCATGACGGGCCGGGATTTCATTCTTACCAAGGAATGTCTTGCTTTTCACATCCAAAACCCGATCTTAAGGCTTACGTATCGATTTCTTTCGGGTACTCTCTTCGCCCGCCGAGATCCGGCCATCGTCAACCAATTGGACCTTGTGTTTATGGAATCATACCTCAACATTCAAGGGAGAGATGGGTATCACTTCAATGCACCTCTAGTTTTGCTAGAGAAATGGGCAAGGTTTAGAAATGGGGATGATGATGGAATGAAGCACATAGTGAATGGTGGACTCATAACTAGACTTGCAAAGCACTTCAACCCAAGGTTCAATGAGAACAATGAGTACACTCCACTTACGGGGAGCACGAGAATTAATGAAGATCTCCTTGTCATCCAACACCATTGGATAACCCTTGAGGGGGTCGATAAGCGGATAAAGTGGTTGACAAAAGGGAGCGATCCGATCTATCTCCCAATAACCGATCTACCACGGATCTCCCCAAGAAGAGGAAGCTTGTCCCCAATGCCCTCATACCTCATCCCAAGTCAAACAAGGCGAACTCCACCACCACAAAATCCACCACCACAACAACAAGAACAACAAACCCAAAATGAGAAGATAAAAGTGCCTCCCTACCCCTTTCCCTACCAACCATATAACCATCCAAATCCCTTCATCCTCCCCCGTGACGACTTTGTCACGGGAATTTTGCAAGATTTACACTACCGTCAATATGAGACCTCCGTGGACACTTACTATGCTCTTTACCCCCAATACCATGAGATGGCTCAAAAAGGACGGATTAGTGAGGAAGGAGCTTTCCCCTCATGGGCTCAAATGGATTTGCTCTTTCCCAACTCGGAGAAGGCTAATGAAGGGGCGAACGGTAGACAAGGGGAGGAGAGTGGCAATTCTTGTGGAGGTGACACGGTGAAGCTTGAGAGTGAGGAAGACGAATTCATGGATCCAAGTTTAAGTGATGCTTCAAAGGATATTTGGGATAGCGATATAGAGGGAGATGATGCCGATGTCTAGGAGACCACTTCATCACTAGGTGGAGCAAAGCAAGAGCACCCACCTAAGTTCAAGTGAAGTTTTCTCATCTCTCCTCTTTATCTTTATTTTTCATGAAAAGAAGTTTGTGTCTTGTACCTTCGTATTTTATTTCATTTTTATCATTGTTGGAGTAGTCCTAGCCCCATTAGAGGACTCACACCTCGGTACCATTGAGGTGTTCTCATTCTATTGTTCCCGTTTTCAAAATCCAAAATGACAAATTAGTTTCATGCATAGCATAGTGTGTGCATGCACTATACCCATCCTTGGACATTAGCAATAGTGTCTCACTCGGTTTGGGGAAGTTAATGCATACGCAACGGGAGGTAATCTAAATTATCCTCTCCGTCATAACAAAAACCATGCATCATGTAGTGTAGCTTAGTATAGATTGCATTTAGTATAGAAATCATGCATCATCTTTGCATAATTTCCATCATTTTGGCCATTGAGGACAATGCCCATATTAGTGTGGGGATGGGAATTCTAACATTTAACTCTTATTCAAAAATCCAAAAAAATTGAAAAATTTCAAAAATCATAAAAATTTGAAAATTGAAAACCCAAAAACATGTTTATTTCCTTTTGTAGTCTTGTATATATTGTCTTGTATATATATTGTGCTTGTTCTATCCTTGTTCATATTGATTGACTATGCCACATCCGAGACATGAGGATATTGAAGACCGCATGGTATGATCTTTCCAATCTCCTTTTTCCTCTTTATGTTAATGACTATGTGGCTTTATTTTGATTGATGCGGTATAACAATGTGAATTTAGGACTTGCATTTAGTTTATATGTCATAATAGTTGATAGAATCACTTGCATTAGGATGTTTATATTAGTTGCATCATGGCATGTAGTTGCATGTTAGAAATGTTTTGAAAAATGCCTATTTAGGAACTTTGACAAGAGCAACTAAGCCATTATAAATACTTGTTCAACTTAAGACTTTGCCTACTAGAATGGTTGTAAAACACCCTAGATAGTGTTATACTAGTGTCTTTTGACCCATGACCCAAGGCCTAGTCAAGGGTTTGCATGTGAGTCACCTATCCAACCCCGTGATGCGATGTGGACTTGGTTAACTTGTCTAGGTGACCTTGTTTGACCTTGTGGTAAGGCAACCCAAAAATATTTTTCTATCAATAAGCTTGAAGTGCTCATTTCAAAGAAATTTTGTCATGTGGAAGTAATGTAATGCCAAGGAAACCTCAAATGTTATGAATTGTTGAAAGATGAGAAAGTTAAGTTGTTTTGATGGAGGCGTACCACTTCGATGTGCTTTGGTGTGGGATACATTGAATTGGGCCCCCATACGGTTGTGAATTCGGCCGCCCAGAGACAGAGTGACTATCACCCCGAAAAGCTATTGTCTAGAGGTTAACCGGTTGCCTAATAAGCGATTGGCGAAAGCAAAGGACACTAGCCCAGAAGGGACAAACACCATCTTAAATTTTTGAAATGTGAAAGTGAAATGAGGACAATTTTGAATACTAGTCATATCCACCCGTTGTGAATAAAGATTTGAGCATTTCATTCCTAAAAAGCCTTTTGTCAAGCCACTTGGTCGAGCTTGGGACGATCTATGACCTTTACTTTTGTAGAGAATTCGAGACTTGTCATGTCATATGCCACCAGCATCATAGGGATCATCATTCCACCACCATCCGATCGCTCTTGGCGAAAGCATTTGGAAATTGAGGACGAAAGTAGTCTAGTTTAACACCATTTGGAGGTGATTTAGTGCCATCCTCTTAGACTTAGTAATTTGTTGAACTAGTATTTGTGAAGGATTACATGCTCTTAAATTTGTTCCTCTTTAGTGCCTCCGCCACTTGATGAAGGAGTGGCAATTCTTTTTGTAGATGCATCCATTATGTGTTTTTGTGTGCTTAAAGTTTGGATGTGTCGCCATTTTGGCAAGACCCACCTTGCCTTGCAAGAAGGCATCCTACCTCATGGTTGTCTTGTTGTGAGTTGAAGGGGCGGAGTGAGACCCGCTAATTGTCTCATATCGGCTATATTATTAGGATAGGTTAGTATTGGTCCTAGTCTTTGTCACCTCTTTACTCGGGACGAGCAAAGGTTCGGTTTGGGGATATTTGATGTGACCATAATTGGCGCATATTTAGCCCCCGAATTAGCCTTGTTTCCATGCTTTTTAGTGCTTATTTGGGTCATTTCTTATCTTTAGTTCTTTGTTTTGCATATTCTTTGAGATTTTGATCCCTTGGTAGGAAAGGAGTAAGAATCTTGCATTTTCATGGCAAAACGAGACTAAATTGATCGAATTCAATGACCAAGCATCAAGGAGAGACAAGATTAGAAGGCCTTTGTACATATTATAGTAGAAGAGCAATGTTGAGAAAAGATCCTTGAGTCCCCAAGGAAATCCCCAAGGAATTTATGAAGAAAAGGGAAGAAAAGAAGAAGATTTGTTCCGATCGACAATCCGAGCGGATTGTCACCAATCCGTCCGTCCCGCAAAGAAGACAATCCGAGCGGCTTTGCCACAATCCGCTCGGATTCCCCTCCACAATCCGCCCGGATTACCCGAATCCGCTCGGATTCCAACGCGAATCCGCCCGTCCGACCCTATTCCGCCGGATTCTAGCACAAAGACGGATTGTCTTCTCCAAGCTACGAAGAAAGAAGCCCTTCTCTCGGAAAATACTGGCTCCTCCTTGCTCAACTTAAAAAGTGTAATTACTAGTTTAGCCCTTAGTTAACCCTAATGCATCCTCCCTAATTTCCACTATAAATACCCCATTAGTCTAATTAGAGGGGCATGTTCTTCTTATCAATAATTAGTGTAGTTAATATCAATCAAATCTCTCTTTAATATTGTAATCAAGTATTAATCAAGTTTTAATCCAAGTTTTAGTTCTTTAATCTCTCTTTTGTTCATCCTTTATTTTGGGTAATTAAAGATTATTTGGGTTATTGTTGGGAGATTGACAACCTCTCAATCAAGCATTCAAGTACTTCTTTTATCTTTGCTTTATTATTGGAATCATTAGTAGGTATAATCTCTTAATCCCTCTTTAATTATTGTTAATTATTTTCATTTATTCATCATGTTTCATATTGTTGGTATGATTGACAACCTTGCTAGCATGATCAACATGATAATGAGTGAGTAGTCTCTTAGCTAGGGTTAATGGGTGATTAGGGAAACCAACATGGGGAATGATTCATGCTTAAATTAATATGCTTTCATGTTTTATTTGCTTGCTTGTTTTGATCTCAACTCATGCACATGTTATATTTGATGAAATTCTAAGCCTATGAATCCTTGCATTTACTATCATCTTCTATCTTTTCAATGAGACTTGTAAGACATAACCCAACTCGAGTCTCATTAGACCATGCATGTTGTTGAGTAGGGAAGATTAAGTCGACTTGTAGGTGTTGTACAATCTAATCGATTGACTCAGGGACCCAAACTTTCCTAGGATTGTAAGATATAACCCAACTCAATCCATCACAACAATAATTGCTTGCTTATAATTTGAGAACATGTTTGTATGATCATATCCCATGATTCCCCTATGATCCCATGACACCCTAGTGCCTTTAATCAATTGTTTACACCCCTTTAATTCATCTTGCTTGATTATTTTCATTGCTATTTTAGTTTAGTAACCTTCTACATCAACCCAATTTTGACACCCTATGACACCACTAGACACCACTAGTTACAATAGAAATCTCATTTCAACTCCCGTCCCTTGGGATCCGACCTTTACTTACCTCTTTACTAATTGAATAGTTGTTTGTGGAGCTATAAATTGTGTTTTGATTCGACCGTGACCAACGACCACATCTTAATTTGTGAACACTTAGCGGGATCGCATCAAAAAGATTCATGGCCTGTTTGACTGTCGTATTGAAATATAGGTAAAAATTTTCTTTTACTTACTCTTTCTTATGGACGTGGAATTGATCAAAGACATAATCCATTACATCCTTCCTCACCCTGAACACCGTCCTGAAACGTTCCTTGTTAAATCGCAACCACTGTGAGCATACGTGCTGGTCAGGTTCGGGTGCCCCGCAATCCTGAGAACAACCTAGGTTCTCAAGTACAATGTCCATACACGGAAGGGGGGCAGTTGAATGCAGTAAGAAAGTGATGTGGAGTGTGATGTCGTCGGGTCACATCCAATCAAACACATTTATAATACTCAACAAACTACTAGTTAGTGGTAAGTCGAGGTCGATCCATGGGACGGTGTGCTTTGGGTTCTAAGTCTATCTATCTCAATTTATGCTAGTGTCACGATTTGTTTGGGTTTGTAGTTGTGTTCTAGACTAATAAAAGCAATAAAGTAAAACAAGCAATAAAAGGAAAGATGTAAACAAATGATTAAAAGTGCTAGGATATCATGGGGTCATAGGGGATTCATGGTGTTGATCATACAAGCATGTTTACAAAGTTGCAAGCAATTAATGTTGTGGGGGAACCGAGTTGGTTTATATCTTACGGTTCATAGGAAGGGTTGGGTCCCGGAGCCGAATCGATTAGATTGTACAACACCTACAAGTCGACTTACTTTCCTCCTATTCAACTTCTATGCATGGTCTAACAAGACTCGAGTTGGTTTATATCTTACAAGTCAAGTTGAGTAGATAATAGATGGTTGTAAATGCAAGGATTCATAGGCTTGGCATTTCATCAAACATAACATGTGCATAAAGTTGACATCACAACAAGCAAGCAATTTAATCATGAAAACATATTAGATTAAGCATGAATCAATCCCATATTGACTTCCCTTAATTACCCACTAATCCTAGCTAAGTAACTACTCACTCATCATCATGGGAAACATGTCATTAATGGTGTCAATCATCACAACAACTATAAACATGATAATAGAATGAAGAAATGAACAATAAAGATTAAAGAGTAAAGGGATTATACCAAACTTGAGGTGATCCAAATAATAATGCAAAGAATAATAGAAGAACTTGATGATTGATGGAAGATTGTCAATCTCCCAATAATAACCCAATAATCTTCAATTACCCAAAAGTAACAAACTTGAATAATAAACTTGAACAATAATTAAGGAGAGATTAATGTGAGATTTGTGGAAAGATTAAAGAGTAATCTATTCTAATCTACTCCTAATCTAATCTAAGAGAGGATTTTTCTAGCTAAAAAGATGTTAAAGAGATGCCCTTTGATTATTTACAAGTGGGGTATTTATAGTGGAAATTAGGTGGATGCATTTAGGGTTAACTAAGGCTAATTTAGTAATTACACTTTTGAGTTTAGAGCAGGGAGGAGCCGGTATTTTTCGGAGGAAGGGCTTCTTTCTTTGTAGCTTGGAGAAGACGAAATTGTCTTTGTGCGGGAATCCGTGCGTATTGGAGTCGGGACGGGCGGATTCTGAAGATACAATCCGGGCGGATTTGGGAGAAGACGGGCGGATTCTAAAGATGCAATACGGGCGGATTTGGGAGAAGACGGGCGGATTCTAAAGATGCAATCCAGGCGGATTTGGGAGAAGACGGGCGGATTCTCCTCCAGTGAATTTTCTTGTTTTTCCTAGCCAGAAGACGGGCGTCTTGTGGGGAAGACGGGCGTCTTGGGGAAGACGGGCGTCTTCTTCTCGGAACGCGCGGATTCCCGAACAGCTTCTTTGTTTGACCTCGGATTGTAAAACGGACGTCATTTTCTCATCTGGACTCCTATTGGAGTGATTCAAAAGCCTAGATCACTTGTTTTTTTGACGCCGTTCCAACTAGCATACTTTCAGAGCCAAAGAAGCAGCCCTTGATTTGCGTTCCGAGCAATTTTCTTCATGAATGGCTTCCTTGCTTTTCCTCCTTGCTTTAAACCTTATGACCTTTCTATATACTCTTTATTCCTACATACTTGGCCATCATTCTTGCCTCCTCTTCATACTAGTCCATCTAATATCATCAATAAGCTTCCAAATATGCACGAAAGACGGGAATTTCCGCCTTATTCTCTCCTTTTCTACAAAACATATGAAATGCGATAGAAAAGCAAATAGGAAGGTTTTGACGGATAAAATGGCCATAAAATGTTATAATAGTATGCAAAATAGGCTCAGTTAGGGGACTAAATGTGCGCAAATAATGTTCACATCAGAAAGGATGGTGGATCATGTCACATCGCGGCACATAAATAGGGGGTGGGAATGGTGCAACCGGCTCAACCCTAGCACCAGCGATTTCAACTACCAAACCTTCTTTGGCAGCACCAATCGTTCGCTCCTCAACCCCGGCAAATGCCTCATTCACATCTGCCGTGCTCATGAAAGTCAGAGGGATTTGATTTCCACTCCATTCCGTTGAAGGATTCCCCGGGGTGATCTCCGCACCCTTCACAACATCTACGTTTACACCCCCATTGTTAGAATGTTGTTTAACATTCTCAATTACATCCTTTTTAACAGTGGCCTGAATGAAAAATCATAAAATTAAACACCATGCTTTTGTATAAAACAAATTACAAGTAAAACTCTAAAAGTGAGACAATTGGGTCACAGCGTTACAGACCCAATGAATTACAGTTATACATAGAAGGGCAAGAGCTATACACGTGTGAAGTGTTAAAAATATGCTATCGGAATTATTCGCCCAGAGTAAGAGTTATACACATATGGTTAGGAATTGTACCAAACTTATAACTACGGCCATAAAATGTATAATCGTAAGCATAGAATGTATAACTACGGCCATAAAATGTATAACTGTAAGCATATACACTATAATGTATAACTCCAGGAATAACTCCAGGTATAACTCTAGATATACCTTCAGCTATCTAACGTATAACTCCAAAGCATATATTGTATAACTCTAGTCATATACTGTATAAATGTAGTCATATACTGGTTAAGAGTTGTACCAACCGGCCGCTGCAGTGGCACTACAGTTACAAGGCCTCAACATAAGTTTCAACAAAGTTATACTTTATCAACTTAGAGTTATACACGACCAATAAAAAAAAAACGATTGTATAAAAAGTATTTAGCGCAAATTAACAAACTTACCTCGCCACCAGGACCACTCCCGTATGCTGGAAGTCCACATAAAGCTTCCTTCATTTCAGCAGTATAAAACATACACTCCATCAATTCTTGTGTATCCAAACCCAATTCTGGGACTGAAGATTTTTCCATCTCCTTATCTGACGGTTGATTGTCTGACAATCTTTGCACATTTTCTTTCAATCCCTCCCCATGAACTTGCTCGCGCACCTCATCACCTGCCCGGAGCCGAGATTCGGCATCCTCTGACCATCCGTCAGCTTGGTGTACAATGTCTGATAATCTTTCATGGTCAATGTCTGACAATCTTTCAACATTTTCAACAATTTCTTTCAGTCCCTCCCCATGAACGTGCTCATGCACCTCATCACCTACCCCGGGCAGAATCTTAGCGTCGTATCCCCGTCCGTAAGCTTGGTCAATTTCATCCGCGGTGTAATTCGCCTCCAACAACATCTCTCTGACCGTTTGGACGGGGGTGCACACGACTTGATCCTCTAACCCTGGGCTAGCATCTGACTTCTGATTAGAAACTACTGTATCACCTCCCACTTCCTCCATAATCTTTGACCATGAAAGCGCCATCGATTTCGTTGGCGCGTCGGCCTTGTCCGACTCTCCACGCGGCTCAGCATGAGGGTTACCACCCCTCCCACCCCCATCATTGGCGAGACTAGAAAGAACTTCACTTATTTGACGCGTAGATGCATCAATTCCGTCACATTTTTTGGGCGACTCACTAACTACCTCTCCAAATGCAGGAGCGTTACCAACAGAAACCTTGACCTTTACGCAATGTCATCTGCTTCGGCGACGTACTTTTGATTCTTTTCACCCTCAAAGAATTCTTGAGAGGCCAGACTAGGATTTAGGCCCGTCGGATCACTAGTTACAGCTTTGATCCTTGCGGTTGCATCTGCGTACCATGAATAGAACACAATAGCGTTCCTTTGCATTTGTAGATAAAGCTCGTGAGTACACTGCATTCAAGAAGTACAGTAAGTTAGTTATATTATAATAGATGGGTACGTTCAGCTGAAACAGAATCCATCTGCAGAAATATATAATAGTTTGAACTTACATCGACAGCCCTAGCTTTCAATTCCTGGTCATCCTCGACACTTTGGTAGTTCTATACGAATTAACTTCTTCTCGGAAGTTGAGCGGGAGAGAGGGGGGTGAGGGCACGATAGCAATGTAGTTTGGGTTCACGCGGGTCGCTGAGGCTGCTACTGTCCAAACTCCTTCTATAAGAGGGGTCTTGAAGGCACCTCGGATACCTGGTCTTAGACAAGGTTAAAGTACCCAATCCCCCTTGAGCCACCTCAAATTTTACCCTCTCTACAAGCGAAGTTTCATCCCAATGCTTAATCAAAGGTAGATCGTGGAGGCACGGCTTACCCTTGTAATCATATCGCTGAAAGTAGCTTATCATGAGGAAGGGGATACAACCACCCAACATCGTTACCCCCTTTTTCTGATCTGTCCCCGCTTTCACCATCATTTCCAAAATATAAGAGCACCAGTCAAAATGCGGGATGGCTTTAGGATCTTCTACAGCCCTTAACAGCTTCCAATCTATCTATCCCGTTGTTTGGGGTGGGTGCGAGGAATAAAGACATACAGAACAAAACAAAAAGCCGGAAAAAATGATCGTCCGCCTCCTCGTACTCCATAAGTTTCTTGTAAACTTTCCCTAAACTTATTGCACTATTCCCTTTGCCCACCCCGTACGCTTGCCGCCATTTGTCCTTCAGCTCCTTATTCTCGGGATCGTTGGACCCCTTCTGCGAGCTCACATGCACCAAAGGGAGAGGGTTGGGTCCAAAAGGTAACAAGAAACAGTCATGCACATCATGCTTACTGATCATAAACTCCTTCTTCCGAGAAGCCCTGAACACATATGACCCATCCGACAAGGACTCCAAAAATAGGCAAACGTGTGTAAGTGGGAAGCTGCTAATCTTAAGCTCCAAAACGCCACCAAGCCCAATTTTCTTAACAGCGGACACCTGATCCTCATTAAGCTTTTCAATGAGAGAGACAAGCCTTTGAGGTCGACACGAAACCGTGATTTCATGCACCCTCTTCACCATTGGCTTGGCCACGACCATCTGGGGAAAAACAAGGACAACACACAAAATTAGACATACTGTAGTTGCAATTAGAGATATTTGCAACAAAGAAATAGACATACTGTGAAATAAAGTTATACAATAGATAGTCAGAGTTATACAAAATATAAGTAAAGTTATGCATTACGATAATAGAGTTAATCGAGAAAATATCAAGAGTTATACATTCGACACAAAAGTTATTCAAAATGTAATCGAGTTATACAACAAATGACAATGATTATAAAAGGTCAAACTTTGAACCGGGAATCGGCTCCTTCTCGTACTTGGTGCATCATCCATCTGTAGGTGACAAACAAAAAGGGATTGATTAACGATGAGTTATACATATACATATAATCAGAGTGACAAACAAAAGAAGAGATAATCGGGAGAGTTATACGGAATAACAAAGACGGTTATACATATAATAACAAAAGTGGACAATCGAAACTAAAATTATCTAATGTGTAACTCTAGGCATATCTTGTATAACTCTAGGCATATATTGTATAACTCCGGGAATAAAATGTACAACTAGCAAATATTGTATAACTCGGTTATACATTATGATGACAAACAGTTATTCAACATGTAATCGAGTTATACAACAAATAATCGCAATAGAATGTATAACTCTAGCAATAGAAAGTATAACTCTGGCCATGTAATGTATAACTCTAGCCATAGAATGTATAACTCTGGCCATATATTGTATAACTCGGTTATACATTATGACAAATTGAAGTTATGCAACATGTAATCGAGTTATACAACAAATGACTTGCAATAAAATGTATAACTCTAGCAATAGAAAGTATAACTCTGGCCATGTAATGTATAACTCTAGCCATAGAATGGATAACTCTGGCCATACAATGTATAACTGTAAGCATATACAGTATAATGAATAACTCGGGAATAACTCCGGGTATAACTCTAGGTATAACTCCAGGCATCTAATGTATAACTCCAAAGTATAAATTGTATAACTCTAGCTATATATTGTATAAATCCAGGTATAAATTGTATAAGCGTAGGCATATATTGTATAACTCTATGTATGGAAACTAATGAGAAGTATAATTATACATATAACAATTAGAGTTTGACATTATGAAAAAGGAGTTGGTCATGAGAATCGGAAGAGCTACACATCTAGAACCCGAGTTATACATCTAGAAACCGAGTTATACATATTGCGTACTAAAGTTATACATCTAGTAACCAGAGTTTTACATTAAGTAACCAGAGTTATACATATTGAGTACTAAAGTTATACATCTAGTAAGCAGAGTTAGACATCTAGTAACGTATAAATCAAAATCAAAACTTTTAACCTGGATATCAACTCCCGTGTCAATACTTTCTACAACATCCATCTGTAGATGACAAACAATTGGGATTAGAGTTATACAGATATTTAATTGAAGTTACACATCATTCTACAAGAGTTATACCAACAAGACGAGATTGTTTACCTTCGATTCAGATTTCTTGGAAGATTTCTTGGCATTTTTCTTGGCAAAAACCATTGTTAATTATCAAATGACCTCGAATTTGATCTGCACAACCATAATTAACAATTGAACAAATCAACATCAGCAAACCCATAATTGAAGATTGAAAAATCAAATGAACGCTTTTTATGATAGTTTAACAAAGGCAATAATTAACAAAAAACAAACTACAAATCACTAAATAAGGAATGGAAAAAATACCTTATAAAAAAATGGAGACAGGCGAGTTTGCAGGCGAGTTGGAATTAATTTGTAGTGATGAAAATGAAGTTTGTTAGGATGGAGTTAATTGGTAGTGATGAAAATGGAGTTATCAGCAATGTGAAGAAAGAAAAGGAAGACGAAATGACAGGAAATAGAGGGAAAAATACCCGCAAGTTGTTTTGAATTGTCTAGAAAATGAGGAGGGAAATGATCATAGACTGATGGACAAACAGTGTAGCATGCATGGGTTAGTGGGTAAGAGGAGAGAGGTAAATCAAAAATATTAGTTTAGTGGGGTTTGACTGCGAAATCTTGGCCATTGGTTTGATTGATCCAACCGCCCACATTAGGACTTATGGACTTAATATATCTAAGGGCCTTAGTTGATCTCTTCTCTCTCTCTCTCTCTCTCTCTCTCTCTCTCTCTCTCTCTCTATATATATATATATATATATATATATATATATATATATATATATGAGAGAGAGAGAGAGAGAGAGATTTGGGATCCGGTGAGAACCACCAACATAATGAGAACCTTGAGAACTCCCCCTTACATATTTTTTTCCTGAAAAATAACGACATATTTGGATTCGGCATAGAATTTTATGGTTAGATAACATATTTCTTGGTCCAAAAAGTATAAATTATTGACGGAAATCGAGACGAGAATTATTTTAATAATTTTCATGCACCTACTACTCATTTTCTTCTATCTAACCATTTTTCATGCACCTATAACTCATTTTCGTGCACCTAGAGCCTGATATTTTCATGCACCTAGTAATTATATTCATGCATGTAATAATTTTCATGCACCTAATATTCGTTTTTATGCATCTATAGCCATTTAAGTATACATTATTGTATTTTTGTACATTAAGTTTATATTTTGTTAAAAAAAATCAATAAATTTTGTTTAACTATACTAAAAATGTGTTTGAATAAACTAAACTAAGGGTAAATGATCCATCAAAACTTCCAGAACAAGATTTGATGATGATTTAGTAAGGGTTCTCACGGTTCTCATTATGTTAGTGATTCTCACGGTTCTCATTATATATATATATATATATATATATATATATATATATATATATATATATATATATATATATATATATATATATATATATATATATATATATAAAGAGAGAGAGAGAGAGAGAGAGAGAGAGAGAAGAGATCTAGTGAGTCCACCCTTTTTTTTTTGAGTCCATAAGTCCTTTCTAGAGCCCTTGGATGAGGAAGATCAAGGGCTTAGGTTACATTTACACTTAGGGATCATTAGTGAGTATTTAACACTCTTTCTTATAATCACACAATTAATCACTAATCCTTCACTAATTTACTATATATAGTTTATTTTCACACTCACTTATCTCTCATCTCACAAAAATCATTCAGTTTCTCTCTCAAAAAATCAATCCCTCTTAAAAACCAACAAAAACCAAAAAACAAAAACCAAAAAATTCAAAAAAAAAATTCCGCTCTTCCCCACCTACTCAACCCCACCGACACTCCCACCCACCCCACGCCCCCCTCGCCACCTCCCACCACCAACACCGACATCCTCTCGCAGCCCACGACCCACCACACACCACAACAACCACCTCCACCACCGCCACTACCCTACTTCCTCCTCCTCCTATTAGATCTGCCACCACGACCCACCACGCACCACAAAAACCACGACCACCAAGCCACCACCACAAGCCGACCACCACCAACCACGCCACACACCACATCCCCTATCACCAGCCGACCACGACAACCATGCCACCACCCTTTCTGTTTTTTCTCCAGATCTGCCGCTGCCCCATCTCCCTTCACAACCACCATGCACCGCCGCACATCACCACACATCACCACCTTCCTTCTTCCTCCTTTATCCGTCACCCAGATCTGCAACAACAACAACCCGACAATTTCAAATTTTCTCCTTTTTTTTTGTTCCTGCTGTTTTGTGTTACTGTTTTATGTTTTATTTCAATTTTTTGTTTCTGATTTCGATAAATTTTTTTGTTTTTGTAAGTGTATTTGTTTTCTACTTTGAAAAACAAACAATTGGATTTTTTATTTTCTGGGATTACACAAGGGGTTGATAGTTAAGATTTTATGAAGCTTCAAGGAAATTTATAAAACAGTCGGAAAACGAGTACTATTTATGAAGTTGTTTCTTATTCTGTAAAACCGTTTGACAAGACAATTATTGTTTAAGCAGAGGTGGTCTTTTCTTTATTGTGTTTATTGTTTCATATGTGGATCTAGTCAAACTGGTACAAGTCTTTTCTTTATTGTGTTTCTTGTACTGATGGTGTTTGTTGTCGTTTTTTTTTTTAATTTGTGTTATAATAACATAAAAAGATGGTGTTTTGTTAGTTGTGGGTGTTTGTTTATATATATCCAAGGCGATTTTATTCATATTCAAACCCAGATCTAGAAAATAGGAAGTATGAGTACATTTTTTCAGATTTCGTATTTTAAATATCACTTTGTCTTGTTAAATTTACACTTGTATTACATTTACGCTCGCATTTCTATAAATTTACACTTATATTTCCTCACATTTACACTCGCATTTCTTTAAATTTACACTCGTATTTCCTCACATTTACACTCGTATTTCTTGAGTTTACACTTGTATTTCCTCACAATTACACTCTTATTTCCTCACATTTACACTAGTTTCAGATCTGGGTTTTTTTTTGTTCTTTTACAGTTACACTCGTATTTTTTTTAAATTTACACTTATATTTCTTTACATTTACAATCTCATTTCTTTACATTTACACTCATATTTCTTTACATTTACACTCATATTTTATTAAAGTTACACTCTTATTTCTTTACATTTACACTCATATTTTATTAAAGTTACACTCGTATTTCTTTGCATTTACACTCATATTTCATTCCATTTACACTTATATTTTATTAAAGTTACACTCGTATTTCTTTACATTTACACTCATATTTCGTTACATTTACAGTCATATTTCCATACATTTACACTCGTATATCTTTACATTTACACTCGTTAAAATTACATTTACACTTGTATTTCCACAATTCTATTTTTTTGATTTCAGATCTAGTATTTTTTCTTTATTTTTCAGGTTTGTTTAATAGGTCTCTACATTTTATGAGGGTGGGTTGATGGTGAAGGATGGTGGTGGTGTTTGTCGGTGGCCGAACTACAATTATGCTTATAAAGGACCAAAGTTACACTCTTAAAGGACCAAAATTACACTCTTAAAGGACCAAAGTTACACTTAAAGGACCAAATTTACATTTAAAACATTAAATTTACACTCGTAAACCTTTAAATTTACACTCGTAAACTTTCAAATTTACACTTAAAATACTACATTTACACTCGTGATACATCAAATTTACACTCTTAAAATGTTCAACATATATAAATTCAAAATTTCCGTCATAAAAAAAAACAAAATTACACTCATAAAATATTACATTTACACTTGTAAAACATTAAACTTACACTCGTAAAATGTTAAAATTATAAAAATTCAAAATTTCCGTCACAAAAAAAAAAAACCAAAGTTACAGTCATAAAATGTTAAAATTGTTTAAATTCAATTTTTTTTGCATACCAACTCCGCCATAAAATTTGTCACAAAAAAAATCAAAATTTCCGTCACCAAAAAAATTCCAAGTTACAATCATAAAATCATACAACATTATATAAATTCAAAAATTCCGTCACAACAAAATCAAAATTACAAGTGACGGAATTTTAAACTCGTAAAATGTTACAGTTACACTTGTAGAATTTTAAATTTGTATAAATTCAAAAATTTTATATACAAAAACCGACTTAAAAGATTACATTTACTACAACTTACATTTACACTCATAAAACTCTAACAATATCAGAGTTACAAAAAAACCGCCTTAAAATGTCACATTTACACTTCTACAAGTTACACTTACACTTGTAAAACTCCTACAATATCACATTTACACTCATTAATCACTCAAACTCAAAAGTGATTAAATTTGTGATTAAAGAGTGAAAAAACAACTAATTATATGATAGAAATTAAAAAATGAAATAATTTTTTTTGTTAATTTCAATCTCAACCATCAATTTCAATCCAACCATCCACATTTTTTTCCTTTTCTTTTTAATAGTCCTTAATCCATCCATTCTCCATCCATCTCAACCATCCATTTTCTCATCCAATGGCCCTTAAAGGGACTTAGGGACTTAATGGCATATGGTGGACTCATAAGAACTCACCTATATATATATATATATATATATATATATATATATATATATATATATATATATATATATATATATATATATATAGAATTAGGATCACATGAGTCCACCCTATCTTTTTGAGTCCGTGAGTCCATGATATAATATCACACGTTATATTAAATAATATCACAGCTTACAGTATCACACGTTATACTAAACAATATCACAGCTGGAAAAAAAAACTTTTTGAAAAAACAAAATTGAAACAAAAAATCGTCATATTGTTTTGTAATACAATATCACACGTTATGCTAAACAATATCACACATTATACTAAACAATATCACAGCTTTCACGAAAATAAATTGTTAAAAAAATTTCGAAAAAAAAAAATTTGAAAAAAAAAATTCGTGATATTGTTTTGTAATACAATATCACAACTCAAGTTATGCTAAACAATATCACACGTTATACTAAACAATATCACAGCTAACACGAAAAAAAAAAATTCGAAAAAAAAAATTCCGGAAAATAAAAAATTTCGAAAAAAAAAATTTGAAAAAAAAATTTTTAAAAAAAAAATTTTGAAAAAAAAAAAATTTGAAAAAAAATTTTTCGAAAAAAAAAATTTTCGAAAAAAAAAATTTCGAAAAAAAAAATTTTGAAAAAAAAAATTTCATGATATTGTTTTGTATAGTGCGTGATATTCTTTTATGGACTCATGGACTCAAATATTTAGGTGGACTCACCGGATCCTACCTCTATATAAATATATATATATATATATATATATATATATATATATATATATATATATATATATATATATATATATATATATATATATATATATATATATATATATATATATATATAGAAGAAGGATCAAGTGAGTCCACCCAAATTCATTGAGTCCATAAGTCCTCTTAAGACTTAAGGGCCATTGAAAAGATAGGAAGGAGGGTTGAGATTGAAGGGGAAAAGGGAGAGATTAATGCTAAATGAAGGGGATTGAAGCTAATTAATCACTTTCCCTCACTACCTTCACTAATCAACCACTAATTTTACTATATAACATTTATTTTTCACTCACTTCTCTCTCATCTCACACAATTATCATTCCTCTCATCTCTCTAAAAATCAAAAAAATTCAATTCCTCTAAAAAATCCAACAAAAATCAAAAACCAAATAATTCAAAAAATCAAAAAAAAAAAAAAAAAATTCCCCCTCATTATCCTCATCAGTCATCACCCACCACTCACACACCCGCCACCACCACGACACACCACCCACCACTCACACACCCGCCACCACGACGCACCTCTCCTGCCGGCCACTCACACACCACCATACACCCACACACCCGTCACCACCACTCCCACCATCTACCCACACCCGTCACCACCACTCCCCGCACACCCGTCACCACCACTCACACGACCCAACCAAAAACGCCACACACCAGATCTCCTCCCCTCCTTTGCCGCCTTCTCTCTCCCGCATCTCCTGAAAAACGCCCACCCACCACCGTACTCCTCTCTCCCGCTTCTTCCAGGTCTGACCAATACCACCACACACAACCGCATAAAAAGCCAGTTCCACAAGCCACCGTCCTTCCTCCGACCACAGCCCGAAACACCTCTTCCCGCGCCCTTCTTTTTTCCAGATCTAAGCCACCCCGACCACAGCCCGAAACACATCCACCGCCACTGCTCTCCTCTTCCTCTCCTGTTTGCGCTCCTTTCTCTCCTCCTCTGCCGCGGTGCTACTGTCGCCCTCCACCACCACGACAAAATCCTCCTACTTTAAACTATTCTACATCGTTTTTTTTGGTTGAATGGTGGTGGATGTGGTTTTTGGTTTGTTTTTTGTTTATGGTTTTCAGATCTTGCGTTTACATGTTTTGTTTTCAGTTTTAAACTTTTTTTTTTGTTTTTTGTTTTTTTTTTATGGTCTTGTTTTATATTTTTAGATCTCGTCTTTTAAAAATCCGTCTTCTTTTATATTGTGAGATACTTTTATATCTTCAAAATAAATACACTCAAAGAACTTTTTTAAAATTTTTAGATCTACTTTTATTTTTAGATCTATAAAATAGATACTTGGTCTTTTTAAGATCTGGTTTTGTTATTCGTTGATGTTATTGTTATTGTTCCAGATTTATACTCGTATTTTTTTACATTTACAATTGTATTTTTTTACTTTTCACTCATATTTCTTTACATTTACACGCATTTTTCAGATTTATACTTATAATTCTTTACATTTATACTCATATTTCTTTACATTTACACTTATATTTCTTTACATTTACACCAATTTTTCAGATTTACACTCATATTTATTTACAATTACACTCGTACTTCTTTACATTTACACTCATAAATTTTACATTTACACTCATATTTCTTTACATTTACACTCATATATTTGTACATTTACACTTGTTAAATTTATATAGATTTGCACTAATATATTTTTGTGGATATGAGTTGGTGGTGGAGGACGACGGTGGTTGTGTTTGTTGGTAGTCGGACTAACGTTTTACTCGCAAAGGACCAAAATTACACTTATAAAGGACCAAAGTCACACTCAAAGGACCAAATTTACACTCTTAAACCTTCAAATTTACACTTAAAATACTACATTTACACTCGGAAAACATCACATTTACACTTGTAAAATGTTAAAATTATATAAATTCAAAATTTCCGTCACAAAAAATCAAATTTACACTCTTAAAATGTTACATTTACACTCGTAAAACATCACATTTACACTTGTAAAATGTTAAAATTATATAAATTCAAAATTTCCGTCACAAAAAATCAAATTTACACTCTTAAAATGTTACATTTACACTCGTAAAACATCACATTTACACTTGTAAAATGTTAAAATTATATAAATTCAAAATTTCCGTCACAAAAAATCAAATTTACACTCTTAAAATGTTACATTTACACTCGTAAAACATCACATTTACACTTGTAAAATGTTAAAATTATATAAATTCAAAATTTCCGTCACAAAAATCAAATTTACACTCTTAAAATGTTACATTTACACTCGTAAAACATCACATTTACACTTGTAAAATGTTAAAATTATATAAATTCAAAATTTCCGTCACAAAAAATCAAATTTACACTCTTAAAATGTTACATTTGCACTCCTAAAACATCACATTTACACTTGTAAAACTCATACAACATTACATTTACACTTCTGAAATCTGAAACTCAAAACTGATTAATTAGGGGCTAGAGAGAGAAAGAAAAATTAATTAGTGTATAGAAATTTGATTAGTGGTAATTTTTTTTGGTAATTTTCAATCTCAACCACCCATCTCAATCCAACCATCCACATTTTTTACCTTTTCTTTTTAATAGCCTTTAATCAAATTCATCTCAACCATCCATTGAGTCCATCCAATGGCCCTTAGAGGAACTTATGGACTCAATGACACATGCTGGACTCATTAGAACTCCTCTCTCTCTCTCTCTCTTTCTCTCTCTCTCTCTCTCTCTCTCTCTCTCTCTCTCTCTCTCTCTCAGTCCATAAGTTCTATTAAGAGCCTTTGGATGGTGAAAATGGATGGCCAAGATCAATCCCCATAAAGTGTGTTTAATGGTTAATCTCACCATATCTCTCATCCCTCACTAATCTATCCTAATTAATCACTAATTTACTATATATTTGTTTTCCACTCACCCATTTCCCTATCATCTTACACATTTCTCTTCTCTCTTAGAAGGGATCCAACAGTCCTGAAAATAAGGCGCTCAAGGACAAATGGCGCCAAGCTTACGGAGTCCAGAAAGCCTCTAGTTCAATAAATTTAGGCAAAGTTCACTAGGAACTCGAGGAGTACAAAGAGGCGGACGATCATTTTTGCCGGCTCTTTGTTTTGTTCTGTATGTCTTTATTCCTCGTACCTACCCCAAACAACGAGATAGATTTAAAGCTTTTAAGGGCTGTAGAAGACCCTAAAGCCATTCCGCATTTTGACTGGTGTTCTTATGTATTGGAAAGTCTGGTCAAATTTAAAAAAGGCGGCAACGATGTTGGGTGGCTGCATCCCCTTCCTCATAATAACCTACTTTCAGCGATATGATTACCGCGGAAGTATGTGCGCCCACGATCTCCCTCTGATTAAGCATTGGGATGAAAAGATGCTTGCAAGTAGGATAAAATTTGAGGTGTCTAAAGGGGGATTGGGTAGGCTAACTTCATCTAAGGTCAGGTATCTGAGGTGCCTTCAAGGGCCCTCTAATATTTTGAGTTTGGACAGTATCACAATCAGCGACTCTGGTGAACCCAAACTTCTTTTGCCACCCCCCCCCCCCCCCCCCCCGCTCAACTTCCGAGAAGAAGTTCATTCAGATTGAACTACCACCAGGTGTCGAGGATGGCCAGGAATTGAAAGCTAGGGTTGTCGATGTAAGTTCTATTTGGTTTATATATTGTGTAGATTGATTTTGTTTGAACTGAACGAAACCATCTATTATAACATAACTAATTTAATGTACTTCTTCAATGCAGTGTACGCACGAGCTTTATCTACAGATACAAAGGAACGCTATTGTGTTCTACTCATGGTACGCATACGTCACTGCAAGGATCAAATGCGCAACAAGTGATCCGACTGTCCCATCACCTAGTCAAGCTTCCCAAGAATTCTTTGAGGGCGAAAAGATTCAACAATACGTCGCTGAAGTAGAATATATTGCAGAAAGACTGAAGGTTTCTGTTGGTAACGCACCTGCATTTCAAGAGGTAGATCGTGAGTCCCCAAAAAAAGATGATGAAATTGATGCATCTACGCGTCAAATAAGCGAAGTGCTTTCTAATCTAGCTAATGATAGGGGTGGCAGGGTTGGTAAGCCCTGCACTGATAAGTGTGGAGAGTCGGACAAAGCTGACGCGCCTATAAAATCAGTTGCAGTTTCATGGTCACAGATTATGGAGGAAGTGGGAGGTGCTACAGTATATTCTATAGGAGTGGCAGATCATAGCCTAGGGTTAGAGGATCAAGATGTTCACAGCCCGGTCCAAACGGAAAGAGAGTTGTTGTTGGAGGCGAAGTACACAGAGGAGGAAATCGACATAGCTTTCAGGGGGTCAGAGGCAGCTGAAACTGGGCTTGTCTAAGGTGATGAGGTGCATGACCAAGTACATGGAAAGAGAATGAAAGAAACTGTTAGAAGTTTGTCAGACGATCAACTAGAGGAGAGGGAAGAAATTGCGGTTAACGATCAACTGTCCGAGGAGAAGGAAAAATATACGGTCAACGCGTCGCCAATGGATACACAACAATTGATGGAGCGTATGTATTCCACTTTTGAAATGAATGAAGCTTTACGTGGACCTCCAGCGGCCGGGAGTGGTCCTGTTGCCGAGGTAATTCTTTGTGAAACTGTACTAATTATGTGTAACTCTTATGCCATTTGTTATAACTTCAGTTTATTTTTTAATAACTATTAGTGCTTTAAATTTCAACTTCAGCTAACAGTATGTATAACTCCAGTAATTCTGATTGAAACTTATAAATAGGTATAAGAGTTATGCCAATATGTATAATTTCAACGATCATTATGTATAACTCTTAGCCATTTATGTATAACTTCATCTCAAATTGCTACTTTTATAATATGTGTAACTCTATTTCTGTAACTCTTAGACCTCTTTGTACAACTTTTATTGTTCAATCTGTAACTTCTATTACAAATAGCATGGTGTTTAATTTTGTTTGTTTTCATTCAGGTCACTATACAAAAGTCCGCAATTGAAAATGTGGAACAACAATATGTCAACGTGGGTGAAAATGTCGTTGTTGTTGATGGTGCGAAGGTCAACCCGGTGGATCAGTCAACGGAATAGAGTGCCTCTCATATCCCTCTGACATTCATCAGCACGGCGGAATTGAATGAGGCATTTGCAGGAGTTGAAGAGCTCACGAGTGACATGATCCACCATCCTTTCTTACTTCATTCAACTGTCCCTCTTCCATGTATGGACGTTGCACCCGAGAACCTAGGTTGTTCATTTCCTTGTGGGGCACCCGAGCCTGACCAGCACGTATGCTCACGGTTGTTGCGATTTAATAAGAAACGGTTCAAGATGGTTTTCAGTGTGAGGAAGGATGTAATGGATTATGTCTTTGATCAATTTCACAAATATAACCCGGTGTAAGTAAAAGACGAGTTTTCCTAGATTTCAATATGACACCTTAACAGGTCATGAACAATACTTGCTTAGTTTCTAATTGGCTAATCCTTTGCAGGGAACAATTGGTCACATATAACGAGCCATATTGCATACCTCGTGAGGATCTCCAGACGCTGATGCCCGGAGTTCAGGTCATGAACAGTGTCATGGACTGCTGGTGTATACTACTCAATCAGCTTATGTCCGAGAATACCGCACCTGTTGCAATTTCCCACTGTTTCCTTGGGCTAGGTCACGCTGTAAGTGTGCTTCGAACTAAGCAAGTAATTTGTGACTATATGTACGTAACTTCTGATCCAGTCTGACAACTCGTCTATCATTTTAATAGGACCTTGCAATTGCAATTTGGGATGGCCTAAAAAAAACAAGGTTGTTGATCAATCTGAATCATTTCGTAGTGTGTGGGACCTATGGCAAGAGGCGTGTTCTAGTTCATTCCAACTAGACTTTGATATGGTGAGTTCATTTATCAATTTATATAACTTTATCAGCTGAAGTTACACATTTTCATATTGGAGTTATACATTCATTGATTAGGAGTTACACATATTGAGCCTAAAGTTAGTCATCCATTTAGTAGAATTTTGCATAAAACTTGTAAATTTCGTCACTATAAATTCAATGTTTTTTGTTGCAACTCCATTTCACAAAAAACTGTAACTTCTAACACGTTATGAGTAACTCCAGTTATATTATGCATAACACTTACCACTTTTGTATAACTTCAGATAACAGTATGTATAACTCCAGTTAATAATTGTGAAACTTCTAATTATGTGTAACTCTTTTACCTTTATGTTTAACTTCAAAATATATTTTGTATAACGCTTAGACTTTTTAGTATAATTTCAGCTTATATTATGTATAACTCAAGTAATGGATTGTGACCACTAGCCCTGCTTGTATGACATCAACTAATCCTCTGTTGCATTTTTCTAGGTTTTCGTCCCGGTAAGCACCGGCGATAATGGTCATTACTCTTGCATTTGCATAAATTTCCTCTCTGAGCAGATCAAGTACCTTGATAATCGTTCTTACGATGATGATCTTCTGACGTTACCATATGGAGGGATCGCGCGTATTACTGTAAGATTTATTTGATGGATGACTAATTTAATTTTTCCCGTGATTTTGTTAAATGGTCTTCTATTTTAACGTCTTGCTTAACTTTTGCCAGGCTGATGAGATGAGAAAGTATATGGTCTCCAAAGGGATTGACAAAGGGAAGCAATTTATGTAGGTTTAATTTTGTAAACATGAACTTCAAATGGCAGAGAGTAGGGTATTCTGAGAATGACTGTGATGTTTACGTCATGGTTCATATGTTGCTTTATCGTGGAGAGCTATTTGAATGTACCTTAGGGACAAAGGATAGCAATAACCTCATGCGCGCGGAAATTGCTGCCACCCTTGTCCTCAGTGACATTAATAAGGAGAGGGAAGATGTGTTATCTAGGGTATCAGATTTTAAGGCGGTCAAAGACGGTTAACTGGCGAGGATGATTAAGGCACAGCGGTCAGCCAGTAACACAAGTGAAAGGAAGAGAGGTATCGGATCCGACGGAGGGAACAGTACTGCAAAACGCCCTTGTTCTAATGTCAGTTCATCCCATAAAACTCCACCTTCCAAAGTAGCTCTGGGTCGGACGCCGTCTAGTCGGGCCCCTTCAGCTGTTAATAGCCGCTCCCGTGGTAAGGGCGATGGACATTGTTGCACTACGTTCTGCGGGAAACTGGACCCCGAGCTTACAGTGGTCTCCAAGATGCTCAAGTTAAACAAGTCGTTAATCAAGGATATCCCGGTGTTTCGCAAACAAGTGGCAGATTACTGCTTCCTTGATGACTATAATTTGGAAAATTGGAAAGCTGTCTGAACCCTTCCTAAATGATTTACAGTTGATCAATTTAATGAAGCTTATATTACATGTCTAAAACACACAGAACCACTTGAGTATTGTTTCATGCTTTGTAACTTCAACTATAAAATGTATAAACTTTACCAACTAAAGTTATACATATCGTTAATGAAGTTACACATCCTTGACTTACAGTTATATGTTTCCTCACTGAAGTTTAGCAGTCATTTTAATAGCAGTTACATTTCCATTTAGTAGAAGTTATATCCTAATTGATTAACACCGGCTGTCTGAACCACTGGTGTACTATGCTCGTCATGCAAAGATTAATTGGTTGCAAATATTGTCCATGCTACCTGAGATGCCAATGAATGATTCAGTGATTGAGTGTTGGTCCATGTTGCTTAATTGTTTGGAGGCAGAGGAGAGCGAGTTTTCAAGGATGTCTTTTTTCGGTATCCGTCATATGGTATGATTGTAATCAGTCCTTTACCTTGGCTTAATAACTATGCATGTGTATCTTCAATGGGTATAATATGTATAACTTTGACAGTGGAATATAAAAATAAAGTTATACATATCCTTTATGGAGTTATACATTCATTAACGAGAAGTTACACATTCCCAGTATGAAGTTAGCCATCCTTCAATATAACTTAACTGCTTTTCTGTGCAACTCTATTGCACACCCCTATAACTTCACTGGTTTTCTCATACATGTACTTCTACCTGAACAGGAAACAATCTTGGAGATTGTACGAAACCCTGACCAATAAACACATAACACCAAAAAGTTGTACACAGTGTGGGACGTTTTTAGACAAGACAGTGAATCTGATTTCAGCTTGAAGGCAGATTTAATCTTCGTACCCATTAAGATTGAAGCCCATTATGCTTGTGCGTATATCAACTTTAATTCATATACGATTGATCTCCTTGACAATAAGTACTACCCTAATGCAGAGAGGTCGGAGATATGCAAAGCGTGTCATATAATTGTAAGTGGAGGTGAAATGCTATTACGTTCAACTTAACAGTTTTGTTTCTACTTTAGAATTTCTCTGATAACTTTTATTGTTTGTGCCAGGCGAGCCACATGAGCGAATATTTGGAATCTAGAGACGAGGACAGAGGGAAATTCATACCCTAGTTCCAGTTTCGTCAAGTTCAGTTTGCTTGGCAGAAGCAAACGATCAATGATACGGAGTCTGGCTTGTTCACAATGAGGCACATGTTAATGTACGAGGGTGATATTTTTCGTCATGTGGATCTTGAGAGGAAGGTGAACCGTCGGTATTTGGTAATCCAGCTGGCAACGACCCTTGTCTTGCTGACATGAACGTCATAGGAAAAGGAATTTTGAACAGGGTCAACAGTTTCATTGCTCATAAATATGAGATCCTGAAGCAAGTAGAAGTCAAACGAAAAATTAACAGGATATTGCCCAAAAAAACTGTCAAAAAATAGAATGTTTCTCTATTCATTTTGTAGTCTCTCTTTTGTAACTCTAGTCTGTTATCAAGAAACTCCTTAACAACCTAGGCAACTTTTTGTGAATAGATTGTTATTATGTCATCCTGGTCGGTTTTAATTAAGATAAAAGTTATACAAAATTGCGTTAAAGTTACACATAATTTGAGATGAAGTTGTGCATAATATGGCCAAAGAGTTATACATAATAGGCACTGGAAAAATTATGACGGAAGTTCGGTGAAGTTATACAGTATACGAAATATTTGGAAAAATTATGAGGGAAGTTAGGTGAAGTTATACAAAAAAAAGCTACGAGTTATACATAATAGGCACTGGAGTTTTGAAAGATATCCTAATAATCATACAAATGGCCATTCCAACATTAACTTGAAGTTGCACATAATATGACTGAAGTCATACAATCTATAAGTTGAAGTTACCAAATTAATACACCTCAACTAACTAACTCCAGTGCATATTACATCATTTCAGTGCAACTTCCATTCAAAATAGACAAAAGCTAGCTACTTAATACCCCTTCCGTATCACCAGATTCTTTACCTTTTAAAGAAAAAGAGTGTAAATAATTTGTTGAGACGAAGGTATTTCTCTATTGCCAACTACTACATTCCGTTATGTTTCTTCTTCTTCTTCTTCTTCTTCTTCTTCTTCTTCTTCTTCTACTTCTTTAGATGCTGGTGATGATGGTGGATGCTCTGAAAATGGGTAAGGGCAATTCCATTTATCGTGGTGTGCAATTTGTTTGCAGTTATTACACATGCACTTTGGTTTACTAGCTAAGGCAATGGCTTTAGTCTTAGCTGACACCATTCTTTTACCGCTGCCTTTGTTTTTGGATTGTTTTGGTAGAAGTATTATTAACACTTCACCGGCGGGCCAACTAAGAATTTGCTCCAATTCCTGTTGCTTAGTCAAAGCTTTCTTGCACGGTAAAAGTTTCTCCTTGAATTCTCTAATTAAGGAGCTTAAGTTCACAACTTCTGTCACACTCATGCCACGAAGTAAACCAATGGTCACATGAACTTCTAACCACAACTTCACCATCTCAACTTCTTTTCCATCAACGCTACTATTTGCATCCGTTTGTTCACCATCACAGTCTGATAATCTGAATTTAAGTGCATCCTTTTTCCATCTTGCAGCAACATAATCGTCTGGTATTGTCTTCTTGCCATTAGCCGACAAAATCCATACTATATATCGGCATATAATTCCCTTCCTTTCAAACATTCTACAGGTGCACCGTGCCGCAAGTGTCCCTGAAATCAAATTAAATTAACAAATTTCCGACAACTAAATAACTTTTTTTCCCACAGGGTATAACTCTATAACAATATCATACAACTTCAGTCATTTACTGCATATTTCATTAGATGAAAAATGTATAACTTCTTTGTTCAGACAGTGTAACGTTAGAGCGATATCAAGCAACTTCAGTCAACTACTACATAGATAAAGTTTATGCCGAATGTATAACTTCTTTGTTCGAACAATGTAACTCTAGCAATATATCGCGTAACGTCAGTTATCTGCTGCATAATTCATAACTTTTAACAAAAGTTTTATTATTACCTGGGTTGTACTCTACGTTGAAACTTCTCTCTCTGCAGGAATCCTTAACGACAGTCACCTCAAGTCCATCTACTTCAGCATAACCCCCGGTCCTACATGTATCGATCGAGTAAATGACCTCTTATTGAAAATCCTTGAAAACCTCATGGGTATACACTTTTGACGCGTATTCCTCTATGGCTAAATGCGTTCTAATTTTTGGCGTTGAGTGTCGGTTTTCATGGTTAAGCCTCTTTTGCGTATGCCGTTGATGGTCCATAGCGCTTTCAAAACGCATCCAAAACTCAACAAACTTACCTGACTTTTGCTCAAACTACTTAAAAAAACTATTAATGCTCTCTGATCTCTGCGTTGTCCTCATTACACCGCCCATGTTCAAGTCCCTGCAATGCGCCATCACCCACTGGCTCCTTTTATCGTATGCTTCTGTAAACCACTCTTCGTTCACAAGACCATGTGCTTCCATTATTTCCGTCCACCTAACGTCAAAGTCGACTTCTTCTAGGTTGTCGTCCCATATAATGTCGTTCATTTTCCGAAGGAACTCCTTATAATCCTCCCTTGTCATCCTGAACTTCGCTGGCACCTTGTTCATTATATGCCACATGCAAAACCGGTGGCATGCAGTCTTAAAAGCAAGGGGTACAGCCTTAATAATCCCCGGATCCTGATTTGTTATAATGTACTGGGGCTCCTTTCCCCCCATAGCATTCAAAAACCTGTTGAAAACCCACTGGAATGATTCATGGTCTTTGTGGGCAATCAACGCCCCACAAAATGTTACTGATCGCTTATGGTGATCTATACCAGTGAATGACGTAAAAATCATATCATACTTGTTGGTCGAGTATGTTGGGCCGTACGATACTACATCTCCAAATACCGAGTAGTTCCTTCTAGCTGTTTTGTCAGCCCAGATTGCCCTACGAAGGTTATTATCCTTGTCAACTTCATAATCAAAATAAAACCCCTGCCTATTTTCTGCCATATTCTTGAACCGATCTATGAACAATTGATCGTCTCGTTCATGGATGAAGCATTTCACATCTCTGTGGAAGTTCTTAAAATCAGTTAACGTAGCACCAATGTTCTCGAACCCATTTACGTGTTCCTTACACATGTTGTACGTCCTTGTTGCTCCTATCCTCAACTGCAATGGAAAATATATCCTGATTAGTGTTGACTAATAATCAAAACTTCAGTGAATAATCGACAAAAATTTCTTATCTATAACTCTTAGACCTTTCTGTATAACTTCATAAAACAGTATGCATAACTCCATTCATGGATTGTGAAACTTCTTATTATTTATAACTCTTAAATCTGAATGTATAACTTCACCTAAGATTATGTATAACTCTTACAACTTTCTATATAACTCTAGACAACAGTAAGTATAACTTCAGCCAACAATATGTAAAACTCCAGTAATTATTTATGTATAACTCTAAGATCTTGATGTATAACTCTTAGAACTTTCTATATAACTCTAAATTGTAATAAATAATTAGAAGTTTCACAATCCATTACTGAAGTTTTACAAAAATTTCTTATCTATAACTCTTAGACCTTTCTGTATAACTTCATAAAACAGTATGCATAACTCCATTCATGGATTGTGAAACTTCTTATTATTTATAACTCTTAAATCTTGATGTATAACTTCACCTGAGATTATGTATAACTCTTACAACTTTCTATATAACTCTAGACAACAGTAAGTATAACTTTAGCCAACAATATGTACAACTCTAGTAATTATTTATGTATAACTCTAAGATTTTGATGTATAACTCTTAAAACTTTCTATATAACTCTAGATTGTTATAAATAATTAGAAGTTTCACAATCCATTACTGGAGTTTTACATATATTTGGCTGAAGTTTTACATACTGCTGTACAGAAGGGTCTAAGAGTTATACATAATATTTTTAAAAGTTATACAGAAGGGTCTAAGAGTTATACTTAATATTAGTAAAAGTTGTACAGACAGATGCAATATTTATGTAAAACTCCAGTAATGGATTGTGAACCTTCTAATTATTAATAACTCTAAAATCTTGGTGTATAACTTTGAGTACACTATGTATAACTCTTCCACATTTATGTATAACATCAACTAATCCTGTTTGTCATCCAATTACTGGAGTTTTGATTAATAGGACTAACCCTTGAGTTGTAGATTATCAGGTACTTGTGAAAATTTTCTATGTTCCGCGACATCTTTTGAAACTGACGATCTTCAATAGATACAAGTTCGTGATTATTCCCCATGTGGAATCGGTCAATTACCAATACGCCATCCTTCATAAATAGCCTGATATGTGCTTTACACCCTACCCTCTTGATTGTATATTTCCTCTGCTTCGCATGTGTTAATCCCCATTGTATTTCTTGTTCCCTTCTTCCGGTCTCAATATTTTTTATTAATGCCTCGCCTTTTGAGACATATGTGAATCCCTCTCTGTTGCAAACCAATAACTTTGACTTGATTTCACTGTCACGCCATTTTTTCGTCGTAAACTTCCGAACATCAAACCCACAGGCCAGTGCATAAATTTTATAAAATGTCACTGCCTCGTCGATTTCAAAAAATTGTTGTCATACACAAGGAGTAAACTCACTTGCTAAATGCTTGCAATACTCAGTTTCCGCTTCCGTTTCCCATCCCTTACGACTCACTGATTCTGAACAGAACCGCACATCCATGAAATTGTTAATACCAATATATGTAGTTAATTAACACGACATGAGATGATTAAGGAAACTACCATTGTATTTAACTCTAACCAAGAAATATACAACTTCAACTCACTATACGTGTAACTTCTAACAGGATATATATAACTTCAGAGCAATGTAGGTGTAACTTCAATTGAGGAATGTATAACTTCAATCAGAACATGAATAACTCTAAGCATATAATGTATAAATCCAACTCCAAAATAAGATAACTTCATCCTCGATTAGTATAACTGTAACTCTACAAACTGTGTAATTTTAACCTTACTAGTTATATGAAGGTCTAAGAGTTATATAAAAGAAAACCTGACGTTAAAAGTCACCTCTTCGAAGCTACAGTTATCCTGACTGAAGTTATACATTACATGCAACTTTAATCAGGATATATGTAACTTCAAAGCAATGTAAGTATAACTTCAATTAAGGAATGTATAACTTCAGAGCAACGTAGGTGTAACTTCAATTAAGGAATGTATAACTTCAGTCAGAACATGAATAACTCTATCAAATTAGGTTGTTTAATAATATTTTTAATTCAAAATTAAGGGTAAGAATTACAGGAGTTATATAGTCGGTTACCTGAAGCTATACAAAATAGTGTAAGAGTTATAAAAAAACCCATTGAAGTTATAACACGTTCTATATAAAATTTTAATAATATTTTCATTTTATAAAAAAAGTACAATCTGCATGACGTTCTATATACAGTCTGTAGAATTAAAGTTATACATATATGGTTTAGAGTTTTACATAAATCCACTGAAGTTATAATACGTTCTTCATTAATATTTTAAATTTGCATACATTTTGCCATCTACATGAATATATAATTATCACAAATTTAATGAACACTATGAAACAACAATGATACCAAAAAAAAAGTGCTTTGATGAATACGATGAACCCACCTAAATGATATTCATGAACAACAAGCTAAAACAATAATCAAGAACGCTTAGATAAAGAAAGCAAATACATAACCAAGATTTCGAACTCAACATTGACGGCAACTTCAATCTGCATATCATCCATTTCATGAACACTGACTGTCATTTTGATCGTGTTTTTGTGATGAACAATGACAATTTTTTTATCTTCAATTAAATGTTCTGCGGAATGACGTTGATAAACGGGGGGAAAGAAATTTATCTTCTTTTTTTGATAAGTTATAATGGGTTTGCAGAATTATTATGGTTTTTTTGATGATTTTTATGGGTTTTCCTTGTTGAGAGGTTTTGAATGATGAAAAGAAGAGGGAAGCATGCAAAATGAATAAGTTGGCTTTGTTTATTGCTTTGTCCGATGTATACTACTGACACAAGTACACACACAGTAACCTTTGTCTACCCTCTCTCATATAATCAGCATTTTTCTTTTTTTTTCCGCCAAAAACAACCCCCTTCTCTCTTCATCTCATCCATTGAATTCACTCATCCAAGGGCTCTTATAAAGACTTAGGGCCTTATATAATATGAAGGACTTATGAGAACCCTTATCTCTCTCTCTCTCTCTCTCTCTCTCTCTCTCTCTCTCTCTCTCTCTCTCTATGTCTATCTCTATCTCTCTCTCTCTCTCTCTCTCTCTCTCTATATATATATATATATATATATATATATATATATATATATATATATATATATATATAATCAAGTTCAAATGAGTCCACTCAAATATATGAGTCCCCAAGTCCCTTTTTTGTCCATTAGATTAGGTAAAAGCAATGGCTGAGATTAGTTGTGGTTTTACGTAAAAAAATAAAAATAAAAAAACAATTAATCATAATGAACTCAATTTTTATGCTCCCAACACTGATTACCTCGTATTCATGATCACAACTGTTATATCTCCCTTCACTTACAATCTCTCTAACCCTTTCTTCTTTCTCGGTTATTCCATACAAATCAAAACTTCATACTTCCTAAAAAACATCTGTCAACTCCACTTTTATTTTCGTCCATATTCATCCCTTATTTTGTTGTTTATCTATTTTTCAAGGCTGATATGGAGATTGTAGCTTATGAGGATGTTGACAATGGTAAGATGTTTACTTCTAATTTAATTGTTCTTTAGAGTTATTTTCATGTTAACTTCATTAAAAATATTTGTGGATTACTAAAATGTCTTGATTGTCATAAAACATATGGTGTTTATATGAACAATAATTGTTAATTTCAGTAGTTTTATAGATTGCATGTCGTAAGAGTTTTGAGGATTAGGGTTTTATACAGTTGAGTGATTGTATGTAGATGTTTTAGAAAAGGTAGAAGAAAAAAGCGTAGAAAAAAGGGTACAGAACGGATTTTTAAGGAAACAGGGGAGATGAGAGGTCGTAGGTAGTAGTTTGACGATTAGGGTTTTATACAATTTACTTTTAGTTAAAGTTGTAGGTGTTATATATTACAGTTGTAGTTTTATATGTCTTTAAAGTTTTAACTGTATGACGGTTAGGGTTAGATATGAAATTATGAAAGGTATATCATAAAGTTTTGGAAGGCGTAGTTATAGTTTCCTTAAATCACAAATGATTTTTTTTTGTACTGATTTGGTAGTACATGATAATTTTTTTCTTCAGTTGCAGATGATGGAGAAATAGCACCACCAGTATCAAAGGAAGAATTTTGTAAGCAATTGGAGGACGTTTTTACACCGTACATCGGGATGGAGTTTGGGGACGTTGAGGAAGCTGTAACATATTATAAGGTGTACGCACTTGGGATTGGCTTTGATGTGCCTAACTACACAACAAAGAAGTGGCGTGACGGAACTATAAAATTAAAACTATTGGTTTGTAATAGGGAGGGGTTTACAAAATCAAGTAACGATAGCACGAGTATAGAAGAAGGTGGAGGTAGGCAAGAGAGGAGAAATAAGTTAAAGAGGATGGGTTGTAAAGCTAGGCTTAGGTTATTTTCGAAGAATGGTGTCCTTTTAGTAGACCGGTTTCATGAAGAACATAATAACGAGCTTGTAGCTGTCAAAGATAGGGAGTTTCAAAATTTATCAAAAAACATATCCAAGTATCACATGGGACTAATTGTCTCAAATTCAAGGGTTAGTATATTAAAATTTCAAAGTTCACGTTTAAAGTTTGAAATTTTGTATATTAAAATTTCAAAGTTCACGCTTAAAGGTTCCTTATTAACTTTTGTAGTTGAATTTCCATCAAGTGGTTTAAAGTTTCACAAAGTGTGAGTTAAAATTTCAGTGGTAAATTTGGGATTTTGAAACCCTGTATTGTGTTGAAGTTTCAAAATTTGTTAGTTAAAATTGCAAACTTCACGTTTAAAGTTTCAGCAGTCAACTTGGGTGCTAAAAGCCATGGACATTGTTGAAGTTTCATATCTTGGGGTTTAAAATTTCAAAGTTTGCGGTTAAATTTTTTGAAGTTAATTTTGTAATTAAGTTTCCATTTACTGGGTTAAAGTTTCAGAAAATGTGTGTTGAAATTTGGAATTGGACGTTTAAAGTTTTATTAGTGTTGCAGTGTTGAAGTATCATAGTTTCTGAGTTTAAATTTCAAAGTTTGTGGTTAAATTTTCTGAAGTTAATTATATTTTTGTAGTGACGTTGTTTATGTAATTCATTGCAGCTTAATATAGGAGCAAAAAGGACTTACAGAATGTGTAAGGAGGTTGTTAACGGGTTCAAAAATATAGGTGCTAGTTTGAACGACTTCAAAAATTTCCAAAGAGACATTAAGTGTTTTATTCATGAAAGGGACGAACAACTTTTCATTGAACACTTCAAGAACATGGCAGAAACTCGCCCAGGATTCTACTTCGACTACGATGTTGACAAAGATGGTAGTCTACGCCGCGCAATTTGGGCAAATGGCATTGTTAGGAGGAACTACTCCGTCTTTGGAGATGCCGTTTCTTACGACCCTAATTACTCCACTAACAAGTACAAGATGGTTTTCACTCCCTTCACGGGGGTTGACAACCATAAACGATCAGTTACTTTCTGTTGTGCCCTTATAGCTAAAGAAAATACGGAATCGTTTAATTGGATGTTCGAGAGGTTTTTGATTGCTATGGGGGGTAAGGAACCGGAGTACATAATAACAGATCAAGACCTGGGAATAATTGCGTCAGTACCACTAAAATTCAAGACAGCGCGACACTGGTTCTGCATGTGGCACATCATGAAAAATACGGTAACACAAGGAAATATTACCAAGTTTTTCTAAAAAAGTTAAATGCTATTATATGGGACGAAGAACTTGAAGCAGAGGAGTTTGACATTAAATGGTCTGAAATAATGGAGGAACACGTACCTAGTGACAATGAATGGTTTAAAGATTGCTATGATGTAAGGCGGCAGTGGGTGATGGCTCACTGTAGAGACTTGAGAATGGGCGCTGTTATGAGGACGACATAGAGGTCGGAGAGTGAAAACAGTTTTTTCAAGAGGTTTGAGGCCAAAAATGGTACTCTTGTTGAGTTTTGGATGCGCTTTGAAAGTGATTTGGACCAACAAAGACACAACCAGAAGAGGCTTGATAATGAAAACCGTCAATCAAACCCTAAGTTGTGTAGTATGTTGGCAATAGAGAGTGATGGGGCAAAGATTTACACACATGATATCTTCGAGGAGTTTCAAGAGGAGGTAAAGAACTTAATTGGTGGATTTAGTTGCAAGGGTTTCTTAGAGTCAAATAACTTAGAGGTTACTACCGTGAAGGACTCATTGGGAGGTCGTAATTTTGATGTTCAGTATAACCCAGGTATGAGCCATTAAGTACGTTGCTGATTTATTACTTTGTTAAAAGTGTTTTACGTAGTTGCATGAACAAGGTTCATTTTGAGTTAAAGTTTGGGTTGTATTAAAGTTTCAAAGTTGAGTTAATAAAGTTTCATGAAACTGTATTAAATTTTCAAAGTGTAAGTAATAAATTTTATGGAAAAAGTTTCAGGAAAATGTATTAAAGTTTCAAAGTGTAAGTAATAAAGTTTCTGAAAAACATAAAGATTCAAATTTTATTTGCTAACTCAGGTACATTTGAGGCGAGTTGTTCCTGTAAACTTTTTGAGAGCTAGGGACTACACTGCAGGCACATAATTTGGATTTATTCTGGTAATGGGATTAAAAAAATTCCGGAACCTAGAGTTGTCAGAAGATGGACAAAGGATGCATTGCGGAGTGATGACTATAGTTGTACCGGGGAGTTTACAGATGACATGGATATTATAGACAGTAAGCAACTTCAGATGACAAAATTGTGGTCGGAAGTTCACGAAACAATTGGAATACTTGTAGAAAGGGAAAAGGAAGACGTTCAGGGTCTAACAAATTTAATAAGGGAATTTGGGGAGAAGCTAATACCGATAGGTGAGAAGTTGAATAAACAACAGCAAATGGAAAAATTACTTGGTTGTAAAGTAAGTAAGGAGATTTCGATACTGCCACCTAAATCCAAAAACAAAGGGAGTGGGAAAAGGATTTTGTCTAGTAAGGCAAAGGTTGTTGCTATTGCAAGTAAGTCGAAAGCATATGCAATAATTGCAAGCAAATGGCACACCATGACAAGAGGAACTGCCCTAACCCTTTTGCTGAGCGTCCACCGCAGTTGTCAGAATCATTTGAAGAAGCGGAGGAGGAGGAAGAAGAAGTAGAGGACTTATCGGAGAACTAGACTGTTTTTTTATTAGATTGTATTCTTGAAGTGAATTTCTTAGCCTTGTTGGAAAAACTTTGAAGTTAAAACTTTTGTATGCAAAGTATCTTAGATGTTTGTGTTGTAAGACAGTGGTTTTGAAAATCCCTTATGAATAGTAGGATTGCATTTAAATTTCCATTTCAGTGTTGAAGTTCGAAGTTTTTTTAATTAAAATTCTGAAATTGATGCTTAAAGTTTTAGTAGGATAATTGGGAATTGAAAATTCATGCAGTGTTGAATTTTCACAATTATTGATATAGAATTTCAAAGTTCACGCTTGAAGTTTCACAAGTATTGGTATAGAATTTCAAAGTTGACGTTTGAAGTTCCCGGCACAGTGTTGAAGTTCCTAATATTGAAAATTAGAAATTCAAAATTCGCGCAAAAAAGTTGCTCTATTAGACATGGGAATTTTGAAAGCATATACGAGGATAAAGTTTAAGTTTTTTTGATGTAAAATTTCAAATTTAACGCTTAAAGTTTCAATAGTGAACTTTTGGATCAGAAAGTCATGTCCAAAGGCTGAAGTTTCATACTTTTGAGTTGAAATTTCGAAATGTATGGTCAAAGTTTCAAGAGTGAAAATTGGAATTAAAATATCATCTACGTCGTTGAAGTTTCATCATGCGTGAGTTGAAATTTCAAAGTTCATGCTTAAAGTTTTAATAGTGAAGTTTTTAATCAGAAATCAATGTAGAGGTTAAAGTTTCATAAGTTGTGGGTTAAAATTTCAAAGTGCAAGTTTAAAGTGTGAATGTTGAAGTAGGGGATTAAACGTTCAAGTACGTTTTTGAAGTTTTACAGTTTGTGATTTAAAATTTCAAAATGAACACATAAAGTTTCAGTAGTGAAGTTTCAAATTTGGTGTGTTAATGTTTCAATATTAAAGTTTTAGAAAGTGAAGATTAAATTTTTTTGGCACATAAAACTACTAATTTGAAATTAAAATTCCGAAGGTGAGGCTTAAGGTTACAATGTTCATTGGAAATAAAATCCATGTTCATCATTAGGGTTCCATGTTCTGTAGAAAATTACAAAATTGGTGAAGCAACATTTCAAAGGTTGGCCATAAAGTTTCAAATGAAAACTTGCATAGGAAAGTATGACAAGTACCAGTGACAGTATATTCAAAACAATACACAAAATGAAACATTAACAGGCGAATGAAACATTAACAGCCGATTGTTATTTTTTATTCAAAATCTTCGAAACTTTACGCCTAGCATATACGACTTGCCATAAGCTTTCCTTTCCGTCGATAAATTTTGTCACGTTCTCCATGGTATCTTTTCGTACTTTGTTCATATCGGATAATACAAGTGCCACATCCAATTGGATAACCTGATAGCGTCGGCCAACCTTCCTCATAAGGTCGTCATGCTTGAAAGGGACACCCTCATAACATAACATATGCATCATGGTGAATAAGCCAGACTCGAGCACATTAAGTTTTGGACTCTGCCATTTAAATTGGATCTGACGGTGCTTAAACTTAGCAACCTCTTCTGCTCTGCAAGCGCATCTTGATTTCATGTAATCACTCATTGCACTGGACTGCACATATGTAAGATGGAGTCATAAATTAAGTTACATGTACAGTGCATCGAAATTCATCATAGATATAGAATGAAACTTACAATTATTTGAAAACCTTGAAGATTTGAGAATTCTTAAAATCCGGGTAGATCTGATGGTCAAGCACATCGACAGTTCTTGAGTTGAAATTGATACATATGCAAGCAAAATGATCGTCAATGTTAACTGGTACGAAGATGAGCTCTGTATTCAAGTTGAACGTATGACCACAGTGCTTGATGTACAAGTCCCAAATATGGAACAGTGTATCGTAATAGGTACTAGTCTGCGTCTCCTGTGTACCCTCTTCTTGGTTGTCCAACCATCCATAACCACGTCCTACGAAATATCTGTTGTTAGTACTGGTTACAAAATATTTCCATGTGAATTATATAAATTTAACAACTTAAATGTCATTTGAAATTTAAAAGTAGATGTAATACCCCGTATTTTGATAATAATTTATGTAATTTAATAATTAGTTAAAGGCATTTCTAATAATAGTTACAATAAGACGTTAATTAAATAATAAATTAATAATTCAAGTCGGGAATTGGGCTTAGCTAATAGTACAGTATTGGGCCGTGTGATATAATTGGGGGACGGGTTTTATAGGCTTAATAATTAAGTAATCGGATTTTGTATCGGGAATTAATAATAAATAATATGGAAATAATAATTATATCAATAATTATCATAATAATAATAATAATAATAACGTTATGGCAATAATAAGATAATTGGTGGAAATTCTAGTTTGGTAAGACTTAATATATATGATAATAATAATAATAATAATAATAATAATAATAATAATAATAATAATAATAATAATAATAATAATAATAATAATAATAACAATAATAATAATAATAATAATAATAATAATAATAATAATAATAATAATAATAATAATAATAATAATAATAATAATAATAATAATATAATTTATAATGGTAATTCCTATAATAATTAGAATAAGGTAATTATAATAAGTTTTCTAATTGACCTCACATACTCTTTAATCTTATACTATAAATACCATAATTAATCTGAAAATAATTCATAAAAGAAGAAGGAAGAGATCTAAAAAGAAAGAAGAGAAGAATTAAGGAAGAGAAAAGCAAAGGAATTAATTTTATTATCGCTTCAAGGTAATTCTTTAAGACCGTCTTATGTATATACTTTGCGATATTATAACTCGTTATCTAGACCACCATAGATCAGGCCGTAAGTATCGTTGTGACCGTGGATGACCAAGGATCACCGTTGACCTTATTTGACCACTGTTGACTGATGGGAGAGGGCGGTTTCAGGCGCGTTTTCGAGGGTGGTTGAAGAGGGCATACAATATGTGGTTATACGGATTTTGACCCACGAAACTCGTCTAATTGGACCTGGGCTAGGATGGGTTGACACCAGGGGTTAAAGTCAACCACTTTGTGGTGGTCTTTGGTGGTTGTTGCGGGTGTTTTGCCGGTGGTTGCCGGAATTACGAGTTTAGGGCAAGGGTATTGTTTAGCGGTTTTATACCCTTTTTCGAGACTTGCTTAGCTCATACCTGGATTGGTTGGGTTCGTGGGGGTTATTCGGTTCCATAGGTGGCAGTGGGATGGTCTGGGATGGTGGTTGGTTATGGTGGTGGTCAGAAAACCATAAAATAGGGGATTGGGGCTGGGTCGTTGTTGTCGTGTCAGGTCGTAGGATGTTCTGGGTAGCTGTGGTAGGTGGTGTTTCTACCATGGGGCAGGGGAGACCACGGTGGTGGCCACCTCTATCATGGTGGTGGTGGTGGTGGAAGGCGTGTTAGGTGTGTTTGAGTTGTGTGTGTCGGGTTTTTCTGGGATGGTCTAGGGCGTGTAAGTGCGAGTTGCAGGGGGAGTTTTAACTGGTGGTAGGAGGTTGTCAGGTTTGGCCGTGGTGCAGGCTAGGGTGTGGCTGGTTTGGGTGGTACTTACGGTGACTAGGGATGGCGTGATAGGTGGGTTAAAGAAGGGAGTTTGAACTCGGTTATTGCCGTGTTGGTTGGATTGGTGTTTGTGCGTTGTTCTCACGTGAGTCTCACGAGATTGCATGGGTATTGGGTAGTTATATGTTGACTTATATTATTATATTGTGGGTATGAGACACGGGTTATTTGGGGATGCGTGTTTAATTATTTAGCGGGTTTTACACAATAATTTACACGGAAAATAGCTAATGTAAACAAATTATAATTAATTAAATTATAATAAGAAATTGAGCAATATATAATTAAGTTATAAATATTATAATTTTGATTAGGTGACGGTTGTGAAGAATTATAATCGGATCGGATTGCTTTATTTATTGGATTTCTTGAGCTGCTTAATTGGAATCGCTTATCAGGTAGGGATAAATCCTACTCAACTCTTACTCGATAATATTTGGTTTATTGGATGGCTTATATTTAAGTGCATTGATCGTAGGTGAATTATGTTGGTTGATATAATCGTAATTGTTGGAAGGGAGATTACATTGTATATGTTGGTTATATTGTGGTGGAGTATTGTTGTAGTATTAACATATTTATTCTGGCAGACATTAATTATAGTAATGTGGAGTGGTTGAACAGATTTATTCTGGCAGACGATATTTATCGTGTTTATGTAACACCCCCATTTATTCGGGACCCTTTAGCTAGACATTCCCAAATAAATAGAACTGTTACCATCTCGGTTTCCCGAGGTAGTGAATAACAAAGTCCAACTTACCAAAGTACTTTAAATAAAACTTTAATGATTACATGTTTATTACAACTTAACCAACTAAAACTTAATATAAAATAATTACAACTCGCAGCGGAAATAAATAAAGTGATATAATTGTTCTATGTGATCTAGACTTCAACTATGGTCCAAGTCGAGCTCTCATCCCAATGCTCCCGAGTCAGCTAATCTTTAGTACCTGTCAAATCTGCTCCCCATAAAACGGTTCACCGCAGGTGTTCACGAATACACAGTCAACCGCGAGGTTGAGTAGGAATAAATACTAACAACAAAACATACGATAACAATCCAATTTCCTTTTTATATTGCACAACCCCCTGACAACGTGCTCCTCCCTTTTACTTAGCACACTTCAGCCGAGCTCTACTCGTTACACTAATCATCCCACCAATCCCTGGCCGGGGCAGCCTCAACCCGAAGGTGAGTAAACACACGCAGACCAGATGGCCTGCAGACCAATATGGGGCCTGCCTCGAGTAAACACGATAAATATCGTCTGCCAGAATAAATCTGTTCAACCACTCCACATTACTATAAGTAATGTCTTCCAAAATAAATCTGTTAATACTACAACAATACTCCACCACAATATAACCAACATATACAATGTAATTCTCCTTTTCAACAATTTCAATGATATCAACCAATACAATTCTCATATGATCAATTCATTTTAATATAAGCCATCCAACACACATTATCGAGTAAGAGTTGAGTAGGATTTATCCCTACATGGCAAGCGATTCCAATAAAGCAGCTCAAGCAATCCAAATAAATAAAGCAATCCAACCCGATTATAATCTCTTCACAACCGTCACCTAATCAAAATATAATAATTCAATTATTTATTATTCGATTCTTTAAGTAATTAAGTTAATTATAGTTTAATTGCTTTAATTATATTTTCCGTATAATTACTTACTAATTTAATCATTGATCACAATAATTCATTTACTACGTAAATTACCCATTAAAAATCCGTCTCAAACCATTAGTTAAATCCAATCTTAGAACAACCCAAACTAATTATTTTATTAATTATAAATTAATTATACAACTACTATGAAGTCATTATATTAAAACCCGACTTCCTAAAACCCGTATCAACAACCAATAAACCCGTCTTAACAAATATGGAAACCCGACTAACAATTCCATAATATAATCATGCCACCCACGTAATTCACGTAAAACAACCCACACCCATACCACACTCACTCGTGTTTACCAACAACCCCAAAACACCCTTAAACCACCTTCAAATCAACACCGACACCTCCACCAAACACTCCCACCATGAGCTCCCTCTGCCACCTACACTACCACACTACTGCCACCACTACCAACCTCCATATACGGCCACCCCACGCTGCCGTAACTATCCTCAACAACCCACCATTACCAAAAACCCGTCATATACAAACCCACGTTTACTTACGACCCCCACCACTACAGACCACCACTGTCCCCCACCGTGACCTAGAACCACCACCAACCACCCAAGACACCTCCCACATCCTACCCAACAACTAAAACAGCGGATAGCAACAACAACAACCTACGACACTAAAACACGTCCCCAAACCCGACACTCTACAATACAACACATACACTTACCACCACTCACCACCAGTGGCCACCACCGTGGTCTCCCTTGACCCACGGTGGTCCCACCACTGGCCACGACCCCTCACGATAACCCCTAACACAGACAGCAACAACAAACACGACCTTCTCTGTTTTTGCGAAATTCCGGCAACACCCGCACCAACCACCACCTACGGCCACCTCATTACTACCCCTAGGACCGCCCACCGCCGACAAGACCAATCCCCCAAGTCCCAGGTCAAATCGTCATGTATACATGGGTTAAAACCCGTCTTAATTACCCATGGCAGCCACCTTTTAGACGCCCCAAACCGCTACCCACGGTGGTCAACGACGGTCACAATCAGTCTTAATAGAATCACGGTGGTCAAAGGTAGCTACTAAGGTCAATGTCGCAGTTCATGGTGATCTATACGGTGTATAAACGTTAACTTATTAAGACGATAGAAACATTAGTTAAGACGATCTTACCTTTTATCGCTTTATTCGCTCTTTCCGTCTCTTAAAACTCCTTCTTCTATTCTTATGAATTATGTTTCAGCTAGCATGGTATTTATAGTCTATATTTAGTGAGTATATGAGGCCAATTAGAAAACTATTATAAATACTTTATTCTAATTATTTTAGGAATTGCCATTATTATAATTACCATTATATATTATTATTATTATTAAATCCCGCTTCAAATCCCGACTACTACACATACTAGGCCTAACATAATCAGCCTGTAACCATTTCACATGGTCCAAGGCTCATCTGGCTTTAAGTTCAATTCCCGACTCACTACTTGCTTTGTTATTTAATTAATGTCTTATTTGTATTTAATATAAGAAATGCCATTAATTTAATTATTTAAATTATATAAATTATTCTCATAAATTATTATCAAAATACGGGGTATTACAGTCTTCCCCCCTTAAAATGTCCCGAAGTTCGCCCACAACTATCACAACAACATTTACAAACATCTACACAACTAAACCTCGCTCCTTCCAACTTATGATTATTGCAACATAATAAATTTACTTAATTATGATCAAACCACATCGTACTTATCAAAAGATTCCTTAATAATTATTCAAAACATTTGTAGTATCACAGTTTACTCGAGGCAGGCCCCAAATTGGTCTGCAGGCCATCTGGTGGATATTACTCAACTATATGTTGAGGCAGACATTACCTTTTGGTAATGTAGTGTGTGTTTACTCACCTTCGGGTTGAGGCTGCCCCGGCCAGGGATTGGCGGGATGATTAGTGTAATGAGTAGAACTTGGCTTAAGTGTGCTAAGTAAAAGGGAAGAGCACGTTGTCAGGGGTTGTGCAAAAGAAAAAGGAAATTGGATTGTTATCGTATGTTTTTGTTGTTAGTATTTATTCCTACTCAACCTCGCGGTTGACTGTGTATTCGTGAAAACCTGCGGTGAACCGTTTTATGGGGAGCAGATTTGGCAGGTACTAAAGATTAGCTGACTTGGGAGCTTATGGGAATGCGTGAGGACCTGGCCAATCTACCTAGAAGTCTAGACCACATAGATTACGAGATCACTTTACTTATTTCCGCTGCGAGTTGTAATTATTTTATATTAAGTTTTAGTTGGTAAATTTGTAATAAATATGAAATCATTAAGTTTTAATTTAAAGTACTTTGGTGAGTTGGACTTTGTTATTCACTAACTCGGGAAACCGGGATGGTAACATGGTAACAGTTCCATTTATTTCTAAAGGCTCCTAAATAAATGGGGGTGTTACAGTAGATGTGTACCGTGTGTCATAAACCTAGGAAAGCCATCCTTGGAACTTCGTTGGCATCTGACTCTATCTGATTCAACAACTTGGACCAGTGACAGGGCAGTCGTATACCTATCAAAAATAACCAACTGGCTCTAACTAATATAGCTAGGGAAGTCGGGTCGAATCCACAGGGAGATGGAAAAATGTTAGCCTCGTCTAAGTCTGTCAAGGTAACCAAATTGGGGGGTTTTTAATTGATTGATTCTAAACTAATGGTAAGGATAAGGAAGAGAAAATAAGAGAAATAAGATAAATCAAGTAGAGGGAACAGCTATGACAGACGGTTCACCATAATCATTCAGTCAAGTAATCTAGGTCTCAGGTCAATGTAGATACGGTCTGAGGAGCGGTGAATATCTCCTTTCGGTCTCAATTCGCCCTAAAGCACAAATAGCTTAGCTTTCGCCCTAACTATAATGCTCTATTGTTCGCTACTAGTCTCGCCTTTTCCAACCTTTCGGTCCAGGTCAAGGGTCACTAAGATATAAATGCCTAATTGCGTCGACTCAATTAATTGCAGCAGTTAACAACAAAGATTATATCAGCATTAACCTTACGATTCGATTACTTTCCTTTCATAATTATAGATCCCCTATAGTCCTAGAAGAAGAGAATTAGCTACACATCATTATTGAATTACCAACAATAACATATAGATAATCAAAGCTAAACATGATAATTAAACTAATGAAGATTGAATTAAAAGCAATTATGATAACAATAAAAGGGAAGAAGGAATTAAAGCAATGATTAAGAATTAAGGAATTAAAGGAGAATGATAATACCAATACAAATCTGAATCTGAGTAGCAAAAAGCCTAGAAAGGAAGCAAGATTCAATCCACTGTAGAAAGTATAGAGTAAAAGTCAATCCGAAAGGAGGGGAGTCCCTGACGCAGTCCCTCCTCCTCCCTTTACATACGAAAATCCCTTCCTAATCTAACCTATGGACTAATTACAAAAGCCCATACGAAAATTAGGCGGAAAAAGTCTAAAGAAGGACAAACCACTCGATCGAGTGGAAATAAACCACTCGATCGAGCAAACTAACACCAAACCACTCGATCGAGTGGAATTAAACCACTCGATCGAGCATCCTTGCAAAGTCTTCTCGATTGACTCCCTGAACTGCTCGATCGAGCAACTTGGAGTATATAAAGCATTCGATCGAGTAATAAATCACTCGATCGAGCTATCTTGGCACGTAAGACCTTAAAACACCTTCCGAAACCAGCTCACGCGTCTCCAAAATGTTAGATTCCAAGCTCCGGCTCCTTATTCTCCATAAATGCATGCAATTGGGACAAATTAGGCTCGATTTAGCTCCTCTTTGGTTTGTTCATGCAAACTACACAAAACGAACCAAAGTAGAATATTTGGGGGTATTTGTAGCTAGATGCCACATAAATAGTACAGAAATACGTGTGAAAATGAGGTAAAAACCTTATATAAAATACACGCATCAAATCTCCCCAAACCAAACCTTTGCTTGTCCCCAAGCAAAATATGAATGCAACTAAAGAATAAACAATGGAACGGGATCAACGCATCAGCTACAAATCACCCACCAAAACCAATTTAATGCAATAACTGACAAAGTGGCAAAAGAGAAGTGCAAACGAGTTAAATCAATGTTTCAAACTTACTGAACCGTCGACCTTGCAAGACTCAAAGGATATCGGACTCTTACGGGTCGCTCATCACTCAAAATTAGGCAAAAGGTGAGTATAATTGTGAAAGATAGAAAGAAGTAAAGACACTCACCTAGCTCGACCTATAAGAACATGCATGCAGTTAACATGAATAAAGTCTCTACAACCGTACATATGCATTCCAACCATATTAATGACCAAGACACATGCCGAGGACTTACATTTGGGTAAGTGAGGTAATGGGTAAGAAGGGGCTAAGATGAATTTGGATATGTGGAGTGAATAGCCAGGCTAGCAACAACGAATTACAAATTTGAACTGCATCCCAACTTCGTACTCAAAATAACAAACAAAATGGTGCAAATATCATGCACTCTACTCACGAAACACCAAAAACTCGTCAACTCCCCATAAGATATAAGTGAAACATGCGAGCGAAAATCATTATACAAATTCTCATTTTTCTACACATGATTTTTCTTTCTTTTTCTTCTTTTCTTATTCTTTTCGTTTTTTTTTTCTTTTTTCATTTTTCATTTTTTTCCGTTCATCACTTTTCTTTCACTCCCTTCAATTCTTCCACCATCTTCTGAAATCAGACAAAATAACCATATTGCAATAAAACATTCCAACAACTACTCATCACTAGCTCGGCTAGGGTAGGAAGTATTATAGAAAGTAGCTAATAGGACAAAAATGCAATTCGCCTATGTGGGGTTCATGGGTAGAATGAAATAAAGGGAATTGCCTCTCCTAACATGTGTCACCATCCACAGACCGAATGCATACAGGTATTAAGAAGACTAGACTCATGCTTATGCAAATTGATGTTACATGCCTTAAAGAGAGTACTACTCACATCCTAAATGAAACCGGTCATGGATGTCACCAGTTTATAAAGCTCTAACCTCAGAATGTAATGTAGCTTGCCGATATAATGAATCGAGTCTATTCGTTCAGATAAGAGAGAAGCAAAAACTCGTAGATTATGCACATAATCATGCCAACTAAATGTTAAGAATATGCAAGGCTCAAGTAAGGGTTCAATGTAGCGTCAAAGTTCAAACGTTCCGACTCAATTTAAACGTGAATTTTTTTTAATTTTATGATTTTCATATGATTTTTTTTGAATTAAATAAAACAACAATGCATGCGAAAATAATTAAACGTGCAAGCAAAAATACAAGAAAACATGCAAACACAGATATGGATGCATACCTCCCCAAACCAAACCGTACAATGCCCTCATTGTACCAAAAATAGGGAAAGAAATGCAAACTGAAGACAAAAGGAGAAGTGGAGTCGGAAAACTTACAAAATGTCGTAAGGAGGGACCTCCCCAAACCGACCATGAACATGGGAGGTCAAAGAGAGTCAAGCAGTAGCTCCATAGATGGAAAATAGCGGCTGGATGATGTAACTACTCGATCGAGCAACTTGGAATGGCTCGATCGAGTAAACTGGAATATGGAAGGACTCGATCGAGTAGAAAACCACTCGATCGAGTAAACGCGATTTTGGCTCTGGTCGATCGAGTAAGAATATCACTCGATCGAGTGAAGAAAACCCAAAAAGTGCTCGATCGAGTAGAAAAACTACTCGATCGAGTAACTGGACCTGCAAAAACGCGTTAAAAAGCAAGGAGAGCATATAAAGTTCGTAAAACAACGTCTAAAGTGCAACAAAAAGCTAAAGAGAAATAAAATGTTCAACAAAAGTACAATAAAATAGTCCGGGCTGCCTCCCGGAGAGCGCTGGTTTAAGAGGTCCCGCACGACCTTTCTGGCATCAAATAACTGGCGCGTCTAGCTCGTCGAAGTACAAGACTTCAACGCGGTTGTCTGCTTCATTCGCCTCGTGGTAATGCTTCACATATTGCCCATTCACCTTGAACCTACTACCTTCGGAGTCTTCGAGCTCCACGGATCCAAATTTGGTAACAGCTGTCACCGTATAAGGACCACTCCACCTGGACTTCAGCTTGCCAGGAAACAATCTCAATCGGGCATTAAACAGCAGCACCTTTTGCCCAACATAAAACTCCCTAGGTAGGATTCTCTTGTCATGCCATCTTTTCGTCTTTTCTTTGTATATGCGCGAGCTATCATAGGCATTTAGCCTAAACTTCTCCAACTCATCTAGCTGTAAAAGACGATTCTGACCACACAACTTAGGATCAAAGTTAAGCTCACGAATTGCCCACCAAGCCTTACACTCCAATTCAACAGGTAAGTGACATGACTTCCCATAAACTAGCCTATAAGGGGATGCACCAATCGGTGTCTTAAAGGCAGTTCTGTAAGCCCATAATGTGTCCTCTAACTTAAGACTCCAGTCCTTCCGTGATTTAGAAACCACCTTAGATAAGATCTCTTTCAACTCGCGATTAGAGACCTCAACCTGACCACTAGTTTGGGGACGATACCCCAAACCACGCCGGTGTTGGACACCAACTTTAGACAGAATAGAAGTTAGTTTCTTTTCCTTAAAGTGCATTCCCCCATCACTAATGACGACCCTAGGGACACCAAATCGGGGAAATATGACTTTTTTGAACATTTTTATCACGGTCTTGGCATCACAATGGGGTGAGGCAATTGCCTCAACCCATTTCGACACATAATCAACAGCCACTAAGATATACCTGTTACCTTTACTGGATGGGAACGGTTCTTGGAAATCAATGCCCCAGACATCGAAGACCTCAACTTCTAAGATGCCGTTTTGTGGCATCTCATGTCTCTTCGAAATGTTTCCCGATCGTTGGCAAGCGTCACAAGCTGAAAAAAAAGACTTAGCATCAGCAAACAAAGAAGGCCAGTAAAAACAAGACTGAAGTACCTTAGCCACGGTGCGCGATGGACCGTGGTGACCACCATAGGAAGAGGAGTGATAGCCCTCCAGGACTACTTTGGCCTCCCACTGCGGAATACACCGTCTGTAGAGACCGTCTGCACATTCCTTAAACAAATAAGGATCATCCCAGAAATACTGCTTATCGTTATACAGAAAACGCTTCCTCTGCTGGTGAGAAAGGTCAGGCGGCAGCTTGCCACTGACAACGAAGTTAGCTATATCTGCATACCAAGGCTCTTGGTTAACAATAGACGATATAACTGCAATTAAAGTATCGTCAGGAAAAGAATCATCAACAGGTAGAGAATCTTCCCCTTCTTTTCGCATCAGTCGCGACAAGTGATCAGCTACAACGTTCTCAGCTCCTTTCTTATCCTTAATCTGCAAATCAAACTCCTGAAGAAGGAGTATCCATCTCAGTAGCCGTGGTTTAGCCTCCTTCTTAGCAAGAAGATGCCTCAAAGCTGCATGGTCGGTAAAAACAAGAACTTCGACCCAACTAAATAAGAACGAAACTTTCTAAGGCATAAACTACGCAGCGGCTCTTTCTCGGTGGTAGTGTACTTCACTTGAGCCTCATCCAGAGTTCGGATCGCATAGTAGATAGCGTTCAGAGCTTTGTCTTTCCATTGGCCTAGCACCGCTCCTAGTGCGTAGTAACTGGCGTCACACATTATCTCAAACGGCAAGTCCCAATCGGGGAGGTCAGTATGATCGGTGCGCAGAGACTAAAGCCCGCTTTAACCTGTTAAAAGCGGAAAGACATTCATCAGTAAACACAAAAGGGGCATCCTTATGTAGCAACTGTGTAAGTGGTTTAGCAATTTTTGAGAAATCCTTGATAAACCGGCGATAAAAGCCGGCGTGGCCAAGGAAACTCCTTACCCCCTTAACATTGACAGGAGGTGGTAATTGCTGAATCACTTCCACCTTTGCTTTATCAACCTCTATTCCCCTATCAGAAACTAAGTGCCCTAAGACAACTCCCTCGTTGACCATGAAGTGGCACTTCTCCGATTCAAAGACAAGATTAACCTCAATACAAATACGCAACACTTTCTCAAGGTTAGACAGACAGTTAGAAAAATCACGTCCATAGACACTGAAATCGTCCATGAAGACTTCCATGATAGACTCAATATACTCTGAAAATATCCCCATCATACACCTTTGAAAGGTGGCAGGGGCATTACACAAACCAAAAGGCATCCTGCGATAAGCAAAAACGCCCTAAGGACAAGTAAATGTAGTCTTAGCTTGATCATCTGGGTGTATAGGGATCCTGAAAGAACCAGAGTACCCGTCTAAATAGCGAGAAAAATTTATGAGAAGCTAACCTTTCTACCATTTGATCAATAAAAGGAAGGGGAAAGTGATCTTTCTTGGTGGCGGCATTAAGTCATCGTAGTCTATGCACATCCGCCAACCAGTCACTACTCGAGTAGGTATTAACTCATCCTTATCATTCTTAACCACAGTTGTCCCTCCTTTCTTCGGGACCACCTGTACTGGACTCACCCATTTAGAGTGACCAACAGAATAAATAATACTGCGTCGGCGAGCCTTCATTACCTCGGCCATCACAACATCCGCATCTTCTCGGTTCATCTGCTGACGACCGTCTCCTCGCAAGGTTTGTGATCTTCCTCCAGCTCTATCCTGTGCATACAAATATTGGGACTAATCTCCTTGATATCGTCCAACGAATAACCCAGTGCTTTCATGTTTTTCTTAAGTACAGCTAACAAAGAAGATAGCTGGTCATCATTAAGCTTAGCACTAACAATGACTGGATATTGCTCTGTATCGTCTAAGAAAACATATTTAAGATGAGAAGGGAGAGGCTTACGCTCCGGTACCTTTACCTCAATGGAGCAAAGAGTGCTAATCATCTGTTCCACTTGCTCTCCCTCAGCTTTGGTGAGTTCAGGCTCATCTAAATCATCAACAAGCAAATCCAACACAGCGTCACTGTCATCTGGGCTATCTGCACACTCATAAAAAAGCATAAGAGCTTCTAGTGGGTCCTTTATAAAAGAACCCGACCAGAAGTCATAAATAGACTCGTCAATAATATCAACCGAATAGTAAGTATCATTTATCATTGGCCGAGCCAAAGTACTAGGCAGACTGAAAGTGATCGCGTCATCCCCTACTGCAAGAGTCAAACGCCCTTGTTTGACATCAATAACGTCCCCAGCTGTACAAAGGAATGGTCTTCCTCAGATAATTGGGGTCCGGGTGTCCACAGCTATATCTAAAACAATGAAATCAACTGGGATAAAGAGCTTGTCTATCTTCACAGGCACGTCCTCCAAGACACCTAAGGGCTTCCTAACAGATCTATCAGCCATCTGTAGGGTAATGTTAGTCACTTTAAGGTGACTCATATTCAGTTTCTTGCAGACAGATAGGGGCATGACACTGACGCTGCCTCCTAAGTCACAAAGGGCCTTATCAATGACCACATTGCCTATAATACAGGTAATAGAAAAGCTGCCCAGGTCTTTCATTTTGGGTGGAGCCGTGTTTAAAAGCAAATTACTAGACTCTTCCATAAATGAGACTGTCTCAAACTCACTTAAATCTCTCTTACGCGTCACAATATCTTTCATAAATTTAGCGTAAGTAGGTACCTGAGTAACAAGTTCGGTAAGAGGGACAGTTACCTGGAGGTTCTTCACAACATCCACGAACTTACCGTACTGTCGCTCGATCTTTGCGTCCTTCAGACGACCTGGGAAAGGCACTCAGGTAGCAATGAGTGGACCCGCAACTTTCTCTTTACCTTTATCAATGCGTGACGTCTCCACAGCAGGGGGAGATGACACGGTAGCGGAATTAGATAGTGAAATATGATCTCCGCCGCTTCTGGTACTCGATCGAGTACTTTTATCACTCGATCGAGTGATTTCATGTTGAGAAATGCTCGATCGAGCTCTTTCCTCACTCGATCGACCATTCCCTTTTTCTGCTTTACTCGATCGAGCATTTTTATCGCTCGATCGAGTGATTTCTTCAGCAAACTTACTCGATCGAGTAAGTATATCACTCGATCGACCATCCTCGTTTTCAGCACTGCTCGATCGACCATAATTATCACTCGATCGAGTGACAGGAGGAATTAAATCATTTGATTGAGTAGATTTTTCACTCGATCGAGTGTTTGGACCACACGCAGCAACTATTTCGTCCAAAAACTCATCTATATCATCCTCCGGGGTATCTTCAGCTATCAAAACCCCGTCTACTGGTGTTTTTGGCCCTTCATGAGTGAGGCCAACTTGGAGATTGATTGTATTGGCTGAATCGCATGTCGGTAGAGTCTTGGCTTGGTCTTTCGCGAGTGTTAACTGCGCGACTTTTTCTCTCAACTCCGCTATGACATTTTCTTTCCTATTGCACTTCTCCTCAAATTGTTGTGTTATGCTAAACATAAAGGATTTCAGTTCGGCAATTTCTTGATTTGCAAGAGGAGGAACGGGTTGCAGCGCTGGCGTATAAAGAGTAGGAGCATTCCTTATTTCTTCGTACAGTTGAGAAAAAGGAACTCCTTGCTTGTATTTCTGATAAGCGAGGACGCGCTCTGTACTCGCCAGGCATCCAATAGGGTCATGCCCTTCCATACCACATCTACCACATAGCTCAACATACTCAGTAATCGAACAAACCTGAGCACTCTCGCCTGAAACGTCTGTAATCTCCACATTACCTAGACTTTTGCTAGGACCTGCTCACTACCTCGGGGATTTCCATATTCAGAAACATGAATAGCCATCTCCTCAATGAGACGCCACCCTTGGTCATCTTCAAGATTCTTCGTGAATCTCCCTTTAGCTATGCTGTCAAGAATAGCTCTCTCGCTCCGATATAACCCATTGTAGAATTGGGTACAAAGGAACCATTTCTTGAACCCGTGATGAGGCACAGAGCGGACAAGTTTCTTGAATATAGTCCAGGCCCCATTCAAATCTTCAGTAGGTAGCTGCTCAAAAGAACTAATCTGAGCTCTCAAGGTATTGGTGTACTGCGGCGGAAAATATCGCATGTAAAAGGCCAAGGCAAGAGAATTCCAGTCGGTTACACCGGCTGCCTCCCTATCAAGATCTCTCAACCACTCCCGGGCATCATCAGCTAAAGAAAAGGGAAAGAGGGCTCCCTTCACTTTGTCCTGTGTCACCCCAGCAGAAAGAGGAATGGTAGAGCAATACTCCGTAAAAAGCTCTATATGCCTGCATGGATCTTCTTCAGGTACCCCCCTAAAGAGATTTCTCTCTACCAGCTGTATATAAGATGGGTGGATTCCAAAGTTTCCCTGATGAGTAATGGGTAATAGGAAACCTTTTGGAAGTGAATCCACAGTAGGCTCTGAATGGCGGGCTAACTTGGGCATTCTGGCAAATAGATTTCACAAAGCAACAACTAACCTGCAAAGCTAATAAAAAACTTTGCAAAAAATGAGATCAGTCTCAAGGAATAAATTCCTTGAGACGAGAAACAAACTTAAATAAAGCAATAAAATTGCACCACCTCCTCAACAACGGCGCCACAATTTGACAGGGCAGTCGTATACCTATCAAAAATAACCAACTGGCTCTAACTAATATACTAGGGAAGTCGGGTCGAATCCACAGGGAGATGGGAAAATGTTAGCCTCGTCTAAGTCTGTCAAGGTAACCAAATTGAGGGGTTTTTAATTGATTGATTCTAAACTAATGATAAGGATAAGGAAGATAAAATAAGAGAAATAAGATAAATCAAGTAGAGGGAACAGCTAAGACAGACGGTTCACCATAATCATTCAGTCAAGTAATCTAGGTCTCAGGTCAATGCAGATACGGTCTGAGGAGCGGTGAATATCTCCTTTCGGTCTCAATTCGCCCTAAAGCACAAATAGCTTAGCTTTCGCCCTAACTATAATGCTCTATTGTTCGCTACTAGTCTCGCCTTTTCCAACCTTTTGGTCCAGGTCAAGGGTCACTAAGATATAAATGCCTAATTGCGTCGACTCAATTAAACAGATACAATTAATTGCAGCAGTTAACAACAAAGATTATACCAGCATTAACCTTACGATTCGATTACTTTGCTTTCATAATTATGGATCCCCTATAGTCCTAGTAGAAGGGAATTAGCTACACATCGTTATTGAATTACCAACAATAACATATAGATAATCAAAGCTAAACATGATAATAAAACTAATGAAGATTGAATTAAAAGCAATTATGATAACAATAAAAGGGAAGAAGGAATTAAAGCAATGATTAAGAATTAAGGAATTAAAGGAGAATGATAATACCAATACAAATCTGAATCTGAGTAGCAAAAAGCGTAGAAAGGAAGCAAGATTCAATCCACAGTAGAAAGTATAGAGTAAAAGTCAATCCGAAAGGAGGGGAGTCCCTGACGCAGTCCCTCCTCCTCCCTTTACATACGAAAATCCCTTCCTAATCTAACCTATGGACTAATTACAAAAGCCCATACGAAAATTAGGCGAAAAAAGTAATCGAGTGGAAATAAACCACTCAATCGGGTGGAAATAAACCACTCGATCGAGCAAACTAACACCAAACCACTCGATCGAGTGGAATTAAACCACTCGATCGAGCATCCTTGCAAAGTCTTCTCGATTGACTCCCTGAACTGCTCGATCGAGCAACTTGGAGTATAAAAAGCATTCGATCGAGTAATAAATCACTCGATCGAGCTATCTTGGCACGTAAGACCTCAAAACACCTTCCGAAACCAGCTCATGCGTCTCCAAAATGTTAGATTCCAAGCTCCGGTTCCTTATTCTCCATAAATGCATGCAATTGGGATTTAGCTTCTCTTTGGTTTATTCCTGCAAATTACACAAAACGAACCAAAGTAGAATATTCAGGGGTATATGTAGCTAGATGCTACATAAATAGTCCAGAAATGCGTGTGAAAATGAGGTAAAAACCTTATATAAAATACACGCAATAACCAGCATTCAATAATAGTTGAGGACATTTTGCTTTCCGGTAGGTCTGACATAATGCCATCCCTACAAAGCATGGCATTGAGTCCGTAATCTGCCAAGTGTTCCCTGCAGCATCTCAAAATATTAATCAACAAATACAAGTTTAATGCTAAGTGCTACGTTACATTACGCATATCCTTCAATTGGCTATATGAACCAATACAGATTAGATAGTCAACTTACCTCGGGTCCATATCATGGTCGTCAAGGAAGCAGTAATCTGCTACGTGCTTCCTTATTGTGGTCATATCCTTCACTAGGAGTTGGTTGTTCCTTAGAGTCTTAGAGATGACAAGGGTAGTTAAATCTGCAACACCGCAGTCGAGGGAGCAACCAAGACCATCACCCTTCCCCCGAGGACGACTTTTAATAGCGGATAACTCAGTAGCCGGAGAATGAACTATTCTGGTTGTTGCTTCAAGGGTAGTTGGATCAGGTACACTTAAACGGGCACGCTTGGATCCTTCACTGTGTGCTTGGCTACTTATTTTAGGGGCAACAGATTGAACAGGTGATTTTGTAGACGTCGTTGCTGGCACTGCACAAACAATAAGTTTACCTTCTTTGAAGGACTTCACCGCAGATAACACTTCTTCCTCGACTTATTAATGTCACTTAAGACAAAGGATGTAGCAATTTACGCACGGTACAAGTTCATTGCGTCCATGGTGCCTACCCCGCAGTCAAAGGGTTTGCCATTATAAAGCAGCATGTGAATCATCATATAGGTACCGCAGTCGTTGGCAGAGTATCCTAGACCTTGCCATGCAAAGTTAATGTTAACAAGTTTAAACTCGCTAACTGAGGAGCCTTTGTCTAACCCTTTAGAAACCATATACTTGCCCATTTCGATAGCCTGTATGTATTTTAAAATGGTAATTAATATAAATAATAATGATACTTGTGAGCATTAAATTTACAAAGCAGATAAATTGAAATTTCAAAGGTTAGGCTTAAAGTTTCAAAATTCAAAGATTAGGCAACATGTTAAAATGATAAATTTGTTTATAAAATTATATTGCCAAATTACAATTGTGAGGTCTAAAGTGTAAATTTTCAAAATTCTTGATGTTTGAAATTTTGTATATTAAAATTTCAAAGTTCATGCTTAAAGCTGCTTTATTAAATTTTGTAGTTGAATTTCCATCAACTGGTTTAAAGTTTCACAAAATGTGAGTTAAAGTTTCAAAGTTGACGTTTAAAGTTTCCGTTGTATATCTGTGATTTAGAAATCCTGTACTGTGTTGAAGTTTTAAAATTTGTAAGTTAAAATTTCAAAGTTGACGTTTAAAGTTTCAGTTGTATATCTGGGATTTTGAAACCCTGTACTGTGTTAAATTTTCAAAATTTGTAAGTTAAAATTGCAGAGTTGACGTTTAAAGTTTCAGTAGTCATCTTGGGTGTTAAAATCCATGTACAGTGTTGAAGTTTCATATCTTGAGGTTTAAAATTTCAAACGTCGCATTTAAATTTTCCGTCAAGTGGTTTAAAGTTTCACAAAATGTGAGTTAAAATTTGAAAGTTGACGTTTAAAGTTTCAGTGGTATATCTGGGATTTTGAAACCCTGTACTGTGTTGAAGTTTCAAGATTTGTTAGTTAAAATTGCAAAGTTCACGTTTAAAGTTTTAGTACTGAGCTTGGGTGTTAAAATTCATGTACATTGTTGAAGTTTCATATTTTGGGGTATAACATTTCAAAGTTCGCAGTTAAAGTTTCTGAAGTAAATTTTCTGATTAAGTTTCTATTTACTTGTTTAAAGTTTCAGAAAATGTATGTTAACATTTGGAATTGGACGCTTAAAGTTTCAATAGTGTTGAAGTTTCATAACTTTTAAGTTTAAATTTTGCTGAACTGAAGCTACTTAGTTTTTTTCTAAATTTCTGAAGACTGATGAATTGAAATTGTAAAGGGCGAGAATTAAAGTTACAAATCTTGGATGAAATGAGTTACAGTTATAAATGCAATGCTTGAGTAAAACAAAGTATTGAAATATTCACTGTATGAACGGTTGTCAAAGTATTCAACCTGCTTTGCGGGGAAATTTATACATACACAACTATAATGAGGGGGATCACCGGATAACCCAGGAATGAAGACCTGAGGAAACTGAAATTAAACTTGAGTAATTAAACTTACAGTTAACAATATTAAAATTATAACTTGAAATAATAAAAGTTTAAAAAGGTTACACATACCAGATCATAGTCAAGATGAAATTGAGATACACAATCTGGAACCCACATGTCCCATGTTGTGAATATGTCTTTAGTTAGGTCTAGCACTTCCCCCTTTTGTTTGGCTTCCCAAATTAAGAGTACATGACTCTGTCATAAAATAGAGAATAAGTCACAGTTTCACAATATCAAGTAAAAAGTAAAGAACGATAAAAATGGGCACATACAATGTGGGTAAGCCCAAAGAAACAGCGGGACGTTTGGACATGGGCAGTTTTTTAATTTATGATCTGGTTGAGTAATAGAGACCAGCATTCGATAACATTGTTCGTGATCTCAAGTCCAAGTTCTAGCGACCAAATGTCCTCCCTCGAAATGTAGTTCAGTCTTGTGTATGATACAGTTGTTTCCCTAGAAAAATGTGCAATTAGGAAGTCCATACAGCAAAAGAAAGTGTATAAAGTGTAGTTTAAAGTAAAACAATTTCAACTAATATAAAGTTCTTATAGGTGACTTACACTTTACTATAATTGTCCGATTTATTGAAGATGTAATCGATTACATCCTTCCTCCTGCTAAAAACTGATGTGAATAGTCTGTTGTTGAGGCGCAAAACTTCTGACACAAAAACCTGTCTCGGATCGGGTGCCCCACAATCAATAGAGCAACCAAGGTTCTCAGGGACGATAGACATGCAGAAAAGTTTGGTTTTTGAATGAAATAAAAATGGATGGTGTACACCATCAGTTTGGGGGACATATATTCATGAGGTACTTTATTTGCCTCATCAAAACCTTGCACCATATCCACCAAAGACAGTTAAGGTACCTTTGCTGCAACTTCAGCCGCAACCATATCATCCGAAGACAACGACTCAATCTGAATCTCTTCTTCTCGCACCTCCTGCTTGATGGCATGTACTTCAGCAGTATAATAGACCTGCGTAGACCCAATAAGTTGTGTAATAAACAAATATGGTACATTTTTTTCAACTCCATAGACATCCCCAACAGCTTGTACATCCATCAAATCACTAGTAGTATCCTTGTTTTGAACGGGTGAAGAAATATCTATGTTGTTCAAATGTTGGTCTGAAGAGTTTTCAGGGAACTCACAATCACCTTCACCTACCATCCTGCCAACCCCTTCCCCAACCCTTGCAAAATGGAGTATCTCATTAACTTCCGCAGTAGTATAAAATCATTGGTCACCATATTAAGGGGCGATGATTCTTGTTGACGAGTAACAGACGCTTCCTCATTTTTATCAGCAGAAGCTACAACAACTAGGTCACGTAAAACGCCACTAATCTGCTCCATTGATTAATAAGCCTCATCTTGACTATTTGGATTCCCCGTTGGAACTTGCTGAAACACAGGTGCTTTGTCAAAGACATCTTTCATTCGAACAGATATATCAGCTACTTCATCAACATGAAATTGAAGCTCATCAGATTGAAAGAAGGTTTGTGTGGATTGTGAAGGGACAAGCTCGGTTGGATCAATCTCCGAAGTTGTTAGACGCTTAATCTTCGATATCGCAGCTGTAACACCCAAGTGCCTTCCCAGGACCACTTAAGGCATGGAAGTGCTACCATCTCGGTTTCCCGAGACAACGATAATCATAAGACAATAACGAAACATACTTAAAAGTAATTAGTGTTTAACTTGATTACATGCCAATACCTGTTAAAAAGAAATACAAGTTCACAAAACTGTGTACTGTCAAAATACTATCAAGCGTCAGACACAGTGGAATACTTCTAAATTGCAACGTGGTGACTCATCCCTGCTATCCCATACGCATCATCACATACCTGCTCAATAACTGCTCACCACCCCCGAATGGATCACCACAGTTTTAAAACATTTAAACGGGGTCAGTACTATTTACATAAAAACAAGCCACAACAAATCAAATGCCAAAACAGCTCAACACAGAACAAACCCCAGTCTCCATAATCATTCTCCACACAACTGACTACACACTAAAGTGTGTAGTCCTGCCAGAGTACCCATCGCAACAGGTACTCCACACCGCCAGTGGGGGACCGCAGTCGTACCCACCTAAGACCCGCTCATCTCCATCGAGCGATAAACCCATGTTCATTAATGTGCACATCCCTTATGTGGCGGGTTCTACAGGAGGCGAATCAAGGGCGTGAAGCCACTCCCGCAAGTGACTCCACTCAACCAGGGATGCACCCCGAAGATCACAGACAGATACAACAACAATCAACGATATTAAATCAACAACCGTCAAGAGCAACCAACAATTCCAATACCAACAATCACAACAACAACAGTAATCACCAACCACACATATGTAAATAATATTTAGTAGGGAAAACCCTACCTGGATAGCAATCACCAAGATCGTCACAATCAACTAATCACAATCGTTCTTCAACGAAATCATCTCCTATAAACACACAATCATACAATCACAATCTAACATCAATCATACTCCCCAAAACCCCCAAATTATCCAATTAGGGTTTCAACTAAAATCAATAAAACGATATAAAAACTATACTAGGATCTTACCCACAAAGCGACGGTCTCAACGGCATAAAGAACTCAACGATCCGACGATTCTAGCCCTTAGGATTTGATAGCTATGCGAAAGAGGAGAGTAACGTAACATGTTTTCACTCTTTAAGAAAGTTAGAAAAGGGTAAAATGAAGAGAAACTGACGAAAGATGATTTTATATCCTTCTCGTGTTACTATCGAAACCCGACAAATTAACCCGTAAAAACTCACTTACTCGATCGAATAAGTAACTTACTCGACCGAGTGCCCCTTACTCGATCGAGTGCCACACATACTCGATCGAGTACCCATCAGACAGACTACTGTTTCGTATAAAAATATACTTACTCGACAGAGTAAGCCCCACTCGATAGAGTACCCATAGACATAGAAAACCGTAGTATTACAGTCTTCCCTCCTTAAAAAGAACTTCGTCCCCGAAGTTCAAACCATACATAAAAACAAACATACTAACTCGATCAAGACACAACAACGCAACTAGGAACTCAAAACGAAACCCCACCTATCAAACAGGAACTCTTAACACCTACTCCACCAACTATGCCTACCTCCACAACATGTTTCACGATATCGTATCAACTACATTATAGTCTCCCTCGACACGAACTCCATACACTACCAACTACCATCCACAAACGCTGCTAGCTCCGTTTCACTAACATATTATCCACTAGAAAATCCAATATCAAGACACTCATAGGCATCAAGCGGAATGTTACATTCTACCACCCTTAAAAGGAATTTCGTCCTCGAAGTTCACTCACACTCATAACCTCATCCTCCATCTGTCAACAGTATCGAAATATTCTCACACTCCTAAGAATCACACTATTACAAGCACGGCCATGGCGTTTTAACAATATCAACCACAATATATACAAGTCAATTCATTATGCTACATCAATACTCTACTTCCAATTATACTACAACATGCACAACCAACAAACTCTCTTGTATCGCATCCTACTCCTCTTAAGACAAATGTTACGTCCTCGAAACTCACTATACTAAACCTTTAGCTATATCTTCTAATTATCCTCATCACCACGATATGTCAAAGATAACTGCCTATAATCTAAACACTTACTATTCCTATATCCAAGGCCCTCTTACTTGATCATTTCTCATACCTCAACTCCTTTTGCACTCCATCTAACCAATACCACAAAATCTTTAGCATAACCAACACTCCAACTCTTCCACATTACCACAATACGACATACCTCTCTAGATAAAACACCTATCGCTAAAACATAACTCACGATCCACACTTGTTACGCACACTCACACTAGATCCTCAATTTCTTTTCTTTTATTACCGCAAAACTCATTCATCCCTTAACATGATATTAATTTCCAACACCTTATACTCACTGTTCCAATAAAAGATTATGAACCACTTGTAGCTTTCATATCAGAACAACACATGTTCCACAAATCACGCAACATTACTATGTAAACCAATGCTTCCTCTAAAAGAAGATCACAACCATTCCAGCAACCTCTCGCAACTGTGTCCCATCAACAGAATGTTACTATATCATAACAACAACGGAAACATACCCACTTCTCTTTCATATCAGACTCTACCCTTACTTCTAAGCTGAAACTGATAAGAAACATCAATAAACAAAATAACCGTCTATCTGTCTAAACTGAAACTCACAGGAAACAGCAGCAACAAAACAACAATCTATGCATAATTGGTAGGTACTTTCGAAACTCGAATCGTAATCATTCCGCCTACTCCACCACAACCAGTGTCGGCATCGCAACACCGCCACCAACAGCCACACCGCAGCGTGAAAACACTCGCATCACAACACGAAGTACCGTGCCCGGATCACCACCCGAGGCACAACAACCACATTGATAGACATCATAACCACATACAATTCCCATAAGCACTGACTCAGTATAACTTTTCGGACAAGAAAACTTACTCAAAACTGCTTTACTAGATCATAACACAACATATTATACAGAATAAACAGACAAGAAGCTCATGCATATCATCCATACCCTTTCACGGAATAAACATATATCATGAATACACATATAAGCATAACTAACCATGCCAGATTACCCAAACTATCACTTTTGAATATCATTCCATTAGTCTACCGTACCCATCATGCATTATAGAACATTCAAATAACAACTTTATAACTATCACACCACACCACTTATCGTGAGGTCAGAACCTCACATAAACTTTTATGCACATCATAGACCTATAAACACATCCAACCAGTCAATCCTGATCACGTAAGTACCACCTGGTAAAGGTTACCTCTCGCCCGAGCTTAACTCGTATACCCCTCATAACACATTCTCCCATTCACATATCCATCATCCACTGCCAAATGTAACCATACCATTAATACTCAACTACTAACAACCGTCTCATATAGCCACATCTTATACCCTCTTACAACCATACATATCAATCTGGTCTCTACAAAATCAACCTCTTTAGAATTGCTATCTTTCTTATCTATCATCACCCTTAACCACTAGTGACAAAACCAAAATACCACCATTGCTCGTATAACAAACCTCTTACACTCATCTCTAAACATCACGATTTTTTTCCTATCTTTGTTTAATATCCCAAATAACGAACATCAAATCCATCAACAAAAATTACCTCAACACTATTTCCAATTTCATCCTTAATTGTATCGTCATCTAATTCTCCACCAAAATCTCATATCATGCAGATACTCTACCAACTTCTTACTCTCTTAATTCCTCGAAACTCATGAATAATCATGTTGTCCTGAAACTCCTATATAACCATTAACTAACATCCTTATGATAGTATCATAAATCTCGACGATTCCTTACTTATATCACATAACTCCGGTCAACATTTTTCTCAGCTTACTTTTATCCTTCTTTTCTCTTTACACTCAACGAAACCAATTTATAGTTCAACTCCTTATTCCTTCTACCTAACTCTTTAGTAATCCAGTTACCCTTTCGTTGCTCCAAAACTCAAATTCCATTATTTCATATTAGTACCATCTCAATCTTTCTTACCATCGATCTTTTCTTATCTTGCTATTACTCACACTTATCACAAATCAGTCCAGACCATCTCATGCTATTACTCACACTGATCTCCTATCTCCCCCCTTTTTTTAATCCCAAAACTCATTTCATATCGTTACTTGCCCAAGGAAATCACACATTAGTTTCACCTCTTGACACTACAAATTCCCAAACTCACTTACTATCTGCAAATCCACGTCGCGACATGTTTCTACTAAGTTCACTATATACCACTCTTCTCCATCCCTCTACAACGATCTTTCACTACATATATTCTTAACTCACACGATTCCTAACCATCTCTCTCCATAATTCCTTACACATCTCAAGTTGCTACTATCCACATCCTTCGTTTCAATCTTTTCATTCTCCCGTTCCTTAGACTCATACCATTCCTTGCCCATATTCCCTTACTTTTATATTACCCAACACAAAATCATATCACTCATCCCATTTCACAAAACATGCTCCATGCCTCAATAAGCCATGCCAATCTTCTTTTTTTTTTTCCACTATCTATCACGACCACATATAACTCATGTCCTCCCCACCGAACTTATACTCACCATAGGTGCCACTCCTTACATCACAAGATTGGGTAACTTACGCATCAGGACCAACACATACGTAAAACAATGCATAAAGAAGCAATATAACACCCTTGAATTAAACATAATATGTAACGAAGTCAAAAGATAAGCATATGACTTAAAACAGGGGTCACTAGATCGAGTACAGGTCACTCAATCGAGTTAGCGGCTTACTCGATCGAGTAGGTGAAGGTCAGAGACACGTAAAAAAAATTACCAAGGCTACTCGATCGAGTAAGGGTTACTCGATCGAGTAACAAGAGGTGCACTCGATCGAGTGAGGGCCACTCGATCGAGTACCCTACGCATTTCTCAGCACTGTCCAATCTTCGTAAAACGGTCATATCTCACTCGTTTCTTGGTCGTTTTGGGCGTGTGACCTATCGTTAGAATCTTAAAAGAACAAGCTATCATCTCCAATTATAATCACATCAAAATCATTTATTCATCTCAAGTTATAACAGTTTAAAGACAACTTTGCTGTAATCAGACGACATAACTATTTGATTTTCTCTTTCAAACAACTTAAACATCAATGAGGTGAACAAAAGCGACTCGATGCTTGTAAAACCACTATCCCTAACCACATGTTACTACTTACCAAAAGCCAAACAATAACATCTATCATGCTCATATAACATTCAACTTATCAATCATGTACTACCCGCATGCTTTAATTTTTTAACTTTTCGTAACACAAAACATACTCATACATTACAAATCCTATTTCCATGTTACTAATGCAACAATATTGCAAACAAAATTTGTCACCTAAACATATTCATAATCACAAAATTCATATTCTCATACAATTGACACTCTATCTTTTCCAATCAATTCTTCCCATTCCAACCACATTCTTCATCTGACAAGTGCATATGATACAACAGTAGACAAGTACATAAACTTATTATTTAAGTTTACGCAAGCAAAATTATGTAAAGTCATGTCACATCCTCTAATCACATGTTACCAGTATAGACACATTACAAATCTTTCTTTCTGCAACATCATTATTCATCACATATTATCACATATGAACTACTTCCTTTTTCCACCACATCATTCATCATTCTCACATACTTTTCCAACGACTCCAACTAATATTATAAACCAACTATCATTCAACATGCTTTCAACCAACAACATACAAAATCACACCGATTCATGCCACACATCACTATATAGGTACACGATTCACAAAATAAACACATAGCGATCCCGACTCATATCCCATGGTGACCGATTCAAAATTGTAGGGCGAGTTCGCGACATTAGGACGTCTCCCAAGTCTTTGCATTAGCTCCTACAACTTCTACCCCGGGTTCATTTTAATTTGACTCCCTATGTTCATTAGGTTCATTGGTTACAGGTTTCAAGATCGTCGCTCCGATACCACTTTGTAATACCCTTATACTTCAAGTGCCTTACCAGGACCACTTAAGGCATAGAAGTGCTACCATCTCGGTTTCCCGAGACAATGATAATAATAAGACAATAACGAAACATATTTAAAAGTAAATAGTGTTTAACGTGATTACATGCCAATACCAAAACTGTTAAAAAGAAATACAAGTTCTCAAAACTGTCTACTGTCAAAATACTATCAAGCGTCAGACACAGCGGAAGACTTCTAAATTGCAACATGGTGACTCATCCCAGTTATCCCATACGCATCGTCTCATACCTGCTCAATAACTGCTCAGCTCCCCCGAATGGATCACCACAGTTTTAAAACATTTAAACGGGGTCAGTACTATTTACATAAAAACAAGCCACAACAAATCAAATGCCAAAACAGCTCAACACAGAACAAACCCCAGTCTCCATAATCAATCTCCACAATACTGACTACACACTAAAGTATGTAGTCATGCCAGAGTACCCATCGCAACAGGTACTCCACACCGCCAGTGGGGGGCCGCAGTCGTACCCACCTAATCCCCGCTCACCTCCATCGAGCGATAAACTCATGTTCATTAATGTGCACATCCCTCCTGTGGCGGGTTCCACAGGAGGCGAATTAAGGGTGTGAAGTCACTCCCGCAAGTGACTCCACTCAGCCAGGGACGCGCCCCGAAGATCACAGACAGATACAACAACAATCAACGATATTAAATCAACAACCGTCAAGAGCAACCAACAATACCAATAACCAACAATCACAACAACAACAGTAATCACCAACCACACTTATGTAAATAATATTGAGTAGAGAAAACCCTACCTGGATAGTAATCACCAAGATCGTCACAATCAGCTAATCACAATCGTTCTTCAACGAAATCATATCCTATAAACACACAATCATACAATCACAATCTAACATCAACCATACTCCCCAAAACCCCCAAATTACAAAATTAGGGTTTCAACTAAAATCAATAAAACGATATAAAAACTATACTAGGATCTTACCCACAAAGCGACGGTCTCAACGTCGTAAAGAACTCAACGATCCGACGACTCTAGCCCTTAGGATTTGATAGCAATGCGAAAGAGAAGAGTAACGTAACATGTTTTCAATCTTTAAGAAACTTAGAAAAGGGTAAAATAAAGAGAAACTGATGAAAGATGATTTTATATCCTTCTCGCGTTACTATCAAAACCCGACAAATTAACCCGTAAAAACTCACTTACTCGATCGAGTAAGTAACTTACTCGATCGAGTGCCCCTTACTCGATCGAGTGCCACACATACTCGATCGAGTATTCATCAGACGGATTACTGTTTCGTATAAAAACATACTTACTCGACAGAGTAAGCCCCACTCGATAGAGTACCCATAGACTTAGAAAATCGTAGTATTACAGCAGCTGAGTACCATGCGTGGAAGACGATTGAGTTACGCTGCATCTTTAGGTATAGCTCTGCAATGCAACAATACAATCCAAGTTAAAGTACAACCAAATGAGTAACGCATCCGAATAGTTAGAATTAAAAGATGTGAGTTTTAAATTTATATAATAAATGCGCAAAGTTATAAAAAGCAGAATTCAATCCAAAAAGAATACGATTTACTCAATTGTAATTAAACAAAATGACAGGTTGAGAAGCTTGACTTACATCCACGACTCTAGCATGCAACTCCTGGTCATCCTCAACACCTGAAGGTAGTTCGATATGAATGAACTTCTTCTCGTTATCTGAATGAGACGTGGAAGCCAACAACAATTAACGGGTGCCATTACTTGAGATGACATTTGGCTTATAGGTAGGATCAAGGCAGCGGGGATAACTAACTGATGAAAATGTCAGCCGTCCCAAAGACCCAGCAACCAGCTCACCATCTAATCTAGAAATAATACTACTTTGATCCCAATGTTTTATCAGTGGGAGCTCATGAGGTGAAATTTTACCGCGGAAGACAAACCTCTGAAAATAGCTAATCATAAGGAAAGGAATACAACCACGCAAGCAGGTCTTATTATTCCTGGACTCGAGAGCGACGGTGACAATGCCATCTAGCACATATGAACACCAGTCATATTGATTAATAAGACTAACATCTTCTGTAACACCCCCATACTCCAAGTGCCTTACCAGGACCACTCAGGTATGAAGACATTACCATCTCGGTTACCCGAGGCAATGATAATCAAACAACAATAAAGAAACAACGTTTATTATAAATAATTTAGCGAATAGTTACAATCCTCAAAACCAAACCAAAAGTACGATACATTATTTCAAAATGACTGTTCTAACTGAAATGTAAATAAACTAAAGGCTACAGCGGAAGACTCCTATCATCATGTCGTGGCATCCCAGCTATCCCAGTACTCATCTCAATACCTGCTCAATATCTGCTCACCATCCCCGAATGGATCACCGCAGGTTTACAAAACAACACCGGGGTCAGTACTAATCACACAATCAATATGTATAACAACAATAAGATACACAGACAGCTTTAACTGTCACACACACACACACACAACCAACCAATTCCCATCATCTCAATATGATGTCCACCTGGACCCAGCCACCGCGATGGGGGACGCATGCCGTACCCACCAAATCCCCGCTCCACATAGTGAGTGATAACCCTGTCTATTAATGTGCACATCCCTTCTGTGGCGGGTTCCACAGAAGGCGAAACTAGGGCGTGAAGTCACTTCCGCAAGTGACCCCACTCAGCCGAGGCCACGCCTCGCGAACCATCAACAACGATCACAACCACAATCACAGTACAATTATTATATCAAACAACCAAATACAACACATCAACCAATATCCCATTATGGGACTAATACTGAGTAGGAAATCCTGCCGGTATGCACACAATCGAGGACGGTCTCTCTTCTTTGAGTCAAAAAGCCTCTTCTATGAACCCTCCTCCTATCATATAACACATAGAGGCTATACATCACATACTACACATAAAAACCCCCAATCTCTAAATTAGGGTTTAACCAAATCAAAGGAAATACAATAAAAAGGGTACGTAGATCTTACCCTCGACGCAAGGAACCCAACGATATAAACAACGACAAGAGCGACCGTCGAACTCGGAATTGTTAAGAATGCGATTAGGAAGATGAACTTGTTGCTTTCTCTCTTAAACAGGAAATTAGGTTTTGTAAAAGTGATTTAAAACAATGACGACGAACCTTAAATACCTTAATCGCATAATTAACAAAACCCGAGAAAACTCCCCGTAAAACCGGACACTCGATCGAGTACCCAAGGTACTCGATCGAGTACCTAAGGTACTCGATCGAGTACCCCATTACTCGATCGAGTACCCAACAGGTCGAAACTATTTTATTTCGCAACTTACCCTTACTCGACAGAGTAAGGGCTACTCGATAGAGTACCCCAAGACTTATAAATACGGAGTATTACAGTCTTCCCTCCTTAAAAGGAACTTCGTCCCCGAAGTTCAAACCACTACTAACCAAAGGTACTCCCACAACATTCCCGACTCAAAAGCCAAACAAAATTTAACATAAAACATGATACTAGCCCGACTCATCCCGACAAACATACCGACACAACATATAAAAGGGGTATAAAACTCTTAAAACTGCTCGCGATCATCTCCTACCCCCCTAAAAGAAACAAGGTTACGTCCCCGTAACCATACATACCTGATCAAAAAGGAAAGGGTAACGCTCTTTCATAGCTTCCTCTGGCTCCCATGTAGCTTCCTCGGTCTCGTGGTTAGACCACAGGATCTTAAGCAAAACTGTCTCACCACTCCTAGTCTTTCTAACCTTTCGGTCTAGAATCTGCTTAGGCACCTCAAGATATGATAAGGACTCATCTAGCTCTAAGCTCTCTGCCTCCAACACATGTGACGGGTCACTCACATACTTCCGCAACTGCGATACATGAAACACATTATGCACTCTCTCTAACGCAGCTGGTAAAGCCAGACGATAAGCAACTTCCCCAACTCGCTCTAAGATCTCATAAGGCCCTATAAACTTCTGACTTAACTTGCCTTTCTTCCCAAATCTCATAACCCCACGCATAGGAGACACTTTCAAAAGAACCTTGTCCCCAACTTGAAACTCTATGTCCCGACGATGTAGATCTGCATAAATCTTTTGTCGATCCTGGGCTGCTCTCATCCGTTCCCTGATCATCTTAATCTGTTCCACCATCTCATGCACCATCTCTGGTCCTAAAACCACTGCCTCAGCACTATCGTCCCAACAGATTGGACTCCTACATCTCCTCCCATACAAAGCCTCAAACGGTGCCATACCTATCTTTGGTGTGATAACTGTTATTGTAAGAAAATTCTATCAAGTCCAACCTCTGCTCCCAGCTACCACCAAAATCCATCACACAAGCTCGCAACATATCCTCAAGTGTCTTGATTGTTCTCTCGATCGCCCGTCTGTCGCGAGGATGAAATGTTGTACTCATCTTCAAAGTTGTTCCCAACGATTCTTGCAACTCCTTCCAAAACCTCGATATAAACCTCGCATCTCTGTCAGACACTATGTCCTTAGGGACTCCATGTAACTTAAGCACGTTCTTTCGATAGGCCATAGCCAATTGTGCCTTAGTCCATGTATCTTTCATTGGAACAAAGTGAGTGACTTGGTCGACGATCCACTATCACCCAAATCATGTTGTTACCTTGTTGACTCTTTGGCAAACCCACAATGAAATCCATGGAAATGGATTCCCACTTCCACTCGGGTACCTCTAAAGACTGAATCTTACCTTGTGGTCGTCGCTGTTCCCCTTTAACTCTCGGGCATGTCAAACAACGGGACACAAACTCAGTCTCTTTCTTCATCCCAGGCCACCAAAACGTTTTCTTCAAATCCTTGTATAGCTTGTCTCCACTTGGATGAACTGAATATGGTGTGCAATGTGCCTCTGTCATGATAGTCTTTTTCAACTGCTCGTCATTAGGAACACACCACCTACCATCAAACCTCAAACTACCGTTTGTATGAATAGAAAATCGGGACATTTGTCCCTTTCTCTACTCGACTCTCCACTCCACTATCTTAGGATCCAAAGCCTGTTTATCCCGAATATTATCATAAAACTCAAAGTCAGATCTTTGTCATATCACCCATGGCATCTCCTTTTCGCATCATATGTATCCCAAAACTCGCTACCTCATCTCTCGGCCTCATCAAAGATAGAGAGTGTACACGGGAATGTACACTCTTCCTACTCAAAGCATCGGCTACAACATTGGCTTTCCCTTCATGGTAGATGATTTCCATGTCATAATCGCCAATCAGCTCCATCCACCTCCTCTGTCTCATGTTCAACTCCTCTGCGTGAAGATGTACTTGAGACTCTTGTGATCGAGAAAATACCTTAAAGATTGCTCCATAAAGGTAATGTCTCCAAATCTTGAGAGCAAACACCACCGCACCCAACTCCGGATCATGAGTAGGGTAGTTCTCCTCATAAGGCTTCAATTGCCTAGAAGCATAGGCAATCACTTTGCCATTCTGCATCAACACACATCCCAGCCCATTCTTCGAGGCATCCGTATAAACCTCAAAGTTCTCGCTCCTTCAGCAATGCTAAGACAGGAGCTGTGGTCAAATGCTCCTTTAATGTTTGGAACGCCATCTCACAACTCTCATCCCAACGAAACCTGTTCTCTTTCCTCATCAACCATTTGTCATCGGTCTAGCTATCTTGGAGAAATCTTTCACGAACCGTCTGTAGTATCCGGCTAAACCCAAGAAACTCCTAACCTCAGCAACATTCTTCGGTGCTTCCCACTTTGTCCTTTGCCTCAATCTTCGCCAGGATCCTGACTACCCCATCTTTAGAGATTACATGCCCCAGGAAAAGCAACTTTCTCTAACGAGAACTCACACTTGGACGCTTAGCATACAACTCATGATCCCTCAAAGTCGCAACACGATCCTCGGATGCTCCTCATGCTCCTCCTTAGTCTTAGAGTAGACTAAGATATCATCGATAAACACCACTACAAACTGGTCCAAGAACTGCCTGAAGATTCTATTCATCAAATCCATAAACACCGCCGGCGCATTAGACAACCCAAACGGCATCACCACATACTCATAATGGCCATACCTCGACGTGAAAGTTATCTTTGGTATGTCCACCTCTCTAATCTTCACCTGATGGTACCCCGACCTCAAATCAATCTTAGAAAAGGCTGTTGCACCGCTCAAGGCGATCAAACAGGTCATCTATCCTTGGCAAAGAATACTTGTTCTTTATCGTCACACGGTTCAGCTCCCTGTAATCTATGCATAACCTCAAACTCCCATCTTTCTTCTTCACGAAAAGAAGTGGTGCTCCCCACGGCGATACACTTGGTCTAATGTATCCCTTCTCTATCGATCATCCAAGCTGCTTCCTAAGTTCCTCCATCTCCTTAGGACCCATACGGTGCGGTGCCTTAGAGATTGGCCCGAGTCCACGGCTTCAACTCAACGGTGAAATCTATCTCCCTCTTCGGTGGCAACCCGGAATTTCCTCCGGAAAAACATCGCAAACTCCCCACCACTTTGGTATCTCATCAAGCTGCCGGACTATCTATCCGATCATCTCTCACATGGCACAAGATCAGCGGACATCCCTTCCTCGGATAAGACTTCAAGGTGGCAAGTGCAATCAACTTAACTTTGGGTTTGACTAGAAACCCACGATAAGACACACTAACACCCTTAGGACCTCTTAAAGACACTCTCTTTTGATGACAGTCTATCTTAGCTTTATACTTTCCTAACCAATCCATCCCAACTATCATCTCAAAACCGTTAAAAGGAAACTTTAGCAAGTCTACAGGGAAATCAACTTGCCCAACTATCAAAGATACATCCCTGAACAATCTCCCACACGATACAGACTCACCCGAAGGTATGAAAACTTGCTCACTAACAGACTCATATACTCTCAAACCCAACTGTTTGACATGACTCGAAGACACAAACGACTGAGAAGCCCCTGAATCAAACAAAACAAAGGTAGGAATACCATTAACAAGGAATGTACCGGTGATAACGTGCGCATCTTCCTCAGCTGCTTTCTTCTCCATCATGAATAACTTGCCCTTTGGTCTTACGCCCACCTCCCTGGACAAAGTACTAGGCTGATGTGGTCGCAGCACCCGACCCTTGATTGTTGTTGTTGTTGTTCGCTGGTGTTTTTCGATAAAATTACCGCCGTTGCGGTTGCCTCCCCTCTGGTAACTCGACTCCCCGGTTTGGCCATGATCCGGCCGGTCATTTGCTCTCTGAAGCTCGCGCAGTCTGCGGAAAGATCCGGTGCACTTGTGCACTCATGTCTCTTGTGGCCTACACCACCACAGCTATAGCAGGTAACTCCTCAACTATTACTCACACTCCCACGGCCACGCCCAAAGGAAGCCCCAACACTAAACCCAGACCCAGAAGAAAATCTCTTAGACTGATTGTGGTTGCCTTTCTTGTGATTCGATTGGCCACCACCCTCACTCGATTCTGGACTCAAAATCGCCAAAAACCCACCCGATCGAGTCAGTCCCACTCGATCGAGTAACACTAATTCATAAAAGCTACCCGCATGTTACGTCATATGCTAACATGCTAAACTTTATAAACCACATTATATCATAATAAACATGCTACGCATCTTTTCTACTATCTACGAGATCATTTCATCATGTTATTAAATGCCACATTGTAAATCATCTAACATGTTATCATCTCATCAACAAGTTCCCACATATCACCATTTTCTTTCACATGCTCAACTTTCTACTTCAACACCCAACAATTAACACATTCCATCACATCCGTACACAAGTTAACCAAACACACATACGACTCGACAAACACTTCCCCCATGTGACCGGTTCAAAGTTGTAGGGCGACCCCTGCGACTTTAGGACGTCTCCCAAGCCTTTGCACTAGCTCCTACAACTTTTACCCTGGGTTCATTTTAATTGACTCCCTATGTTCATTAGGTTCATTGGTTACAGGTTTCAGGATCGTCGCTCTGATACCATTTGTAACACCCCCATACTCCAAGTGCCTTACCAGGACCACTCAGGTATGAAGACATTACCATCTCGGTTACCCGAGGCAATGATAATCAAACAACAATAGAGAAACAACGTTTATTATAAATAATTTAGCGAATAGTTACAATCCTCAAAACCAAACCAAAAGTACGATACATTATTTCAAAATGATTGTTCTAACTGAAATGTAAATAAACTAAAGGCTACAGCGGAAGACTCCTATCATCATATCGTGGCATCCCAGCTATCCCAGTACTCATCTCAATACCTGCTCAATATCTGCTCACCATCCCCGAATGGATCACCGCAGGTTTACAAAACAATACCGGGGTCAGTACTAGTCACACAATCAATATGTATAACAACAATAAGATACACAGACATGACTTTAATCACACACACACACACAACCAACCAATTCCCATCATCTCAATATCGACCGTCCTTTGGACCAGCCCCGCCGATGGGGACCGCAGCCGTACCCACCAAATCCCCGCTCCACATAGTGAGCGATAACCCCTGTCCATTAATGTGCACATCCCTTCTGTGGCGGGTTCCACGGAGGGTGAAACTAGGGCGTGAAGTCACTCCCGCAAGTGACCCCACTCGGTAGGCCACGCCTCGCGAACCATCAACAACGATCACAACCACAATCACAGTACAATTATTATATCAAACAACCAAATACAACACATCAACCAATATCCCATTATGGGACTAATACTGAGTAGGAAATCCTACCTGGTATGCACACAATTAGACGGTCTCTACTGCTGAGTCAAAAAGCCTCTTCTATGAACCCTCCTCCTATCATATAACATATAGAGGCTACACATCACATACTACACATAAAAATCCCCAATCTCTAAATTAGGGTTTAACCAAATCAAAGGAAATACAATAAAAAGGGTACGTAGATCTTACCCTCGACGCAAGGAACCCAACGATATAAACAACGACAAGAACCGACCGTCGAACTCGGGAATTGTTAAGAATGCGATTAGGAAGATGAACTTGTTGCTTTCTCTCTTAAACAGGAAATTTGGTTTTGTAAAAGTGATTTAAAACAATGACGACGAACCTTAAATACCTTAATCGCATAATTAACAAAACCCGAGAAAACTCCCCGTAAAACCGGACACTCGATCGAGTACCCAAGGTACTCGATCGAGTACCCCCTTACTCGATCGAGTGCCCTGACTACTCGATCAGTACCAACAGTCGAGAAACTATTTTATTTCGCAACTTACCCTTACTCGACAGAGTAAGGGCTACTCGATAGAGTACCCCAAGACTCATAAATACGGAGTATTACATCTTCAACAGCTGACAGAAGCTTCCAGTCGACCCCGTTTGACGTAGGGGCTAGGAATTCCGACATACTTAACAATACAAATAGTCTAAGAAATTCGTCTCCCCCGTCTTTGTTTGCCTCAATATCATCAATTAGCTTACCTAAAGGGATATATTGAGATGCATTTGTCACATTATACTTTTTCCTCCATCGTTCCTCAATTGCTTATTTAAAAGCTCAGACGACTCCTTCTTACGACCAGTGGGTAATAAATCGAGTTTCTTAGGACCTAATGGTAATAGGAAGCAGCCGTGTACATCATGCTTGGTCAACACGAACTCCTTCAATTCAGAAGCCCTAAACACATGTGAGCCGTCATTAAAAGCTTTTATAAACAGGTGCACATGATCAAGAGGGCACTTTTCAAGACGTAACTCGAGCAACCCACCAAACCCGATTCTCTTTACCGCTTCTCTTTGTGCCTTATTTAGCTTAGATATCAATTTGACAAGTCTCTTACCTCGACATTTTACCACTGTGGAGAGGGTAGGATTAACAGCGGCTTCTACGATCTGACATTCACCTTCACCATCCATCTGAATAGCATAAAACTACAATATATGGGTTAAAGTTACATACTAAATCAATTGGTGTATTCAAGTTAAATAATGGATGCCAGTTTATTTAAATAATTAATTGCAGTAACTAAAACTAATACAGTTACAGCATATCTCATTAAATTCACAAACTCAACAAATTGAAGTTATGTTTCAATAAATTCAATTGCGGTTGAAAATAGAATTAATCTTAGAAACCAGTTACACTTACCAATTGAATTTATCTTTGACTACCAAAGAAATTTTAATAAAATGAATGAAATAAAATATTGAGATTTTCTTGAATGAAGAAAATTGTTCTATTCGACAAACTGGGCATTGAAAACTATGCACAAAATTGGGCATGCAAAAATCGAGTTTTGAATATGAACACATTAGAAATATGCGAGATAAAAATAATACTAATAATAATAATAACAAAAAAAACGATAACAACAACAACAACAAAAGAGGATAACATAATAGTACGAGGATGAGGTAATGCAAATGAATAATAGAAGTAAGAATGATTAAGTATACCTGAAATAGGATGATAATGAATTTGCAGAAGCTTCAGTAGATTGGGAGTTGACAGGATGAAGTTGAAATTGAAGTTGAATTTGAAGATGAACGATGAAGAAGTTGAAAGGGTGAAGAAAGAAAGAAAGAAGAGAAGAGATGAAGACGGTTTTTTCTAAAATTATAATTTAGAAAGGTGTGAAGAGTGATTATGGGGAAGTGGGTAAAATGTCATCATTACTGCTGTGCATGGAAAATTGTGTTGTCTTATTATTTTGTTTAAAATCTCAGCCATTGATTTGTTATGATCTAAGGGTGGGAAATAGGACTTAGGGACTCATCTAAGGTAAGTGGACTTAGATGAACCTAATTATATATATATATATATATATATATATATATATATATATATATATATATATATATATATATATATATATATATATATATATATATATATATAGAGAGAGAGAGAGAGAGAGAGAGAGTAAAGTTCATATAAGTCTCTTATATGTTTTGAGTCCTTAAGTCTTCACTATAGCCCATGGATCATCCAATATGGATGGTGGAGATTGAAACCAAAAAGCACCATTAACACTAATATATCACTCTCTCTCCTACTCATTTTAATTAATCACTAACAATATAATTAAACACTAATGCACTATATATATTTTCCACTCACCCACTTCTCTCTGATCTCACACATTTCACTACTCTTCTCTCTCAAAACCCCAAAAAATAAAAAACCCAAAAAAATCAAAAACCCAAGAAAAATAAACCAAAAAACCAAACAAATAAAAAAACCAAAAAATCCAAATAAATCATTTACTCATCTATTTCTCATTCACCACTAGGGATGACAATTATGGCCCAACCGAACCGAATCCAACTCGAACCGAAGGAAAAAATTCGATCCAAACCCACCCTTTAAAAACCCATTCCCGATCCATTATCTAAAAACCCATATCCATATCCACTATTGGAAACCCGAACCAAATCCAAACCCAATCCATTCGGATATTTTTGAAATTTTAGGCTTAATTAAACTTGAAATTTCAATTTTCTTATATAAGATTAATTTTTTATGTAGTTAAATCAAGTTTCGGAATGAGTTTTGGATTATATGGTGGATCGGATATAGATTTGAAGCGGGTATGAGTTTGAAAAAAGCACAATGGATCGGATATGGATTTTAAAATTTTGGATATGGATCGGGTATGGATATGGATCTGTGATCCAATAAGTAAGTGAATCGGGTTTGGATCTTGCAAAACCCGATTCAATCCGACCCATTGCCATCCCTATTCACCACCCACCTACCACCACCCATCCGACACCACCACCGCCGCCATCCCCACCACCACCACTACCGCCACCACCACGACGTCTTTTTTTTTTTTTTGAAAAACAAAATTAATGTTTAGATGTTGTTTTTATTTTGTTGTTGTTTTTTTTTCCGCAAATATCATCTTGCTATACAATCTTGTTTCAAATTTGTGAATTTCTTTTATTTTGATCTTAAATCTACTAAAATAGATCAAATATTATTTTCATTAACCCGTTTTTCTTTTTCATTTGCGTTTTTTTTTCCAATTTTGATGTCTTGGTCATTTTTTGATATTTGTTATTTTTCAAATTTTCATATAAAAATGATTTAACATGATTATAGTTACATCGTCATGGACTAAAATTACAACCTAAATAACTAAAGTTACACTTTTATGGACTGAATTACACTTTCGTGGACTAAAATTACACTTTTGTAGACTAAAGTTACACATTTGAGGATTAAAGTTGCGTATTCGTGGACTAAAATTACACTTTTATGGACTAAAATTACACTTTTGTGTACTAAAATTACACTTCCGTGGACTAAAATTACACTTTTATGGACAAAAAATACACGTTTGTGGACTAACATTACACTTTTATGGACTAAAATTACACCGTGGACTAAAATTACACTTTTGTGGACTACAATTACTCTTTTGTGGACTAAAATTACACATTTATGGACTAAAATTACACTTCTGTGGACTAAAATTACACTTTTATGGACAAATATTACATATTTGTGGACTAAAATTACAGTTCCGTGGACTAAAATTACACTTTTATGGACTAAAATTACTCTTTTGTGGACTAAAATTACACTCATAAAATGATAAAAGATGCACACTATCAATGTACTAAAGTTACACATTTGTGGACTAAAATTACACTTTTGTTGACTAAAATTACACTCATAAAATGATAAAAGATACACATTATTAGTTTACTAAAGTTACACTTTAGTGGACAATGATTGAAATTGCACAATCTCAATGACTCAAAATAAATGAATTGTGTAACTTTAGTCCAATCTGTGTATTTTTACTCCGAATTTAGTCGTAAATAGTGCATTTTTAGTCCAAATTTAGTCGTAAATAGTATATTTTCAGTCCAAAATTTTATTTTTAGTCGTAAATAGTGTATTTTTATTCCAAATTTTGTATTTTTTAGTCCAAATTTAGTCGTAAATAGTGTACTTTTAGTCCAAATTTAGTCGCAAATAGTGTATTTTTAGTCCAAATTTAGTCGTAAATAGTGTACTTTTAGTCCAAATTTAGACGTAAATAGTGTATTTTTAGTCCAAATTTTGTATTTTCAGTCCAAAATTATGTAATTTTAGTCCAAATTTGTGTAACTTTAGTCCAAATTGTGTAAATTGTGCAACTTTAGTCCATTGAAAATGTAACTTTATTCCATTGAGAATGTAATTTTAGTCCATTGAGAGTGGAATTTTAGTAATTGAGATGGTAACCTTAATAAAGATAAGTGTAATTTTAGCTAACAAAAGTGTAATTGTAACAGACAAAAGTGTAATTTTAAGCAACAAAAGTGTAATTTTAGATAACAAAAGTGTAATTGTAACAGATAAAAGTGTAATTTTAATAGACAAAAGTGTAATTTTAAGCAACAAAAGTGTAATTTTAGCTAACAAAAGTATAATTGTAACAGACAAAAGTGTAATTTTAACAGACAAAAGTGTAATTTTAACTAACAAAAGTGTAATTTTAACAGACAAAATTGTAATTTTAACAGAAAAAGTGTAATTTTAACAGAAAAAGTGTAATTTTAAGCAACAAAAGCGTAATTTTAACATAAAAAAGTGTAATTTTAACTGAAAAAAGTATAATTTTAACAGAAAAAAGTGTAATTTTAACAGAAAAAAGTGTAATTTTAATAGATCCTAACTCACACAATACCAAGACAAAATTTTAAATATGAAAATTAGCAAATATATATAACAAGACGGATATTAACAAGGCGAGATTTGTAAAATATAAAACTAGACAACATAATAATAAGACGAGATTTTAAATACCAAATCTGAAAAATATAGTCCGTATAACCTAGCAAAAAAAATATACAACGCCCACAACATTAAAGATCTAAAACTTTAATATTTGAAGGTTGTGCAATTTTTTTTTAAAAAAACAAGATCTATAATTTTAGCACAAAATAAGACCAACAATACTAGACCTAAAATAATAAAACCAACATTAAAAATAAAAAAAACCAAAATAAAACCAACAATATTAGACCTAAAATAATAAAAAAACCGAAATAAAACCAACAGACCTAAAATAATACTAGATCTAAAATTTTAAATGAAAAACAAAAACACGAAACACGAAATTTTAAATGAAACACAAAAACACGACAAAAAAAAGGAAATGAAAAACAAAACCCAACAAACACCATCGACATCTTAAATTTTAAAAAAACACATGATGGTAGGATGGTTGCGTTGGTGGAGGGAAATGGGGCGTGAAGGATGGAAGTCGTGGGTGGGTTGTTATGTATGGGTTGTTGGCGGCGGGAATGACCAGTGGGTGGGTTGTTGGCCGCGGGAAGGGCATTGGTGGCAGCGGGAGTTATGTGTGGGTTGTTGGAGGCGGGAATGGCCTGTGGGTGGGTTGTTGGCGGCGGGAAGGGCAATGGTGGCAGCAGGGTCGGAGGTGGTGGTGGTCGGTGGGTTGGGAAGAAGTGGTGGGTTGGTGAACCGGTGAGGATGAGTGTTGTTTTTTTATTGTGTTTTTTTTGTTGGGAATTATAGAGAGAATGTGGTATAAAGAGAGATGAGTGGTGTGTGATAATGATTTAATGAGGGAAATGAGAGAAATGGGAGTGTTTAATTAGATAGGTTAGTGATTAATTAGTTAGAATATGAGAGAGTGTAATTAAACACAATTTTTGCTTTTCAATCTCAGCCCCTTATTTTCGAGATCTAATGGTACAAAATAGGACTTATGGACTCAACCTTAAGGGGTGGACTCATTTGATCCTATATATATATATATATATATATATATATATATATATATATATATATATATATATATATATATATATATATATATATATATATATATATATATATATATATATATATATATATATATATATATATATATTCGGGATCCTATGAGAACCACTAAGATAATGAGAATCGTAGAACCTCTCACAACCCTTAGATCTCATGAAAATAAAGGGCTGAGATGAAGTCACTAAACAAATGGAAAATTATACAAAAATGAAACGTACCCCCAAACCCTCCATTTCCTGTCATTTTACAAAATCTCCTTTCTCACTCCACTTTCTTTCTCTCTCTTCTATCTCAATCTCCATCTACGTATTTCTTCATCACTTCCGTATTCATCAAAGACGATCGACCACAATCCAATCTTGTTTCTTCCTTTGTTTGCTTTGATTTCATCTCGTTTCTCTTGCTTTATTCTTTAAAATTTAGGTAATTTCTCAATTTCCCCTATTTTTTTTTCTAGTTCTTCAATTTTAATGATTTTATGCTTCGAATCCATGTCTTTTTTCATTAAAAATTAGGGTTTAGTTATTGTCAATGTTGACATATTTTCTCATTTCTCTTAATTTCAAGTTCGATATCATTACTCGAATAGTAAAAATTAGGAATTGGTGATTAGGGAATTTTATTAGTTTGAGCGATTCCCGAATAGTTTATGTTCAGTGATGTTATTTTGGTTGTTATCCGACTTCATCACTAATATTAGACTGTCACTTCTCAATAATGTGAATTTAGTAGTAGGTGATTTTTTTTAATTTTGTTATTAAACAATTTTGAGGTGTTTTAGGTCTGGTTTAGAATAAGGTTGAGGAGTCTTATGGCAGGTTCAGCAAAAAAAAATAAGGTTGTCATGATATTGTAATGGCCACTTGTTTGTGAGGGTAAAGAGGGTAAAAGGGACGAAAATAGGGACTGGTTTGTTACTTTGTTTGTACGTCTGATATGGGTTGCAGTAGGGCTATTTGAGACGGGTTTTGGGCTGCTTATAGTTGCAATTTAGAGGTTATTTGTGGTGGGTTTAGCTGTTGTTCCATGAATTTTGAGGGTAGAATGAGGATGGTTGAAGGGTAGAAATGAATGTGGTGTTAAGGGTGGGTTGAGGTGGGTTGAGGCAAGTCAGAGGTGTCTGCGTGAGGGGCGTTTACATGGATGTTCCATTTATACATTAAGGATTGTATTTAGCTTAAAACCTTGTTTGTTATTTAAAGAGTATAGAGTGATATGTAGGAAAGAAGTAATAAGTCTTTTGATTTACCTTGGAGCTACCATTTTTATTCTTGATGTATATCTTATTAGCAAGGTGATATATATTCTTAGAAGGTGAGCCAATACACTATTAATGGTGCATATACGGATGAGTAATATTGTGTAAAATTTGGTACCATATTTAATCTATCTTTTTTTGCTGTTTTTTTTGTAGAATGAGAAGGTTGGTTACGAAACTGGCACGTGTGTCCATTGTTCGCTTCAGTATACTTGCTCCGGAAGGAATGAAATTATCGTGTTTTCACAGGTGAACCATGGTATTATGATATTGTATTGTTTTAGTAGCTCCATTATATATTGTCTACCTTAGAATATTAGTCAGTACTCATGGGTTTGATAATGAAATTTTAATTGTTGGTCTTATGTCTTGATTAGTAAGTGGTTGGACTAATTTAATCTTTAGAGGGAGCTTGTTTTGTTCTCAAGCCTATTCTTATCAGATTGTTAAGGGACTAAAGCATCATGTATAACTGGAGCTTTAGCTAGTGTATTCGAAGTTAGAAGAAACATCCTAGACACTCACTTATTGTGATTCCTATGTGTGTGGCTGTTAGACGCATTGGAATTTTGCTTGCTTGATTGGTGTGGGAGAATACAACATGAGGTGGACTATAATATGAATATTATAATTGAATGCTGCTATAGAATCTGCAGACTAAGGATGGATGTTGTTGTGCAAATGCAACTTATGACATGATTGTAGTTAGATTATGAATATGTTCTAAGTCGATTAGATAACGAGGCTGTAGCGACGTGTTTTTCCTTAGTTTGTATTTATTTTTGGGGTTAGTATAGGTTTTTTTTAAAAATAGTTAGTGGAATTGATTTTTGTATGAATGGTGTAATTTTGTTATTACTGATTGATGAAAATTCTTACTTTTTAGCTTGCAAAAATTCCAGTATGTATGAAATTGTAGTTTTGAACATGCTTAAGGTCCTATGTGTATTAAATAAGGTTCTATCTGTATGAAATAAGGTTCTATGTGCATTAAAAAGTTCTTCAGATGCATCCGTTGGTTATATTATGATACTAATTATTGTTAGTTAAGGACGCTAATTTTATATGGGCATGAAATAAGGTTATATGTGTATAAAATAAGGTTCTATGTGCATGAAATAAGGTTCTATGTGTATTAAAAAGTTCTTCAGTTGCATCAGTTGGTTATATTATGATACTAATTACTGTTTATTAAGGACGTTAATTTTATATGGGCTTGAAATAAGATTATGTGCATGATATACGGTTCTATGTGCATGAAATAAGGTTCTATGTGCATGAAAAATAGTTCTATGTACATGAAATAAGGGAAATGATTGTGGAGGAGATTTAATGTATTTACCGTTCTTTTTATGTAACTATAAGGCATTTTAGTTTATCTATTACTTATCTTGCTAATATGTCAGAAACATTTCAGTATACTTATGTCAGTTATTTAGGAGGCCATAATCATATGATATGCTCGTTATTTCATACTCGTATTGGTTTAGCGTCATTTATATGGGCATGATGTGCATGAAATAAGGTTCCATGTGCATGAAATAAGGTTCTATGTGTATGAAATAAGATTACAGTGTATCCTCAGGATATGAATGGTTTAGGGAGAAAGAACAAAAAGTTGGATGGGCAAAACTGGTCTGGAACAACGGGTGCATCCCTAAACATTGTTTTCTGAACTGGTTTATTTTCAGGAATGGTCTAATGTTAATGAAAAATTGTTCAGACATGGAGTTATTCAAGATAATAGATGCTGCATTTGCAATAGTCACTCTAAATCCGTTGTGCATTTATTTCAGGAGTGCAGATATGTGAGCATTTTCCTGGATAAAATCTCTTCTAAACTTCATATACCAGCCCCTACAGGTAATGTCGTTAGCTGGATTGGCAGGAGACGTTGCTCTTAGGAGAAAACAGTTGTTTGCTTATTTGCTGTCATGGCAGCTTATTACTTTGTATGGCAATAGAGGAAATGTCGTTAGCTGGATTGGCAGGAGACGTTGCTCTTAGGAGAAAACAGTTGTTTGCTTATTTTCTGGCATGGCAGCTTATTACTTTGTATGGCAATAGAGGAACGCAGCTAGAAAGGAAAGAGTGATCCATAGGCCTGAGTGTGTATTTGAGCAAATCATGCTTATTACTTTGAATGACACCACTCTTGTATTTTCTGCTACTGATAGTGTGTGGATCAACTCAATTACTCTAATGTAGTATGCTGTAGTTGAGTGGTCGTGATGTAGTAATTTAAATTCGGTGATAGCTTGTAATAGTTTGTTTTGTGCTTAATGAATTTACTGACATTACACCCAAAAAAAATTGTATGTGCATGAAATAAGGCTATTAGCTCAATGGTAGAGCAATGTGCAAATTTTGCACAAAGATATGGGTTCAAGTCCCATATAGCCTACTAAATTGCAAATCCAATGATATGTGTTACCAATTATACTATTTTTCATTCTTGTAAAAGAAAGATTTGTTATTTCATAGCCAATATGGGAGTCGAACCCACATCTTGTGCATTGCACAATGCTCTCCCGTTTGAGCTAATTGGCTTCAATATGTAAAAAGTTGACGAATTAACAAATTTGAAACAAATTTGAAACTTCTAGTATAGTCGAAGTAACATAGCTGCCAACAAATAGACTCTCTAGCTTCATACATTAACATCAGATACCAAAACCAATATTTTTACCTCAAGAGTCTCATCATTCTAAAAGAAATGCCATGTGCATTCACACATCGCTCCACCAAGTAAAGGAACCTAAACAAACATCAAGTTTCCATAGTCGCATTTCAATTTCCAAACAATTCTCTGCTTGTTTACATAATATCTCTCCAAGGCATTTTCTCCCGCAAGTTCTATTCCAGCCGTTTGTGTTGCCATTTTTACCTGCTGAACTAGCTTTTCTGGTGAGCAGTTTGCATTCCCTGGCTGATCGCCATCTTTCATTTCCATACACGTAAAATTAAACACAACCCCTGTTTAGCAAACATTCTTGCTATTGGTAAGTATCCATCCTTACTTCTCGAGTTATTATAACCGGCTGTTAACTCAGCTGCGTGTGATCTAGTATTGTAATGCCAGTGAATTCCCGCTACTTTACCAGATAACTTTACCCCAGTTCCCTGAAATACCCGGTTTGCAGCTCCGAGAATGGTGTCACCGTGTTCAAGTAGTTTCCCACTGTACCACTCTAGGAAGAACTGTCCATATTCTGTATTCCATGTTCCGTCTTTACGGAAAAACCCAGTTTCTTCCGGATAATGATTGTCAACACAGGTTTTCTGAAATGGAGGCAGAATATTTTCCCCCAAGATAAGATGTAGTTCTTCAAAACGAGGCTCCAACGGATATTTACATCCTTGTCTCCGGAGCAACGGCAAATGTTTTTGGACATAATCTCTACTGCAATTTCACTAGCCTGCAAATGCAAAATTACTGATTAAACTGGTTTGTGCTTGAATGAAGGACATGGTAGCACATGCAGGACATGAACAGGTTGTTCAGAAGGTGCTAACAGGAGATACCTTTGGGGAGGTAGGGGTACTCTGTGACAGGCCACAGCCCCTCACTGTAAGAACAACTGAACTGTCTCAAATCTTAAGGATAAAGAGAACTCCACTTCTGAACCTAATTCAAGCAAACGAGGAAGATGGCCAAATCATAATGAGCAACCTATTCCTGGTATTGTCTTTCTTAACAACTTTTTTTCGCTGTCCGTGTATAGCTTTTTGGCAGTGAACAACTAACCTCCAATCTGATCTTCATGCAGAAACTCAAAGTCCCGGAGAACCAAGGGTTTACTGTACCCCAAAATTACGAGGAGTATCATTCCAGTGACATCGAATAGAAACCCATGATTCAAGATGAGGACTTAGGTGAGGTTAATATTCTGGTAGATGCAGATGCACCTGTCAAATGGAGGGTAGACGATTTCAACCAATTTAGGCAATGTATCACTTTCCCCATCCCTAATTTTCCAGTTTCCACAGTCTAATTCACAAACCCTATTTTAACAAAAATAATTCATTTTTACGACCGACAAGGCATTGGACCTTAATTAATCTAATCTAAACGGAATGGACATCCACATCTCCTTGAACTACTAAACCAGCGGCGTCTTTCGAAACAATTGAGGTAATTTCTCAATACTCCAACCCTAGTTTCAATTTATTTTCCAATTACATGTATATATATAACCTCGAATCAATAATTCGTCGGCCCTATTTTGTTGACTAATTAACAAATTTGAGACACATGATGTCGAAATTCAAGCAAATTGATAAATAAATTAAACAAACCTCATCGGATTTTGATGAACGGCGAGGTCAATTTACGTCTCCATTGATGAAGGATGTAGTAGATATCAAAGCTGTCTCCATTGATGAAGGATGTAGCAGATATCAAAGCTTGTTCTTCAAATCCAAGAAGCTGTAAACAGAGAGAGAGAGAGAGAAAAAATTGGAGACCAAAATTATGAGTGAAACAAATAGTATTTCGGTTACATAATGCGGTATTATGTCAGCCATCGATTTGTTTAAGATTTAAAGGCTGTGAGAGGTTCTCACGGTTCTCAATATACTAGTGGTTCTCACCGGATCCTGACCCTCTCTCTCTCTCTCTCTCTCTCTATATATATATATATATATATATATATATATATATATACAATCAGGATCCTGTACGAACCAAATTATGGTGCGAACCGTACGAACTAAATAGAAATTATCAAATTAAGCAAATAAACTACCCAATACCCACGTAACTCTGACAAACACTCAAACAACCTCACAAATTAAACGCAATACCAAACTCCCTCGCCCCTATCAAACTATTATCTATCACCACATGGAGTCACCGGCCAGCAACATAACGTTGTCGGAGTGTTAGACGATATATTTAGGCGAGATATTTTAGCCTAATATATTGGCTTATTTGTTATTTACTTTAATCAATATTTGCCTGACTATAAGGGAATTTGTTAGACGATATTGTACTATATATGGGCTACCAATTGATTCAATAAAATATACAATTTACCTCCTCCTTTCTCTATTCTCTATTTCTTCCTCCTTCTTCACGTAAATCATCATGGTATCGAGCTAGTCAATTTTTTCACACATTCAAAAATCGTTTTTTTCTCTTCTTTTCGACATGTCTGGTGAAGGCGTCGATCCAAACACAAATAAATTCAAAATTGATCCTTTATCTCCCTTTTACCTTGGATCCCATGATATTCCAGGGATTAAAATTTCAAGTATTCTTCTGACAAGTTCCAATTATGAGGATTAGAGTCGTGATATTCGGATGTCGCTCAAATCCCGTCCCAAATTCGGTTTTCGTGATGGCTCCATTAAAAAGCCGACAGATGCAAATTTACTCGAGCAATGGGAGGTCGTTCACTGCACTGTGGTTCGGTGGATTCGCAATATGATCGATCCCTCTGTTCTCTCTAGTGTCCCGTTCGTGGAGGATCCTTCCGTTTTGTGGCGGGAGTTAGAGGAACGCTTCGCTGTGGTCGACGGCACTTCCATTCACTCGCTAAAGACAGGTCTTGGTAATTGCAAACAACTCAAAGGTATGTCTGTATCCGAATACTATGGTAAATTAAAGGCGTTTTGGGATACCCTTGCTATTCATGAACCACCGTTTGCTTGTACGTGTGGTCGTTATCTTTGTGATATATCGTCTAAAGCTATTAAACGACAAGATAACGAAAGACTCCACCAGTTTTTTATGGGCCTCGATCGAATTTGTATGGTAATCTAAGGAACCAACAATTTCAATTGGAACCCTTGCCAACCCTCAATCGAGGGTATCATGCAGTTTTGCAGGCAGAGCGACTTCTTCACGATGACTCTTTTTCTTCTGATGTCACTAATGTCGTCGCATTGGCTGTTCCCGGGGCATCACGACCCCCCACGGACTGGAAGGCAATCCGCGAAAAAGAAAAAATGGAACGCCGTCAATTATTTTGTTCTCACTGTGAAATCCATGGCCATGATATTAACCATTGCTTTATTAAAGAAAACAAATTTCTGGATTGGTGGGGAAGTCGGCCTCGTACGCTAGCAGAACTTCGTCGCAAAAAGGGTGGTGGGGCAGGCCCGACACCAAGCGGGTCAGGCTCTAACTCTCACGGTGACTCTCTTGTTCATGCTAATGTGGCTCATACACTTGCTTCCTCGGATCGGTTATCTGGTACGTGTATTTCTTGGATTATAGACACTGGCGCCTCTAATCATGTCACAGGTGATATATCTTTATTTACGGACACCATGGTTATTCCTCCACGGGCGGTGGGTTTGCCTAATGGAAAACGCGTTATGGCTTCCAAAATGGGGACCGTATGTATTAACAATAAAATAACTCTTCGTCGGGTTTTATTCGTTCCTCATTTAACTTGTAATTTGCTCTCTGTCTCGCAATTGACAGCTGATTACGATTGTGTTTTACAATTTACTAAAGACCGGTGTCTCATATAGGACCGTTCTACGAGGATGATGATTGGAGCCGGTGAACTAAATGATGGACTGTTTTTGCTTTCTTCAATAAATTCATTCACTTCGGTGAATTTGGCTGACACGGCAGGAGGGTATACCTTGTGGCATCGTCGGCGCGGTCACCCACGGGATCATGCGGTTAAATTTATTCCTTTAGCTCGTACTATTTCATTTGATAATAGTGTGGTGTGTGATGTATGCCACCTTCCCAAACAAACTCGCTCTAGTTTTCATTCCAGTGATAACATTGCTTCGGATATTTTTCAATTAATTCATTGTGATCTTTGGGGGCCTTACCGCACTCCTTCTACTTGTGGCGCCAAGCATTTTTTGACTATTGTGGATGATCATTCCCGTTATGTCTGGGTATATTTATTGCTTGCTAAAACAGAGGTTACGAGTTTATTTATGCATTTTTTATCGATGGTTAAGACCCAATTTTCTAAGCAAGTGAAGGTGGTACGCAGCGATAATGGGAATGAATTTAATCATATGGTTGAATATTTTTTGCAGAATGGTATACAATTTCAAACCTCTTGTGTCGGCACGCCTCAACAAAATGGGCGTGTTGAACGTAAATATCGTCACATTCTTAATGTGGCACGGGCTTTATTATTTCAAGGTCATCTTCCCAATAAATTTTGGGGTGAATGTGTCCTTACAGCTGCCTACTTAATTAATCGTACACCTTCGACCATTCTTCATCACAAAACTCCATATGAAATTTTGTTTGGCGTTCAACCTTCTTATACGAATTTGTGGGTATTCGGCTGCCTCTGTTTTGTTCATAATCAGAAAACTAATGGAGATAAATTTGAACCACGGAGTCGGAAGTGTATTTTCCTAGGTTATCCTTATAATAAGAAAGGATGGCGAGTATACGACATTGATTCCGACACCATTCTTGTCTCTTGTGATGTGGTCTTTTATGAGGATTCCTTTCCATTTGCTGAAAAATAAGACTTGGCTGATCAAATGGACCTTCCTATTTTAGAGCCTGATGATCAAATGGACCCTCCTACTGTCGAGCATCCCATACCCACGGCTGTTGAGGAGCCTTCCACTACCGAGCCTGGTGAACGGAACCCCGAGTCCTCTGGCAACGATAATAACCCGACCAGTAACGTGCAGCATGACACCGAAGCTCCCGAAGCTATTATCGAGCCCTCTGTTAATCTAGGCCGAGGTCATACGCTCAAATTTCCAAATTCTCGTTTGCGCGGTTATGTTCTCGACACAACAAATAGTCCATCTTCGTCAAGTTCACCGGATTCTCCTTCATCGCCCTCAGGTACTCCTTATGCATTAGCTAATTATTTAAATTGTAATAAATTTTCTAGTCGATATCGCATTTTTCTCGCAGCTATAACCGCAGGGATTGAACCTACGTCTTTTAAAATTGCGGTTCGCGATGAAGGGTGGTGTCGGGCTATGCAAGAAGAAATTGATGCTCTCGAGACTAATGGGACATGGGAGCTAGCTGACTTACCATCCGATAAGAAAGCTCTTGGCTGCCGTTGGGTTTATAAAATTAAGTATAAGTCCGATGGTTCTGTTGAACGGTTGAAAGCTCGTCTTGTCGTATTTGGAAATCACCAAGTGGAAGGACTTGACTATGGGGAAACTTTCCCCCCGGTTGTTAAGATGGTCACAATTCGTACTTTTCTCGCTGTTGCCGCCGTCAAAAATTGGGAGTTACATCAGATGGATGTCCATAACGCCTTCGTACACGGTGATTTGACTGAGGAAGTATATATGAAGCTTCCTCCGGGTTTTACTCGTGGTCATGGAGGGAAAGTATGTCGTCTAAAAAAATCCTTATACGGACTCCGCCAAGCTCCGCGTTGTTGGTTCGCTAAATTAGCTGGGGTATTACGTGAATATGGCTTCCGTCAATCCTATTCCGACTATTCTCTCTTTACTTACTTCAAGAATGAGGTACGCTTACACGTTTTAATTTATGTGGACGATCTCGTTATAGCGGGTAATGAAAGTTCGGCCATTCGTGATTTTAAGGGCTATTTAAATCGATGTTTTAAGATGAAAGATTTGGGTCCCTTGAAGTATTTCCTTGGTATTCAGGTTTTGCGAAGTATTGACGGAATTTTTCTCAACCAACGAAAATATACTGTTGATATTATTAGTGAGGCCGGGCTTTTGGGTGCCAAACCCGCCTCTACTCCAATGGTGACCGACCATCAGTTCACTACTAGTGCAAGTGCCCTCTTAAGTGATCCCGAGTGTTATCGACGTATGGTTGGTCGTCTTGTTTATTTGGCAGTCACTCGGCCTGACCTGTCCTTCTCAGTACATGTACTTTCCCAATTTCTTCAACAACCACGCGAGGCTCATATGGAAGCTGCCCTCCGTGTGGTACGCTATTTGAAAGGTAGTCCCGGTTAAGGCGTGTTGTTAAGGTCTGATAGCAAATTCACGGTGTCTGGATGGTGTGACTCCGATTGGGGCACATGTCCCTTAACTCGCCGTTTTGTAATGGGTTGGTTTGTCTTCCTCGGGGATTCTCCTATTTCTTGGAAAACGAAGAAATAACATACGGTCTCGCTCTCCTCGGCTGAAGCTGGATACAGGTCCATGGCCGCGGTTGTCTTTGAGCTCAAATGGTTGAAAGGCCTTGTTACGAGCTTGGATGTTCAGCTATCGTCTCCTATGCGGCCGTTTTGTGACAGTCAGTCCGCAATACATTTAGCTCAAAATCCTGTCTTCCACGAGCACACAAAACATATCAAAATTGACTGTCACTTTGTCCGGGATGCGATTACGGACGGGCTTGTCTCACCATCTCATGTTCCTACCACTGAACAAGTTGCTGATATTTTTACAAAGCCTTTGGCCGTCCGTCAATTCCACTATCTCTTTCGCAAACTGGGCATTCTCGACCTTTATGCTCCAGTTTGAGGGGGGGTGTTAGACGATATATTTAGGCGAGATATTTTAGCCTAATATATTGGCTTATTTGTTATTTACTTTAGTCAATATTTGCCTGACTATAAGGGAATTTGAATCATCACGGAGCTCCGTCATACCTCGCCGGAGATAGTCATAACTCCATCATTGCGGTCGAATTATTCTTCTTTTTCCCCTGCACCTTATCCCGTCACCGACAACCTTGACGCCACACTACTACACTATAATGATTTTCGGCCTAAATCAGATCTATGAGGCTCGAAAGCTTCCAATAATGTCATTAATGGAGGGTAGTTTTTCGTAAGTCTTCTTCGTATTTGACAGATTTGTGATTTCAATCACAACTTTTTTTTAAAAAGAAAGAGAGATCTATGGTGGTTGTGAGGCCCATCGGTCGAGGCAAGAATGGAATGGTAGATATTGTGCTTGATGTTTGACATAGTTGTGGACTGTGGTGGATAAATGAGAGCGTCGAGGTGGTGGATTAAAGGTAGTCGTGAGAACGACACTAGCTTGGGGAAGAGTGGGGTGGTTGGTGGTTGTGTGAAACGAGTTGTGGAGGTCGGCATGGTGTTATTCAGGGGTGTTTGGTTGTCGTGGCGGAGGTAGTAGTGTAGTGTTGGTCACGGGTGGATGGTGGTGGTGGGTGATGGTGGTTCAGTTTGTCGAATGGTTGGTTGGTTGTGACGGTGCTTGTGGCAGTGGTGGTGACGGTCAAAGGTGGCGGGAGTAGATACACAAAATAGCACTCCTAGATACACATTTTATTACTACCGGATACACATGCTATTACTACTAGATACATGTGTATCTGGTAGTATAACATGTGTATCCGGTAGTATAACATGTGTACCCGGAAGTATTATACTGTGTTTAAAGGGTGTCTTTGTCATGCTCCTTGTTGGGTTAGTGGCGAAATTGATAGTGGTTCAGTTAGGTGGTGGGTTTGGTGGGTGTGTTAGTGGTGTTGGGCAGTAGTGATTCAGGTTGTGTGGTGGATACATCAAACATGACTCCGGGTACACTTGAAAGGATAAGCTAGATGCGTGTCATACTGCCACATTGCCTAGGAATGTATCTAGCTAATCGTCGGATGCAAATTTGCAATGGGCATTTGTGCACTACTACTAATAATTTACTGTAGCAGCGAAGGCAAGGTTATTGAGCTGTGGACCGGAGTATGAGAGACTATAGGCGGAGATGGTGTGAACTGTGAGTCTGTGACGGTGTGGTTAAAGGTCGAGTTAACTGAATTACACTTAAATTTGTCAAATTTTAAGTGGATCAAATGTAACATGATCCTCGTCCATGGTTAATAAGTATCCCCTGCACTACGAAAGACTGATTGTTACACAACATTGTGATAAACGTTTATTTGGGTGATAATTGTGTGTCTAATTCATTCATCATCATTCCCTTGTATAAGGGTTACAAGATATTGTCATCCTAGAATTTAGGAAACAATCACAGGAATTTCGGGATTACAATAACCGAATATATGGGTATCATATTGTATAATATCAATTCCGATATGATACTCCTAATACCCCCCTTCAAACTAGAGCGTGTAAATCAAGAACGCCCAGTTTGCGAAGGAGAAAATCGAGTTGGACAGAACCTAAAGCTTTAGTAAAAATATCCGCGGTTTGAGAGCGCGTATCCACATAAAAAGGAGCAACAAGGCCATCATTAACAGCATCGCGAATAAAATGACAGTCGACTTCGATATGTTTCGTCCGTTCATGGAAGACCGGATTTTGAGCAAGTTGAATAGCCGACTGACTATCCGAAAAAATCTTGATAGGGCTTGAAATAGGGACTCCCAAGCTAGAGAGGGGACCCATAAGCCATTTTAATTCGCACAAAACAGCCACCATGGCACGATATTCAGCCTCATCAGAGGACAGAGAGACCGTTTGCTGTTTCTTCTTCTTCCAAGAGACGGGGGAATTACCCAAAAAAACAGCCCAGCCCGACACTGACCGACGGGTTAAGGGGCACCCCGCATAATCAGAATCGCACCATCCGGATATGGAAAGATCACTATCAGATCATAGTAAAATGCCTTGACATGGTTTGCCTTTCAAATAACGAAGGACACGAAAGGCGGCATCTAAGTGTTCCTTTCGTGGTTTATTTAGAAATTGAGATAAAACAAGTACCGCATAAGCAAGATCGGGACGTGTGACTGCCAAATACACAAGACGCCCCACCAGACGCCTATAGGCCTCCACATCAGAAACAAAATCGCCTTTAGCCAAACCCAATTGATGATGTTGTTCAATAGGGGTGGCGGCAGGCTTAGCTCCTAGCAATCCAGATTCCGAGATAATATCAAGCGCGTATTTACGTTGATTAAGGAAAATTCCCTCAGAAGTACGGGCAACTTCAATACCCAAAAAATACTTTAGCGAGCTCAGGTCTTTCATATGAAAACAACTACCAAGATAAGACTTGAAAGATGCAATAGCTGTTTTATCATTTCCGACAATAAGAAGATCATCCACATAGACTAAGACGTGAATACGAACCTCGCCTTTAGCATAGCTAAAGAGTGAATAGTGGGAATAGGATTGTATAAAACCGTAGGTACGGAGAGAGGACCCAAGTTTCGCAAACCAGCAGCGAGGAGCCTGTCGTAGACCATATAAAGACTTGCGTAATCGACATACCTTCCCCTCTTTTCCTTTGCTATAACCCGGTGGTAGCCGCATGTAAAATTCGTTGGACAAATCTCCATGTAAAAAGGCATTACGGACATCCATCTGATGAAGTTCCCATTTTTTTACAGCAGCCACAGCTAGAAAAGTACGGATGGTGACCATTTTAACCACCGGAGCAAATGTATCGCCAAAATCAATTCCTTCAACTTGGTGATTACCAAATATTACAAGTCGTGCCTTATAACGTTCAATCTGACCATCGGACTTATATTTGATTTTATAGACCCAACGGCATCCGAGGGCTTTCTTATTAGGAGGGAGTTCTGTTAATTCCCGAGTATCATTATTTTCAAGAGTTGTGATCTCATCTTGCATTGCTTTGCACCATTTAGAATCAGTGATGGCGATACGGAAGGAAGGAGGTTCAACTCCTGCCGTAAGAGCTGCAAGAAAGTGACGATGGTTTGCGGAAAACTTATTACAATTGATGTAATTGGTGAGAGTATAAGGTGTACCTGAAGACGAGGATGAAGCCGAGCTGTCAGGGGAAGATGGCGTTGTGGTGGGTTCATTAGTGGTGCCAAGAACAAAGCCGCGAAGCCTGGTAGAAGGTATTTTAAGTATATGACCACGCCCACGTGGCTCCGTTTCAGCAGTATTGCCCGGTTCCTGCCTCACATCCTCGCACCCCCCAACTTCCTCATTAATGTGTGGTACAGGCTCACCAGTGTCGGGCGTACCAGGATTTGGAGTTACCCCGTCAGTCTCACCTGTGTCACCATTGATGTGTCGGCTGTACCAGTAGGTGTAGACGGAATTGTGGATAAAGACTCACCCCCCCCCCCAAGGGAAATCAGGTTGCTCAACAGAGGGTGATGTTTTAGGAGTATAGGGGAATGTTTGCTCGTGAAATTGGACATCCCGTGACACAAAAATTTCACCGGTAGCGAGGTCATAGACTTTCCAACCCTTTTTATTGTAAGGATACCCAACAAATAGACATTTACGACTGCGGGGGCAAATTTATCACCCTTAGTATGTAGGTTGTGAGCAAAACAAAGACAACCAAAAATTCGAAGATTGTCGTAGGACGAAAGTTTATTAAGAGTATTTCATATGGCGTTTTTTTGTGTAACAATAAAGAGGGAGTTCGATTAATAAGATAAGCTGCGGTCAAAACACTTTCACCCCAAAAAATAGTAGGAAGATTAGCTTGAAATAAAAGAGCGCGGGCTACATTTAAGATGTGACGATGTTTGCGCTCAACCCTCCCATTTTGTTGTGGAGTCCCGACACAAGAAGTCTGAAAAATAATCCCATTGTGTAAAAAATAATCAGCCATGAAATTAAATTCAGTCCCATTATCGGATTGAACCCGTTTAACCCGTCTATTAAATTGAGCATCCACCATAGCTAAAAAATTCATAAACACGGGAGTTACTTCCGTTTTATCATAGAGAAGGAAAACCCAAACAGCCCGAGAACAATCGTCTACTATGGTTAAAAAAAAATTCGCTCCACAAGTTGAGTGAGTACGATAAGGACCCCATAAATCACAATAAAGTAATTCAAAAATGTCCGTGGCATTATTAGTATTTAATTGAAAACTAGAACGACACTGTTTAGCTAAATGACAGATGTCACAAACGCTATCAACGGGAATAGAAAAATTACTAATATTGGGCAATAAATGAACAATTTTATTGGAAGGGTGTCCAAGACGCTTATGCCATAAGTCAAAGGAAGCCGCAGCGCTCACCCTATGAACCGATGATCGTCCCACCACACGCAGATAATAGAGGCCATCCCTGAGCTCACCGACTCCAATCCTCGTCTTCAATGAAGGGGCCTGAATATGACAAGAATTGTTAGTAAAGCTCACGGCACAACCAGTAGCAGCGACAAGTTGGGAGACGGATAGTAAATTGCAAGTAATACTTGGGACATATAAAACATTAGTATGTTGTAAGGAATTATTTAACCAAACAGTCCCTGTTAATTTGGACAAAACTGAATGCCCATTTGGAAGGGTAATAGGGCGAGGAGAAATAGAACGGGAGTCTGACAGCCAAGTAACGTCACCTGTGACATGGTGTGACGCCCCGGTATCAATAATCCAATCAGGGGACATACCAGAGAAACGGTCTGAAGCAGGTTCAGAGATTAACATGTTGGCACGAGCAGAGGAGGAAGACGATGCTGTAGAACCAGACCGTGCACGAGCCCGAGCTTGAACCTCTTCAACCGTGCGAGGACGGTCACCCCACCAGTCAGGGAACTTTTGAGTCCGAATAAAACAAGCAGAAATCTCATGACCCGTCCCTATACAGTGGCTGCTAACCAATTTTTTTCGCTCCTGCAGCTCCAAATCACGGAGAACGCGCCAGTCAGTCTTAGAGGAAGAGGGGACAGACGAAGCACCAGGCCGGACAGCAAAGGTCATAACATCAGTAGGGTCAACAGTAGTCGTACTACCCAAACAAAGCCTCTCCTCTTGAAGGGCCAACTGAAATGCGCGAGTAAGAGTGGGCAAAGGATCAAGCGATAAAAGTTGAGAACGGAGATTACCGTACAGAGAACGATCCAACCCCATAAGAAATTTGTGAAGCCATTCAGAGTCTTGTCGGGCGAGAGCATCTTTGGTGATCCCACACAAGCAGCGTCCACAAGTGCAGGCAAATGGAGGTTCATGACAGGTGATAACATCCCATAAAGCTTTCAACTGGCCAAAATAAGTTGTAGCTGTCGTACCTTTTGCTTGGCTGCAGTCATGAAGTTGGGATTTCAGGGAATGAATTTTTGAGCCGTCAACCGTGGATAATCGTTCAGCGAGATCATCCTACAGCAGGCGTGCATCCTCGAAATAGGAGATGCTACTTTTGATTGAGGGATCAATTGAATGCATAATACATTGAAAAATAGTACATTGAACAACATCCCATTGATCAAGCAAAAATTGATCTCTCGGTTTGGAGATGGATCCGTCACAAAAGCCGAATTTTTATTTTGATTTGAGCGACATTCGAGCGGACCGACTCCATTCCTCATAATTGTCGGTACCGAGTTTAACATGGGCAATGGATTGATTGGGTATATCGTGGCTCCCAAGAAAATAGGGAGAAAGGGGATCAATTGTTTTTGGTGGATCTGGTGTGACAGAGGAAGTGTCTTTCGTCATGATCAAGTGGAAGGATCAAACAGAAAGCAGACGGAAGAATGAAAAAATTTAAGATGGAACGGAAAACCTTGAACCTGATACCATGATAAACGTTTATTTGGGTGATAATTGTGTGTCTAATTCATTCATCATCATTCCCTTATATAAGGGTTACAAGATATTGTCATCCTAGAATTTAGGAAACAATCACAAGAATTTCGGGATTACAATAACCGAAGATATGGGTATCATATCGTATAATATTAATTCTGATATGATACTCCTAATACATTGTCCATTTGTTATTAGCGCGTACAAACACTTTTTAACATCTCCGGTACTGAGTAGCTCCTCTTTCCGGTTATTATTTGTTACCTTTTAACTAAAATACAATCTAACAAAGAATAAAAGATGTAGATTTAATAATTGAGACAGATGCAATACTTGTTTGAGGTGCTTAACTATCTCTGTCGTTTCACTCCTTACGTATTTCTTTTTTTGTCAGTAGCTGCCAATTATTTCTTCTTTTGTGACGATAAAATGGATCATAGGACAAGCAGATACATTGACCCTTGTAAATTTGATGTAGTGGTATGCCCGAATGTAACTTGGCCTGAATGATAGAGTTCTTTTAGAGGCTCAAGGTCAAACAACTAGAGGCATTCAGGCAAGGCCATTGATATGGAAGATATCAAATTTCATCAGTATGTCTCATTGTTTCATTTGATAATGGTTTGCTGATTTTTCTGGGACTGCGTCATTGAAGATGCTCATAAAAAAAATGACATTTTAGTAATAGTCTTTTCAGTCTGTTTTTTCGACATTATAAGTTATAACGGCCATCGGATCCAAAGGTTACACTTGAAAGGATAGGTTAGATGCGTGCCACAGTGCCATAGGATACATATACAACATTATATCATAGATCGTCGATGATATTGGTATTGAGTACCACTAGATACATTCGTTTAAGTTGCTAGATACATACCTCTAACTAGCTAGATACATACCTCTAGCTAGCTAGATACATTCCTTTAAATTGCTTGATACATACCTCTAATTAGCTAGATACATTATTTTAAGTTGTTATATACATACCTCTACTCCTCTAGTTAAGGATACCCGTCTCCCAATTATGATTGTATTGGAAATTGAATTTTATATACCATTTCAAGAAAGGGAAACAAGGAACTCAACCGGATGCCGTCTTCCTTTGCTGGAAAACAACTGCAAAAATGGATACGCCAACATCGATGCTAAAGGCAGTCAAGACAGCAAGAGACATCGTTGTCTTATGGTACTTCATCCTGTCTAAGTTGTACATGTGTTGCATTAAAATAGAATGACCCATCATGACAGTATCCACCAATTTTCATTCCGCTCGAGTGGAATTCTCTGCACATTCGACGCATTTAAATTTACATTATGAAACTTCATAAACACCTCACTTCTTATACACGAGAATTAAGATTCTTTTCCAGTAGCGGAAGAAGTAGAATAATCCTCGGTTGTAAACCAGGTGGTATGGTCATCCGCTGGCATAGCTAGAAGTTTCGTGCTAATAGCTTCACCTAAGCTAATAATAAAAAGAAACAATTAAGAATTAAAAAGGCGAAAGCAAAAGTCAAACGTACACCAGCCCAAGACAGGAAAAAATTAAGCAAAAGGCAAATTTACGATAAAGAGAGCCATGAAGGCAGCAATAAACATGTCTAGAAACACCGCTAAATAAATCCGAAAACGTGCAGAATGCTCAACCAATGATATAACAGGATCGGAGGAAAAGTTAGGTTCAATATGTGTGTGAAGGCCTAATATCCATGAAAATTAGTAAATGTATCATAATATCAATGGAATATCTTTATACCTTAATTCTGATCAGCTGCAATACTAAGTACCCTGTAAAACTATAATGAAAACGAGTCACACTCTAAAACAATACGAGATATTCCCTTGAATACTTAGATCATTGCAAGACGATCCATACCCGAGACTAGTGCAATCGCCATTTTCACAAGCGTAGCTTACACTGAATGCAATCTGGGGATCATTCAAATTAGCTGATGGAGACATGACACGCCATTTTTTGTCAAGGTATTCAACACCTTTAGCTGCCACAAGATATCCCACTTTTGTGAGTCCAAGGTTGAGCTGGTACTTTGGTGTTCTGTCATTGTAGAATACCCCCCAATGCCTCTCAAAGCTGCCTGGTAGTGTACTCTTGTCGTCCTCGTCAACAAGGCTGAAAAGGTAAGCGTCAATGGGGCCGCTCGGCTCATAGGCGTACCTGTGATTACAATTCGAACAATGTCGCTTTAAACTGCATAAGTAGATGAGAAATAGAGGTGATTTATACAAGTTGATTAATACCTTTGCCTGCAGAGATATGATTAACAAAACGTTGGTTGAATCACCGAGCATTGGTAGGGTTAGCATTCCTATCTCTGTCTAAATTATTATTTTTAAGAGCGAGAAAAGCATACTGATATACGGAGTACTACTACAAAATAGTTATGCTTCAATCATTTCATTGGTTATTCATACTTTCTTAAAAGATTATCCTGCCATCACAATAAACTCAATCAGTTAGCATCTCCAAAAGTAGCCTCAAGGAGCTCGACTTATTCTATATTGATTATACCTTTGTAATCTCATTCAAGTAACAAAATACATGTCAACTTGAATCAAATAACTAGTTAACTTGAACAAAAGCATGAATTATATAGCAGCTTAAATGGCATCAGTGCATCACATGATTAAAAACACAAACAAATAATTAATCTCCCATATAAAAGAAAACGCCTTTTTAGATTGTTATATGCATGCTTTTACCTTGCTAGATAGATATCTCTCATAAGCTAGATACACTCTTTTAGATTGCTAGATACACATCTCTAGCAAGCTAGATACACCCTTATACCTTACTAGATACACTTCTTTACCTCGCTAGATACACGTATTTGACAAGCTATTTTATATTGACATTAGATATAATATACTCTTGATTAAAAGCAACATATTTTTACATGTTAAATTCTCATTGTTGAACATGGTCCCCTGATAAGTACTAGTGCCTCCTCTATTTGTCTCTTAGTATTCATTTAAATGGATTGCATAGCAGGAAGATGAATTAGATGATAGTGTCGACATTAAACTGACTCACTTAGGGACTGTTGTTGGATTAGCTGCACTATCAAAATTCTCAACTGATTGTCCAAACAATCAGGTTCATCAAATTAGTTATTGGGTTTCAAATTTATATGCACTTGTGCAACTATGTGGTACATTTTACTCTTACCAAAACTTCATGCTTCATAAAATTCATGTATCCTGTGTATTTGTTGGTGCATTGATATTAAATGTAGTGGCAGAAGTAAGATCTGTTATTATGATATAAGGAAAACCCGATAGAATCCGAAAATTTTTAACTGAAATGAACGAATAATGATATAAGGAAAACCTGATGGAATTAACTGAAAGGAAGGAATTCTTACTACAAATTTGTCTTCTTCAATGGCCTCTTTGAGTTCTGACCAAAAGTGCAGCAGCCTGTCATCCGGATGTCATGCCTTCTGAATAGGACATGTATCCAGAGTAATATGTAAGATTGTAAGCGTATCTAGAAGTACTATTCTATGTATCCACATACCATCACTATTGAATCCATGACCCATCGCTACACATGACTAGTCCACGGTCCACCAGACCACCACCGCCTCGGTATTCCGCAAAGTATCACACATTGAAAGCATACACAGACAATCATTTAAATAAAATACCTAGAAACCAGCACAATAACTGAGCTGAGCACCCAAATAGACTGAAGCAAAACGAGGCAAAATCACTAGAAAGTATTGACAACCAGCAAAATGAAAATATATGCGTTCAATCGTACTTCACCGCATAAATGTGAATTTACAGCAATCCATTAACAACACTAAATATACTCGAAAATGAAAGCAGTAAAAAAAGGACCTGCTTAAGGTCAGATCTGGATAAGTTGGACATAGCAAAGAACTTAGTCGCATCATTTCCTATAATATGCCCATCTCCATCTACACACACAGATACAGAAACACAATTAATATCCAAATAATAATCAACTAGTAATAAACACCAAAACTCATAAAATCAAACTCAAAATTAGTCAAAATAAAAAAAAAAAAAAAAAAAAAAAAAAAAAAAAAAAGAGAAAGAAAATAGTAACTGGAATCGGCAACAGCAAACCATTGCTGATATACTTTCTGGTGTTATTTTGCATGGGTCGGAGTGAAAAACGAGGAGAAGATACAGAAGGGAGAGTGAGTAACTGGTCGCTGAAGAGTAGAGGCGCCATCGGCGGTGTTATTGAAGGTTGTCAGCTAGGTCTGGCACTCCGGTGCCACCATTATGAAGGTGTGGGTATGGGTGAAAGAGAATGGGGGATGTGGGGCCATATGGGATAGTTGAGTTTGAAAAAGCAGGAAATGTAGTCAATAACACACAATCTGTGATTTGAGTTTTTTTAACTTAGTTCGTACGGTTCGTACTGAAAAATAGGAAAGTTGAATTTTAAAAGAGTGTATCCATCACCCTAGAGGTATGTATCGAGAAACTTAAAGGCAAGGACTTGGACCATCGCAACAAGCCAGCAACACCAACATTCGACCCACCTGCTAAATCATAAATATGCAACCACCACCAATTGAATACTCCGGTCAACAAAGATGATAATGATATTCAACAATCGAGTAAGATCTGGATTTTCTGTTGATAATAATTGGTTGATAATAATTGAAGCAGAAACTCGCAAATGTCTCCTAAACCGCTTGCCATGGTGATCCCTTTTCGAGTTTGTTCTTCCATCCTTTCATCTTCATCCCGACCCATAAGCAGGCACCGTCTGCGTGCCTGCAAGACAAAATGTGCAGCAAAATGGTAAATTAGGAATTTATTTGTAGACAACCTGGTCTTCCATTATTCAGAATCTAGGATTAGTCCGTACGACAGCATTTCAGAGGCTACTTCGGGTGCTGGTCTTCCATTATTCAGAATCTAGGATTGAATCCTAAAGCATCAGCAATATTAAACAACCAAATGCTCAGAAATGCATAAAATGACATGGAAAGTTTTCAGTTTAATACCCTGATGTTTGAAATAACTTGATTTAAATACCGAGATTTTTCACGGATTTCACTCTTATTTTAGATCTTCGGTGTCATGGTGAAATCTGTCAAACATGAGGGCTTTAGAGTAGAACAAGCCTAAATCTCAATCTCATGATGACAAAAACCGAATTTCAGTGCAGACAGTAGGAGAAGACAATTACCTGGAATAAATGATTCACCTTAGCTATTTGATCAGCCTTCAAATAACCAGATTGAAATAGCTCTTGAAATAAAATCACCACCTCAGTACTGATATTATTAGGTGATAGATTTTGAATAATGATGCATAGACAACCTTCGTCAAACACAGATTTCATCCATATAGGAGGCGTCTTTGATTTTAAGACCTATCGCAACATGCACTGCAGGCCTATGATGAGTTGTTAGTGATGTCACCAGTAAAAATGAAACGGCCAAAGACATTGTTAGCTCTTCCATTATTATTCTGCACCAGTCAATATTTCTCGTAGAGATTTTAAAAGAGCGTATCCAGCGCCCTAAAGGTATGTATATAGTAATTTAAAGAAATGTATCGAGGAAGCTAATTATATGTATCTAATAGCTTCAAAAAGTGTATCAAGCAAGTTAAAAGTATGTATCTAATAATTTAAAAGAGTGTATCCAGCAAGCTAAAGTTATGTATCTACTAACTAAAAAAAATGTATCTAGCAAGTTAAAGGTATGCATCTAGTAATTTAAAGAAATGTATTTATCAATCTAAAGGTATGTATCTAACAAGTTAAAGATATGTGTATTTAGTCATTTAAATGAGTGTATCTAGCAAGGTCAAAGGATGTATCTAGTAACTTAAATGAGTATATCTAGCAATCTATCATTGTGATCTTTGTGATTCCCCTTCTATCAAATCAAACAAAGTGTGAGAATGTCTGGACATACCCAAAAAAGATTTCGTCCATATCAACCTTGCGGTTCTTTGCTTCAGTCACAGCACTCAACCAGCAACCCTTCAATTGCAAAAATTAAAAACATGAATCGTTGCAGAAAATAGGAGTTGGGACTTGAGCGTGAGAAGTTTATAGTGCAACCATATAATCGAACATACAAACAACCACCAATAACATAACCACCACTGTTTATTAATTGTTCAGATCTACTTGCCGTAAATCTAAGAATGAAACTCATATCCCCCGCCGTCCTTGGTCACCCTTCTCGCTCCAGAAATGGATCAACTGTGTGAGGGTAACATCGCCGGTGAGACTAGGTTCGGTGACAACAGAATCAGTTGGTGGTGGTGTTCTCCGGTGGATAAAAGGCAGGGAAAAATGGAGGTCATGTTGACCGAAGATACGTAACAAAGAAGGAGATGCACCGACATTGGTCGCCGGCGTCATCGTATCTCGCCGGTGGCGGCGACAGCAGGTGAGGATAAATGATGAGAGAGGAGAGTGAAGAGTGGAGGGAGGTCGGGGGGAGTATGGAATAGGAAAGGAAAAGGGGTTAATTTTATAGGTGTTCACTGTTTGCGTGAAATATAGTGTAGCCTTAGTTCGTACGGTTCGTATTGAAACTTGGTTCGCAGTTCGCACGGGATCCCGCCCCTATATATATATATATATATATATATATATATATGAAGCGTTGTGGATGCCCCACGTGTCAACGCAGCTTTAAATACAAGTATTAATTACAGCTGAACATTAGATATAAACATAATAAATGCTGTATAAATCTCAGCAAAATATTAATTATAGTTTAATAAATTTTATTATAAAATTTTATTAAATAATTACGGTGATTTCATTCTAAATTTATTAAAAAATTATTTTGATAAAAATTCTAAAATGTAAATAATTACGTTCATTGCGAAAAATGCTTCAAATTAAGTATAATTTTTATTATATTTATTGAAATATTTTTTTTCTGTAGAGATGATTAAAGTGAGTGTCTCATAATGTTTTATGTTTATGTAAAATGACATTTTGAGAAAGTTATAAGACTTAGACCATTAAATCCTAAGAAAAATATATTTGGAAGAGTCATTGTATTTCTTAAAAACATAACTTAAAGAAAACTATTAAGAGATAAGTTTTTATGTGGAAATGAAAAAAAATTATATTGCGAGAATTGAATACATATGAGATTTTGATAAGTTTAAATAGTATGTGTACGAGTATGTATGTACATAGTGAACGCGAGTACATTTAAATAATCAAAACAAAAGTAATGTTTATTAATTAATATAGCTTTATAAACGACATGAAAAGGTAGAAAAAATATTACATTTTTCTTTAATATATATTCAATTAAAATATGTATACGTCAAGTATAAATATTGATTATGACTAGCTAAATATTACTTTTAGTTAAATATTTTATATGTTATATTTTAAATACTTTGAAGTTAAACCTCAAAAAAATATTATTTGAGAAAGTTTAACCTATTTTATTTACAGGTAAAATCTTAAACATCATTTATATATAGTTGTTTAAAAATACAAAAAGTGCAGTTCTTATAAATATGTTTGACACATAACACATGCAAGACACAGTCAAAACGTTTGAATAAATTGAGTTTGTACTTTATATATTTTATACATAAATATCAGACGTTATACATAAAAAATGAAAAATTACATAAAATTATATTCACATCATTTTGAACAAATATTAATTGATTTGGAACATAACGCATCATGAAATGATATAATTTGATAACTTAATGTTGATTGTTGCATTATTCGAATAAATTTTATTTTAATTAATATGTTACTTGATCAGTCACAAAATAATTAATAAAACGTTGATCATGCATAATTAATTATCACTTATTAGTTTTAATTAAAATTGTATGTATTTTATTTTAAAACATTGAAGTTTAAGCTAAAAAAATAAATTTGAGAAAAATTAATATATTTTTATTTATAAATAAAAATATTAAAGGTCATATATAAATTATTTTATTCTTCTTCAATTATAATAATTAAATTTTAAAACAAGCATACTACCTAGTTAGAACTGAAATTAAGTCCAAAAGAAGAGGGTCTTAGTATAGATTTGACCCGTTTTAATTAAGACGAATAATAACCGTCTTCAATGAGAAATTGTGTTAAATTTTAGGTGAATATATAGTATATAATTTTTTTTTTTCAAAATTAAGAGGAAAAAAAGTTGAACATATTGACGACAAATTTTGATTGAATCCGTAAATACGTACAACTGCACCTTAACTTAGGTCGATGCACCCATAAAAAGTCAGTAGATATTTTGACAGTTAACTTGCTTAACTAGGTAAATTATATCATGCTCCCATGAGTATAGAGCAGGATACTCCCATAGAAGTTATAGGAAAATAAAAAATAAAAAAAATAACTGCCCAATACATGTTTTCAATACATGTTTCATTGTACGTTTCTTCTTATTTTCCAAATTACTTAATTTATCAACTTTAAAATCATGTCAAATTCATTAAGTTCATAGTTTTCAGCTAGTCATATTCAAAATTTTCAAGTTTATATTTCATAATCATCAAATTAAGCACCATATTCACTAGGGCAGAGTACGGATCGGGTATTTGATCCAAAGTGCTAGTTCGGATCGGATATCCATATTAGAAATCTTGAAGTTAGATATCCAATATCCAAACCAAATGTTTCGGATATCCAAAATAATCGGATCGGATGCGGATATCCATACTTTTGTATTTACTTTTAAATTAAGTTTGAAACACGATTATATTCATAATCTTACATGATGATTTTCTTTAGTATTCTTACTCCAATGTTCTCGTCATAAAATTTAAGTACCACTTAGATATTTCTCTAATATTTTAAACATTACTTAAGTTGTTGAACCAAACAAAATTTTATTTCTCGAAATTATACTAGAAAACTATAGTTTCGGATCGGATCGGATATCCAAATGTTTTAATTTTAATATCCATATCCAAACCAAAACCAAAGATTTCGGATCAGATATCCAAACCAAACTTAACTTTCGGATCGGATATCCAAAAATTCGGATCAGATTCGAATCGGATATCGGATTAGTTTGGACAATCGGATTTTGTGCTCAGCCCTAATATTCACTAAACTCAAAGTGAATATAATAGGGTCATAGTGTGAATATGACTCATATTCATTAAATTACACAATGATATTCATTAAACTCAAAATGAATATAGTTGAGTCAGATGGTGAATACGACACTACATAATGCATATTCAACAAATTACATTATCATATTCACTAAATTCAAAATCAATATATAATAACTCATATGGTGAATATCATAATACATAATACATAAGCGTTAATAAATTACACTATCATGTTCACTACATTGAAAATGAATATAATATCGTCATATGATGAATATCACACTAGATAAGAGATATTCATCAAACTAAATTACCATATTCACTAAATTGAGTGAATATGATAGTTCTATATGATGAATCACACCCTCGAAATCACAAATCTAACAACGAATAATGAGGGATAAAAAATAAAAATAAAAATTCAATTCAATTAATACACTTACCTGATAAGTTAGTAGCTAATCATTCAAAACACAAATCTATGATTACAAAACCAATAGATTGGATGGAAAATTAAATTTTATGTATAATTCTTTTGATAGGTTTGGAAGATCGATCTAGGTTTGAAATGGGGAAGGAGAGTTTATGTTAAACGTAAAACACTAAAACTGATAACTGCTTAAGAAGGTGGGTTTTTATCTTTTAATTTTTGTTTATTTTATTTTTTTAATAAATAATGGGAGTAGAAAGCACCGTACACTTGGGTGTAGGATATAAGGATTGAGAATTAACTTTTTTTTTAGCTCCTCAAACCCACTAACTCCCCACAAGCTTCTCGTCCACGAGCACTCTACTAAAGCATGGATTTCTGTCTCCTCCTCCGCCCCACATAAGCCACACACTGCATCATTGCAACAATGGCGCCTGTGCAAGTTCGATTTCACTGCTAACATCCCATTACACGCCCTCCACACGAAATGGGTAAGCTTTGGCGGAACTCTCAGACCCCACACCACTTTCCACCATCCCTCCCCTGTTCCATCATCAGCCTGCTCCTCCCCCGATCCCGCCAAGCTCATACCCAACCAATACCCCGACCGAACTGTGTATTCTCCATTTCTAGACGGCCACCAATACAATATATCACCAGGCATCCGCTTACTTAGTGGTATTTTGAGCACCATCTTAACCTCATCTTCCAGCAGCACCGAATTGAGAACGTCCTCCTTCCACGACCCCGTTTCAGCATCTATGAATTCCATAACCCTCATCGATGGATCCGCCTCGATATTTGGTGAAGGTACACGTCCCCCTCTCTCACCAGGCGGCCATAAGTCCTCCCACACTTTCACGAAGTGGCCATTCCCAATTCTCCACCTTAATCCCTCCAAAAGCAGCGACTTCGCCCCCCATAAACTCCTCCACACAAAGCTTGGGTCATGCCCCCTCCGTGCCTCCAATACCGAGCTGTGCTTAAAGTATCGAGCTTTTACCATGCGAGCAGCCAGTGACTTAGGATTCGGTACAAGACGCCAGACCTGTTTTGCAAGAAGCACCTGGTTAAAAACCCGTAAATCCCTAAATCCCATACCTCCCATAGCTTTCGGTTTACATAATCTTTCCCATCGCCACCAATGAATTTTCCTCTTACTCTCCGTTGATCCCCACCAAAACCGTGCCATCACCGCGTGCATTTCATCAATAAGTCCCTCCGGGATAGCAAAAAGACTCATCATATATGTCGGGATGGCCCGCACCACGGATTTGATGAGAACTTCCTTACCTAGCTTCGATAACATACGCTCCTTCCATCCCTGTACCTTCTTCCACACCCGTTCTTTCAAACAAGCGAAAATGTATTTCTTAGACCTCCCTACTATCGTAGGTAAACCTAAGTATTTCTCGTGCCGCTCGACACTACGAACTCCCAATGCAGCTAATAGCCTTTCTTTGACCGATGATAGGACCTTCTTGCTAAAGACCACCTCCGATTTAGAGTAGTTAATTTTCTGTCCCGACGCTCTTTCATACTTGCTGATAATGTCAGCTATCATTGAGCATTCTCTCATATTTGCTCTCGCAAAAAGAATACTATCATCTGCAAAGAAAAGGTGTGAAATTCTCGGAGCTCCTCTGCATATACGCGCCCCATGTATCTTCCCCAACGACGCAGTCTCCTTAATTTGATACGAGAAAGCATCTGCACATAAGAGAAATAAATACGGAGAAATAGGGCCCCCCTGACGAAGCCCTCTACTTGGTCTCACCACACCCGTCGGCTTACCATTGATAAGGAAGGAATGTGCAACCGTGGTTACACACGCCATAACCTTATTCCTCCACCCATCAGAAAACCCCATCTTCCTCATGACCTCCTCAAGAAACACCCATTCCACCATGTCGTATGCTTTACTCATATCCAGTTTCAGCGCAATACTTCCACATTTCCCCTCTCCCCCCCGCTTCATAGCATGAAAAATTTTGAAAGCAATGAGGGCATTATCGGTAATAAGTCTTCCGGGGGTAAAAGCGCTTTGGTTCTCCGAAATTATCCCATTCAACAGGGGTTTAAGTCGATTAGCCAAGGTCTTAGAGATGAGTTTGTACACAACATTGCAAAGGCTAATAGGGCGGTACTCCGTAATTTTCTTAGGTGCATTACACTTGGGGATTAAAACTACATTTGTTCTGTTAATTTGGTTGATATCCCCTCCCCCATCCCACCAACTACGAACAAACGTACATAGATCCGTACCAACGACATCCCAATATTTCTGGTAAAATAATGCATGCATACCGTCAGGACCCGGCGCTTTATGTGGATGCATACCGAAAAGGGCATCTTGAATCTCCTCATCTTGAATAGGTTTGTCGAGGTTTTCGTTCATCATCTCCGTTACCACCCGCGGAATGCAGTCCAGTACCTCCTCCAAATGTGACGGATAACTCGTCCTGAACAGCCCATCAAAATAACCCTCAACAACCTTCGTAATCTCCTCATCCCCGGTGCACCAGCTCCCCCCGTCGTCTTCAATTCCCTCGATGGTATTTCTCTTCTTGCGCTGTTTTGCCTTGTGATGGAAGTAACTTGTGTTCTTATCCCCGTCACGCAGTTCACACTTCCGTGCCCACTTCCCTTACAATATCCCTGCACTTACTCAACATATCAGCTGACGGTGGTTGCCGCTGCCAATACTCCAAGTCTTCCTCTCTCTCCCTTATACTTCTTTTCACATCACCAAACCGCCTTTTCGCCCAGTCAGTTAGCTTCGCCGCACAGATGCTCACCTTAGCAGGAACACTCTCCCCAAACCCCTCCTCCCATGCCTCCCTCACAACTCCTCTACACTGCTCATCCGCCACCCAAAAAGGTTCGAATTTGAAACCTCGTCGTCCACGGTTTCTAGGCTGCCCCATCCCTTCTTGAATAATAATTGCGGCATGATCCGACGAATATATAGGATAATGCGGTACAAACGCATTAGGGAACATGTGACTCCACTCCATAGTCGCTAAAGCTCTGTCCAGTCTCTCCCTCACAATCGTCTCGGTCTCCCGTCCCCGTTGCCATGTGAAGACATTACCCCTATACCCCAGGTCATGTAGAGCACAGTCGTCAATAGCTTCCCTAAACGCATCCATCTGTCTCTCGCTCCGAACCGCACCCCCATCTTTCTCCTGGGCACTCAAAATTTCATTAAAGTCGCCAAATAACACGATAGGGACCCGACTATTCTCACATATGCTCCTCATGAGATCCCAAGTTTTGTGTTTATTGCTCGTTTCCGGCCATCCATACACCCCTGCAGCCTGCCACACCGGAGTTTTGTTGGCATCAAGAACCTCCACGAGAATGTGATTTTTATTATATGATATTAAATTAACATCCACATCCCTCCACCATAAACCAGTCCCACCCGACCTACCTCTACTACTTACACAAACGCTTGAACTAAAACCACAGCTATTTCGAATTTTCTCCAACTCTCTCGCACTGATCATTGTCTCCATAACGAAGACAATGTTTGGGCTCTCCCTCCAACACTGATCCCGGAGGGAGCTAACTGTCAAGGGATTGCCCAACCCTTGACAGTTCCAGCTTAATATTTTCATTGCTCTTCGCGGTGCTGGTCTCCGCCAGTCACCGCTACTTTCGATAAGGTATCATCATCACACTCTCGACTACACCTTTTCTTCCTTGCTATACACTCCTCGTCCATGGCCTCATTCCATATGACTCCTCCACCACCTCTCTTACACCCTACACCAGCAGCTTTTCCGTCACACTCTACCCCATCTTTCTTCCTCTCAACCTTCTCCCTCCTGATTTTAATATATTTCCTAGCCACAACTCGACTATCAGTGCCCCCCGCTCTCCTTTCGTCTCGTTTCAGCTCCATGTCATTGCCCCCACCCAGATTCCTCGACATCACACCCCCCGGCTCTGTCCTCTTCACCAACTCCTCCTCCTGCTCACCCCTTCTCCCCTGAACCTTTCCATTGCTCCTAAGCCTTATCCCACGCAGCAGCTCCACCATCCTATCTACTTCCTCCTCCTCTCCCCTGGTAGCTTCTTCCATATCAAAGGACAACTTCTTAGCGCAGCTCCCATTCCCTCCCTCACCTTCATCCGGCCTTCTTACCACCCGCCATGGCGACGCTTTCAGCCAGTCCCCATACTTCCTATCCTCCCCTATTGGTCCTTTCCTTTCCCCGCAATCCTTCTCTCCGTGACCCAACCTTCCACACACATAGCAGAACAGAGGTAACCCTTCATAACTTAGTCTGACTGTCCAAACCTTTCCCCCTCTCCCCCTGAGGTTAATCTTGTCCAGCAGTGGTTTACGAACGTCAACAATAACCCTAATGCGCATCGACCTATTGATCTCCGGGTTAACAGAATTATCAACGTCCACAAATGTACCCACCGTATTTCCAATATTGATTGCGTTTTCCACATTTAGTCGACCAACAATTGGCAAATTATAGACACGAACCCAGGTGGGGGAGAATAATAAAGGTACCTCAGTTGGGATCGCATCCTCCCGAAGATCTGCCAGTAGAAGCACATGCCTCTCAAAATGCCATGGCTGCTCCTCTAGTACACGCTTTTTGTCCGCCTCACAATTAAATTTGAAAACCACCAATTTCTTCTGTTTATCGATCACTTCTCCTGTAACTACCTCCTTCGTTTTCCAAGCCCTAATCATTGTGTCGATTAGGGCTTTCTGATTTATGTTTCGCTCCGTCCACAACCTCCCCACAACGCATAATCCATGCTTTTCTCCACCCTCTTCCGCCTATCCAACCCAATCGAGAACCGCCTCTCTTTTCTCACCACCCTCCTCCTCATCCTCTTCAAAAAGACTATTAATATTTAGGTTATTTTGTAGAGTTTGCATTGCCATTATGTAAAGAAAACGACAAGAGAATAAAGGACCTTGAAAGATGCGAAAATAATAATTGAAAGCCTGTCAATCAGGGGCAAACCTAGATGTAACATTTTCCTTCACATATTGTTCTCTAATTAACCGTTTAGTCAAAGATTTGGCCGGAATGCACTAAGATTAAAATTCGATTAACTAACTTATCATAATAATAGTTCACGGGCTTGGATTTCTCTCTATCTCTATCATACTCGACCTTGCCTCTTATAGTCTTATTCGACACAGAAAGAAAAAAAAATTAAAGTATATTTTAGATGAGGAATTTAAATTAACAATGGTAGATTGTGGATGAAGATTTTAAGTTAATGATGGTAGATTGTTTCATTTTTCTTTCGGAAAATTCACGCGGTACCCTTGGAGTTTAGAAAGGGACGATTTTTTTTCAAATCGATCATCTTTCCGAAAACTACGATTTGGAAAAAAAAAACTGTCGTATTTAGATCACCTCTAGGAGTTGTGAAGAAATAGTCAACCCAGAATATGCACATGTAAAGTTGTCCCACATTTATGAAAAAAGAAAGAGTTATCTACTTTATAAACCAAACAGGAGTTAGTTACGGCATCTAACATCTTAACATTTTTTTGGATAAAAGAATTGGATATTTCGTGCAAAATGTATATCGCGTGAATTTTCCGTGTTTCTTTGAATCAACGACGGCCGGAGGTTTGTCCGGCTAGAGACGAGCCTCGAAAAATTGGACCCGTGCGGCAATGGAGTCAAGTCCGTTATTTTGGGCAGGTCTAGTCTACTACAGTACATAGTTGGTCACTTGGTCCTCATGATTTCATGAGTATCCAGTTTATAATGTGTGGATAATGCTATTGAGAGACTCTCTCATAAGTTTTTGTGTTCTTCTTCTACGTTATGCTCCTTCCACATCCTATCTATTAAAGCAACAACCACAGTGCTGAGTTGTCACACTGTGGTTTGAAACTACATATTTTTATTTTTTTAAATCACTACAAGAAATCTGCTCTCGGGCGACTGAATTACGCGACAGAAAATAGTCGCTAAATGCTCTCGGGTGACTACAATCAGTCGCCAAGGGGTCGTCGCAACGCTTAATCGCCTAAATTCACTCGGGCGACGGATTTCAGTCGCTAAAATGGCGACGGATAAACGTGTAGTCGCCAAATTAGCGACCAAAAATAGCGACGGAAAGTAGTCGCAAAAATGACGACGGGTACCTGTTAGTCGCCAAAATGGCGACGGATTTCAGTCGCTATTTTGGTCGCTAGATTGGCGGCGCATGTGTATCTGTCGCCAAATTCGTCGCTATGTTGCAAAAACTGAAAAATATGATCAGGGGGTTTGCGACGGGGGTGGTCGCTATTTTGGTCGCCAATTTGGCGACGGACCATTGTAGTCGCCATTTTAGCGACTGATTTCGATCGCTAATGAGCCGATTTCAGTCGCTATTTTGGTATTGATTGGACCTAAAATTTTCATTTAGCTCGAGCAAAATTGCTACAATTTGAACCTGCAATTAAAATTACAACACAACAGCATACACAACGCACATGATGGCCAACAACGTCACATTTCATACAAATGAAATCCGAATTCAAGTTATTACAACCAACGCAACAAGATGGTTCGTGTCCAAGTCTAACTAAACAAAGGATAAAAAAGGCTCATAAATCTAACTAAAACATCCGACAAGTAAAAGGATAAACAACCAACAACTGAGTCAATGACACGGCAAAGCAGATCCCGCTCCACTACCACCTCCTCCGGAAGGATCTTTAGGGTCTTGGTTTTGTGGACGCCATCCCGGGTTGCAAGACGAGAAATAAGTGGTCATCAACTCCATTTGCTCCTTCATTCTCTTCACCTCTTCATCCCTTGTGGCCTCCCTTGCTTCCCTTGCTTCCCTTTCCGCCTTCCTTTCTTCTCTTTTGGTCTCAAGTGTAGTTTGAAGTTAAGACACGATACTCGGCATATATGTTTGGCTTTGAGGGGTTCCCGAAGTAGGTCGGTCATAGAAGAGTTCTCCTGCCGTTCCGGTTCCATACACCCCCTCCCCCTATTGAAGCCATCCACTAAATCAAGCCAAAGCTCATTATCGGAGATGTCGGGATTCCTCTCTTTCCGAAGTCGAAATTTAGCCTAAAAAATTAAAGCGTTAATGATTATATGTTATATTTGTATAACAATATATATGTAATCAAAACATTTGAAAGGAATTGTATTATATACTTACATATAAATTGGCGTTCTTCTTCGAATTCCACACCCTTTTCCCCTTAGCTCCTTCTTTCGTATGCGTCTCATAGAAAAGCTCCGGAACCGTAGGCATCTTACCCTTATTCTTGGCCGCCTTCCGAAAATAAAAAAAAAGGTTAAATTATAAAGACTACTTAATACTTTAAATGTAATCTCAAACATAATCTAACTTATATATAAAATTAAATATACGACGTACATTTGACATTGCTCGGTCATAGAATGATTGAGAACCTCCGTAATGCGTAGCATCAATGTGGGCATCCTTCTTCCCTCCCCTTTTATTAATCGTTGCTCGAGCCGACTTCTCCTTAAATTCGGGGGTATCTCTCTTCTCCATCAGTTCTTTATATGCGATTCCTATAAAAATTTTTTTTTGTCAAATATTAGTATTTAATTAAATAGATAACAAATGACGATAATTTAACTAATTAAATACAACCACCAAAAGTAACTAAATACCTTCCATAAACTGAGGGGGTTTCTTCCTTTTAGAAACCTTATACATGTTATCTCTTAGCCTCTTTTTGCCGATGTAATTGTATCTCTCCCAAACGGCACGCTCTTGTTCCTTAGGCCAATGAAAGTTTTGCTAGACGTAAAAAAAAAATCGTTAGAAAACACAAATCACTAATTAATTAGAATACATTTACGAAAATTATTTAAAAATATATATACCCGGAAGTTATTGAACCATCCCTCCTTCTCTTCTTCGCTTGCATCTGACCAACAAGTAATACCCCTGGTCATCTTTTACTGAGTGCTAGCAGTGACTCCCTGAACTACATACTTGGAATTAAACCTGAAATTATACATGTTAAATAAGAATTAAAAATGTTCATATTAAAAATAAATCAACTACTAATAAAAAAAATAAATAAAGAGAAATTCTTACCAAAGACCCCTAATGTCAATAATGATCTTGCTATCCTCGGTGTATGTAACAGGGATCCCATGCTCGACCTCCTCCTCCTCCTCCTCAGTGTCATCCTCTATGGACTGCTCGACCTCAGTGGTCTCCTCCTCCTCCTCCTCCTCCTGCTGCGTACTACGGCCCTCACTACCTCCGCCTCGCTGTCTACCACCACGACCACGTGCCATTATACAACTACAAATTCAACAAATAAAATTGTTAGAAAGTGTTAATTAAAATTAAATAAAACGAAATAATATAACATATATAAATATATATATATATATATATATATATATATATATATATATATATATATATATATATAACATAAAAAATGGCTAGGAAACACAATAATAAATAAATTGATAACAAAAAGATGTAAAAACCTCATTATCCTAATCCTCATTGTCATCCTCATCATCATCATCCTCATCGTCATCATCGTCATCACCGTCACCCTCCTCCTTCTCCTCCTCCTCCTCCTCCTCCTCCTCCTCCTCCTCCTCCTCCTCCATCTCCATCTCCATGTGATCATCTGTCCCCTCCACATTATCTTCTTCCTCTTCTTCCAACTCCTCCCCTCCCGCTTCTTTCTCATTCTCATGAATGATTTCATCATCAATTGGAGATAAAACTGATTTTGATACAATTTCTTCTTGAAAAAATGTTGTATCAAATTTTGATCTAGCCTTTGTCTTATAGACCGCCCACCATTGCTTTTGATGTTTATCATTACTCGTGTTTGGATAAGAAGCAAAATACACTTGATGAGCTTGATGTGCGAGTATAAATGGGTCATAAGTCATGTATGTTCGGGTATGATTAACTTCTACGAGTTTGTAACAATCATGGACTCTCATTCCCGCTATGGAATTATCTTTCCATTCACACTTGAATAACACTGTTTTATAAGCACGTCCACGCCCATTATAGCACAACTCAAGGATATCCTCTAATATGCCGTAATATTCATTGTCATCAAGGGAGGAAATTGTAACACCATAATTGCATCTAACCTTCCTCTTCCCGTAATTCAATGTATGGAAATTGAATCCATTAACTGAATACCGATTCCAAGTATTAACTTTTCGTGAAGGACCTAAGGCTAAACTCCTTACCAAATCATCTTGGATATTGCATTCAATAACATATTTCCGAAACCATGATGGAAATTGATCCTCATGCTTATTCCAAACATCAGTCTTGCTCACATTAGGATGTTCTTTAATGAAATCGTTCACAAATTGTGTTTCATAAGGCTCTAAGATTTCACAATTAGAAAGAACGTAAAGGTGAGCACGATTATATTCTTTGTCATCCAAATATCTTGTCTCCCCACTTGATGAACACCCTTCATCATCATGAGTTTGGAAAAACTCGGGTACACTTGTGTCCACTTCATCGGCTTTATCAATATTTAAGTTCTTTGCTTTGGTTTCTATATGTTTTTCAAAGTAAAGAGAGCAAAAATTTGCAATCTCTTCCGTTAATTACGCATTGCATATAGAACCTTCAACCCGAGCCTTATTACCAATTTTTTTCTTCAAATGATTAAGAAACCTATACATGTAAATTAAAATGAAGTTACTTCTTTATTATTAGAATAAAATACATAAATGAATAATATTTATAATTAAAATACTAGTAAATTATTATTACATACCTTTCAAATGGATACATCCACCTATATTGGACGGGTCCACCAACTTTTGCTTCATAAGGCAAATGGACCGATAAATGCTCCATGGAATTAAAGAATGAAGGAGGGAAGATCATCTCAAGTTTACATAAGATAATTGGAATTTGGTCTTCAAGACGAATCATGTCATCAACCGATATAGTTGAAGAGCATAAATCTCGGAAAAATTGACTAATCTCGGTAACTGCATTCCACACGGTAGTTGGGAGGGGATATTTCAATGCAACGGGTAATAGGCGCTCCATGAAAACATGACAATCGTGGCTTTTCAACCCTTGCAACTTAAGTTTCTTAAGATCAACATAACGTTTGAAATCGGATGCATATCGATCAGGAAACTTCAACTTTCCTAATCATGGACACAATGCCTTCCTTTGAGCTTTATCAAGAGTAAAAATAGCTTTTGGCTTAGACCCATCCTTACGAATGTGTAGTTTGGGACGTTCACAAAATCTGTTCAACTCTTTTCTTTAAGCAAAAGTGTCCTTGGATTTACCTTCTACATCCATAATCGTATGAATGACTTGCTCAAAGAAATTCTCCTCTATGTGCATTACATCCAAGTTGTGCCCGAGTAACAATATATTCCAATACGGAAGGTCCCAGAAAATGCTTCTTTTAAACCAACCGCTCTTATTTTTCTTCAACTCTTTAAACTCTTCTTCAGTACCATCAACAGTAGATGGCAAATCACGTATCAATTCCCATAACTCATCCCCTGGTAGCCGATCCGGAGCATCATCAAGCACCTCTTTACCTTTAATAAAAGCTTTTTTGTTCCTTCTATTTAGATCTCTATCCGATAAGAAGGTTCTATGACAATCAAACCAACTTATTTTTTTGGAATTAGGAAGCCAAAATGCTTTACTCTTATCCATGCAACAAGGGCATGCCTTTTGTCCTGCAGTAGACCATCTAGATAGCATACCGTAGGCGGGAAAATCATTTATGGTCCATAAAAGTGACGCTCTTAGTTGAAAATTTTGCTTCAAGGACACATCATATGTTTCCACACCAACTTCCCACAAATGTTTCAACTCCTCTATCAATGGTTGTAAATAAACATCCAAATTGGCTTTTGGGTTACTAGGCCCTGGAATAATTAGCGACAAGAAGATAAACTGCCTTTTCAAACATAACCAAGGTGGTAAGTTGTATGGCGTGATCATCACGGGCCAACAGGAGTAAGGTTTACCAAATTGGGTGAAAGGGGCAAAGCCATCCGTACATAGGCCAAGTCGAACATTGCGAGGTTCCTCGGCAAAATCAGGGTATATCTTATCAAAACGCTTCCATTCCTCTCCATCACTCGGATGACACATCTTCCCCGGTGTACGAGGATTTTCTTTGTGCCATCTCATTTTTTCAACAATGTTTTTTGTTGCATACATTATTTGAAGTCTTAAAGCAAGAGGAAAATAAATTAATTGGTTTTGTGATATTGGTTTCTTACTCTTTTGACCCGTCTTATTACCCTTCTTGCCTTTTCCCTTCAAAACAATATCTCCCTCACTTATCTCATATCTACCCCTTTGACATTTCTTACACTTGTCAAGCAAAGCATCATCTCCCCAAACAACACTAATAATAACTAAACTAAAATTAATTTATACTAACCAAACTAAATCTACCTTAAAATTAAACACTAATATACTAAATAAACTAATTACAATCACAAATTAAACAAATTAAACTAAACTTAATCTAAGAAATTGAAATTATAAACAAAGATTCATACCTTGTTCAAATGAAATTAGTGGTTGTATGGTGGTTGGGTAGTCGCCGGTGGTGGGGTCGAGGTGGTGGGCTGGTGTTTACGGCAGCGACGGCAGCGGTAAGTGGCAGCGGTGACGAATGGTGGCGCGGCGTCGGGTTTTGAGTCGTTCTCTTCTCTTTTTTTTTATGACTTGGTAAAGTAAGAGAGAGGGGGAGGAAATCTGGTATATGGTTTTTTTTTCGGGCGACGGAAATTGGCGACAGACCCCCACGCAGTCGCCAATTTAGCGACTAAATTCGGTCGCTATTCTATAAAAAGCGGTCGCCAATTTATTACACTGTAGTCGCCAATTTGGCGACTATACGCAGTCGCCCGAATTTTTTATCCGTCGCCAATTTCTCGACCCTGCTTTTCCGTCGCCTACTTTGGTAGCCCGAGAACGAAATTCTTGTAGTGAATAAAGGGCCCACACTACACCCCACATTCTGCTATTATCAATTTTTCACAAATCAATTTTTTTATACTCAGTACAACAATCAAATCGAATAATTAGTCAGAGATGTCCCATTAATTAACTTGAATAAAATAGATTAAAAACATAAATCATTATATTATCAACAACTGAAATAATACAATCTACAAATTTATACTTAAACTAAAATAAAATGAACTTTTAGAAATTTATAAATACAGATATAAGAATTGATCAGAAATATGGTCTAATTATTTGCCATTACTTATTAATTACAAAAAAAATACAATTAACCAAATTCACACAGTAAATAGACAGACAATTAACCAAATTAATATAGAAAATTGTTCAAGAGACGATGAGATATTTTACTTTATTTTTTTAAAAGAAAAAAAAAACACTTAAGAAGAGTAAAAATTGACTAAAAAGCAACTGGTGGAAATCTCCGATCCAAACCAGTTCATAGACTATACATCTGAGGTAGTACCTCTTATTGTTTATTTTCTGAGTTTTATTTTAAAGTTTTTGAGTTCTGCTTTAGTTTAAAATTTTTGAGCACATTTACTAAAACATTACACTAAAAAAATATAATATTGCTCAAAAACTATATTTATAAATGGTAATATGCTCAAAAAAATGTGTATATGCTCAAAAACTAAAAGGTTTGAGGTACTACCTCAGATGCGTAATCCTATTTCTCGATCCAAACTGTAAATAATAAAATAAAAAAATATTCTAAAATAAATCACAAAATCCTTAAAAACAAATTTATCAACCTTTGAAATAAAAAGCTTGGGCATAACTATCAGTTTTTTCTGCATGTGCTTGAATTTATTGTAAAAATAATAAAGGTCAATGTATTTATGTTTTGTTACTTGAATATATTATAAAAATAATGAAGGGCAATGCATTTGTGTTTTGTTTAGACAGTGAGGATTAGGAGTGGTGATAGATTCAAACCCAATTCAAAAGGTAATAGGAGAGTGATGATCAATTGATCATCATCAATATTATCAAATAAAAGGTGTTAGGGTGAGATTGAGAGGGTTTGGGTGAGAGTTTAAACCGCGAAGACTAGGAGTAGTGATGGGTAAATGAGTGTTTCTTTGGGGTATTTTTAAATACGAGTTCAATAGGGTTTGTAATACGTACGGGCCAACAAATTTTGGCCCAAGCTCTGATTGTTAGTTGCCCATCGTTATGTATCTCATTTTATTAGTCTAATGTTTATTTTATTTGAAAGTATGGGTTACCATCAACGCATCAACTATCATATAAGGCCGTATAATAGCATAAGATCTTATAATATAAGACTGACTTAATAAAAAAAACCTAAACAAAAGATATTGATAGATTAACCTGACGATTATTTTTTGATAATTTCATATCTTATAATGAAAGTTAACATATTTTAATATGTAATTTATCCAGTGCGCACCGAAGGTAGCGGCTGCGCGTTCCCTCGTCACCAAAAAAAAAGGGTTATTAAAATAAAAATATTATTTTATATTTTTATTAAAGTGATTTTATTGGGTCTATGTTATTTGGATAGTCTTACCTACAAGTACACCTGTCAAACGGGTTAACCAGATCGGATTTGGGTTGGTTAATTTCAAGTTTGCAGATTACGGGTCGGGTAGGGTTATTTTGGGTTGGGTCAACTATTATTCTTATCTGCGGGTAATGAACTAATGATCATCGTTCAAATATAAACATTCACATCGAATCAATGCGGATTGGCGTCAAACTCAGCTCTTGAGTTTTCGTGTTGGGATGCTTTTGTTTGGGCTTCTTCTATTGGATCAACCATATAATATAAAACGGTCCTATATGAGAGTTGCTGATGTGTTACCTATGAACATATAACTATTGCCACAAAATAGGGTTAACGTGTCAGGTCATAATACAAGTATGGCCATACGAGTTAAGTTTCTACTTAGGATCAGCATAAGGTTAAAATGAGTTTCTCCGGTCATTTTCGAACCATTTTTAAATAGAATTTGTTAAAAAAATATTTTAAATTCAATATTAATAATTTAGCCAGATTAATCGTTTATTTTTTAAAGGGTAAATTGATAACTTATACATTGTATAATTCACCTTTTCAAATCTTATACCAAAGATAATTTTCTTTCAAAACTTATACTTAAAATCTTCATTTTTTTTATACGCAATACCAAATCTACAAAAAAGACATAAATTACCGGTTTTGCCCTTATTAATTAACTCATCACCACTCATTCCTCCCACAACATTCACCCATTAACCTCTATCATCCACCACATCCCCCACCAGCCACCACCATCACCACAAGCTAAGCCACCTCTGACACCACCACATGTGACGGATTGCCACCACGAATGCCTTGCCCTTTGTGAGTCATATTAGTGCCACCTCGTTAGCCTCCCAAAACTAACAGGCAACCTTCCCAAACCAAACCCATACCCCCCACCTATACCACAAACCAATAACCAGAATCCTGATGACTTACACCATAAACCCCACCACTGTCACATCACTGTCACGACCCTCATCTACGCCCTATCCACATCTTTTACCTTGTAGAACACCAACTAACCTAAAGTTATTAACACCATTATTCACCATAGATCTGGTGTTTTTGAGTGTCGGCAAAGGGATTTCTTTGGTGGACTGGTGGCGAACAGATTTCGTTGGATATGGGGTGATGGTTAGGATTTGGGGGGTTAAGGGGATGGAGGTGATATTGCGACGGGCTTCGTTGGAGGATATGTGAGGCAACGATGCCGACGGGAGAGTAGTTGTGTATGCGGTGGCAGCCCGTCACCGGTGGTATTTGTAACACCCCCTCATACCAAGTTACCTTACCAAGGACTACCCTAGCATGAAAGGCTATTACCATCTCGGTTTCCCGAGGTTAGTATATCAAAGTTACCAATTCCAAACAACCTTTATTAAAGTATAAAGAGTTAGCGATTACATGTTTCCAACACCAAACCAAAGTATAACTGTGAAAGGTCTAACAACTACAAAGAATGCAAGCTAAGTCTCTTGACGGCGGAAGCTAGACTCGAGTGATGACTCCCCATGACTGTCTCATAGCTAAACATCTGCATTACCTGTCACAATCTGCTCACCATCCCCGAATGGATCACCTCAGGTTTTATAAAACAACAACGGGGTCAGTACCGTTCAATCCAGATAAGACAAACAAATAATGTAACCGGCTGATCATCCTCCACAGTAACTGACTACACACCGAAGTGTGCAGCCCTGCCGGATTACCCATCGCAACAGGTAATCCACTCCGCCGGTGGGAGACCACAGCCCATCCCCACCAAGTCCAGCTCATCAACGAGCGACAATCAATCCCTGTCCCTTAATGTGCACATCCCCTCCCGTGACGGGTTCCACGGAGGGCGAACTAGGGTGTGAAGCTATTCCCGCAAGTGACTCCACCACAATCAACACACACATCACAATACCACAGCATCACAGCTGTCACAACACCACCACCTCACAACACAACCACATCACCACCGTCACCACAACACCCATACTCCGATGATCAGCTGGTAACAACAATTATAATACAAACACAATCTTAAATCAATTAACAGTAACTGAGTAGGGAAACCCTACCTTTTCGCAATCCGCTATGCTGCAATCAATCATATAATAGGGAAACCCTACCTTTTCGCAATCCGCTATGCTGCAATCAATCATACAATATGCATAACAAATACCACATCGTCACCTACAACAATTATAATCAACAATCCCCAATTAACCCAAAACAATAATTAGGGCAAAACCCTAAAGACAATCTATTAACTGATTACAAGGCATAAGAGAATTACCAACGAGGAAACGAAGGAACGAATGTACTTGCTAAAGACCACACACACTTTAGGGAGAGATTTAGAGAGAATTAGAGCGTCGTAGAAGTGTTTAGGTTTTGTAAAATGTAATTAGAAACTGCTCAACTTATTTTATATCGCCCTAATCATCTCTAAATCAAACGGCGGAAAATATTACCCGTCAGACCGGATACTCGGTCGAGTATAGAGTATACTCGGCCGAGTATCCTCTACTCGGTCGAGTATTACCCATACTCGGCAGTAGCCAAACAGAATACCAACACACTTTACTCGACCGAGTAGGCCATACTCGGTCGAGTACCAGCCTATAAAATCCATAGTATTACAGTCTTTCCCCCCTTAAAAAGAACTTTGTCCCGAAATTCCAACCCAACCTATAAAACATGGACACCTAACACTAACTCCGCCAACCACGCTCCTTTCCACAACAAGGCTCACGGTATCGTCTTAACTACAACAAAATCTCCCTATACTAACTCCATAATACTATCGGATACCCACAACATAAGTGTTGCCAACTCTGTCTTACTTCCATAACGTTCACAAGCAAACTCAATACCAAGACAATCTACCAGCCAAGATCAACCACCGAAATGGAATGTTACATTCTACTACCCTTAAAACGAACTTCGTCCTCCAAGTTTACTCACGTACATAAACATCATCACACAATCCATTAACACTATCGAAGTTTACTCACACTCCTAAACATCATACTACTATGAGCACTGCCATTACCTGTAATAAAATCAACCACAACACGAATGCATTCTTTACTCTATACCAACACTCAAACTTCCAATGGTACCATAACAAGTACAACCATCAAACCCTCTTGTCGCATCCTACTCCTCCTCGTAACTCACTAATACTAGGTCCTTTACTATATCTCCCATAATCCTCATTACCACCGTATGTCAACGATCTCCCACTATAACCTCAAGACCTACAACCAATCCTATATCCAGGGGTCTCTTTCTCTAACAGTTCTCATGTCTCCAATTATTCTGTACTCACATACATATATCATAAAATCCTCAGTATTACCATTACTCCATCTCCTCCACATTACCTCAAAACGACATACTTCTATATACCTATACATTCATCTCTCACGATCCATTATTATTACACACACTCATATTAGCTTCTCAAGTTCACCTCTTTTATTACCACAAAACTCACCCTTGACTTGACATGATACTAAGTCCCAAAACTCCGTACTCACTGTCCCAAGAAAAGGTGCTAAACCACATTTAGTTCCAGTTCAATACCACACATGCTCCACAAACTCTTGCCACGACTATGTCCACCAATGCCTCATCTAAAACAAGATCAAAAGTACTCCAACAACCTCTCACAACTGTGTCCCATTAACAGAATACTACTATACCATGACAACAACAAAACTACACCCAACTCTCTTTCATATCATACTATATTCTCACAACCATGCCGACACTGGTAAGAAACATCGGAAAATAAAACAACGGTCTATACGCCCCAACCGACACTGACAGGAAACGGCAGCAAACAAACAACAAACTATATAACTGATATATATACTTTCGAAAATTAGTCTCTTCACTAAATAAACAACAGTTATTATAACCGTGCGCATATCGCCACTCGAGGCACAACAACCATATCAATAGTCATCACCACTTTTACAATCTCATAACACTGACTCAGTACAAATTCCTTGACCAAAAGACTTTCTTAAAACTGCTTTGCTAAATCACAACGCAACATATTAAACAAAATAACACATTACGACTTATGACTATCATACCAACCATTACTCGTGAGGTCAGAACCTCACACAAACATTTAGACATATCACAGACCCATAAACAAATCTAACTAGCCAATCCTGATCACGTAAGTTACCACCTGACAAGGTTACCTGCCACCAGTGCTCAACTCGTATGTTCTTCCTAACACATTCTCCCATTCGCATAACTACCACTTCCTGACAAATGTAACCATACCGTCCTTACCCAAGTACTAGCAAACACCTTCTATAACCACATCTTGTACTCCCTCACAACTGTACATACCAATCAGTCTCTACAAGATCAGTCTCTTTAGAACAGCTAACTTCCTTATTTCACCACTGTAGTACAACGGCGCCACATCTTACATGTAACTACTCCTTTACTAACACCTCTAAATATAACGATTTATTTCCTTTCCTGGTTATCACCCCAAATATCGAACATTTAAACATTAAATCCATCAACAAAATTGACCTCAACAACTATCCAACCTTTATCCTTGATTATATAATCATCTACCTCATCACCATAGCCTCTTACCGTACAAACACTCTACCAACTTCCCCACTCCTTTAAATCCTCAACTCAGGTTTGACAAGTCGTCCTTCCATTTATAAATATACTCCTCTAACTTATGTCCTCATGGTAGCATCACACAATTTTATGTTGCCTGACTTTCATGTCCCCAAATTCTTGTTAACGTTCAATCAACTTACCATCATCCTTCTCTTCCCATTAATTCCAAAAATCAAACTCTATTCGCCCATGGCATTATTTTTCATTCATTTCTTATCAACAATCCTTCTTATTACACTTTTCACTCATACTCTCCACCGATAGATCCACCCACTCAACAATTTCTCCTTAATCCATTACATCTTTTTCTAATAATCCTAGAGAACCAAGCTCCACTTCATCCCATGACCTCCCAGATGATTATACACTAGGCTCACCTTCTAGTAATATAAATCTCTATAACAACTATTATGTACAAATCCTTATTGCGGCATCACTCGATCTAAGCTCTCTAGACACTATTTTCATCTCATTTACCCAACATCGTCATAATCATCTTTCTCCAGTAATCACTATATATCCTAAGTTACCACGGTTATCACATCCTTCATCTCAATGTTTCATTCTCACATTTCTTTACACTTATATCACTCTTGCCCATAAACACTTATTTTTATATTACTCAACGCACGACTATATCACTCACCATACCTCACAAAACATGATCTTACCTCGATTAGCTCATCATTATTCCCTTTTTTTTCCACTATCCCTCACAACCACATTAACACATGTCTTCTGTTTTGACCGGATTTTACGCAGCCTGGAATCCGGCCAGGCATTCTAGGGTATTCCGGCCAGGGTAGATTATGGTGAGGTTAACTAGTATCATCTTATTATGATGGTATTGTGGTTGTACCTTTGCAGGGTTGATTATAAAGTAAAAAGAAATAAATTAGAAGTAAAGAATAATAAAAAGAGACATGACACAATGATTTATACGTGGAAAAACCCTTGAATGAGAAAAAACCACGGGCACCAAGCCAGGAGAGGATTTCACTATGTATTTTGCGTAATATAAGAACAATGTTGTAATTGCTAAATAATTGTAGTATTTGCTTAAGGTAGAGTAGATGAGAGTGGGATCAGATGTCCCTTGAATGAGCTTCATCACTTCTTATTTATAGTGACCGTTGGAGAGCAACAACCCCTTCCTTAAGATGTGGTGGTTGTTGCTAGTATGAAGGTAAGACTCCTTAAATATAGTTGACTTTTCCTTATTAGTTGCTGCTACCTTATGCTCATTCTTCTAGGGTTTTGATCTTCACCTCATGCTTATAAAGATGTGGACTTAGTCTCCCTTGATTATAGGAACTACCTTTGACTTAGTTTATTTCAACATGTGCTTAATTGCTTAGCCCCCAATATTTGTAAATATCTTCTCCATATTATATGTTGGTCGTCCACTTCATCCCTGGATACCTTTCCTGGCTCAGTATCAATGCCTGTCAGCTAAACCGCTTTGTACGCAAGCTTGATCGTGTATCATTGTACCCTAACAATGCATGTTGTCTTCTTTCATTGCACTCGACAATGCTCTTTGTCTTTCAGATCTTGTCTTTGACTTATAATAATGCGACCCGAGTTGTACCCTGATCAGTATTTTCAGTATGATGCCCTATTCTTTCGATATAGTCTTCTAGCCTGTCTCCTTGCTCGGATCGCTACGTTGAACTCGCTTTGAACGGTAATCTTTCGAGGCCGAATTCTAGCTGACGGTAGTGTAAAATATCAGGCTCAACAATTGCCACTTATCTCCTTATTTATTTGTGGTTCAAACCAATAATGAGGAGATAACTTCATTCCAATCATAGACAAAGCTTGATCATGCAGTTTGTACATATTCCTGACTTAATGTTTCTTCACTGCGCTGGGTCAGGCCATATATGAAAAAATAATCGCTTTCTTACGTGTCTAAGGATTCTTTCTAACTCGCATACGAGTTGGTAGGGCTTGTTTTTGCCCCACTTATATGATAGATAAAATTAGAGTAAAGTGCAGATCGACAATGTTAGTAACTTGATCAAGTGTATTTACCAAGTGTGTTTGAATTAATATCCCTGCAATATTTTTTGTACTAGCATTTAGATAGTCGCAAACAAAATTAGATTAGTCATGCGCTCGTGTCCCAAGACGTGAATGATAGCTCGATAGGTGGAAAATATAAAGAAAAAAGGAGAGTGAAATATGAAATATAGGAAAGAGTAAACTGGTGGCAATAATCAAACAATCGCCGACATATTGTTTTTGTAAGTGTATTGGAATCACTCATGAAGCTTTTGCCAAGTCAGGAAAGATATAGCTTTGATGATATATACCCCGACTTTCATTAGAAGCCTGACGATGAAGTTGAGGTGAAATTTCCTCCTTAAGGGCATGATGATGAGTATAAGACAACCTTTGAACAATCTGTTATGTAGGATGCCCCAATGCCGATGAAGATAAATAATGTTATAACTTTTCAGGACACCTTTTAAGTGAAGGCATTAGTTCGGAAAATTCCTGGGATAAATGGTGATGGAGGTTGATGTCCTTCATGAGAAAAGAAGAATTATGGTGCTCGATCAGGCGAGAAACAATTTCTGACTGGTGATAGTATTTGATCCTGTTTTGTTTGTTTTTCAGTGTACTTTTGAAAGGATATTTGCCTGTCTGGAGGGCTTATGATCCTCACCTGTTGGAGGGCTTTGTACGAGTTGTCGGGATCTTTCACCTTCGTCCCCGTATAAAATGATTTTTGCCTGGCTGGAGGGCTTATTATCCTTAGCCCGACCGGGAGGGCTTTGATTATGCCTGTCGGAGGGCTCGTGAATATAACTTTTCGCCTGGATCGGCCATTTTGGATGTGTACTTGGATCTCGCCGATTATTCGACCGGATCTCGCCCGTTTTTTTTTTGGATCTGGCGCGAGTTCTTTGTGTTATGGGTGGGGTTATTGCACATGCGGAGGGCTTATGTCCCCTGCCCTGTCTGGAGGGCTTATGACCCATCTATGTTATACAAGCCAGGAAAAGGTTTTCCAGGTTTGTATATTAAATTGAGCTCAATATTTTAAGGCCTATTTTTGCAACTGAAAGTTGGATATCAGTGGGGTGGCCCCCAATCTTTAAAATTTGTTTTAAGTAAAGTACAGTATGTAAAACAAATATTGAAGATTCTACTCGATAAAGGGAAATACGAGAATATTGACAAGTACTTGGGCACATAATGGAAGAAATCATATAAGGCATTTATTCATATAATGGCAAATATCATACATTTAGTTTCATATCAGGTCAGGCAGGAAATGGTAAGATGAAGATTATACCTGGGCTAGGAGATATATTTTATATGTGAAATAGTTTTAAATGTACAATATTCCAAGCTCTTGGGATCATTTCGCCGTCCAGGGTTTGTAGTCTATAAGCTCCCTGGCCGACTATTGAGTCAATCAGGTAGGGACCTTCCCAGGTTGGGGCCAATTTGCCAGCATTCTTCTCTTTTGTGTTTTTGAAAAACTTTTCTGAGAACAAGGTCTCCTACCCTGAATACTCTACCTTTGACAGTCTTGTTGTAGCTTTTTGCAACTCTTTCTTCGATATCTTTGCCATTCTAATCTTTGTTTGCATTTCTTAGCTCTTTCGTCAAGTCCAGGTTGTCCTCCATTAGAGGTATATTGCTCATTATTATATTCAGCCGCATCCGGGTGATGGAATGTCGACCTCACTGGGATTCGCTTCACATCCATAGACCGAGGAGTAGGGGGTTTGGCCTGTGGATGTTTTAGGCGTGGTTCGGTCAGCCCAAAGGACCAAGGGAAGTTCTTCAGCCCATCTTCCTTTCTTTCTTTCTAGCTTCTTCTTTAGGCAACTGATTATTACTTTGTTGCTAGATTCTGCCTAGCATTTTGTTTTTGGATAGCCTGATGTCCTGCTGATATAGAAAAAAGGAGACAAGTAATCGTGTTAGATTATTGGAGCATGTTTGTGTCAAGCTTCACATTTTGTATTGTAGTTCAGGCGATTGGCCCTCAGTGTTAGCCAATAATAGTCAGCCCAGAGCACTTTGCTGGCCAGGCTTTTTCCTTTTTGTGGTTGACACAACATCCATCATGTCTGTCCTGGAGATCTTGGTTAGTTTTGTGTGGTTCAAGACATCTCAAGTATGGTTCAGCCCTGAGCCTTGCTATGAGAGCTTTGTATCGAGCTTCATTGTTGACAATTTTGAATAAACAGCTTACAACATGCGCTATTATGTCCCTTTGTGGCGATTTTAGTACTAAACCTAATCATGTCCCCTGCATGTTGGTTGCCCCATATGTAAACATGGTTCATCCCTGACCGGAGGTCTAGGTGTCTAATTGGTTTAAAGTTTGATTCTAGGTTAGGACTGAAATCAGCCACAAAGTTTGCTAGGGCATGGGATTTGATTATTATCATGGGTTAAAGGTGATATCATATGTGCTTAGTGGATGACTACTTGGTCATCTTCCGCCTAATGATGCGGGCTTCCTCATGACAGGTTTAATGGGAGGTTAGTTCGACTATAATAGGGCGACATTCATAGTAGGGATGAAGTTTAGTACATGAAATAATTATATCTAAAACATATTTGTCAAGAAAGTCATACCTCATGTCCGCATCTAGTAGACTTTTACTTACCGAATAGGTGGTGTTTTTGATCATTATCTTTCCTGACCAGGACTCTACCGACGGTTGTTTCAGTCACAAGAATGTGTAAACTGATAGTGGTTGCCTTTTGCCTGGCCAGGCCAGTAACAGAGGAGTGGAAAGATAGTTTGTAATGTCATCTCATGAACAGGAGTCCACACGAATAGTTGTGTTTTCCTTTCAGGGAGGTTATAGAAAGCTTTGTATGTTTCCGAAAGCCTCGATAAGAATTTGTCCAGGGTCAGTAACTTTTCCCGCCAAAGTAGAGCTTTTGATGCCCCCTGATGACTTTGGTGATTGGAGCTCCAGTTTGCTTTAATCTATTCAGGACAGGCTTCTATGCCTCTTTTGGTTTCCTTGTAACTTATAAACTTATCACATGGCACACAATGTTTTGTATTTGATAGGACTGAAATTATATCATATCTTCCAAAATAGTCACAAGTAGTTTCTTAATGATTCACATAAATTATTCAATTACAACTATGTTGACTAGCTGGTCAGGATAGATTGTGTCTTTAATTGTCCAGGCATTATCAACCATTAAAGGTAACAATTCTATTGGTTCAAAGTTTTTAGTTTTATGTTACAAAAGTTTGAAACATAATAAAGAAAAATTAATGAGTAATAATGTGAGAATTCATTAAGGTAGTGTGATGATAGATCTAAGCATATCGGGACTGACTGGTCAGGCCAGGCCAATTTATCTTTCCAAAACAGTCAGGCCAGGCTGATTTTCTATCCAAAATCAGTCATGTCAGGCTTGACTAACACTAGTGTATCAGGATAGATTAAAAATATCATATGTAAGATGGTTATATTTTTTTAAAAAAAAAAATATTTGATCCTTAGTTGACATATATATTTAAATGTTATATAAAGGATAAGGACTTATCTGTGTAGAAATTTTTGAACACCTATGTTGGGCCAGGATAAATTATATTCGACCGGACTTTGTGCTTTTGGAAACATTTTTGGGCATTCTAGCCAAGGCTAGCAGATGACGACCAGGCATCGGCCATGAGGGGAATGAAGGATGAGCCTATCATAGTAGCCATGCACAATAATTCTTGGTAGAACTTTCTCCCATGCATGAAATTTTCCTAGAACAGCCCTTATGATTTGTTCTGGGCTCTTTGCGTTATATAGTGTTGATAAGCATTCCTGTCCGATAAGACCGGGTCCGTGCTTTGCATCACTTTCTCTTGTTCAGGTGACTTTTAAGCCTGTTTTGGTCGGGCTAAGTTGTCAGCCAGACTTGTATTTTGATGTTCAAGGCTTTGAATTTCCTAAGAACATAAAATTATTAGAATTAACAAAATCTAAAATTTAAATGTAGAAGTAAGATCAAAGTACCAAAATTTTAAGATATATTGTTTAGAGTTTGCGAAACTTGTATTGGATATGAGAAAGACTTATCTTTGAATTTCTTTAGAAAGAAATTTTCACTTGAACTCCGCATTCTCCTAAGAAATGTTATACTTGTTGTTATTGGAAGGGCTTCTAGCTTGTCTTGACAATATTTCTCTTGGATTCAACGTTTGTAGTGTAGAGATGGAAATTTTTGTATCGATCTTTCTTAAAGCTCTCAAAACTTGTTGTGGAGAAGAAGAGATATTGCGAATAATGTATAGGAATGATAAACTAGTTGCCCTACGATGGGCGCCAATTGTTTTAACCGGATTTTTTACTACTGGAATCCGGCCAGGCATTCTAGGTATTCCTAGCCGGGGTAGATTATGGTGAGGTTAACTAGTATCATCCTATTATGATGGTATTGTGGTTGTACCTTTGCAGGGTTGATTATAAAGTAAAAAGAAATAAATTAGAAGTAAAGAATAATAAAAAGAGACATGACACAATGATTTATATGTGGAAAAACCCTTGAATGGGAAAAAACCACGGGCACCAAGTCAGGAGAGGATTTCACTATGTATTTTGCGTAATATAAGAACAATGTTGTAATTGCTAAATAATTGTATTATTTGCTTAAGGTAGAGTAGATGAGAGTGGGATCAGATGTCCCTTGAATGAGCTTCATCCCTTCTTATTTATAGTGACCGTTAGAGAGCAACAACCCCTTCCTTAAGATGTGGTGGTTGTTGCTAGTTTGTAGGTAAGACTCCTTAAATATAGTTGACTTTTCCTTATTAGTTGCTGCTACCTTATGCTCATTCTTCTAGGGTTTTGATCTTCACCTCATGCTTATAAAGATGTGGACTTAGTCTCCCTTGATTATAGGAACTACCTTTGACTTAGTTTATTTCAACATGTGCTTAATTGCTTAGCCCCCAATATTTGTAAATATCTTCTCCATATTATATGTTGGTCGTCCACTTCATCCCTGGATACCTCTCCTGGCCTGTATCAATGCCTTTCAGGCTAAACTGCTTTGTACGTAAGCCTGAATGTGTATCATTGTACCGACAATGCATGTTGTCTTTTTGTACTCGACAATGTCTGTTTTGTCTTCTTTGATCTTGTCGACTTATAATAATGCCCGACCGAGTTGTACCCGATCAGTATTTTCGTATGATGCCCCTGTCACTTTGATATAGTCTTCTAGCATGTCTCCTTGCCTGGACCGCTACGTTGAACTTGCCTGAACGGTAATGCTGAGGCCGAATTCTAGCCTGACGGTAGTGTAAAATATCAGGCTCAACATCTTCCTTACCCAACACATGTCCCTCATAAGCCGGCATCCTCCATGTCATAGCATCCGGTAACTTACATATCAAGACCGTCACACATATAAAAGAATGCGTTAAGACTCAAAACATACATGTGTACATACCTTATGACTCAAAACAATGTAAGAACATAGCCACCAACTCAAAACAAAGGTAAAAACATAGCCACTGACTCAAAATGGCCGCCCACTGAGGTACTCGGTCGAGTACATGGCATACTAGGTCGAGTATAGGATACTCGGTCGAGTAATGAGACTACTCGACCGAGTTAACGACTCCAGAAGCTAAACAAAATTATCACAGAGAGATTACTCGGCCGAATACGGAATACCTGGTCGAGTATAAAAGATACTCGGCCGAGTAGGGACTACTCGGTCGAGTATCGGCGCAGTTCTCAGCACCGTCCAATTTTCGTAAAACAGTCATATCTCACTTGTTACTTGGTCATTTTGGGCGTGTGACCTATCGTTAGAATCGTAAGAAGACAAGCTATCACATCCAATTATAATTACAGCAATATCATTTCTAGAACTCAACTTATGACAGTTTTAAGACAACCCTTCTGTAATCGATCTTCATACAAATCAAAATTTCAAAGCAAAACAACTTGAACACGAATAAAGCAAACATTAACAACTCGATAGTTCTAAAAACCAGTACATAAGTGAACTTTATCATACCCGCATGAAAATTAAACACGACATTCATATATGTAGACGCATGCCCTTAATCACATGCTACTTCCAACAAACCAAACATTAACATCATCATGATCATATACACATGAACCACTACTATTTTGAAAGCCATGTATTAAACAGGTAACATGCTCGACATATATCATGCTCAAGATCTATCGTATACAAATTCACAATTCATCCTTCATATATTACCACGTTCAAACACTTTCACCATTCCTCCAACAACTTCACAAGATTCACGTTATAGGTATCAAATATACATAACTCTAACATACAACAGTTTTCCCCCATGTGTCCGACTTGAGATCGTAAGGGCCTTAATGCAACTTCGGGAAGTCTCCCAAGTCTTCGCGGTAGCTTCAAACAACTCTCCCCGGGTTCATTTTATTTAGACTCCCTAAGTTCATTGGATTGGTTAGTTTTAGGTGCCAGAATCTTCGGCTCTGATACCACTTTGTAACACCCCCTCATACCAAGTTACCTTACCAAAGACTACCCTAGCATGAAAGGCTGTTACCATCTCGGTTTCCCGAGGTTAGTATATCAAAGTTACCAATTCCAAAAAACCTTTATTAAAGTATAAAGAGTTAGTGATTACATGTTTCCAACACCAAACCAAAGTATAACTGTGAAAGGTCTAACAACTACAAAGAATGCAAGCTAAGTCTCTTGACGGCGGAAGCTAGGCTCGAGTGATGACTCCCCATGACTGTCTCATAGCTAAACATCTGCATTACCTGTCACAATCTGCTCACCATCCCCGAATGGATCACCGCAGGTTTTATAAAACAACGGGGTCAGTACCGTTCAATCAAGATAAGACAAATAAATAATGTAACCGGCTGATCATCCTCCACAATAACTGACTACACACCGAAGTGTGCAGCCCTTCCGCATTACCCATCGCAACAGGTAATCCATTCCGCCGGTGGGGGACCGCAGCCCATCCCCACCAAGTCCAGCTCATCAACGAGCGACTAGCAAGCCCTGTCCCTTAATGTGGACATCCCCTCCCGTGACGGGTTCCACGGAGGGCGAATTAGGGTGTGAAGCCTTTCCCGCAAGTGACTCCGCCACAATCAACACACACATCACAGTACCACAGCATCACAGCTGTCACAACACCACCACCGTCACAACACAACCACATCACCATCGTCACCACAACACCCATACTCCGATGATCAGCTGGTAACAACAATTACAATACAAACACAATCTTAAATCAATTAACAGTAACTGAGTAGGGAAACCCTACCTTTTCGCAATCCGCTATGCTGCAATCAATCATACAATAGGGAAACCCTATCTTTTCGCAATCCGCTATGCTGCAATCAATCATACAATATGCACAACAAATACCACATCATCACCTACAATAATTATAATCAACAATCCCCAATTAACCCAAAACAATAATTAGGGCAAAACCCTAAAGACAATCTATTAACTGGTTACAATGCATAAGAGACTTACCAACGAGGAAACGAAGGAACGAATGTAATTGCTAAAGACCACACACACTTTAGGGAGAGATTTAGAGAGAATTAGAGCGTCGTAGAAGTGTTTAGGTTTTGTAAAATGTAATTAGAAACTGCTCAACATATTTTATATCGCCCTAATCATCTCTAAATCAAACGGCGGAAAATATTACCCGTCAGACTGGATACTCGGTCGAGTATAGAGTATACTCGGCCGAGTATCCTCTACTCGGTCGAGTATTACCCATACTCGGCCGAGTATTCCTGGGCAGTAGCCAAACAGAATACCAACACACTTTACTCGACCGAGTAGGCCATACTCGGTCGAGTACCAGCCTATAAAATCCGTAGTATTACAGTATTGTCGGCGGAGAAGGGAAGTGGAGTCATGGTGATGTTGATGTTATGTGTGTGGTGTTTGTGGGGCTTAATAAGTTAATGTGGTGGCGATGAGCTAATATGATAGGTAAAAGGGTGGTGATGGGTAATTAGTAAGGGCAAGATGGTAACTTCGTGAGATTTGGTATCGAGTACGAAAGAAATCGGGATTTTAGGTATATGTTTTGAAAGAAAATTATCTTAGGTATAAGATTTGAAAAGGTGAATTATACAAGTTATAAGTTATCAATTTACCCTTTTTTAAATATTGAAATAATTATAAAAATTAAGTTTATTTAATTATTATATAAATAGAAAAGATATAAAAGTTTTATAAAACGAAATTTTTAATTCTATTTTTAATTAAACTACTATACTTAATATTTAACTATTATATTGGATTTTTCAATAATGTTAGCAAGTTATATGTTTTACATTCAGATTTAAGATAAATTTACCTTTGACCTAGCAGGTCGGGGTTGGATTTCGACCTAAATCAACGGGTTACTATGACCCAACTATGTTCTAGGTCAGGATTAGCCGGACTTTATCTTGGACAAGACACGTCGGTTTAGGTCAAATTTTGACTGGTTTATGATCCAATGTCTGCCCTTACAAATTATAAATAAATATTGAAAATGTAATTACTACTTACTTTTCCACATATAACCCGTAAACGTGTTTAATTTTATATTAATATTTATCGAAAAATTCATTTCATAATATATTTCTCGGTTTTAATTCAGCCTCTCGATTATCATGTCAAATAGCAACTCATAGTTAGCTATCAAAAGGACAAATCATAATTCAACTGAGTATTCGAACAATTAAACCCGATGTGTTATATCTAAACTTCACCCTTTCGAAACTTCTAATTGCAAACGTAATATACAATTCAAATCCAATTTTTTAAGTACGATTTTATACAAAACATAATCATACTTTCTTTTTAAAAAACTTCTATAATAAAAATATTTAAATTATATACTCGTACAATTTGCACGGGTTTAAGACTAATATTCCTTCTATAAATTAACCTCTCCCCCCCTTGAAATCCTTTGAATTCCAATTTCAATTTACATCCTCCTTTCTTTTACTCCCTTATCAAAAACCTCTACACTTATGGTAATTCCGATCATATTTTGGTACCTTAAGGCTTAAGTGACGCTGTCCGGAAAAAAAAAATGGCGGAGTTTAAAATAACCCAAAAATGCGAACTATGCAACAACGACGCCAATGTATTCTGCTCCCCCGACAATGCTTACCTCTGCTTCTCCTGCGACGACCAAGTCCACCGCGCTAACTTCCTCGTTGCGTGGCACATCCGCGCGCGTTACTGCACTCATTGCCAATCATGCTCCCGGCACGTGTGATAGTGTCAAATTGTGACGAGTCAATAGGTTAATGTTATCACAATAAACATGCTTGATACCGGGTTTTAGTTGGACTTGTTGTAATATACCGGTTTGCACTTTTGGTTGTAATTTTAGAGTCTTAGCTTATAACTTACCAAGGCAAAGAAGGAGAGCAAAAGGAAAGCCAAGGGAATAAATGAAAAATCAAGAGAAACAAGCAAAAGGAAGAATTGAAGCCTTGACATGCACAAACAAGAGCCAGAATGAAGAATTGAAAACTCGATTTCACAAGGGTCAACTTCAAACGAGTATATCTCGAGTTATATACCTCGTATAGATTCAAGGCCAATTGGAGGTGAAAGCTTGTGATCTTAGCTTTCCAACGGTAGGTCACACGCCACGTTTGTCCAAAAAACGAGGGAGATATGGCCTTCGCAACATGCTGCTGTCAGTCTGAAGCGCAGCCTGCGCAATTATGTGCGCAGCCTACGCAAATATGCGCTGCAATTCCACAAATGGAGATTAGAATTCCACAAAAAGGAGATTAGAAAGCCCAAAAAGGAGATTAGAAAACCTAGAACAGTTTTTGCGCAGCCTGCGCAGCTCTGCTATACGGGTTTTCTAATCTCCTTTTTGGGCTTCTTAATTGGGAATCTTTCTAGGTTTTCGGGAAGCCATATATATATCCGAGAGTTTGAAGACCTAAAGCATTCACTTACCATCCTTTCATCTCATCTAATCTCATTTTTAGGGTTCTAATCTTGTAATAATTTAGGGACTATTTCCATTCAAAGTTGTAATCTTTCCTTATTTCTTTGGGTTTTGAAGACTATGGAAGGCTAAATCCTTCCCTTCCTGGTGTAATTCATCCAAAGTCTCCAACTTTGGTATTGTAAGACTCTTTTAATCTTCTCTTATTTATCTAATGATCTTTCCTTATGCTTAATCTTCATGTTGAATGAGTTTATGTTTGGGTTGGCCATCCATGCTTCTTATTTGTTCAACTATTGCAAATTCTAGAGAAATGGTTTAATCTATCTAGGATTGTTTGGAGCAAGCTTGTTGTATGTTGACTTGGTTTAAAGGATTCATGCAATAAGTAGGAAATTTCATGTCTTTTCTCATTTGTATGGTTTAATCTTGTGAGAATTGATCTTAGCTTCTTGTCTTGGCACAACTCTTAATGCTCATGTTTTATTTGCACTCATGGTTTAATGAATTGTTGATTAAACTTGGAGGACATGCATAGATGGTTTAATTTGTGCATGTTATTATCTTGACTTGAAAGTATTGGGTAGAAATTAGGAGGAGAATTATTAAAGAGTTAAACTTTACCATTGTTGGTTACAAAGGAAGAATTGCACCAAGTTCTCTTAATTATTGAATCATCTTACTCACCAAGTGTTTGTTATATTGCTTGTTTGACTAAGATTACAAATTTTACTTTGTTTCATGTCACCAATCAACTCAAAAACCCCCCTTTTCATGTCTCTCTATTGTTTGCCATTGTGAATAACCATTGTTTGTTTATAATCTTGTCTTTAGTAGTCAATAGTTTACAATTCAAGTATTTAGCTTAAAAGACCTTCTCTTGGGACCGACCCTTACTTGCACTATATTACTTTATCATTTAGAGTAGTCTAGAGTATAGTTTGGCTTATAAATTGTTAATTTGGTAGCTTAATTCTAGTATTTTACGACACCTAGTTTTATCCCTACCAAATTTTGGCGCCGTTCCCGGGGAAGGGCAACATGGCTAAAGCTTGTTTTTGAACTATTGGTCTTTAATTAGTGTAGTTAGTCTTTGTAAATATAGGACTCCTTTACTTGCCTTAGTTTGTTTACTTCTTTGATTTGATGGCTAGTCGTTTTTGTCGCCAAACTTATGATGAACCATTTTACAAGTTTTTTAAAAGAACGAAAGAGTTTAACTCTCTACGTGAATACCCTTATGAGATGAGAAAGCTTTGTAATGTGGTATATAATGGGTTGAATGAAGAAACCTTGTTCCTTACCGATAAATTGACTAATTAAGAATTTATTGGCAATGTCTATAACTATGAAGAGAAGTGGAAATTTTTCCTTATGTTGGCTATTGCGAGTAAAGAATTGGAGTTGGGAAATTCACTCCCTAGTGTAGCATGTGAGGCTATTCATGGTGAGGAGCCTCTAATTGAGGGATCGTTGAGTGAATTAGTTGAGGAAGTAGAACATGAAGAGGTTATTCACATTTTAGACAATGAGTGTTTTGATGATGGTTCCTATGATAAAGAGAATGATCTTGAGTTTGAAAACCCTCCTCCCCTTAATCTTGATACGAGCTACTCTTATAAAGAGTATTGTTTTTGGGATGATGAGAAGGATGCTTATGTTTTCACCACACTTCCATGCCACTCCCCTGTTGTGCTATCTACCGACACCTTGTGCACTAGTGATGATGGTTCCTCGAGTAATAGTCATGTTGATGAGAACAACTCCTCGGTCCTTAGTGGCCTTGGTGAGGAGTTGTCATGTGAAGAGTCATTGGGTCAAATTGTTGAAAAATATGAACTTGAGGGAAGTAAGGTTGAGGAAGAGGTTGTTTACAAGACAACTCTTATTTTGAGGGTCTATTTGATGAGGGAGATGATATGTGTGACTTGAAACCTTCTTTGGCCTTACCATCCATTGAGATCCCTATTCATATTCCTTGTACCGAAGTTGATGCCTCACATCTTGGTAACGACTCCTTGGTTCGTAGTAACTCTTGTTCGAAATTGACCTTTAAAGAATCAAGGAGTGAGGTGTTTGAGAGGAATGAGGAAGGACCAATGATTTGTGAGGTGGTTGTGATAGAAAAAGAGAAGGTGGTAGCTCTTGAAGATATTTGTGACCCTTCAAAAATTATGAAATTTACAAGTGTGGGGGTCAAGGAATATGCAAAAGAAGGAATGGAAAATGAGTTTGTAGAGGTTTACCCCCTCAAGGAGGAACCACCTCAAATTTGTTTTGAAAAGCCATCAAGCTTATCACCCAAAGAAGCTCATGAATCCCATCATTCTTACTTGGTTTTTACCAAGTCCATCCCATCATTCAAAGAACCTTATCGTGACAAGAAACCGTTCCTTAGGCATGCATAGTTGAAATATGTGTCTTGTGCACACTAGGTCCTTACTTATGCTTGCTATGTGGGTGATCTATACTATGGTCATGCTTCTTGTTTATGGGCTAGTGTGTATGACAAGTTACTAAGGGCGTTGCATTGTTCCGCTCTTGATTCTTGAAGAAGAAAAATGTTGAAAAGGCGTCGAGCAAACGACGAAAACCAAAAGCGCTTTACGGGAGGCAACCCGTACTCCTACATTTCTTTACTCTCCTTTGCATTTCTAGTACTCTCCTCCACATTGAGGACAATGTGGAAACTAAGTGTGGGGGAGGAGTTTGATTGCAACATATGTAAGTTTATTTCATGTTTTGATGCATATTTTTGAAAAAAAAAATGAAAAAAAATTGAAAATTGGAAATTCCGGCTAGGTGAAAACCCACAAGGGTGGGCACCTAGGCAAGATTGGAAAAGGTGGCCGAGGACGGAATGAAAACCCGAAAGGGCATTCCGGGCAAAATGAAGAATCGAGTTGCGAGCCACCGATGAGAGGAAAGGAAAAAGCTAAGGTGAAAACCCGAAAGGGCACCTTAGGCAAAATGAGGGATTTTCAAACAAAAAAAGTCGAAAAATTGAAAATTGGAACACCAAAAAGATGGAGGGAAAAGAAGGGAGTGATAAGGAGGGTCTTGGAAGGAGGTTAGGTCTAGAATTTAATTTATTTTGAGTCACAAGAACTTGTCCCAAATTGGTGGATTTTTGATTTGGCTACTTGTGTTGTTGATGCTTAATGGAGTTTGGCCGACCATGTAGCACAATTTTTATATATGGAGTGATAAGGGGGTGTTATAAGTAGTGATGAGTTGTGATTGATAGGAGGATTTTGATGGGTCACTTTGCTATTGTCTTGGGATAAGACAAGAGTGACCATTACTACTTCTTTGGTGATATAAGAAGGGTGGAGTTGCGTGATGTGTCGGAGTTGGAGTTGTGTTGTATCTTGTGTGAGGGATGGTATAAGGGGGTGAGTGAGTGAAGAGTGTGTGCAAAAACTTTGAGTCTAGATTTTCTTTTTAATCGGCGGATTGTTCAAGAGGGAGACATAAGAAGCAAGAGGTAAGGGAAGAGTGATCGGATTCTCCTACACTCACTTGATGGACTTGTGTACCTCCCTACTTAGTCTTGAGTTTTACTCGGGACGAGTAAAGTCCAAGTGTGGAGGAATTTGATAGTGTCAAATTGTGACGAGTCAATAGGTTAATGTTATCACAATAAACATGCTTGATACCGGGTTTTAGTTGGACTTGTTGTAATATACCGGTTTGCACTTTTGGTTGTAATTTTAGAGTCTTAGCTTATAACTTACCAAGGAAAAGAAGGAGAGCAAAAGGAAAGCCAAGGGAATAAGTGCAAAATCAAGAGAAGCAAGCAAAAGGAAGAATTGAAGCCTTGACATGCACAAACAAGAGCCAAAATGAAGAATTGAAAACTCGGTTTCACAAGGGTCAACTTCAAACGAGTATATCTCGAGTTCTAAACCTCGTATCGACGCAAGGCTAATTTGAAGTGAAAGCTTGTGATATTAGCTTTCCAAAGGTACGTCACACGCCTCGTTTGTCCAAAAAACGAGATATGGCCTTCGCAAGATGCTGCTGTCAGTCTGAAGCGCAGCCTGCGCAATTGTGTGCGCAGCCTGCGCAATTGTGTGCGCAGCCTGCGCAAATATGCGCTCTAATTCCACAAATGCGAGCCTGTGCACAGGCTGCGCAAACAGGGTGCGCAGGTGCGCACGATTGCGTAGGCAAGAACAGTTTTTGCGCAGCCTGCGCAGCTCTGCTATACGGGTTTTCTAATCTCCTTTTTGGGCTTCTTAATTGGAAATCTTTCTAGGTTTTCGGGAAGCCATATATATACCCGAGAGTTTGAAGACCTAAAGCATTCACCTACCATCCTTTCATCTCATCTAATCTCATTTTTAGGGTTCTAATCTTGTAATAATTTAGGGACTATTTCCATTCAAAGTTGTAATCTTTCCTTATTTCTTTGGGTTTTGAAGACTATGGAAGGCTAAATCCTTCCCTTCTTGGTGTAATTCATCCAAAGTCTCCAACTTTGGTATTGTAAGAATCTTTTAATCTCCTCTTATTTATCTAATGATCTTTCCTTATGCTTAATCTTCATGTTAAATGAGTTTATGTTTGGGTTGGCTATCCATGCTTCTTATTTGTTCAACTATTGCAAATTCTAGAGAAATGGTTTAATTTATCTAGGATTGTTTGGAGCAAGCTTGTTGTATGTTGATTTGGTTTAAAGGATTCATGCAATAAGTAGGAAATTTCATGTCTTTTCTCATTTGTATGGTTTAATCTTTTGAGAATTGATCTTAGCTTCTTGTCTTGGCACAACTCTTAATCCTCATGTTTTATTTGCACTCATGGTTTAATGAATTGTTGATTAAACTTGGAGGACGTGCATAGATGGTTTAATTTGTGCATGTTATTATCTTGACTTGAAAGTATTGGGTAGAAATTAGGAGGAGAATTATTAAAGAGTTAAACTTTACCATTGTTGGTTACAAAGGAAGAATTACACCAAGTTCTCTTAATTATTGAATCATCTTACTCACCAAGTGTTTGTTATATTGCTTGTTAGACTAAGATTGCAAATTTTACTTTGTTTCATGTCACCAATCAACTCAAAAACCCCCCTTTTCATGTCTCTCTATTGTTTGCCATTGTGAATAACCATTGTTTGTTTATAATCTTGTCTTTAGTAATCAATAGTTTACAATTCAAGTATTTAGCTTAAAAGACCTTCTCTTGGGACCGACCCTTACTTGCACTATATTACTTTATCATTTAGAGTAGTCTAGAGTATAGTTTGGTTTATAAATTGTTAATTTGGTAGCTTAATTCTAGTATTTTACGACACCTAGTTTTATCCCTACCAACGTGCATCATGTCGTAGACGACAGCGATTGTCTCTTGTCGTCGTCATCCTGCGTGTCCAGTACCACCACCTGCGACGACACGGCTTCGTCTACGACGACACGTAAGGTTGCGCGTGCGGTAGACGTGGTGGCATGTGAAACTGTGGTGGATGGGAGGGTATTTTGGTAAATTGGAGTAGGAGGATGGGTATGGAGGAGAGGAAGGTAGTGAGGGTGGTGGCGGAGGTGGTAAGCGCGTGGAGGATGGATAAAATGATGGTTGTGCCCTTGAGAGTGGTGTTGACGGCGGCGTTATGGGTGGGGATTAGGGTTAGGGTTAGTGGTGGTAATTGTGGTGGTGGTGAGTTGTTGAGGAGGTTGGAGCAGATTCCAGGTATGCCGTTTAAGCTTATTTTAATTATGGGTTCTCGCCTGGCGCGCGTGGTTAAAAGTAGGGGGTCGCGGGTGGATTACCAGGAAGGTTCGGCCGAGTCGTAGTTGTTTTAATTCAAACGATAGACGTTATTGTGTGAGATTGTTATATAATGTTTTTATGCATATTACGGTTTCAAAATAAATATGAAAATGTAGGAATCGGATTGAGGGATTTTTATTTTAGATCGGATGTATTTAATAGATAGATGATGGAATTTAGTTATTTAGATTATTAGAAATGTTAGAAAATTGAGATGTACGGATTTTAAGATCATATTGAATATTGATATGAACATTTGCATGAAATGAGCCGGTGTAGATTTATTATTGGTGTGTTTTTCATGTGATTTGAATTAGTAACAGTATTATTTGCGAGTTGTTGAAATGTTTAATTGTTAATCAATAGTCGATTTTCACCTTTACTAGTGAATAATTAAGCTTACTAACTAATAAATCAATTGAAGCTTTGAAGGAGAAGTATTTTATGCATCGTCCTTAATTTATGCTTAACAAAAATATTTAAAATCGAACATTTAATTTAATTATTTTGTAAGTTGGCATGCAAATTAAACACATAAAACCAGAGGAGCACAAGAGACAAGACGTGTAAATTAAATTACTGAGGGGATAATTAGTTACCGTACAACTCCTGCAAGTTGAAATTAAAAAGGTACGTGAAAAGTTAGCTGAAAATTGAAAACTAATAAGGTAGCTGATTGATTGTAAAGTGTTTGGTAAAACTAACTGAAATTGTAAATGATTTTTTTGTAAAATGACATAAAAGGACATTAATAATTATAATAAATTAATTTAAATAAAGCGTAAATATGTAAAGTAGAACATTTAAGCTACCCGAAACTTTAAAAAGCTACCTGGAGTAGCTTTTCATTTCAGGTACTTGAATTGACTTTACTAAACAGTAAAACAACTACCTAAAATATTAGTTAAATCAGATTACTTGGTCAAATTAGGTACCTAAAATGCCTTGCTAAACATAGCTTTAACCACGTATGAAAAGAATAGGTCGTAAAATTTTAACCAAATACCGTACGATATGAATGATCAGAAATTCGTAGCACTAAAGTATGACGCCAACACAACCACATAGAAACTAACATGTGCATCACTTTGAAACAAAAATCTAATAATGTATAGCTATTACCAATTCACGTATATTTATGGGTTGGACTTGTTTCGAATGAGAGTAATGATTAAAGGAGTACTAGAGTGATACGAATTTAAAAGCGGAAGTAAAGAACAAAGGATATATTTGATAAGCTAGACCTTAGCTCAACAAATTACGAGACCAAGTCAAGACCTATTGACTCGAACTCAAGTAACTATGCTAAAAGCGCGTCTAGACAATAGTTCAAGCTCGGAATTGTGCTCGACAATTGCAAAGTAATTTGATATTTTTGTGAAAACAACTTGATCATTTTATTCCAACAAACTGACTTAAATAGCCTAAAAGAGACAAATAAAAGGTCCCTTACAATCCTAAAATTAACTAGCTAATTTAAGTACATTAACTAGCCAATTAGTCTACTAATTACAACCATTAAGGAGTAACATAAATAAAGCTATTAACTTTATTAGCCAAAATGAAGAGGAAATAAACATAAAGCAAATGACACACTAACGTTGTCATGCGGACTCGATCAACACAACTAGCCATCGAACCCAAATGAGCGTCTCGTCTAATATTCGTGCTAGGCGATGGGCTAACGTCATCGATGACCGCATCATCTCCTCCCCCTTTAAAGAGAATTGCCCCTAATTCTCGTAACTTCGAACCACCAGGATCAAAAACGGAGATGAGCAAGCATGCGACTTGCACAACGAACACCCATAACAAACGCGAAGATAGAAATGAACCATCTTGGACGCCAGGCTGCAACACATTCGCCCATCTTAACTTCGAGAGCTCCTTATGCCATGGCTGCTTGTGCTTACCTCCCCTCCACCCTCCGTGCACAAACATAGATAACTTACCACGAGTTTCTTCGTTAAACAAACGATGAAAACACGACAATTCCTCCAAAATTGCAGCATCTGTTTGTACCTGAAAATCAATCAAATAAACACCTGAGTGCAACTGAACTCCACAAGGTCTGGGCGCAATCTTGGTGGTCTTAGAAAATACTCCGAACTCATGGACAAAATCGAATGAATAACACGGTCCCTTGGCATTTGCTTCACACGATTCATCATCTTCATATTTGTCAAAAATAGGTGGGCGGTCGAAATCAGTTGCGGAATCCATGTTGTTGTACTCTAATTCCTCCTTCTCCAATTCAAATTCAAACCCCTCATCCTTAACTATCATTGCGAGACTCGACCTTTTTTTATGACCAGAATGCATAGTTCGGGCAGCTTGTGAAGACATGGGTTTTAGCACAATCTTCTTCCCCTTATCTCAAAATTCATACTCGTTACTCCGCCCCCGATGTACCACGTCCCTATCGAACTGCCATGGACGACCCAAAAGAACGTGGCAAGCGTCCATTGGAATTACGTCACACAATACCTCGTCACGATAGGAACCCATAGCCAACCCGACAAGAACCTGTTTCGACACCTTCAATTTATTACCGTCATCGAGCCAATGTAATGAATAAGGTTTGGGATGAGCTGTGGTAGTTAACCCGAGCTTGGACACCATTTCGCTTAACGCCACATTAGTGCAACTACCGTCGTCGATTATTACACTGCACCATCTATCCCCAACTCGGCATTTGGTGTGAAATAATTGGTCTCATTGTTCCGTAATTTCCGGGACTGGTTGAGTTTGTAAAGTACGTAGTACCAAGGCCGTGTCATAATTCGGAGCAACGTAATCCTCTACTTCCCCTTCCTCACTGCCTCCGTCATCAAAATTAAATATGTGCCCCAACCTATCCCATTCTTCCTCGTCTAACAACTCGTCGCGGATGGCCACAGCTTCTCTCAAGGTCACTACTCGCTTGTTGGGACACGAATTTTGGCAGTGTCCGAAACCTTGGCATTTAAAACACCTTACTCGCGACAAACTAGTTTCCTTATGGGAATCAGAAGGCTTAAAAGAAGCCTTGGGTGTACTGTATGAAATAGGGGAATGTCCTGTTTTGGGATCTTATAGGGTACTGCTACTTGATGGGTTTTGTTTTGATGATGAATCGTTTTCATGGCCACTACCCGACTTATTATAATCCTCACCCGAGTTCCCGTACTTAGACCTTCCCTGGGATTCCAGTTTTAAGCACAGCCCACACAGTGTATCAAAGTCCGAATAGGGGTAGAGTTCTACGACAGTAGCAATATTATAATTCAAACCCCGTAAAAACCTTGACATTTTTTGTTCCTCTATTTCCTCTACTTCCCCCATTAAAGATAAATTTTCAAATTCATCTATATACTCCCCAACGCTCAATTTCCCTTGTTTAAATTCTGCAATTTTACGGAAAGTAGTAATTCTATGAGTCGTAGGTACATACCGTTTACGAAGTTTGTGTTTCAGAGATTCCCACGATGCAATTTTGTCTTTTCCAACCCGTGTTCTTTTGGCCTTCAACCCCTCGAACCATAAAGATGCTCCTTTGCTCAATCGCAAAATCGCATATCGACACCGCTTCTCATAACTGAGATCCTTAAAATCAAAAATCCGGTCAATTTTTCTTTCCCAATCTAGATAGGTTTCTGGATCGGTACCACCTGCGAACTCTGGGAGTTCAGAAACCTTGAACTCGTCTTGCTTCGGTTTTGAACCGGACCGACTGCCCGTAGGTCGATTACGCAATAATTCTTGAAGGTGATTGATTAATGCTTCCTCGTCATACTCTGCCATGATATTTTGTTTTGGTGAATTTTTTTTTTTTTTTTTTGATAAAATAAAACAAGATTATAGGATCGTCTCAATTATATGGAAATCAAGACCCTAAGCTCTGATACCACTAATGATACGAATTTAAAAGGGGAAGTAAAGAACAAAGGATATATTTGACAAGCTAGACCTATAGCTCGACAAATTACGAGACCAAGTCAAGACCTATTGACTCGAACTCAAGTAACTATGCTAGAAGCGCATCTAGACAATAGTTCAAACTCGGAATTGTGCTCGACAATTGCAAAGCAATTTGATATTTTTGTGAAAACAACTTGATCATTTTATTCCAACAAACTGGCTTAAATATCCTAAAAGAGACAAATGAAAGGTCTCTTACAATCCTAAAATTACCTATCTAATTTAAGTACATTAACTAGCCAATAAGTCTACTAATTACAATCATTAAGGAGTAACATAAATAAAGCTATTAACTTTATTAGCAAAAATGCAGAGGAAATAAACATAAAGCAAATGACACACTGACGTTGTCATGCGGACTCGATCAACACAACTTGTGACACCCCTATACTCCAAGTGCCTTATCAAGACCACTCAGGTATAAGAACGTCACCATCTCGGTTTTCCGAGGCAATGATAATCAAATGACAATAAAGAAACATAATTTAAATAGCCAAACTGTTTAAAGTGATTACAATCCAAAACCAAACTGGCAAAAGGTACAATACATGTTCTCAAAAACCAAAGGTCTAAACAACTAAAGTATGACAGCGGAAGACTCTAATCAGCTCGTGGTGACACATCCCACCTAGCCCAAATGCCTCTAGTCAAACCTACTCAATAACTGCTCACCACCCCCGAATAGATCACCACAGTTTTTAAAACAATTAAACGGGGTCAGTACTAATTACACAAAACAAGATACAATACAACAGTTACCAAACAGCACAATCGTCACATCAAACCCCGGTCTCCATAAACAATCTCCATGTAACTGACTACACACTAAAGTGTGTAGCCCTGCCAGAGTACCCATCGTAACAGATACTCCACACCGCCAGAGGGGGACCACAGCCGTACCCACCAAATCCCCGCTCATCTTCATCGAGCGATAAACCCACGTCCGTTAATGTGCACATCCTTTCTGTGGCGGGTTTCACAGAAGGCAAATTATGGGCGTGAAGCCACTCCCGCAAGTGACTCCACTCAGCCAGGGACACGCCCCGAAGAACACAGACAAATAATCAACAATCATAATACAATCTCAACAACCGTCTGAAACAATCAACAATACTAACTACAACACAATTCACCACACATATCATGTAACTAATACTGAGTAGGGAAAACCCTACCTGAAATGCAATCACAAGCAGCAGACGATCTAACAGCTGTTCTCAAAAACGCTCTTCTACGAATCCTCCTCCTATTCACATAATCATATAATTACTAACAAACACAATTAACCATCAAAACCCCCAATCCCCCAAATTAAGGTTTAAACAAAGTTCATTAAAGGCTATAAAATTGGTATGTAGATATTACCCTCGACGCAAGGTTCACAAAGACACAAAGAATGATGAAATCCGACCTCTTAAGCTCCGGGATTTGCCAATAACACGGATGGTGCGAACAACGTAGTCTCAATCTCCTTTTTAAGATTATTAGGTTTGTAAAAGTGTTCAATAAAGATGACTGTATGAATTATATACTAATCCGTGTTATTAACAACGCCCGTCAAAATAATACCCGTTAATCGACCTACTCGATCGAGTAACTAACGTACTCGATCGAGTGCCACTTACTCGATCAAGTACCCAGGCTACTCGATCGAGTACCCTACAGGAAGAACATGTTTCTAAAATCAAAACACCCTTACTCGATAGAGTAAGGCCCACTCGATAGAGTACCCAGAGACTCATAAAACCGCAGTATTACAGTCTTCCCTCCTTAAAAAGAACTTCGTCCCCGAAGTTCTAACCACAACAAAATAAAAACATACTACCACACTTCCGACACTAGAACCAAAACAAAACTCAACACAAAACTCCGACACATGCTACCAACATGCTACCAACCCAAACTCAACCCGACACAACTCACTACTAACTATACCAAAAACAACATAAAAAGATGCAAAAACTCTTCGCGATCATCTCCTACCCCGCTAAAAGAAACAAGGTTACGTCCCCGTAACCATACATATCTGACAAAAAAAGAAACAGATAGCGCTCTCTCATGGACTCCTTTGCCTACCATGTAGCCTCCTCAACCTCATGATTAGACCAAATAATCTTAAGCAAGACTGTCTCGCCATTTCTAGTTTTCCTAACCTTCCGGTCAAGAATCTGCTTAGACACCTCAAGGTAAGACAAGGACTCATCTAGTTCTATGTTCTCTGCCTGTAACATATGTGACGGATCACTCACATACTTCCGCACCTGAGATACATGAAACACATTATGCACCATATCCAAAGAAGACGGTAAAGCCAAACGGTAACCAACCTCTCCAACCCGGTCTAAGATCTCATATGGTCCTATGAACTTCTGACTCAACTTGCCTTTCTTCCCAAATCGCATGACCCCACGCATAGAAGACACTTTCAGAAGAACCTTATCCCCAACCTGAAACTCTATATCCCGGCGATGTAGATCTGCATAACTCTTTTGCCTATCCTGAGCTGCTCTCATCCTTTCCCTGATTATCTTAATCTGCTCAACCATCTCATGTACCATCTCTGGTCCCAAAACCACTGCCTCAGCACTGTCGTCCCAACAAATCGGACTCTTACATCTCCTCCCATATAAAGCCTCAAATGGCGCCATGCTAATACTAGTGTGATAGCTGTTGTTGTAGGAAAACTCAATCAAATCTAATCTTTGTTCCCAACTACCACCAAAATCCATCACACAAGCTCATAACAAATCCTCAAGAGTCTTGATTGTTCTCTCTGTCTGACCATCTGTTGCAGGATGAAAAACTGTACTCATCTTCAATGTCGTTCCCAAAGACTCCTGCAACTCTTTCTAAAACCTTGAGATAAACCTCGCATCTCTGTCAGATACTATGTCTTTAGGCACCCCATATAACCTTAGCACATTATTCCGATAAGCCATAGCTAATTGTGCCGTAGTCCATGTATCTTTCATTGGCACAAAATGAGCTGACTTGGTCAGTTAATCCACTATAACTCAGCTGTTTCTTTCTTCATCCAAGGCCACCAGAAAGTCTTTTTTAAATCCTTGTATAACTTGTCACCACCTGGATGTACCGAATATGTTGTACAATGTGCCTCTGTCATGATTGTCTTTTTCAGCTCCTCATCATTAGGGACACACCACCTCCCATTAAACCTCAAACTACCGTCTGTATGAATAGAGAATCTAGACGCTGTCCCTTCCTCTACTCCAGCTCTCCACTTCACCATCTTGGGATCTAACACATGTTTACCTCGAATGTCATCATATAGATCAGGATGCACTGTCAAATATCCCATGGCATCCCCTTTCTGGATCATATGTATCCCAAACTTCCCAACCTCATCTCTCAACCTCATCAAGGATATAGCTGTGCACAAAGAATGTACACTCTTCCTGCTCAAAGCATCTGCAACTACATTGACTTTTCCTTCATGGTAGATAATATCCATGTCATAATCGCCAATCAACTCCATCCACCTCCTCTGTCTCATGTTCATTTCCTTTTGAGTGAAGATGTACTTGAGACTCTTGTGATCATAAAATACCTTAAAGGTCGCCCCATAAAGGTAATGTCTCCAAATTTTGAGAGCAAACACAACTGCACCAAACTCCAGATCATGTGTAGGATAATTCTCCTCATAAGGCTTCAGTTGCATAGAAGCATAGACAATCACTTTACCGTTCTGCATCAACACACATCCCAACCCGTTCTTTGAGGCATCTGTATAAACCTCAAAGTTCTCACTCCCTTCAGGCAATGCTAAGATTGGAGATGTGGTCAAACGCTCCTTTAATGTCTGGAACGCCGTCTCACAACTTTCATCCCAATGAAACTTGTTCTCTTTCCTCATCAAAGCTGTTATAGGTCTAGCAATCTTGGAGAAATCTTTCACGAACCGTCTGTAATATCCTGCTAAACCCAAGAAACTCCTGATCTCAGCTACATTCTTTGGTGCTTCCCACTTGGTAACTGCCTCAATCTTTGCAAGATCCATAGTTACCCCTTCCTTTGAAATCACATGCCCCAGAAAGGCAACTTTCTCTAACCAGAACTCACACTTGGACAACTTGGCATACAACTCATGCTCCCTCAAAGTCTGCAACACAATCCTGAGATGCTCCTTATGTTCCTCCTTAGTCTTAGAATAGACTAAGATGTCATCGATGAAAACCACTACAAACTTGTCCAAAAACTGACTGAAGACTCTGTTCATCAAATCTATAAACACAGCAGGTGCATTAGATAACCCAAAAGGCATCACCACATACTCATAATGGCCATACCTCGATGTGAAAGTTGTCTTTGGTATGTCCTCCTCTCTAATCTTCACGTGATGGTACCCCGACCTCAAATCAATCTTGGAAAAGATTGATGCACTACTCAACGCATCAAACAGGTCATCTATCCTTGGCAAAGGATACTTGTTCTTCACCGTCACTCGGTTCAACTCCCTGTAATCTATGCACAACCTCAGGCTCCCATCTTTCTTCTTCACAAAAAGAACTGGTGCTCCCCACGGTGATACACTAGGTCTAATGTATCCCCTCTCTATCAGATCATCAAGCTGCTTCCTTAGCTCCTCCAAAGCCTTAGGGCCCATCTGGTACGGTGCCTTAGAGATTGGCCCCGTCCCCGGTTTCAGCTCAACACTAAAATCTATCTCCCTCTTCGGTGGCAACCCCGGAATCTCATCTGGAAAGACATCTGAAAACTCCCCCACAACTGGTATCTGATCAACTATCGGACTCTCCATCCTGTCATCTCTCACATGGCACAAGATCATCGGGCACCCCTTCCTCAAATAGGACTTCAAGGTCACAGCTGCAATCAACTTAAATTTGGGTTTGACAACAAACCCACGATAAGACACACTAATGCCCTTAGGACCTCTCAGAGACACTTTCTTTTGATGACAGTCTATCTTAGCTTTGTACTTTCCTAACCAATCCATCCTGACTATCATCTCAAAACCGCGTAAAGGAAACTCTAGCAAGTCTACAGGTAGATCAACTTGCCCAACTATCATGGATACATCTCTATACAACCTCCCACACGATACAGACTCACCCGAAGGTATAAAAACTTCATCTCTTACAAACTCATACTCTCTCAGACCCAACTGTTTAACATGACTCGAAGATACAAACGATTGTGATGCCCTCGAATCAAACAAAACAAAGGTATAAATACCATTAACAAGAAAAGTACCAGTGATAACATGAGCGTCATCCTCAGCTGCTTTCTTCTCCATCATGAACAGCTTGCCACTGGTCTTCTGCCCACCTCCCTGGACAGTACTAGCTGAAGTAGCCGGTTTAGCACCCGATGTAACACCCGCGAATTTCCCCTTTTGACATTTAAAATTTATTAAACCGTCTGATTACTTTATTTTATATTTTTGAATTATTTAATTTAACTAAATTCATTTTTAAACAAGATTCCTATAAAAATAATATTTTAAGGCATAATTTGTATGAAAATACGTATTTTAGTCAAATAACTATAATAGCGACAAATAATAGTTTCCCGTCTTAAGTTATTATAGACCCGAGACTTTTTCCCGTCTAATAAGACCGTCACATTTTCATATGTGAGGCTATTTTAATCTCGACCAATCTTAAATCAACGACACTCATATATTCTCTAATCCTCTTACTTAAACTTTTCTTTATTATTATTATTATTATTATTATTATTATTATTATTATTATTATTATTATTATTATTATTATTATTATTATTATTATTATTATTATTATTATTATTATTATTATTATTATTATTATTATTATTATTATTATTATTATTATTATTATTATTATTATTATTATTATTATTATTATTATTATTATTATTATTATTATTATTATTACTAATACCGTGTGACCCCCACCCCCTGCATCCTTACTCTTTCTTCCTCGTCCTTTTCTGCTTTTCGAAACAAAACAACAACAACAACAGCAACAACAATACCCAACCTCCATTTTCGCACCTCTCAAGCCCAGATCCCTTCTCCAATTCTCAACCAAACTTCATAATTCTTACTCCATTAGCTTCCTCATTCCTTCCTCTTTCTTTTAAGGTAATAAAGTCTTGATTTTGTGGAAGTTCGAAAATACCGTCTCATATAACAACTCGGTTTTGTGACCCAAGTTGCTCGTTATTCCTCCTTTCCAATTGAAGACTGAAGTAAAGCTCGTGCCTTGAACGTTTTCACCTGAGAATTCGAAGAGTTAAGGTAACGGTGATAGGTTACTCGACAATGAGTCGATATTTCACCCCCTTCAACTCGGTTTTTATACCCCCTTTGTCGTAAAGTTTGATTCTTTAATTGTTCTTGATACATACCCGTCTCGTATGGCCTGCTCTCACGATATTTTCGAGCATTAATAGAACAATTTTGATGATTACCCTTCATGCTCCAGTTGCGGTTGTTTCCGTCTCAGTTTTACCCTTATTTCCGTTTAGAAATTAGGGTCATAATAATGATAACAATTCCGTCTAAATTTCGTTTACAAATGAACGTCTGTGTCGGGTTCAAGAGAACCCAAGACGGAACTTTCGAGTCGTGTTGATGGCCGGTCTAATGGCCTGCTATGTGGTTCTGTTTTGGGCAGAGAAGGGCGGTGGTTTGACCCGGTTGAGGGTCTAGTTTATATGGTTATGGGAGTTAGTCAGGGCTTAGTTGGTGGCTGCTTTGAGGAAAGAGCCGTGATGTTTGCGGTCTGTTTATGGGCTGTGGTGGCTCGTTGTTTGGTGACGGATGTGGGACTGTTCAATGGCTCCTTTTAGTTGCGGGTTGAGGTAGCTTTGGCGCTATTTGAGATTTCCTTGAAATATTTGAATGCCCGTCTCGTGTTTTTATAAAACGCAATTCGTTAATTTCGTAATTTAATTATATCTCCGACTCATGCTTTATATGACGGATTTCGTTAAACCTCATTCATTTATATATTTTCTCACATGAAGTATAATTAGGGAATTCCGCTATTTAATTACTTCCCCGTCTCAAGCATGGTCTCGTCTCATTAGTTGCCCATGTTTAGATAATTGGGCTCACTTGAATTTAATAATTGGACTTCGCATAATTATTTTGTGGGACTCATTTGATTTAGTTTGTTGGGCTCAATTGATTTTAGTAATTGGGCTAGCTAAATTTAGTAATTTGGGCTAGTCATGGTTATAAATCGTTTTGGCACTAAATTGGTTTAATTAAAATATGATTAATTAACCGTCTCACATTTTATATAATGTAATTAGTTAATGTCGTTCATTTACTTATTTATTCTGTTGGGCTTGTCACATGATTTATTTATTGGGCTTATTCTAGTCCATTCATTGGATTTCTTATGGTCTATTTATTGGGCTCATAAATGGGTCACTTGGACTTGATCACATTTTATCCCGTATATTTCACATAACGTAAATTATGCATTATCACTCATTATATTTTATTTAACCGGCATGTTAAATTATAAAATGGAATATTCATTAATATAATACAAGTATGAGATATTTATTATAAGTACTTGTAAGAGTCACATTCTTGATAATGCCTTGTATTGTTCTGTTGTGAGAGTCTCGGTCCTATCGGATACCAGGGGTGAGCTATAAGCCTTCTAGTTGCGATATGATCGTTGGGATTAATGTTCCCATCCGTACTTATGGTGAGATGCGAGCCATAAGTATGAATGTGACATTAGTGATCCCGTGTCATATGACATTCTATCATGTTTATGCTTGCTTGATCATTATTACTCTTATTGTGACTCAAGTGTGACGTTTTACATTGTGTGACGACTTGACATTCCTTATTTACCCCTTTCGGACCTTTGGTTACGAGTGTGTGCCATGTTTCCGGATTGGGTTATATTTCCTCTTTCGGACCTTTGGTTACGAGTGTGTGCCATGTTTCCGAATTAGGATATCCTTCCGTTTTTCTTCGGACCTTTGGTTACGGGTGTGTGCCATGTTTCCGATTAGAGGTTACTCGGCCTTTGGTTACGAGTGCGTGCCATGTTTCGAGTCTTGGTATATTGTTTGTCGAATCGGGTGACGTCCATCCCGAGAGTCTGGATCCAGGTTTAGACTAGGACCGTATTATGATTGTCGTCCTACCAGGAGGTTGGAGTCTAGGATGTAGTCTTGTGTGTGGTATCTCGGACATGCTTTAAAGGTAGCCTCTGAGCCGGGTACTCCGTCTACACTTTGTGTCGGTCTTACACTTGTTGAGTCGTGTCAATATGAGTTGGTTGACTTGATTGTTCTATGCCCTTGATTGCATGTTTATTCTATCGTATCATGCCTATTTCATTAAGGAAGTATTATGCCTATCTCATCATGATTATTAATTATATCCTCTCTTGTTCTTTGTTGTTCATATATGATGTATGGTTAATATGTTTTTATTAAGTGGTTGTTTACTTGCATTTCGACATACTGTGGCTGGGAGAACCTTGAGTTACTCCCCACTAACTGTGGCGTTCATGTTTACATGAATGACAGGTGGTGAAGATGCTTACGTGGGGAAGACGTGTGGGCTAGCGAGAACTAAACCCTTGGACCTTAGTTTGCTAGTTAGAAACCCTTTATTTGTTTATTCGTGGGATATCATTTCCCCGCTTTCTAGACTTAGGTTGTAATAACCTAAATTTGTCTATTATCGTATTTGTTTCATTTCATTTTTGGCACCCGCGTGTTAATCTTTAGCTCGTAATAAAAAAGTTTTAAAAATATCACAATTTCCGCTTTAATTTATTAGTTATATTTTCCGCTTTATCGCGGGGTGTCACAGTTGGTATCAGAGCCTATGTTGCTCCCGACGCACACACGTGTACCCCAAATTTAAATTGAACTTGACCTTGGATAATGAATGAGAGATGGGTAGCACTACTACAAATCCAGGCAACTACAACGCCTCTTTAACAACGATTATTCACGAAAATCACAATAGACATTGTAGAATGTATGGCGCGAATTTTACTAAAATCAATTACAACGGGTATGGTTATAAAAACCGTTGTTATTAGTTTTAACAATGGGTCACACATGGACAACCGTTGTTAATAATTTGGCGTAAAATTGGCGCAAAGTTAGTGAAAAGTAATCACAACGGTTATTTTTGAAAGCCGTTGTTAAAACTTATTTAACAACGGATGTTTTTTACAACCGTTGTTAAAACATATTTCACAACGGTTGTTGTTTAATAACCGTTGTCAATACCTTCCATACTATAAACCACACAAATGAAGTCTTGACCACAAAACACAACCCTTAATACACAAACACAAACACAGCAGACAAACAAACACAAAACACACACTCTCTTTCTCTCTTTCTCACTTTCTCATCGTCGCTTCTTCTCACCGTCACTGTTGATTTCATCGTCTATCACGTTCTGTATTTATCAGGTAAATCTCGCCGTCACTGTTAGTTTCATCGTCATTATTTTCTTTTTCTATTTATTTCTTTTGCATGTATGTGTTTTTATCGACCATTATGTTATTTGTTTAAGTATTGTTCGCATAATTAGTTAGTAAAACAATGAAGAAGCAAGATGAAGAAGCAAGATAAACATAATTAATATATATATATATATATATATATATATATATATATATATATATATATATATATATTTATAAATACATAAATTAAAAAAAAAAATTACATATATAAAAATGCAATTCTTATATTTTCATAGAGGATCTTATTCTGCTCTATCGTATCCGTCCTCTCCTCCTTGGCTATTTGGAGGTTCCGTTCAGCAGTTGCTATATCGTCATATAGCCGCAATCGCTCTTTGCTGCTCCATCAAGCCATCTTCTTTGGCGTGCTTCAGTGCGGATCGAGCATCCGCAAGGTAGTTCCTGAAACTTTCCTCAATATGGAGGAACCGGCGGATGAAGTTGTTGTTGTTCTCGATCATGGTAAGAGTCTTAAGGATGAAATCATTCATTTTGTTGGAGTTTTTGGAGTTTGTTTTGAAAGATTAAGTAGAGTTTGTTTTGCAGTTAGGGTTTGGAGATGAATATATTGAGATAATGAAAATGTTAGTTGAGATAATGCAATGTATTTATACTAAGCAATGTGTGGGTTGAGTTGCTTTTTAATTAATATATATGTTAGGAAGTTGTGCCATAATCATCATCATATCTCTCTATAATGCTGCTTCAAATCTTATTACTAACCCTTCTCATTCCATATTATCCGTTCATATGTACAGTGATGTCAGTAATAATGCATGCATCAGAATTCTAACGGGCCGTAATTATGCATGCATCTAGTAATATTTAATTTAATTTTTTTTTATTTTTTAAGAACAAACAACAACGGTTATTTACAAACAACCCGTTGTCTTTAGTTATAACAACGGTTTTGTATATTAAAACCCGTTGTTATAACTTTCCCCCCAAAATTGAGTCACACTTTCCACAACGGGTTTTTATACTTAAAACCGTTGTTAATATTTTTAACAACGGTTTCCTTAAGAAAACCAACCGTTGTTATAACCTTTTACAACGGACGCTTTAACAACGTCCGCTTTTTTATATAACAACGGTTTTTGACCGTTGTTATAGCCTGTATCTGTAGTAGTGTAGACTTAAGGACCTAAGGTGATAGCCTATAGTGTGTTTGCTCTTTGTTAGGTTCTAACATGTTTGTTGATTTCCATTTTATAATTGCCTTGCCCTTGGATCAATGACTGTAAACTTACCAATGTGGTGATCAAGATTTGGTGCCTATTGCTGAGAATTGAAGATTTGTGCATCCTTTGAAGAATGCTTCTTCTTCCTTGAAGATGTATCTCATTCTTTGTGTACCTTGCCATGTTCTTCACTTCTTAATGATTATTCCATCTTCTAAATCCTCTTTTCTCATTCCTTGTAAGTCACTCTGGTATTCCCTAACTTGTCCTTTGTCCCTTGCTAATCCTCCCTTAACGCCTTTTGATGGTACTCTTTCTTTTGAGGAATGTTGACCTTGGGTGGGAAATTTGACTTCTGTGGAGTTTGTTTTGTATTTGACCCTTAACTCTGGTTTTGAGAGGATTTGATGTTGAAAGGACTTAGGTGGTGTTATGAGACATACTTGATGATTCTTATACCTAGATCCTTGATAAAGTGAGTATAATTGATTGGTGGATTTTGTGTGTCAAGTGTGAGTTGCATTGGTTACTAAGGTTATAGAACTTGGCTTTGTTGTTTATGTTTGGGATACTAGTGCTTAGTACTTGACCTAAGGTGGATGAAATTGAAGGGGCGAATTTGAGGATATAGGATTGACTAAGTAAGTCGAGTTTGTGATTGGCTTCCATAATCACTTTGGATATGAGTATAGCTTTGTTGGAACTTTGACTTTGACCCTATGGAAGTTGTTTGTGGATGTTTGAGGATTTGGAGTAATGAGTTTACACTTATAGTGGAGTGCCTTGTTTCATGGAATTGCTTAGGATTAAGTAACATGAGTGATTTGAGGAAATTCTTGGAAATGTTGTGATTATAAGTTTTGTTGTTAGGAAGTTTTCAGAACCGCTTAGAATGATGTTGCTGTTTGAGGTTTGAGTACTTGGCGTTTTCTTGTTGTCTAGTTCCCTTCTTCTTTAATCATAAGCGTTACTATTCATACATCTTTTCCTTGCTTCATCATACTCCTCTTTTAATTTTGATGCTAGTAATCTATAAAACTCCACCTTTGACATCCTTTTAGACTTGACTTCAATTCTTGCCCTATGAAATTCATCATAGCTCTTTTGATTAGTTAAGTTTGAACTCTCTTAACGTACTTTGTTTCTATGCTATCTAAGTTACCTTCCTTTTTGGTACAATTTCTAAACTTTCAAGCTACCAATTTTGTTTCTTTGTTAAAAGTTTATGTTACTTTTACAAAACCTTACCTATTTTAAAGATTTGAAAATGAAAATTTGACTTAGTACCCTATTCATTCCTTGAGTATAAACTCATTTATCATGATTTTAATTGCTAAACCTGATATTTCTTAAATTTTATCCAATTTCTGTTAACTTTGATCTATTTATGATTTCTTTGACAAAGTTTAGTATCATATTTTCAAGAATTTGACTCCTTTTTTAGTTTAAAAGTGAATTCTTCATTTCTATTTTGGCTTTTGCAAGGAAAAATTTGAGTGGATTACCTTTTCTTTTGATTTTAACGTTGATCGGATGTTAGAACTCATTATTAGAGACGTTTAATAACTTGTTCTACGCTTGTCGGCGAGTGAGTTTTGTTTTAAATTTGTCTTTGACTTGGAGAGTTAGTGTTCTTGTGTGCACGACAAGAGCAATTTCGTTCCATGAATGAGACTTATACTTTTGAAAACTCTTCATTAATGTTGTTGAAAGTGTTTTGATTTTATACAAATGATTTGCTTTTTGACCTTATCTTTGATTTGGAATGTGATGTTCTTGAATGCGCAACGAGAGCACTTCCATTCCTTTGATGAGAATCTGGTTCTGTCGGAGAATTTTATTTGAATCTTTTGAAAGGAATTTTAATCCTTACGATAAATAAACTTTTAAATGTTTTGGTTACCGATTCCAAAATTCCAATTTTATTTTTATAACCTTTCATTTCTACTTTCAAGTTTCGAGGACGAAACTTTTTAAAAGGTGGGGTGATTGTAACAGCGAATTTCCCCTTTTGTCATTTAAAATTTATTAAACCGTCTGATTACTTTAACTTATATTTTGAATTATTTAAGTTAACTAAATTCATTTTTAAACAAGATTCCTATAAAAATAATATTTTAAGGCATAATTTGTATGAAAATACGTATTTTAGTCGGATAACTATAATAGCGACAAATAATAGTTCCCCGTCTTAAGTTATTATAGACCCGAGACTTTTTCCCGTCTAATAAGACCGTCACATTTTCATATGTGAGGCTATTTTAATCTCGACCAATCTTAAATCAACAACACTCACATATTCTCTTATCCTCTTACTTAAACTTTCCTTTATTATTATTATTATTATTATTATTATTATTATTATTATTATTATTATTATTATTATTATTATTATTATTATTATTATTATTATTATTATTATTATTATTATTATTATTATTATTATTATTATTATTATTATTATTATTATTATTATTATTATTATTATTATTATTATTATTATTATTATTATTATTATTATTATTATTATTATTATTATTATTATTATTATTATTATTATTATTATTATTATTATTATTATTATTATTATTATTATTATTATTATTATTATTATTATTATTATTATTATTATACTATTATTATGTTATTATTACTAATACCGTGTGACCCCCACCCCCCCTGCATCCTTACTCTTTCTTCCTCGTCCTTTTCTGCTTTTCGAAACAAAACAACAACAGCAGCAGCAACAATACTCAACCTCCATTTTCGCACCTCTCAAGCCCAGATCCCTTCTCCAATTCTCAACCAAACTTCATAATTCTTACTCCATTAGCTTCCTCATTCCTTCCTCATTCTTTTAAGGTAATAAAGTCTTGATTTTGTGGATGTTCAAAAATACCGTCTCATATAACAACTCGGTTTTGTGACCCATGTTGCTCGTTTTTCCTCCTTTCCAGTTGAAGACTGAAGTAAAGCTCGTGCCTTGGACGTTTTCACCTGAGAATTCGAAGAGTTAAGGTAACGGTGATAGGTTACTCGACAATGAGTCGATATTTCACCCCCTTCAACTCGGTTTTTATACCCCTTTGTCGTAAAGTTTGATTCTTTAATTGTTGTTGATACATACCCGTCTCGTATGGCCTGCTCTCACGATATTTTTGAGCATTAATAGAACGATTTTGATGATTACCCTTCATGCTCCAGTTGCGGTTGTTACCGTCTCAGTTTTACCCTTATTTCCATTTATAAATTAGGGTCATAATAATGATAACAATTCCGTCTAAATTTCGTTTACAAATGAACGTCTGTGTCGGGTTCAAGAGAACCGAAGACGGAACTTTCGAGTCGTGTTGATGGCAGGTCTAATGGCCTGCTATGTGGTTCTGTTTTGGGCAGAGAAGGCTGGTGGTTTGACCCGGTTGAGGGTCTCGTTTATATGGTTATGGGAGTTAGTCGGGGTTCAGTTGGTGGCTGCTTTGAGGAAAGAGCGTGGTTGGGATGGGTACTATAGGTGGCGGCTGGTTGGGTTGTATCTTTGGGCTGTCCAAACGGTCCTTGAGCCGTGATGTTTGCGGTCTGTTTATGGGCGGTGGTGGCTAGTTGTTTGGTGACGGATGTGGGATTGTTCAATGGCTCCTTTTAGTTGCGGGTTGAGGTAGCTTTGGCGCTATTTGAGATTTCCTTGAAATATTTGAATGCCCGTATCGTGGTTTTATAAAACGCAATTCGTTAATTTCGTTATTTAATTATATCTCCGACTCATGCTTTATATGACGGATTTCGTTAAACCTCATCCATTTATATATTTTCTCACATGAAGTATAATTAGGGAATTCCGCTATTTAATTACTTCCCCGTCTCGAGCATGGTCTCGTCTCATTAGTTGCCCATGTTTAGATAATTGGGCTCACTTGAATTTAATAATTGGACTTCGCATAATTATTTTGTGGGACTCATTTGATTTAGTTTGTTGGGCTCATTTGATTTTAGTAATTGGGCTAGCTAAATTTAATAATTTAGGCTAGTCATGGTTATAAATCGTTTTGGCGCTAAATTGGTTTAATTAAAATATGATTAATTAACCGTCTCACATTTTATATAACGTAATTAGTTAATGTCGTTCATTTACTTATTTATTCTGTTGAGCTTGTCACAGGATTTATTTATTGGGCTTATTCTAGTCCATTCATTGGATTTCTTATGGTCTATTTATTGGGCTCATGAATGGGTCACTTGGACTTGATCACATTTTATCCCGTATATTTCACATAACGTAAATTATGCATTATCACTCATTATATTTTATTTAACCGGCATGTTAAATTATAAAATGGAATATTCATTAATATAATACAAGTATGAGATATTTATTATAAGTACTTGTAAGAGTCACATTCTTGATAATGCCTTGTATTGTTCTGTTGTGAGAGTCTCGGTCCTATCGGATACTAGGGGTGACCTATAAGCCTTCTAGTTGCGATATGATCGTTGGGATTAATGTTCCCATCCGTACTTATGGTGAGATGCAAGCCATAAGTATGAATGTGACATTAGTGATCCCGTGTCATATGACATTCTATCATGTTTATGCTTGCTTGATCATTCTTACTCTTATTGTGACTCAAGTGTGACGTTTTACATTGTGTGACGACTTGACATTCCTTATTTACCCCTTTCGGACCTTTGGTTACGAGTGTGTGCCATGTTTCCGGATTGGGTTATCTTTCCTCTTTCGGACCTTTGGTTACGAGTGTGTGCCATGTTTCCGAATTAGGATATCCTTCCGCCTTTGTTCGGACCTTTGGTTATGGGTGTGTGCCATGTTTCCGATTAGAGGTTACTCGACCTTTGGTTACGAGTGTCTGCCATGTTTCGAGTCTTGGATACGATTGGTATATCGTTTGTCGAATCGGGTGACGTCCATCCCGAGAGTCTGGATCCAGGTTTAGACTAGGACCGTATTATGATCGTCGTCCTACCAGGAGGTTGGAGTCTAGGATGTAGTCTTGTGTGTGGTATCTCGGACATGCTTTAAAGGTAGCCTCTGAGCCGGATACTCCGTCTACACTTTGTGTCGGTCTTGCACTTGTTGAGTCGTGTCAATATGAGTTGGTTGACTTGATTGTTCTATGCCCTTGATCGCATGTTTATTCTATCTTATCATGCCTATTTCATTAAGGAACTATTATGCCTATCTCATCATGATTATCAATTATATCCTCTCTTGTTCTTTGTTGTTCATATATGATGTATGATTAATATGTTTTTATTAAGTGGTTGTTTACTTGCATTTCGACATATTGTGGCTGGGAGAACTTTGAGTTACTCCCCACTGACTGTGGCGTTCATGTTTACATGTCGGTGGTGAAGATGCTTACGTGGGGAAGACGTGTGGGCTAGCGAGAACTAAACCCTGTGACCTTAGTTTGCTAGTTAGAAACCCTTTATTTGTTTATTCGTGGGATATCTTTTCCCCGCTTTCTAGACTTAGGTTGTAATAACCTAAATTTGTCTATTATCGTATTTGTTTCATTTCATTTTTGGCACCCGCGTGTTAATCTTTAGCTCGTAATAAAAAGTTTTAAAAATATCACAAATTCCGCTTTAATTTATTAGTTATATTTTCCGCTTTATCGCGGGGTGTCACAGTTGGTATCAGAGTATATGTTGCTCCCGACGCACACATGTGTACCCCAAATTTAAATTGAACTTGACCTTGGATAATAAATGAGAGATGGGTAGACTTAAGGACCTAAGGTGATAGCCTGTAGTGTGTTTGCTCTTTGTGAGGTTCTAACATGTTTGTTGATTGCCATTTTATAATTGTCGTGCCCTTGGATCAATGACTGTAAACTTACCAATGTGGTGATCAAGATTTGGTGCCTATTGCTGAGAATTGAAGATTTGTGCAACCTTTGAAGAATGCTTCTTCTTCCTTGAAGATGTATCTCATTCTTTTTGTACCTTGCCATGTTCTTCACTTCTTAATGATTATTCCTTCTTCTAAATCCTCTTTTCTCATTCCTTGTAAGTCACTCTGGTATTCCCTAACTTGTCCTTTGTCCCTTGTTAATCCTCCCTTAACGCCTTTTGAGGAATGTTAACCTAGCCTTCTCATTAAACTGTCGGTGGTATTCAGCCACCATCATGTCAGTTGTCATCTTAAATCCATCGAACTCCTCTCTCACCTTACTCCTCACATGCTCCAGCACGAACTCTCGCCTCATAGCTTTTCTAAACTCTTCCCAAGGAATAGCAGGTAACCCCTGCCTCGCATACATATCCCTAGCGTTCACCTTTACCTTGTCCCACCACTCACCTGCCGCCTCCCTCAAGTAGAACGCAGCTTGTTCCACTTTTATCTCATCCGGGCAGTGCACCAAATCCAGAATGTTCTCCATCTCTCCATGCCAATTATCCAGAAGAATTGGCTCCCCAGTACCCTTGTACTCTTTTGGGTTAAACTTCGCTATATAGAGACTAATCTTTGAATGATCAACATCCTTATCCTTCCCCTCTCTCTTTAAAGCTTCCGTAAGAGCATCTTGGTGCTCCAACATCTTAACTATGTCATCGGTGGTCATTCTCTTAGCTCTAGCATAAAGGGCGTTTCTCTTTGGCGGCATCTTGTAACTATATAAGAAAAGGTAGATATAAACACGCATACTATAACCCAAAACACGTATACAACCTGCACAGACCCCACTTGATCGAGTACCGGAACCCACTCGATCGAGTTGAGGCCACTCGATTGAGTGCCCAACCTACTCGATCGAGTGCCTCGACTCCAGAACCTGATCAGACTCCTGCCCAAAAACATACTCGACCGAGTTGACAAGACACTCGATCGAGCGCCCCCTACTCGATCGAGTACCTCTATGTACTCGATCGAGTACCCAAAAACACGGTTCTGTCCAGAAAAAATCGAACTACCTACTCGACCGAGTCACACCCACTCGATCGAGTGCCTCACCCACTCGATCGAGTGCCCCCCACTCGATCGAGTCATGCAGACCCGTATAAACTACCCGCATGTTCATCTCTCCTTCCCAACACAATATACAAGTTTTATAAGTGTAACAAAATAAACGTAACTATGCATGAAAATATGCGCAACTCCTTGGATAATCATTAAAACGATCTATTCATGTTATCAAAATGCCACATTATAAACACGCAACCTATTTTTTTTCATTCAATTCAACATGCAAACACATCTCCTTCAACTTTTATCCATACTTCTAATTCTCCACATCCAACATCCAATAGTTCACAACACATGTTATTAGGTACACATACAGAACAAAAGACAACACTTACGACCCTGACACGTACCCCATGTGACCAGTTCGAAATTGCAGTGCGAGTTCGCGACTTTAGGACTTCTCCCAAGCCTTTGCATTAGCTCCTACAACCTTTACCCCGGGTTCCTTTTAATTGACTCCCTATGTTCGTTAGATTCATTGGTTATAGGTTTCAGGATCGTTGCTCTGATACCACTTTGTGACACCCCCATACTCCAAGTTCCTTACCAGGACCACTCAGGTATAAGAACGTCACCATCTCGGTTTCCCGAGGCAATGATAATCAAATGACAATAAAGAAACATAATTTAAATAGCCAAACTGTTTAAAGTGGTTACAATCCAAAACCAAACTGACAAAAGGTAAAATACATGTTCTCAAAAACCAAAGGTCTAAACAACTAAAGAATGACATCGGAAGACTCTAATCAGCTTGTGGTGATACATCCCAGCTAGCCCAAATGCCTCTAGTCAAACCTGCTCAATAACTGCTCACCATCCCCGAATGGATCACCACAGTTTTTTAAAAAATTAAACGGGGTCAGTACTAATTACACAAAACAAGATACAATACAACAGTTACCAAACAGCACAATCGTCAGATCAAACCCCCGGTCTCCATAAACAATCTCCAAGTAACTGACTACACACTAAAGTTTGTAGCCCTGCCAGAGTACCCATCGCAACAGAAACTCCACACCGCCAGTGGGGGACCGCAGCCGTACCCACCAAATCCCCGCTCATCTTCATCGAGCGATAAACCCACGTCCGTTAATGTGCAGATCCTTTCTGTGGCGGGTTCCACAGAAGGTGAATCATGGGCGTGAAGCCACTCCCGCAAGTGACTCCACTCAGCCAGGGACACGCCCCGAAGAACACAGACAGATAATCAACAATCACAATACAATCTCAACAACCGTCTGAAACAATCAACAATACTAACTACAACACAATTCACCACACATATCATGTAACTAATACTGAGTAGGGAAAACCCTACCTGAAATGCAATCACAAGAAGCAGACGATCTAACAGTTGTTCTCAAAAACGCTCTTCTACGAATCCTCCTCCTATTCACATAATCATATAATTACTAAAAAACACAATTAACCATCAAAACCCCCAATCCCCCAAATTGGGGTTTAAACAAAGTTCATTAAAGGCTATAAAATTGGTATGTAGATCCTACCCTCGACGCAAGGATCACAATAACACAAAGAATGATGAAATCCGACCTCTCAAGCTCCGGGATTTGCCAATAACACGGATGATGCGAACAACGTAGTCTCAGTCTCCTTTTTAAGATTATTAGGTTTGTAAAAGTGTTTAATAAAGATGACGGTATGAATTATATACTAATCCGTGTTATTAATTAAACCCGTCAAAATAATATCCGTTAACCGACCTACTTGATCGAGTAACTAACGTACTCGATCGAGTGCCACTTACTCGATCGAGTACCCAGGCTACTCGATCGAATACCCTACAGGCAGAACATGTTTCTATAATCAAAACACCCTTACTCGACAGAGTAAGGCCCACTCGATAGAGTACCCAGAGACTCATAAAACCGTAGTATTACACAACTAGCCATCGAACCCGAATGAGCCTCTCCTCTAATATTCGTACTAGGCGATGGGCTAACGTCATCGATCACCGCATTATCTCCTCCCCCTTTAAAAGAGAATTGCCTCTAATTTTCGTAACTTCGAACCACCAAGATCAAAAACGGAGATGATCTGAGCAAGCATGCAACTTATATAACGAACACCCATAACAAACGCGAAGATAGAAATGAACCATCTTGGACGCCAGGATGCAACACATTCGCCCATCTTAACTTCGAGAGCTCTGATGCGTGTATTTTATATAAGGTTTTTACCTCATTCTTACACGCATTTCTGTACTATTTACGTGGCAATTAGCTACAAATACTCCCGAATATTCTACTTTGGTTCGTTTTGTGTAAATTGCAGGAATAAACCGAAGAAGAGCTAAATCAAGCCTATACTCATCCCATTTGCATGCATTTATGGAGAACAAGGAGCCATAGCTTAGAATCTATCACTTTGAAGACGCGTGATCTGGTTTCGGAAGATGTCATAGTGTCTAACGTGCCAAAATAGCTCGATCGACTACTTTTCTAGTCGATCGAATGCTTTATATACTGAAGGTTACTCGATCGAGCAATTCCAGTAGCTAATCGAGAAGACAATATAAGGAGTTACTCGATCGAGTGGTTTATTTCCACTTGATCGAAGGGTTTGTCGTTGAGTTACTCGATCGAGTGGTTTATTCCCACTCGATCGAGTGGTTTGGCCCGTATAAGAGTTTTTCCGCCTAATTAAGCTATGGATTAGGTTTAAGGGAGAGATTTTCGTATGCTACTAAAGAGAGTAGACTGCGTAACTCTTAAAAAAATCATTCATTCACTGAGACTTTTATCTACTTCTACTACTTCTTCATTTTTACTCTTCTTCTACTCCTTTATACTCGGATTTAGAATTTGTATTGGGTATTATTATTTCTCTTTTAATTCTTGTTCTTATTCTTAATTCACTTAATTGCTTCTATTTCCTCTATTCCTTTATTTCGCTATTGCGAATTGTTTTCATTTCATTTTATCATTATCATGTTTAATTCTTGATGTCTATATGTTATTGTTGTTAATTCGATGGTGATGCAAAGCTAATTCCCTGTTCCTAAGACTAGGGGATCCATGATTATGAAGGGATAGTAATTGCCATTTTAGGTTTTGTGCTTGTGTGGTCTCTGTTGTAAATCGCTGTAGTTAATTGTTTCTGTCTGATTGAGTCGATGCAATTAGTCATTTTATCGTAGTAAACCTTGACCTAGACCGAAAGGTTGGAAAGGACGAGACTCGTAGCGAACATTAGGGCACCGTAGTGAGGGCGGAAGCTAAGCTATTTGTGCCTTAGGGCGAATTGAGACCGGAAGGAGATATTCACTGCTTCTCAGACCATACTTGCACTGACCTGAGACTTAGATTACTTAACTGAATGATCATGGTGAACCGTCTGTCTTAGCTGCTTTCTCTATTTTTGCTTAATTTTTATTCCCTTGCTTTTCCTCTCTTTCTTAGGCTTTTTAGTTTAAAACAAACAAACACAACCCCCCAATTTGGTTACCGTGATGAACTTAGACAAAGCTGACATTTTCCCAACTCCCTGTGGAGATCGACTCGACTTCCCTAGCTATATTAGTTAGAGCTAGTTGGTTATTTTTTATAGGTATACGACTGCCCTGTCAAATTTTGGCGCCGTTGCCGGGGAGGTGGCGCAATTTTGTTGCTTTATTTAAGTTTGTCTCTCATCTCAAGGAATTTATTCCTTGAGAATGATCTCATTTTTGTGAAGTTTTTGATTAGTTTTGCAGGTTATCTGTTCTATAAGAGAACATCGTCACACGTGCTCTGCTTTGTAAACTCTATCTGCCTGAATGCCTAATATAGCCAGCCATTCAGAGCCTAATATGGATTCCCTTCCAAAAGGTTTTTTACTACCCACTACTGAGTCGGGAACCTTTGGAATCCACCCGTCCTACATACAGCTGGTCGAGAGAAATCTCTTTAGGGGGGTACCTGAAAAAGATCCGTGCAGGCATATAGAGCTATTTACGGAGTATTGCTCTACCATTCCTCTTGCTGCTGGGTGACGCAGGACAAAGTGAAGGGAGTTCTTTTTCCCCTTTTCTTCAGCTGATAATGCCCGAGAATGGTTGAGGGATTTAGATAGGGAAGCAGCCGGTGTAACCGACTGGAGTTCTCTTGCTTTGGCCTTTTACAGGCGATATTTCCCACCGCAGCGCACCAATGCCTTGAGAGCTCAGATTACCTCTTTTGAGCAATTTCCCACTGAAGACTTGGATGGGGCTTGGACTAGGTTCAAGAAGCTCGTCCGTTCTGTGCCTCACCATGGTTTCAAGCGTTGGTTCCTTTGCACCCAATTTTACAACGGGTTTTATCAGAATCAGAGAGCTATTCTTGATAGTGTAGCTAAGGGGAGGTTCACGAAAAATGTGGAGGATGATCAAGGGTGGCGTCTTATTAAAGAGATGGCTATCCATGTTGTAGAATATGGAAATCCCCGAGGGAGTGGGCAAGTTAACGAGTTGGCTGCAGCTGTAGTGGAGAGTCCTAGCAAAAGTCTGGGTAATGTGGAGATTACAGAGGCTATGAGTGAGAGTGCACAGGTTTGTGCAATTACTGAGCATGTGGAGATATGCGGTAGATGTGGCATGAAGGGGCATGACCCCATTGATTGTCTGGCAAGTATAGAGCGCGTCCTTACTTATCACAAGTACAAGCAAGGAGTTCCTTTTTCTCAATTATATGAGGAAATGAAAAGTGTTTCTACTCCTTCTACGCCAGCGTCGCTGCCGGTCTCTCCTTCTACGAATGGAGAAATTGCCGAATTAAAGTCCCTAATGTTGATTTTAACACAATAGTTTGGGGAGAAATGCAATAGGAATGAAACCGTTATATTGGAGTTGAGAGAACAAGTCGCGCAGTTAACACTCGCGAAAGACCAAGCCAACCATCCACCGACATGCGACCCAGTTAATGCTACAAACCTCCAAGGCGGTCTTGCTCATGAGGGGCCAAAAGTACCAGAAGACGGGGTTGTGACAGCTGATAATACCCCGGACGATGATTTGGATGAATTTCTAGACGAAATCTTTGCTGTGTGTTGTCCAGACACTCGATCGAGTGAAATTTCTACTCGATCGAGTGAAATAGTCCATCCAGTCACTCGATCGAGTGATAATTTAGGTCGATCGAGTAATACCCAATCCATAGATGCTCGATCGAGTGATATTTTTACTCGATCAAGTGAAACAGTTGAAGAAATCACTCGATCGAGTGAAGAAAATGGTCGATCGAGTAAATGCCAAGATGAAACCACTCGATCGAGTGAGGAAAGTACTCGATCGAGTGCCAGAACCAGCGGAGACTCTATTTTGACATCTAATTCCGCTACTGTGTCATCTTCCCCTGCTGTGGAGACGTCACGCACTGATAAAGGTAAAGAGAAAGTCGCGGGTCCATTCATTGCTACCAGAGTACCCTTTCCAAGTCGTCTGAAGGACGCGAAGGTCGAGCGACAGTACGGTAAGTTTGTGGACGTTGTGAAGAACCTCCAGGTAACCGTCCCTTTTACCTAACTTGTTACCCAGGTACCTACTTACGCTAAATTTATGAAAGATATTGTGACGCGTAAGAGAGAGCTAAGTGAATTTGAGACCGTTTCATTTATGGAAGAGTCTAGTAATTTACTTTTAAATAAGGCTCCGCCTAAAATAAAAGACTCGGGTAGCTTTTCTATTACCTATATTATAGGCAATGTGGTTATTGATAAGGCTCCTTGTGATTTAGGAGCCAGCGTCAGTGTCATGCCCCTATCTGTCTGCAAGAAATTGAATATGAGTCATCTTAAGTTGCCTAATATTACACTGCAGATGGCTGATAGATCTATTAGGAGACCCTTGGGTGTCTTAGAGGACATGCCTGTGTGTGGACAAGGCCCTCGGGAACTGCGTCCGCGGGATCCACACTAGGCATAATCGACTCGAGGTTCTTTCGAATCGAATTAAGACAAATTAGAGTCGCCACCAAGTTTTTTGGGAACTTGGAACCGTTCAAGTCAACTTTACACCTTTCATCGAAAAGCATAAAGCCAATCGACTACGAGTGATTAAAGATAAAGACTTGTACCCTATATCACTCGATTTGAATGACTCTCGTAATCCAATGGTATTTAGACGGATCCACAAACCATAGATCTTGAGTAAGGGGTGAGGGTACGTGTTAGGAAGCCCATAAGGACACCTAACCCCGCCCGTCGATAACGGCCTCTACTAAGTCAAGTATCGGATTTCAAACAAGGTAATAGCTACTACGATATATGATATGCAAACATCGTTTTCAAAACCCTAACATGTGAAGTTTCTATGTCGATTTAGATGCAACTAAACTAACTTTGTCAAAGTTGTAATTTAGCATGTGGGTTGATTGATCTAACAACATATAAGCGAAACAAATAAGGCTTGATGGGAATGGGGGAGCCGTTGGGATCTACCCTATTACAACCCAGGCATTTCATGCCGACACGACGAGAAATAAGAGATACAACTCGATCTAAAATACAACGCTATACACAAAACCGTACATGACGCATTACACGGCCATTCGGCCTAGGGAAACGTGCACAAGGGGGGGTGGCCCACGGCTTACATGACTCACGGCCTTGGGTCACTCCTCGTAACGTGTGCTTTCACTTAATCTCATCGAATTAGACATAAGGCCACGCACCAAAGCATGCATTAGCATAAATCGGGCCATGTTGCTTTAAACAACATGCGATTTACTACGCTCCTACATGCATTGGGGCACAACCATCTAACCAAACAAGACTAAGGTTTTGAAAGAGGTTTTGACTTGATAAAAGAAAGCTAACTCGAAAATTACAACTCGATAACAAACGACAAAGTACAAGCGACAAAACAAATAAAGAACGAACGTTGTAAAACAAACGAAACAAGAAAAAACCAAAGGACACGGCCAAGCCTCACGGCCTAAAGCCACGTCCAACCCTAAGTCCTAGGTCAGGTTCATTAGTTAGATTGATTGATTGCGAAACAAGTTCGAAAGCGGGCTAGAAAACAAGTTAGAAACGACGTTGACCGATTTGAAAAGATACCTTGCAAACGCGCATTCTACACGGCCTAACAGGGTCCAATTAGGTCAAGTTTGCTAATTAATTTAACTCATCGAGTGTTAATAAGAAGGTGCTAATCACGCACTCTTATACTAGCGAGAAATTAGGTGAAAGAGAGAGAGATGCATTCAATTAAGTTACAGAATTGTTAGTTGATTTTTAAAGCTACGTCGATGTACCCTAATGTGTCTAATTAAGTTATTAAACTGATCTAATATCATCTAAACGAGTTATATGTTAACAATCAGAGGTCATATTAACATGTAAACGGTCCAGGGGTAGGTCGAATCACACGAGAGAAGAGAGGGGTCAAAAGCGAAGAGCGAAGTCAGAAATCGTTTTATTAATGCCCTACCTTGAACACGAGGATATGTAAATGAGACGGGGGTGTACGACCGACTGATGTAGCGGTTTCTTTCCCATATCAAGTCAACGCGGGTGTTCATGGTGGTACTTTAACTCATACTCGGACTAAACTAGTTTCATAGTTAATAAGAACAAACGATAAACAAAAACGATAAACAAACAAAAACTAACTATAAAAAAACAAACATAAAAAAACGAAATAAAAGGGAGAAAGAGGAGGATTTGATACACCCTCAACCTACATGTATCGTTGACACCGTCTTGGGTCATAATCGATCGTAGATTTTATCTCGAGAGGCCGTCGTCGACGAAGAAACAAAGCAAACAACACGTTTTTTGCAAATCTGGACAGCAACTTTCAAATTGCGATTTCTCTCTCGTTTCACGGTGAAAATTCGATTTAAAAGATGTTTTGAAAACTAGAAAGAGAGGAGAACAGAGATCTTAAAACAATCCCTGCTCGTTTTGGGTTATTGGGCGCGAAAAACGAGCACAAACAGAACTGGACAGACAGAAACAGGAAAAACAGAGTGTATAACACTCTGTTTTTCGAGGGAATTCGTGTACTCTCAAGGGCAATTTGGCTCGTAAATCTTTGTCTAATGTGTGGATATATGTTGTATGATTAATTTGGAACAAGAAACTCGAATTTTAATGGAGGTTTGAGGGGAGAACGAAGGGTTTCAAAGAGGACACACAAACTGATTCTCAGTTTGTAAGTCGGTTTTGTGGAGAGTTTTTGAGAGGCAATTAGGGTTTTTTTCTGGAGTTTAAAGCTTGTGAATGACGGTTTTATGTATGGAGAACTTAGAGGCATGAATGTATGGTGAAGGGGGGTATTTATATGGAGTTAAGGTAGGTTTTTAGAGAGGAGAGGCAGACGGGCTCGGTTTGCACATAGCTGCTGTCCAGCAGCTTTTGTGAGGGTTTGAGAGGCTTTGTGAGGGGTTTTCTTGGTGGTTAAGCTAAGATAATATGGGTAGGATACTAGGGTATGGGTTAGGGTTAATGGGCATGGGTTTTGCAGGTGTTTGGAGCGGGTTTTGGACTCGGGTTTGAGCTGAACGAAAACATGAGGCTGTTTGTGTCGTGTTGTTTGGGGCCTGTTTTGGAGTGTTGGAGACGGGTTTTGTGGAGGGGTTTCATGGTGGGTTTGGACGTGGGAATGGTGGGTAGTGTGGAGTACGGGTTGGTGGTGATGGGTTGCGGGTTTGGACCAAGTTTGGAGCAAAACAAACGGGCTATGTTGAACACGGGTTGGGAAGGAGTTGGGCTATGTTGGGGGGCTTGGGACGAGATTTGGGATGTGGATAAGGGGGTTCAAACTGGGGTTGGATGGGCAGAAGCCTAGGTTGGTTAGTGTACTCGAGATTCGTGCCAACTCGTAAAGAAAACGGGCTCAAAAACCGAGCTATAATTGAGCTCCAAAACGCGTGGTTAAAACGAGTTTTCGATTTTCAAATTCGATTTTTCAAATCGATTAACACATTAAAATAAATGATTTTTCAAATCAAATACACTCATAAAATGATTTTTCAAAAAATTATTTATTTTATTTTCAATAAAATAAACTTGAGAAAATAAATTCAAAATAAAAATAAAATGAATTCACCTTAAAAAAGCTTTAATTTAAATATCATTTAAATTAATAAAATACTCCGTCGACAACGCTCATTCTACATCGTAAAACGAACCCAAATAATGACAGTGACAACTAATAAATACATGTGTCCTATCATCATCGGGTGTTTGTCGGGTTCTCTATAAATTCCAATATCGACGGATACAGGTATCTACAGAGCCCCCACTTTGACTGAGGCTTGGACAAGGCGAAAGTCAAAGTATACCCCAGGTCCCTCTCGACCTGAGGATTCTGCGGGTCGTTTATAGTCCATTAGACTTGCGTATATAAGCTTGCCAGCCATAAGAAGAGATCATACCTGAAACTTCGTCGGGGATTAACTCTTCCTTCTGTTGCGCCGAATTATCATCGTTGGTCATCGACCCCTAAATTGCATATATGGTGGGTTGAGCCTTATCCTCGGGGGCCTACGTATCCGTTTCTGACGGAATCAAACCCGCGTCGTAGTTCGGCAGCTTCTGACACTTGCCCAAAGTTTATCATCTGCTGGCATTTGTCAAAAATTCATCATCTGCTGACATTTGCCCAAAATTTATCATCTGCTGGCGCTTGTCCGAATGGGACGGGACTTTCCAAGGAGGTTGCGCCGCTTTCATCATTTGCTTTCAGCCTACGGAATTCTTCCATTTCATACTCTTGTATTGAATTGAATTCTTGGTGGATGTCATCCTTTACATCTTGATAATGGTCTCGAAGCCAACGGCCAGAGCCCCAGATTTCAATGGCTCTAAAGTCGAAGACTTTAGAGCCCCCAGTTGAAGCATATCCTGCTATAATTGAAACACAAAAACGTACTAGCAATAATCATCACATAAGCACATTTGGATCATCGATCTTGAAATTGGATCATTTGAAAGATTGGGTCATCGACCCGAAAATTGAATTTGAAAACTTTGAATAATTGGGCCATCGACCCGAAGTTTAAATTTGACATCACTTGGTATGTTGGGCGATCGACCCTTCAAAAATTGAATTTGAAAATTTTGAATGATTGGGCCATCGACCCGAAAATTGAATTTGAAAATTTTGAATGATTGGGCCATCGACCCGCACAGATTCTACTACTTGGATCATCTATCCACAATTCGCAAAAAGTTTTTGGAATTTTGAAATTTTGAAATTTTTTTTGAAATCGAACCTTGATGGGTGAGCATGAAACACGACTCAGACACTCTGTATGACCCGTAAATAACGTGGGCGTAGCCCGCTACCGTAAAACAAAAAAGGAAAATAAAACCGTAAGTGTGCACGGGTTTTAATTCAATTATTGACTTGTTGGGGGTAGAAATGTAAATTGGCCGTTCCGGCGCCAAAAGATGGCAAATGGGAATCACAAGGTCGTCGAACTTGGGACGGAGATATCGTATGGCATGGGCGTGCTCCCGAGGGCACATGGGAATCAAGATCACTTGACATTGACAAGGTGGATTAAACTCACGGAGCAACAACGTTGGCTCCGCCCAGACACTAAACACAGACTGATTTTTACATCACACATCACTCTTGTTGGGAACATTCTGTCACTCTTCTCCTCGCCTCCTTTCTTTTCAGCGAGTTTTCATCATTTCTTGCCACCGCCTCCTTTCTTTTCAGCGGGCTTTTACTATTTTTCTTCCACGCCTTCTTTCTTTTCAGCGGGTTTTTCATATTTTCTGTTCCCAACACAAACTCACATCTATATGACTCAGCATCTTTGCCTAAACCGTTCGATAAAGCTCATTCCGAGACTTGACACTACTCATCTGAACCTATATCCTTATCCTAGCTTACATTGAGTACTAAGACCAACTCAAACAAGGGTGGCTTCATTTGGACTTGGTTAGGACCCGTAAGAAACCGACAAGATGACAACTTGGTTGATGAGTGGATTGAATCCCTTATTCTGAAGGACTGCCTACGTATTCGCGTGGAGCGAAATCAAATCCGACGTAGTTCTATCATGGTGCATAAACATGGCATTTTGATTGTGTGTACACACTCGAAGGTTTCACCTAAGGTATCACGTCGTATCCCATTCTAGCTTGTAAGGTACCGTTGTATCCCGTGTCTAGGGTTGGTACAAAAGGTTGTGATTCTTTGGGATGTGGAGCTTGGTAAAAATAGGTTCGCAAGGTAAACCATCATTCTGAAGGTTCGTTTTGTGGTGCTAAGGCTAAGGGCTATGGCTTCTGATGTGGTTGGAAATGGTGTCTCGGGTTTGATGAAACCCGAGTGCAAATGGGTTGGAAAATGATGTGGGTTCAAATTTCCATGTCTAGACCCTAAAGGCTAGGTATAACAACACAAGCGGAATGATTCTCAAAATTCCTGACTATCTCCTTGTAACTGTCTCAGGAAGGACTTAGAGGGTAAAGAGGTCACTACTTACGCTTTTGGGCTTCGCCCATTGAACCTCAACTATGGGTACTTGACTTGAATTCTGGCTTCCGTAACTTCGACATTCAACCAAAAAGCATTCCGCAATAACTTCAACATCTTTTTTTCTTTTTTTCTTTATCTTTCATCACTTTTCTTTTTTCATTTTTCATTTTTTTCTTTTGTCCTTTTCATTTTTCCAATTTTTCTCTTTCTCTTTTTTTCATTCTTTTTCATCTTTTTTCTCTCTTTGAAAATGATCTTCTATTCATTCTCTTAGTCATAAATGGATACACCTTGAAAACTGGGCTTCGCCAACTAATTTGGGTAGGAACTAACAATTCCTTGTTAGAACGGGTTGATATCTTCTCTCTTCGAGATGGGATGATTTTGTTGGGGAAAAGGCTTGCCTTCCATCATCGATAGGGGAAACAAGGAGCTAGTCCGGGTTTGTCATAGAATCATCTAAAAGCTTGTCACAAACATTGGTTCAGATGGAGGTTTTCTACCACCAGACATGGAATAGGTAAAGGAATCAAACACGGGATCCTAGTGTACCTTACATTTTGAAACAGGACATATTTCTACCCCAGGGATGCCTTTGAGTGTGTTGTGCGTTTTATCATATTTCGGAATGATTGAGGATTGGAAACAAGACATATTTGGAAACGAACTGCAACTTTTATTGGAATGACACATGCTTAACAGACTCGAAGGAACGATTCCTAGGACACACCCTAGGTCATCGTGGAATAAACGACTCAACTTCAAGATAAGAAAGTCCTAGACTCGACTCGACTAAGATAAGAAAACAGATCCCGACTCATAATTTTCAAATCTGGTCTTGAGCTTTCCCTTGTTCAGCTGTCAGCTTAGATGCTCGGTTCTAGTCCTTGATCCCTTCGATGGTCTGCCTCCATCCCGAGGTAGTCCTCTGAGGATCTACGCCAATGATTAAGGTTGGTGAATCGAATTGTCTTTTATTAACACGAAAGGAGTACATTCTAGAGCGAGACTCCCGATTTGAATTTCATTCTTCGAGTTTGGCAAGAATTCAAAGCAATCCACAAATATTTTCCCGATAAACACCCCTTTCAAGTGACATGGGCGGATAAGATGGGAATAATCGACATTGTCTTCGACAGAAACAAAGTTGGCGTGATCACCAAATGGATTGGTGATGTTATTGGGTTTAACAGTTGGGATCGGGAGTGTTCCATTCTCAATCATGTCTTGGATTTCGTGCTTCAGTCGATAGCACCTTTCAGTATCATGGCCTTTCCCTTGATGAAAGGCACAGTAGGCATTTGGTTTATACCATTTACCTTGTTGATCAGCGGGAGGGTCCGGAGTTGGACCAATAGGCTTCAGCTTTCCTTGGGCTATGAGCCTTTGGAGAGCGTATGTATAAGTGCATCCGATATCGGTGAATGCCCTAGGTGCTTGGGCGGAGAGGCCTTTTGATCGTCCATCTAAGAGATTGTGCTTCAACAAAGTGGGACGTTCTTTGGTGCTTTTGCTTTAGATGACGAGGCCCCTTGGTATCCTTTTGGCTTCTCGGCTTCCATCATTGGACATCATCCTCTACCTTTATCCCGATTCTTATCAATTCTTTGAAAGAACCAAAATTCAGTATTTGAGCATTACGGTAAATAGGTCGTAGATTCTTTACGAACTTATCTACCATTTCAACTTCATCAGGCTTCTTGGCTAATTTCACGCAAAGACGCCATCTTACAAGGAATTCAAGAAAGCCTTCTTTGTCTTTGTGTCATAACCTCTAATGTTCTTATATTGGTCCGAATCTCGACATTGTCAAAGATAGTGCTTACAGTAACTCCACCGTGATATCTTCGAAAGTGGGGAAGTTCTTAAGGTCCAGATTGTAGAACCACGCCTTTGGGTGTTCATCCAGAGATTGAGCGAAAATTTCGAGAGCATGTCGCAGGTACTCCCTTCAAGTGCTAAGTACCCCTTATAGGCCTTAACATGGTGGATGGATCTTTCGTGCCCTTAAACTTTGGGATATCAGTGAGTACCATGTTTGTGGGCAACTTATCCTGAACTGGGGCATAGGCCCTAACATTTTCGTAGTGGATGTTCTTCCCCTGGGAGAGTTTCAGACGGTCCTCAATGAACTTGAACCGTTTCTCCAGATCAGTCAGAGGTGGGGTAGATGAATCTTCACCCACCTTGGATTCGATCGCATCAATTCTAGTCATCATGAGGTTCACGGCCTCAGTGAGTTTGTTAACAGCATCTTCCATTGCTTGAAGTCGGGTTTTTGGCGGCCTTTCTACAAGAAAACCCCGAACTGAGTCAATATTCGAATGTAAGAGCCCCTGCACACTTAAGGACACGACACCAACTTGACTTAAGCAAATACTCGACTTGAGACTGACTAACCAAAAGGTTCGACTCACGGTTGGATTTAGACCTTGATTCATTTGGACTCGACAGAACAACACGACCCGAATCATCATAATTCGGTTCTAAACCAGACTCGGTGTGACTAAACCCGTGATTAGACTAACATAGCCCATAAGTTTAAGTGAAACGTCCTAACTGGCCTAGCTTGGACGTTTCTGTGGACTATCCTAGACCAATTGGTCGACCAACATGACTCGAATCCCAAGAGGTGAGCTTGGGTGACCCAACAGGGTCGTGTTCTAGACTCTCGGGGCAAAACACGCCTAGCCTAACATGGCCAGGACCCGGACACGACTTGACGCATTTCATGCTTGGTTAAGGTTCGGGAAATATTTCAGATTGAATTTGAAAAAAAACGAGAGATCGATTTGAAAATGAGATTTAAAATGGGCAGCATGCCGGCTATAAAAGCTCATTTTGGGCCGAAAAAATCTAGTCCTATTTGGGCAGCATTCCGCGTTTTTAAAACCATGCTATTTTGAAAGTAAGTTATTCAAAAGTTCGGTTTTGAAATTGATATGGAAAATTTGAAAAGACTCGGGAAATTCACCTTGCACCACGACGAGCAAGGGCCTTTAGGTAGAGTACCTAGAAGAGCATCCCCACCATCAAGAACCACGACGAGGAGGAGCGGAAGCAAGCAATGTGCAAGTTCCTGGCATAGTGGGACGTCGCCCCCCATGCATCACAAAGAAACGCTGGGACGGCCCGGGAAAGTCCTTAAGGGTTTATGCATGAATCGTAGCACTATGAGTAATGTTTTACTTTCCAATACTTTCTTTTCAAGTTTCACCTCGGAGGAAAAGACCCTAGAAACAAAGTGTAACTAGTCCTCTTTTCCCCAGTGAGTCGCCAAATCGTGGACAAGGCCCTCGGGAACTGCGACCGCGGGATCCACACTAGGCATAATCGACTCGAGGTTCTTTCGAATCGAATTAAGACAAATTAGAGTCGCCACCAAGTTTTTTGGGAACTTGGAACCGTTCAAGTCAACTTTACACCTTTCATCGAAAAGCATAAAGCCAATCGACTATGAGTGATTAAAGATAAAGACTTGTACCCTATATCACTCGATTTGAATGACTCTCGTAATCCAATGGTATTTAGACGGATCCACAAACCATAGATCTTGAGTAAGAGGTGAGGGTACGTGTTAGGAAGCCCATAAGGACACCTAACCCCGCCCGTCGATAACGGCCTCTACTAAGTCAAGTATCGGATTTCAAACAAGGTCATAGCTACTACGATATATGATATGCAAACATCGTTTTCAAAACCCTAACATGTGAAGTTTCTATGTCGATTTAGATGCAACTAAACTAACTTTGTCAAAGTTGTAATTTAGCATGTGGGTTGATTGATCTAACAACATATAAGCGAAACAAACAAGGCTTGATGGGAATGGGGGAGTGTTGGGATCTACCCTATTACAACCCAGGCATTTCATGCCGACACGACGAGAAATAAGAGATACAACTCGATCTAAAATACAACGCTATACACAAAACCGTACATGACGCATTACACGGCCATTCAGCCTAGGGAAATGTGCACAAGGGGGGGTGGCCCACGGCTTACATGACTCACAGCCTTGGGTCACTCCTCGTAACGTGTGCTTTCACTTAATCTCATCGAATTAGACATAAGGCCACGCACCAAAGCATGCATTAGCAAAAATCGGGCCATGTTGCTTTAAACAACATGCGATTTACTACGCTCCTACATGCATTGGGGCACAACCATCTAACCAAACAAGACTAAGGTTTTGAAAGAGGTTTTGACTCGATAAAAGAAAGCTAACTCGAAAATTACAACTCGATAACAAACGACAAAGTACAAGCGACAAAACAAATAAAGAACGAACGTTGTAAAACAAACGAAACAAGAAAAAACCAAAGGACACGGCCAAGCCTCACGGCCTAAAGCCACGTCCAACCCTAAGTCCTAGGTCAGGTTCATTAGTTAGATCGATTGATTGCGAAACAAGTTCGAAAGCGGGCTAGAAAACAAGTTAGAAACGACATTGACCGATTTGAAAAGATACCTTGCAAACGCGCATTCTACACGGCCTAACGGGGTCCAATTAGCTCAAGTTTGCTAATTAATTTAACTCATCGAGTGTTAATAAGAAGGTGCTAATCACGCACTCTTATACTAGCGAGAAATTAGGTGAAAGAGAGAGAGATGCATTCAATTAATTTACAGAATTGTTAGTTGATTTTTAAAGCTACGTCGATGTACCCTAATATGTCTAATTAGGTTATTAAACTGATCTAATATCATCTAAACGAGTTATATGTTAACAATCAGAGGTCCAGGGGTAGGTCGAATCACACGAGAGAAAAGAGGGGTCAAAAGCGAAGAGCGAAGTCAGAAATCGTTTTATTAATGACCTACCTTGAACACGAGGATATGTAAATGAGACGGGGGTGTACGACCGACTGATGTAGCGGTTTCTTTCCCATCTCAAGTCAATGCGGGTGTTCATGGTGGTACTTTAACTCATACTCGGACTAAACTAGTTTCATAGTTAATAAGAACAAACGATAAACAAAAACGATAAACAAACAAAAACTAACTATAAAAAAACAAACATAAAAAAACGAAATAAAAGGGAGAAAGAGGAGGATTTGATGTACCCTCAACCTACATGTATCATTGACACCGTCTTGGGTCATAATCGATCGTAGAATTTATCTCGAGAGGCCGTCGTCGACGAAGAAACAAAGCAAACAACACGTTTTTTGCAAATCTGGACAGCAACTTTCAAACTGCGATTTCTCTCTCGTTTCACGGTGAAAATTCGATTTAAAAGATATTTTGAAAACTAGAAAGAGAGGAGAACAGAGATCTTAAAACAATCCCTGCTCTTTTTGAGTTATTAGGCACGAAAAACGAGCACAAACAGAACTGGACAGACAGGAAAAGCCGCGAAAACAGAGTGTATAACACTATGTTTTTTGAGGGAATTCGTGTACTCTCAAGGGCAATTTGGCTCGTAAATCTTTGTCTAATGTGTGGATGTATGTTGTATGATTAATTTGGAACAAGAAACTCGAATTTTAATGGAGGTTTGAGGGGAGAACGAAGGGTTTCAAAGAGGACACACAAACTGATTCTCAGTTTGTAAGTCGGTTTTGTAGAGAGTTTTTGAGAGGCAATTAGGATTTGTTTCTGGAGTTTAAAGCTTGTGAATGACGGTTGTATGTATGGAAAACTTAGAGGCATGAATGTATGGTGAAGGGGGGGTATTTATAAGGAGTTAAGGTAGGGTTTTAGAGGGGAGAGGCAGACGGGCTCGGTTTGCACATAGCTGCTATCCAGCAGCTTTTGTGAGGGTTTGAGAGGCTTTGTGAGGGGTTTTCTTGGTGGTTAAGCTAAGGTAATATGGGTAGGATACTAGGGTATGGGTTAGGGTTAATGGGCACGGGTTTTGCAGGTGTTTGGAGCGGGTTTTGGACTCGGGTTTGAGCTGAACGAAAACAGGGGGCTGTTTGTGTCGTGTTGTTTGGGGCCTGTTTTGGAGTGTTGGAGACGGGTTTTGTGGAGGGGTTTCATGGTGGGTTTGGACGTGGGAATGGTGGGTAGTGTGGAGTATGGGTTGGTTGTGATGGTTTGCGGGTTTGGACCAAGTTTGGAGCAAAACAAACGGGCTATGTTGAACACGGGTTGGGAAGGAGTTGGGCTATGTTGGGGGGCTTGGGACGAGATTTGGGATGTGGATAAGGGGGTTCGAACTGGGGTTGGATGGGTAGAAGCCTAGGTTGGTTAGTGTACTCGAGATTCGTGCCAACTCGTAAAGAAAACGGGCTTAAAAACCGAGCTATAATCGAGCTCCAAAACGCGTGGTTAAAACGAGTTTTCGATTTTCAAATTCGATTTTTCAAATCGATTAACACATTAAAATAAATGATTTTTCCAATCAAATACACTCATAAAATGATTTTTCAAAAAATTATTTATTTTATTTTCAATAAAATAAACTTGAGAAAATAAATTCAAAATAAAAATAAAATGAATTCACCTTAAAAAAGCTTTAATTTAAATATCATTTAAATTAATAAAATACTCCGTCGACAACGCTCATTCTACATCGTAAAACGAACCCAAATAATGACAGTGACAACTAATAAATACATGTGTCCTATCATCATCGGGTGTTTGTCGGGTTCTCTATAAATTCCAATATCGACGGATACGGGTATCTACACTGTGAAAATAGGCAAGTTCTTTATACCAGTAGACTTCATTGTTTTAGACATAGCTGAGGACACCTGGACCCCAATTATCTTAGGAAGACCGTTCCTTTGTACAGCTGGGGCCATTATTGATGTCAAACAAGGGCGTTTGACTCTTGTAATAGGGGATGACGTGATCACCTTCAGTCTACCTAGCACCTTAGCTCGGCCAATGATAGAGGACACATGTTATTCAGTTGATATTGTTGACGAGTCTATTTATGACTTCTGGTCGGGTTCTTTTTTGAAGGACCCACTAGAAGCTCTTATGCTTTTGGATGAGTGTGCAGATAACCCAGATGACGATGATGCTGTGTTGGATTTGCTTATAGATGATTTAGATGAGCGTGAACTCACCGACGCTGAGGGAGAGCAAGTGGAACAGATGATTAGTACCCTTTGCTCCATTGAGGTAAAGGTGTCGGAACGTAAGCCTCTTCCCTCTCATCTAAAATATGCTTTTTTAGATGATACTGAGCGATATCCAGTCATCGTTAGTGCTAAGCTTGATAATGATCAGCTGACTTCTTTGTTAGCTGTGCTTAAGAAAAACAGGAAAGCTTTGGGTTATTCTTTGGACGATATCAAGGGGAGTAGTCCCGATATTTTTATGCACAGGATAGCGCTGGAGGAAGATCACAAAACCTTACAGACAGGCCAGCACCGGCTGAACCAGAAGATGCAAGATGTTGTGATGGCTGAGGAAATGAAGCTGCTCGATGCAGGTATTATCTATTTTATTGGTCATTCTAGATGGGTAAGTCCAGTGCAAGTGGTCCCGAAGAAAGGAGGGACTACCGTGGTTAGGAATGACAAAAATGAGTTAATACCCACTCGAGTAGTGACTGGCTGGCGGATGTGTATAGACTACAGATAGCTGAATGCCGCCACCAAGAAATATCACTTTCCCCTTCCTTTTATTGATCAAATGGTAGAAAGGTTAGCTTCTCATAAGTTTTTCTGCTATTTAGACGGGTATTCAGGGTTCTTTCAGATCCCTATTCACCCAGACGATCAAGCTAAGACTACATTTACTTGTCCTCAAGGCGTTTTTTATTATCGCAGAATGCCTTTTGGTTTATGTAATGCCTCTGCCACCTTCCAAAGGTGCATGATGGGGATATTTTTAGAGTATATTACGGAAGTTTTCATGGACGATTTCAGTGTTTATGGAAGTGATTTTTCTAACTGTCTGTCTAACCTTAATAAAGTGTTGCAGCGCTGCATTGAGGTTAATCTCGTGCTTAACTGGGAGAAGTGCCATTTCATGGTTAACGAGGGAGTTATCTTAGGGCAATTAGTTTCTGATAGGGGAATAGAAGTTGATAAAGCAAAGGTGGAAGTGATTCAGCAATTACCACCTCCTGTTAATGTTAAGGGGGTGAGGAGTTTCCTTGGCCACGCCGGTTTTTATCGCCGGTTTATCAAGGATTTCTCAAAAATTGCTAAACCACTTACACAGCTGCTACTTAAGAATGCCCCTTTTATATTTATTGACGAGTGTCTTTCTGCTTTTAATAGGTTAAAGCAGGCTTTAGTCTCTGCGCCAATTATACAGCCTCCCGACTGGGACTTGCCATTCGAGATACTGTGTGATGCCAGTGACTATGCACTAGGAGCGGTGCTAGGCCAACGGAAAGACAAAGCTTTAAATGCAATCTACTATGCAAGCCAAACTCTGGATGAGGCTCAAGTTAAGTACACTACCACTGAAAAAGAGCTGCTAGCTAAAGTTTATGGCTTAGAGAAATTTCGTTCTTATTTAATTGGGTTAGAAGTTGCTGTTTTTACTAACCATGTAGCTTTGAGGCATCTCCTTGCTAAGAAGGAGGCTAAACCACGGCTATTGAGATGGATACTCCTTCTCCAGGAGTTTGATTTGCAGATTAAAGATAAGAAAGGAGCTGAGAACGTTGTAGCTGATCATCTGTCGCGACTGTCGCGACAAGAAGGGGAAGATTCTTTACCTATTGATGAGTCTTTTCCTGATGATTCTTTATTTGTTGTATTATCGTCTATTGTTAACCAAGAGCCTTGGTATGCATATATAGCTAATTATGTTGTCAGTGGAAACTGCCGCCTGACCTTTCTCATCAGCAGAGGAAGCGTTTTCTGTATAACGCTACGCAGTATTTTTGGGACGACCCTTATTTGTTTAAGGAATGTGCAGACGGTCTCTACAGACGGTGTATTCCCCAGTGGGAGACCAAAGTAGTCCTGGAAGGCTGTCACTCCTCTTCCTATGGTGGTCACCATGATCCATCGCGCACCGTGGCTAAGGTACTTCAATCTGGTTTTTACTGGCCTTCTTTGTTTGCTGATGCTAAGTCTTTTGTTTCAGCTTGTGATGCCTGCCAACGATCAGGGAACATTTCAAAGAGACATGAGATGCTACAAAATGGTATCTTAGAGGTTGAGGTTTTCGATTTCTGGGGCATTGATTTCCAAGGACCGTTCTCGTCAAGCAAAGGTAACAGGTATATTTTAGTAGCTGTAGATTATGTGTCGAAGTGGGTGGAGGCAATTGCTTCACCTCATTGTGATGCTAAGGCCGTGATAAAAATGTTTAAAAAGGTCATATTTCCCTGATTTGGTGTCCCTAGGGTCGTCATTAGTGATGGGGGAATGCACTTTAAAGAAAAGAAACTAACTTCCATTCTGTCTAAAGTTGGTGTTCAACACCGGCGTGGTTTGGGGTATCACCCCCAAACTAGTGGTCAGGTTGAGGTCTCTAATCGCGAGCTAATAGAGATCTTGTCTAAGGTAGTTTCTAAATCACGGAAGGATTGAAGTCTTAAATTAGAAGACACATTATGGGCCTACAGAACTGCCTTTATGACACCAATTGGTGCATCACCTTATAGGTTAGTTTATGGGAAATCATGTCATTTACCTGTTGAGTTGGAATGTAAGGCTTGGTGGGCAATTCGTGAGCTTAACTTTGATCCTAAGTTATGTGGTCATAATCGTCTTTTGCAGCTAGATGAGTTAGAAGAATTTAGGCTTAATGCATATGATAGCTCGCGCATTTGTAAGGAAAAGACGAAGGGATGGCATGACAAAAGAATTCTACCTCGGGAATTTCATGTTGGGCAAAAGGTGCTGCTGTTTAATGCCCGACTGCGATTATTTCCTGGCAAGCTGAAGTCCAGGTGGAGTGGTCCTTATACGGTGACAACTGTTACTAAATTTGGATCCGTTGAGCTAGAAAGCCCCGAGGGAAACCGGTTCAAGGTGAATGGGCAATATGTGAAGCATTATCACGAGGAAAATAAAGCGGACAATCGTGTCGAAGTCTTGTACTTCGACGAGCTTGATGCGCCAGTTAATTGATACTAGAAAGGTCGTGCGGGACGTCTTAAACCCGCGCTATCCGGGAGGCAACCCGGACTGTTTTGTTGTATTTTTGTTGAACTATTTCTTTACCTCTAGCTTTTTGTTGAACTTTAGAACACAAAACTATGCTCTCTATACTTTCCCTATGCTTCTTATACGAATTTTGCAGGTAGAAGCACTCGATCGAGTAGTTTTTCTACTCGATCGAGCACTTCTGAGATGATATTCCCTCGATCGAGTAATTTATCTACTCGATCGACAAGCTGCAATTTCACCATCACTCGATCGAGTGATTATTTTATTCGATCGAGCCCTTCTGACACCAAATCACTGGATCGACCTGTTCTAGTTCACTCGATCGAGTGGTTTCTTCTTCCAGCTGCTACTTTTCGTCCGTTGAGCTACTGCTTGACTTCCTTTGACCTCCCATGTTCATGGTCGGTTTGGGGAGGTCCATCTTCACAATGTTTTGTAAGTATTCTGCCTCGAGTTATCCTTTTCTCCTCAGTTTGCATTTCTTTCCCTATTTTTGGTACAATGAGGGCATTGTACGGTTTGGTTTGGGGAGGTATGCATCCATATCTGTGTCTACATGTTTTCTTGCATTTTCGTTTGCACGTTTATTTATTTTCGCATGCATTGTTGTTTTTAATTCAAAATTTCCAAAATCACATAAATTTCAAAAATTGTGACGTTTAATCTGAGTCAAAACGTTTGAACTTTGATGCTATATTGAATCCTTACCTTAGCCCTGCATATTCTTAACATTTAGTTGGCATGATTATATGCATGATCTACAAGTTTTTGTTTCTCTCTTATGTGAAAAAATAGACTTGACTCATATATTGGCAAGCTACATTACATTCTGAGGTTAGAGTTTTATAAACTGGTGACATTCATGACCGGTTTCATTTAGGATGTGAGTAGTACTCTCTTTAAGGCATGTAACATCAATTTGCATAAGCATGAGTCTAGTCTTCTTAATACCTGTATGCATTCGGTCTGTGGATGGTGACACATGTTAGGAGAGGCAGTTCCCTTTTATTTCATTCTACCCATGAGCCCCACATAGCCAAATCGCCCTTTTTGTCCTACTAGCTACAAACTATAATTTTTCCTACCCTAGCCAAGCTAGTGATGTGTAGCTGTTTGGAATGCTTTAAAGCAGTTTGGTTATTTTTATCTGATTTCAGAAGATGGTGGAAGAACTGAAGGGAATGAAAAGAAGAAAAATGATGAATTAAAATGAAAAAAAAAGGAGAAAGAAAAGAATGAAAAGAAAAATTGGAAATACGAAAAAGGAAAAGGAAAAATCATGTGCGAAAAAATGGAAAATTATATGCATGATTTTTACTCCCATGTTTTACTTATATTTTATGGGGAGTTGACAAGTTTATGGTGTATTGTGAGATGAGTGCATTGAATTTGCACCGTTTTGTTTTGTTATATTGAGTATGAAGTTGGGATGCAGTTCAATATTTGGATTCGTTGTTGCTAGCCTGGCTATTAACTTCACATATCAAAATTCATCTTAGCCCCTTCTTACCCATTACCTCACTTACCCAAATGTAAGTCCTCGGCATGTGTCTTGGTCATTAGTATGGTTGGAATGCGTATGTACGGTTGTAGAGACTTTATTCATGTTAACTGCATGCATGTTCTTATAGGTCGAGTTAGGTGAGTGTTTTTACTTATTTCTATCTTTCAAACATATATACGCACCTCGTGCCCAAATTTGAGTGATGAGCGACCCGCGAGAGTCCGATACTTTTGAGTCTTGCAAGGTCGACGGTTCAGTAAGTTTGAAACATTGATTTAATTCGTTTGCACTTATCATTTACCACTTTGTTAGTTGTTGCATTAAACAGGTTTTGGTGGATGATTTGTAGCTGATGCGTTGGTCCCGTTCCACTGTTTATTCTTAGTTGCATTCATAGTTTGCTTGGGGACTAGCAAAGGTTTGATTTGGGGAGATTTGATGCGTGTATTTTATATAAGGTTTTTACCTCATTCTTACACGCATTTCTGTACTATTTACGTGGCAATTAGCTACAAATACCCCCGAATATTCTACTTTGGTTCGTTTTGTGTAAATTGCAGGAATAAACTGAATAAGAGCTAAATCAAGCCTAAACTCGTCCCATTTGCATGCACTTATGGAGAACAAGGAGCCGGAGCTTAGAATCTATCACTTTGAAGACGCGTGAGCTGGTTTCGGAAGGTGTCATAGTGTCTAACGTGCCAAAATAGCTCGATCGACTACTTTTCTAGTCGATCAAATGCTTTATATACTGAAAGTTACTCGATCGAGCAGTTCCAGTATCTAATCGAGAAGACAATACAAGGAGTTACTCGATCGAGTTGTTTATTTCCACTCGATCGAAGGGTTTATCGCTGAGTTACTCGATCGAGTGGTTTGGCCCGTATAAGAGTTTTTCCGCCTAATTTCGTATGGGCTTTTGTAATTAAGCTATGGATTAGGTTTAAGGGAGAGATTTTCGTATGCTACTAAAGAGAGTAGACTGCGTAACTCTTAAAAAAATCATTCATTCACTGACACTTTTATCTGCTTCTACTACTTCTTCAACTTTACTCTTCTTCTACTCCTTTCTACTCGGATTCGGAATTTGTATTGAGTATTATTATTTCTCTTTTAATTCTTGTTCTTATTCTTAATTCACTTCATTGCTTCTATTTCCTCTATTTCTTTATTTCGCTATTGCGAATTGTTTTCATTCCATTTTATCATTATCATGTTTAATTCTTGCTGTCTATATGTTATTGTTGTTAATTCAATGGTGATGCAAAGCTAATTTCTTCTTGCTAAGACTAGGGGATCCATGATTATGAAGGGATAGTAATTGCCATTTTAGGTTTTGTGCTTGTGTGGTCTCTGTTGTAAATCGCTGCAGTTAATTGTTTCTATCTGATTGAGTCGACGCAATTAGTCATTTTATTGTAGTAAACCTGGACCTAGACCGGAAGGTTGGAAAGGGCGAGACTCGTAGCGAACATTAGGGCACCGTAGTGAGGGCGGAAGCTAAGCTATTTGTGCCTTAGGGCGAATTGAGACCGGAAGGAGATATTCACTGCTTCTCAGACCATACTTGCACTGACCTGAGACTTAGATTACTTAACTGAATGATCATGGTGAACCGTCTGTCTTAGCAGCTTTCTCTATTTTTGCTTAATCTTTATTCCCTTGCTTTTCCTCTCTTTCTTAGGGTTTTTAGTTTCAAACAAACAAACACAACCCCCCAATTTGGTTACCGTGACGAACTTAGACAAAGCTGACATTTTCCCATCTCCCTGTGGAGATCGACTCGACTTCCCTAGCTATATTAGTTAGAGCCAGCTGGTTATTTTCGATAGGTATACGACTGCCCTGTCAAGCTCCTTATGCCATGGCTTCTTGTTCTTACCTCCCCTCCACCCTCCGTGCACAAACATAGACAACTTAGCACGAGTTTCTTCGTTAAACAAACGATGAAAACACGACAATTCCTCCAAAGTTGCAGCATCTGTTTGTACCAGAAAATCAATCAAATAAACACCAGAGTGCAACTGAACTCAACAAGGTCTGGGCGCAATCTCGGTGGTCTTAGCAAATACTCCGAACTCATGGACATAATCGAATGAATAACACGGTCCCTTGGCATTTGCTTCACACGATTCATCATCTTCATATTTGTCAAAAATAGGAGGGCGATCGAAATCAGTTGCGGAATCCATGTTGTTGTACTCTAATTCCTCCTTCTCCAATTCAGATTCAAACCCCTCACCCTTAACTATCATTGCGAGACTCGACCTCGTTTTATGACAAGAATGCATAGTTCGGGCAGCTTGTGAAGACATGGGTTTTAGCACAATCTTCTTCCCCTTATCTCGAAATTCATACTCATTACTCCGCCCCCGATGTACCACATCCCTATCAAACTGCCAAGGACGACCCAAAAGAACGTGGCAAGCGTCCATTGGAATTACGTCACACAATACCTCGTCACGATAGGAACCCATAGCCAACCCAACAAGCACCTGTTTCGACACCTTCAATTTATTACCGTCATCGAGCCAATGTAATGAATAAGTTTTGGGATGAGCTATGGTGGTTAACCCGAGCTTCGACACCATTTCGATTAACGCCACATTAGTGCAACTACCGCCATTGATTATTACACTGCACCATTTATCCCCAACTCGGCATTTGGTGTGAAATAATTGGTCTCGTTGTTCCGTAATTTCCGAGACTGGTTGAGTTTGTAAAGTACGTAGTAACAAGGCCGTGACATAATTCGAAGCAACGTAATCCTCTACTTCCTTTTCCTCACTGCCTCCGTCATCAAAATTAAATATGTGCCCATCCTATCCATTTCTTCCTCGTCTAACAACACGTCACGGATGGCCACAGCTTCTCTCAAGGTCACTATTCGCTTGTTGGGACACGAATTTTAATAGTGTCTGAAACCTTGGCATTTAAAACACCTTACTCGCGATAAACTAGTTTCCTTATGGGAATCAGAAGGTTTAAAAGAAGCCTTAGGTGTACTGTATGAAATAGGGGAATGTCCTGTTTTGGGGTCTGATAGGGTACTGCTACTTGATGGGTTTTGTTTTGATGATGAATCGTTTTCATGGCCACTACCCGACTTATTATAATCCCCACCCGAGTTCCCGTACTTCGACCTTCCCTGGGATTCCAGTTTTAAGGACAACCCACACAGTGTATCAAATTTCGAATAGGGGTAGAGTTCTACGACAATAGCAATATTATAATTCAAACCCCGTAAAAACCTTGACATTTTTTGTTCCTCTATTTCCTCTACTTCCCCCATTAAAGAAATATTTCAAATTCATCTATATACTCCCCAACGCTCAATTTCCCTTGTTTAAATTCGGCAATTTTACGGAAAGTAGTAATTCTATGAGTTGTAGGTACATACCGTTTACGAAGATTGCGTTTCAGAGATTCCCACGATGCAATTTTATGTTTTCCAACCCGTGTTTTTTTGGCCTTCAACCCCTCGAACCATAAAGATGCTCCTTTGCTCAATCGCAAAATCGCATATCGACACCGCTTCTCATCACTGAGATCCTTAAAATCAAAAAGTCGATCAATTTTTCTTTCCCAATCCAGATAGGTTTCTGGGTCGGTACCACCCGCGAACTCTGGGAGTCCAGAAACCTTGAACTATTCTTGCTTCGGTTTTGAACCGGACCGACTGCCCGTAGGTCGATTACGCAATAATTCTTGAAGGTGATTGATTAACGTTTCCTCGTCATACTTTGCCATGATATTTGGTTTTGGTGATTTTTTTTTTTTTTTTTTGATAAAATAAAACGAGATTATAGGATCGTCTCGATTATATGGAAATTAAGAGCCGAAGCTCTGATACCACTAATGATACGAATTTAAAAGCGGAAGTAAAGAACAAAGGATATATTTGACAAGCTAGACCTATAGCTCGACAAATTACGAGACCAAGTCCAGTCCTATTGACTCGAACTCAAGTAACTATGCTAGAAGCGCGTCTAGACAATAGTTCAAACTCGGAATTGTGCTCGGCAATTGCAAAGTAATTTGATATTTTTGTGAAAACAACTTGATCATTTTATTCCAACAAACTGGCTTAAATATCCTAAAAGAGACAAATGAAAGGTCCCTTACAATCCTAAAATTAACTAACTAATTTAAGTACATTAACTAGCCAATTAGTCTACTAATTACAACCATTAAGGAGTAATATAAATAAAGCTATTAACTTTATTAGCCAAAATGCAGAGGAAATAAACATAAAGCAAATGACACACTGACGTTGTCATGCGGACTCGATCAACACAACTAGCCATCGAACCCAAATGAGCGTCTCCTCTAATATTCGTGCTAGGCGATGGGCTAACTTCATACATGACCGCATCATCTCCTCCCCCTTCAAAAGATAGTTGCCTCTAATTCTCGTAACTTCGAACCACCAGGATCAAAAACGGAGATGAGCAAGCATGCAACTTGTACAACGAACACCCATAACAAACGCGAAGATAGAAATGAACCATCTTGGACGCCAGGCTGCAACACATTCGCCCATCTTAACTTCGAGAGCTCCTTATTCCATGGCTGCTTGTGCTTATCTCCCCTCCACCCTCCGTCCACAAACATAGATAACTTACCCCGAGTTTTTTCGTTAAACAAACGATGAAAACACGACAATTCCTCCAAAGTTGCAGCATCTATTTGTACCTGAAAATCAATCAAATAAACACCAGAGTGCAACTGAACTCCACAAGGTCTGGGCGCAATCTCGGTGGTCTTAGCAAATACTCCGAACTCATGGACATAATCGAATGAATAACATGGTCCCTTGGCATTTGCTTCACACGATTCATCATCTTCATATTTGTCTAAAATAGGTGGGCGATCGAAATCAGTTGCGGAATCCATGTTGCTATACTCTAATTCCTCCTTCTCCAATTCAAATTCAAACCCCTCATCCTTAACTATCATTGCGAGACTCGACCTCTTTTTATGACCAGAATGCATAGTTCGGGCAGCTTGTGAAGACATGGGTTTTAGCACAATCTTCTTCCCCTTATCTCGAAATTCATACTCTTTACTCTGCCCCCGATGTACCACATCCCTATTGAACTGCCAAGGATGACCCAAAAGAACGTGGTAAGCGTCCATTGGAATTACGTCACACAATACCTCGTCACGATAGGAACCCGTAGCCAACCCGACAAGCACCTGTTTCGACACCTTCAATTTATTACCGTCATCGAGCCAATATAATGAATAAGGTTTGGGATGAGATGTGGTGGTTAACCCGAGCTTGGACACTATTTCGTTGGACGCCACATTAGTGCAACTACCGCCGTCGATTATTACACTGCACCATCTATCCCCAACTCGGCATTTGGTGTGAAATAATTGGTCTCGTTGTTCCGTAATTTCCGGAACTGGTTCAGTTTGTAAAGTACGTAGTACCAAGGCCGTGTCATAATTTGGTGCAACGTAATCCTCTACTTCCCCTTCCTCACTGCCTCCGTCATCAAAATTAAATATGTGCCCCAACCTATCCATTTCTTCCTCGTCTAACAACTAGTCGCGGATGGCCACAACTTCTCTCAAGGTCACTACTCGCTTGTTGGGACACGAATTTTGGTAGTGTCCGAAACCTTGGCATTTAAAACACCTTACTCGCGACAAACTAGTTTCTTTATGGGAATCAGAAGGCTTAAAAGAAGCCTTGGGTGTATTATATAAAATAGGGGAATGTCCTGTTTTGGGGTCTGATAGGGTACTGCTACTTGATGGGTTTTGTTTTGATGATGAATCATTTTCATGGCCACTACCCGACTTATTATAATCCCCACCCGAGTTCCCGTACTTCGACCTTCCCTGGGATTCCAGTTTTAAGCACAACCCACACAGTGTATCAAAGTCCGAATAGGAGTAGAATTCTACGACAGTAGCAATATTATAATTCAAACCCCGTAAAAACCTTGACATTTTTTGTTCCTCTATTTCCTCTACTTCCCCCATTAAAGATAAATTTTCAAATTCATCTATATACTCCCCAACGCTCAATTTCCCTTGTTTAAATTTGGCAATTTTACGGAAAGTAGTAATTCTATGAGTTGTAGGTACATACCGTTTACGAAGTTTGCGTTTCAGAGATTCCCACGATGCAATTTTATCTTTTCCAACCCGTGTTTTTTTGGCTTCAACCCCTCGAACCATAAAGATGCTCCTTTGCTCAATCGCAAAATCGCATATCGACACCGCTTCTCATCACTGAGATCCTTAAAATCAAAAAGTCGATCAATTTTTCTTTCCCAATCCAGATAGGTTTCTGGGTCGGTACCACCTGCGAACTCTGGGAGTCCAGAAACCTTGAACTCGTCTTGCTTCGGTTTTGAACCGGACCGACTGCCCGTAGGTCGATTACGCAATAATTCTTGAAGGTGATTGATTAACGTTTCCTCGTCATACTTTGCCATGATATTTGGTTTTGGTGAATTTTTTTTTTTTTTGATAAAATAAAACGAGATTATAGGATCGTCTCGATTATATGGAAATCAAGAGCCGAAGCTCTGATACCACTAATGATACGAATTTAAAAGCAGAAGTAAAGAACAAAGGATATATTTGACAAGCTAGACCTATAGCTCGACAAATAACGAGACCAAGTCAAGACCTATTGACTCGAACTCAAGTAACTATGCTAGAAGCGCGTCTAGACAATAGTTCAAACTCGGAATTGTGCTCGACAATTGCAAAGTAATTTGATATTTTTGTGAAAACAATTTGATCATTTTATTCCAACAAACTGGCTTAAATATCCTAAAAGAGACAAATGAAAGGTCCCTTACAATCCTAAAATTAACTAACTAATTTAAGTACATTAATTAGCCAATTAGTCTACTAATTACAACCATTAAGGATTAATATAAATAAAGCTATTAACTTTATTAGCCAAAATGCAGAGGAAATAAACATAAAGCAAATGACACACTGACGTTGTCATGCGGATTCGATCAACACAACAAGCCATCGAACCCAAATGAGCGTCTCCTCTAACATTCGTGCTAGGCGATGGGCTAACGTCATACATGACCGCATCATCTCCTCCCCCTTCAAAATATAGTTGCCTCTAATTCTCGTAACTTCGAACCACCAGGATCAAAAACGAAGATGAGCAGGCATGCAACTTATACAACGAACACCCATAACAAACGCGAAGATAGAAATGAACCATCTTGGACGCCAGGCTGCAACACATTCGCCCATCTTAACTTCGAGAGCTCTTTATTCCATGGCTGCTTGTGCTTATCTCCCCTCCACCCTCCGTCCACAAACATAGATAACTTACCCCGAGTTTTTTCGTTAAACAAACGATGAAAACACGACAATTCCTCCAAAGTTGCAGCATCTGTTTGTACCTGAAAATCAATCAAATAAACACCAGAGTGCAACTGAACTCCACAAGGTCTGGGCGTAATCTCGGTGGTCTTAGCAAATACTCCGAACTCATGGACATAATCGAATGAATAACATGGTCCCTTGGCATTTGCTTCACACGATTCATCATCTTCATATTTGTCAAAAATAGGTGGGCGATCGAAATCAGTTGCGGAATCCATGTTTCTATACTCTAATTCCTCCTTCTCCAATTCAGATTCAAACCCCTCATCCTTAGCTATCATTGCGAGACTCGACCTCTTTTTATGACCAGAATGCATAGTTCGGGCAGCTTGTGAAGACATGGGTTTTAGCACAATCTTCTTCCCCTTATCTTGAAATTCATACTCATTACTCTGCCCCCGATGTACCACATCCCTATTGAACTGCCAAGAATGACCCAAAAGAACGTGGTAAGCGTCCATTGGAATTACGTCACACAATACCTCGTCACGATAGGAACCCATAGCCAACCCGACAAGCACCTGTTTCGACACCTTCAATTTATTACCGTCATCGAGCCAATGTAATGAATAAGGTTTGGGATGAGATGTGGTGGTTAACCCGAGCTTGGACACTATTTCGCTGGACGCCACATTAGTTCAACTACCGCCGTCGATTATTACACTGCACCATCTATCCCCAACTCGGCATTTGGTGTGAAATAATTGGTCTCGTTGTTCCGTAATTTCCGAAACTAGTTGAGTTTGTAAAGTATGTAGTACCAAGGCCGTGTCATAATTCGGTGCAACGTAATCCTCTACTTCCCCTTCCTCACTGCCTCCGTCATCAAAATTAAATATGTGCCCCAACCTATCCATTTCTTCCTCGTCTAACAACTAGTCGTGGACGGCCACAACTTCTCTCAAGGTCACTACTCGCTTGTTGGGACACGAATTTTGGTAGTGTCCGAAACCTTGGCATTTAAAACACCTTACTCGCGATAAACTAGTTTCTTTATGGGAATCAGAAGGCTTAAAAGAAGCCTTGGGTGTATTGTATGAAATAGGGGAATGTCCTGTTTTGGGGTCTGATAGGGTACTGTTACTTGATGGGTTTTGTTTTGATGATGAATAATTTTCATGGCCACTACCCGACTTATTATAATCCCTACCCGAGTTCCCGTACTTCGACCTTCCCTGGGATTCCAGTTTTAAGCACAGCCCACACAGTGTATCAAAGTCCCAATAGGGGTAGAATTCTACGATAGTAGCAATATTATATTTCAAACCCCGTAAAAACCTTGACATTTTTTGTTCCTCTATTTCCTCTACTTCCCCCATTAAAGATAAATTTTCAAATTCATCTATATACTCCCCAGCGCTCAATTTCCCTTGTTTAAATTTGGCAATTTTTCGGAAAGTAGTAATTCTATGAGTTGTAGGTACATACCGTTTACGAAGTTTGCGTTTCAGAGATTCCCACGATGCAATTTTATCTTTTCCAACCCGTGTTTTTTTGGTCTTCAACCCCTCGAACCATAAAGATGCTCCTTTGCTCAATCGCAAAATCGCATATCGATACCGCTTCTCATCACTGAGATCCTTAAAATCAAAAAGCCGATCAATTTTTCTTTCCCAATCCAGATAGGTTTCTGGGTCGGTACCACCCGCGAACTCTGGGAGTCCAGAAACCTTGAACTCGTCTTGCTTCGGTTTTGAACCAGACCGACTGCCCGTAGGTCGATTACGCAATAATTCTTGAAGGTGATTGATTAACGTTTCCTCGTCATACTTTGCCATGATATTTGGTTTTGGTGAATTTTTTTTTTTTTTGATAAAATAAAACGAGATTATAGGATCGTCTCGATTATATGGAAATCAAGAGCCGAAGCTCCGATACCACTAATGATACGAATTTAAAAGCGGAAGTAAAGAACAAAGGATATATTTGACAAGCTAGACCTATAGCTCGACAAATTACGAGACCAAGTCAAGACTTATTGACTCGAACTCAAGTAACTATGCTAGAAGCGCGTCTAGACAATAGTTCAAACTCGGAATTGTGCTCGACAATTGCAAAGTAATTTGATATTTTTGTGAAAACAACTTGATCATTTTATTCCAACAAACTGGCTTAAATATCCTAAAAGAGACAAATGAAAGGTCCCTTACAATCCTAAAATTAACTAGCTAATTTAAGTACATTAACTAGCCAATTAGTCTACTAATTACAACCATTAAGGAGTAACATAAATAAAGCTATTAACTTTATTAGCCAAAATGCAGAGGAAATAAACATAAAGCAAATGACACACTGACGTTGTCATGCGGACTCGATCAACACAACTAGCCATTGAACCCGAATGAGCGTCTCGTCTAATATTCATGCTAGGCAATGGGCTAACGTCATCGATGACCGCATCATAGAGCTAAAATAAACTAAAAAATGGAGGAAATGGATGGGGTTGAAGATAAAAATGGATAGAAATAGGAAAATATAGTGTAATAATTCCTCCATTAAGGGAGTAATTATTACCTACCTCTCCTCCAAGTAATAATTACCACCATATAGAGGTAAGTTCAATTATGACAAGTTAGCTTTTATAAATTCAATTCAACTTATATAAGTTAAGTTCAGAAAAGTTCACTTAATCCATATTCATTTTTCTATAAGTTTAACTCTTATAAGTTCAATTTAGGAAAATTCAGCTTTTATAGGCCTTGTTCTTTTCGATAGAAAAGAGCTGAGTGAACTGAACTAAAATAAAATGAACTGAATAGACTTCAAGTTTTTGTGTAAACTATTTATCGGTTTAGGTCTTTTTTTTTTTACTTAAAGTCACTCCGTTTAAGTTTATTTCGACTCATATAAGATTTGTTGAGAAAAGTTCAGCTTTTATACGTTCACAAATTCTTCAATCCCTATACGTTAAGTTCAAAAAAGTTAAGCTTATATAAATTAAAGTCGGGTCCTATAAGTTCAGTTTAGAAAAGTTCACAGATCCATGCCCATTTTTTTATAAGTTGTTTACAAAAATTCAGCTCCTATAAATACAGTTCAGGAAAGTTCAAATTCAAAATATAAGTTCAGTCAAGAAAAATTAAGTTTAAAAGAACATGGTCTTAGTTCGAATTCGAATTGAGTAGGACAATTAAAGCGGCAAACCCCTGCTTAATGAATTTTAACACGACTGCATTTTTAGGACTTGACCCCTAGACGTCTGAACAAGTTAAAACAATCAATGATTCATTACCAATTAATCTAAATGCTTATAATTACTAGTTGTTGCACCGCGCCCTAACGGGCGCGGTGCCCCAATTTGGTTGAATCGTAATGGCTGTAACTCGGAAGCATAGCAGTAGAATACGTGTACAGGTAAAATGAAGGAACAACCAAGTTTTTCTTGCCCGTTTGGGAAAAAGGTGAATAATACATGGAAGTGTGTGTTCAAAAGCAATAGTGTGTTGCTTATGAATGGAACACCTAGCTTTGTAAGCATGTGTGTTCCCAAAACACTAAGAGTGGCTTTTACTACATAGCTTTTGGGTCAGATTCCTACACATGGTGCAAAAATATATGCCCATCCTGTAGTCCGAGAACGTCTCTGAGGTTGGCTAGGTTTATAATATAAATGTGACCTTACATAGAAACTTTGGTTATTGAAGGTACTGCCTGTGGTTTGCTAACATCATGGCCGAGATCCTTTTGCCGTTTGCTTTCCATTGGTGTGCTCCATTGCATTTGGTGTAGGGTTATGTGATCCCTTGATTTGCATTTGGTGTAGGGTTATGTGATCCCTTGATTAGAGGTGATCTCTGGTTCTGATGTTTTTGATTTACTGATTTTGTTCCTTCAATTTTAACAGAAATTAGTCTCGAGACTTCAGTCGGTAGAGGTCTATTGGCTTAGGTATTTGTTTACTTATCAGCATCTGTTGTATCTTGCCTAGTCTTTTTTTGGGTATTAGGGTTAGGGGTAGTATTTCCAATGTCCTTGGCGATTGTTTTGTTGGTTGGTGATGTAGGAAGATCATGGACTGTTTCCTGGCATGGTGATCTAAGGAGTTCTTGGGGCTCATTAACAACTTTCTTTAAAATCCATTGCAGTACATTGCTCATGAAAAATGTTGTGTTTGAGACAACTTCAATTGAGAGAGGTGACGTTTGGATAAGACTTTTGACTGATTCAAACGTTCTGACGCCTCCCTGCACAAATGGCATTTATTTGTTAGCATGAGTCTTTTTTTTTTTTTATGGTTCTGGGAAGATCAAGGAACCTTTTGTTTTTGGCTTGATTTTTCAGCAAGACTGTATGTAAATTGTAGAGGCATACCATATGTTTTATCCTGAATATTTCTGGTCAGCATGCAAAAGATCTTCTCTGCATCGGTGGTGAATGTTGTTATAGGCAATCTGCCAATGCCATAAGAAACTTCACAATTGAACGTCACCCTGTATGTGATGAGTGGTGACTGGTGAGTGCCATTTCAGATGTTGTGTGAGGTTAAGATGTGGGTAGCCTTATAAGTTATATCTATTTATAGACAAACATATCTTTAACGCAGTAGTACCTAAGTGAAGATATGCAGCCTATCTTACAGCTAAAGCATTCAGATGTGTAACACCCCATACTCCAAGTGCCTTACCAGGACCACTTAAAGCACGATAATGTTACCATCTCGGTTACCCGAGGCAATGTATATCAAATAGACAATAAAGAAACGTACTTAAATAAATAAGTTTAAACTGTCAAACCAACTGAAATAAACTAACTTCATGACACAGCGGAAGACTCTGGTGACTCATGCGATGACTCCATCCCAGCTATCACTCGTGCAAGCCATCTCATACCTGCTCAATAACTGTTCACCATCTCCGAATGGATCACCACAGTTTTTAAAATAATTAAACGGGGTCATTACTGATTACACAAAATACCACAGCTTAAACAATATACAATCCAAGCCAATCAACCAATCTCCACCACAACTCCACACACCTGACTACACACTAAAGTGTGTAGTCTAGCCAGAATACCCATTGCAACAAGTATTCCACACCGCCAGTGGGGGACCGCAGCCGTTCCCACCTAAGCCCCGCTCATGTCATCTGAACGGTAACTCATGTTCCTTAATGTGCACATCCCCTCCTGTGGCGGGTTCCACAGAGGGCAAAACTAGGGCATGAAGCCACTCCTGCAAGTAACTCCACTCAGCCGAGACGCACCTCGCAAACCACAGATAGTTATACAACCAACCACATTATACCACAACAATTACCAATTTCCAAATCCGATATGATATAAATCAACAACAATGATCAACCACTAAAATACAATGTAAACAATAACCGATTAGAGAAACCCTACCTGGAATAAGCAACCACGAGACTGTCACAAGCAGGTAATCAGTAATGCTCCTCTACGAAATCTCCTCCTATAGTCACATAATCATGCTATTACCATCTAATACAACAATATACCCCCAAACCCCTAATCTACCCAATTAGGGTTTTAAACAAAATCAGGGAAACAATATAAAAACTATACAAGAATCTTACCCTCGACACGACGAACTCAACGGCGTAAAGAACGTGATGATCCGACCACCCAAAACTTTGGAATTTGATAGCAACGCGACGAAAGAGAGCAACATAACTTGTTTTCTTTTTGGAAGGTTTTAGAAAAGATGAAAAGTGACAAAGAAGGTGACGGAAGGCTTTATATATTAATCACGCGTTACTAATAAAACCCGGCTAAAACAACCCGCATAATCGACTTAATCGATCGAGTAAATGACTTACTCGATCGAGTGCCCCTTACTCGATCAAGTGTCACACATACTCGATCGAGTACCCATCAGGCAGACTACTTTTCGTATAAAAACATACTTACTCGACAGATTAAGCCCTACTCGATAGAGTACCCATCGACATAAAAAACCGTAGTATTACAGTCTTCCCCCCTTAAAAAGAACTTCGTCCCCGAAGTTCAAACTCAACCTATAAAACATGAACTCTTAACACCAACTCCACCAATTATGCCTACCTCCACAACATGGTCTCACGATATCGTATCCTCCACATTATAGTCTCTCGACACTAACTCCATACACTTCCAAATACCATCCACCAACGCCGCTAGCTTCGTCTCACTAACATATTATCCACTAGAAAACCCAATATCAAGACAATCCACCAAGCAAGATCAGCCACCAAACGGAATGTTATATTCTACCACCCTTAAAAGAACTTCGTCCTCGAAGTTTACTCACACTCATAAACATCATCATGCAACTGTCAACACTATGAACTCATAAACCTCATCATCCAATAGTCAACACTATCAAAGTATTCTCCCATTCCTAAACATCGCACCACTACAAGCACGACCATGACCTTTAATAATATCAACCACAACACAAATCCATTCTTTATTCTACACCAAAGCTCAAACTCCCAATTATACCGCATTATGTACAACCATCAAGCTCTCTTTGTCGCATCCTACTCCTCTTAAGATAAAATTTTCGTACTCGTAACTCACTAATACTAGATCCTTTGCTATACTTCCCAAAATCCTCATCACCACCGCATGTCAACGATAACCGATTATAACCTCAACACGTACAACCATTCCTATATCCATGTCTCTCTTCCTCTAACAGTCCTCATTCCTCAATTCATTCTGCACCCCATCTAATCTTTACCATAAAATCCTCAACGAAATCACCACACCAACTCTTCAACATTACCGCAAAATGACATACTCCTCTATACATTCGCTTATCTCCATAATCATAATTTACGATCCACAATTGTTACACACACTCTCACTAGATCCTCAAGCTCTCCCTTTTATTACTACATTAATCCACAACTTAACATGATACTAATATCTAACACCCTATATCATTGTCCCAATAAAAGATTATGAACCACCTGCAGCTTCCAGATCAGTACAACACATGTTCCAAAATTCACTTGCCATTACTATGTCAACCAAAGCTTCCTCTAAAAGAAGATCGCAAGTACTCTAACAACCTCTCGCAACTGTGTCCCATCAACAGGATATCACTATGCCATGACAACAACGGAAACATACACAACTCTCTTCCATATCATACTCTACCCTCACTCCCAAGCTGAAACTGGTAAGAAACATTAATAAACAAAATAACCGTCTATCTGTCCACACTGAAACTCGTAGGAAACAGTAGTAAACAAAACAACAATCTATGTATAATTGGTATGTACTTTCGAAAACTCTTATCGTAATCATCCCGCCAACTCCACCACAACCGATGACGGCATCGCAACACCGCAACTAACAGCCGCACCGCAGCGCGAAAATACCCGCATCACAACACGAAGTACCATGCACGGATCACCACCCGAGGCACAACAACCACATCGATAATCATCGAAACTTACTCAATCCCATAAAGACTGACTCAATATAACTTCTCGGACAAGAAAAACTTCCTCAGAACCGCTTTACTAGATCACAACGCAACATATTACATGGGATAAACAGATAAGAACCTCATGACTATCATCCATACCATTTCACGGAATAAACATATATTATGAATACACATACAAGTATAACTAGCCATGCCAGATCACGCAAACTATCACTTTTGAATGTCATTCCATTAGGTTACTTTACCAAACATATATTACAGAACATTCAGATAACAACTTTATAACTATCACACCATACCACTTCTCATGAGGTCAGAACCTCACACAAATATTTATACACATCATAGACCCGTAATCACATCCAACTACTCAATCTTGATCACGTAAGTTACCACTTGATAAAGGTTATCTCTCGCCCGAGCTTAACTCGCATGCCCCTCATAACACATTCTCTCATTCACATAACCATCACCTCCTGCCAAATATAACCATACCGCTAATACTCAACTACTAGAAACCGCCTCCTATACCCACATCTCATGCGCTCTCACAACCATACATCTCAATCCGGCCTCTACAAAATCATCCTCTTTAGAATGACTATCTTTCCTACTTATCATCACCCTTAACCTCTAGTGACAACACCTCAACACCACCACCGTTCGTATAACAAATCTCTCACACTCACCTCTAAATATCATGGTTCCTTTCCCATCTTCGATTAACATCCCAAATATCGAACATCAAATCCATCAACAAAATTTGTCTGAACACTCATTCCAATTCTATCCGTAATTGTATCGTCACCTAACTCCCCACCAAAATCCCATATCGTGTCAATACTTTACCAACTTATGGCTAACTTGTTGTCCCCTTAATTTCTCGAAACTCATGGCTAACCTGTTGTCCTGAAACTCCTATATAACCATTAACTCACATCCTCTCATGATGCTATCACACATCTCCATGATTCCTTACTTTCATGTTCCTTAACTCTGGTCAACGTTTTCTCAGCTTACTTTCATCCTTTTCTTCCCTTTACACTCAACAATACCAATTTTTATTTCATCTCCTTACTCCTTGTACCTAACTCTCTGGTAATCCGATTACTTTTTTGTTGCTCCAAAACTCAAATCCCATTACTTCATATCGGTACCTTTTCACCCTTTTCTCACCATGGGTCCTCTCTCATCATTCTACTCACTCACACTTGCCACTAATCAATCCACAAAATCAACGTTTACCGTTCAACTCACATTTTTTTTCCTGTCTCTAGAAAACCAAAACTCATTTCATACCGTTAATTGCGCAAGAAAATTACACACTAGGCTCACCTCTTGATAGTCCAAATTCCTAAACTAAATCTCGATCTACGAATCCACATCGCGGCATACTCAATCTAAGCTCCGTATACACAATTCTTTTCCATCTATCTACAACGACCTTTCCAATACATATATTCTTAACCAACCCGTTTATAACTATCTACCTTCATAATCCATAAACATCTCAAGTTACCACCATTCGCATCCCTCATTTCAATCTTTTCATTCTCGCGTTCCATAAACTTATATTACCCCCTTACCCATATTCAGTTACTCTTGCATTACTCAACATGGAACTATATCACTCACCGCATCTCACAAAACATGCTCCTTGCCTCGATAACCTCATCAATCTCCCTTTCCTTTTTCCACTATCCATCACAACCACATATAAATCATGTCCTCTCCACCAAACTCATACTCATCACAAGGTGTTACTCATTACATCATAAAATTGGATAACTTACGCATCAGGACCAACACATATGTAAAACAATGCATAAAGAAGCAAAAGAACAGCTTTGAATTAAACATGATATGCGACGAAGTCAAAAGATAAGCATATGACTCAAAACAGGGTCACTAGACTGATTACAGCCTACTCGATCGAGTAGGTGAAGGTCAGAAGCACGTATAACAAATTACCCGGGCTACTCGATCGATTAAGGGGTACTCGATCGAGTAACAAGAGGTGCACTCGATCGAGTAAGGGTTACTCGATCGAGTACCCTACGCATTTCTCAACACTGTCCAATTTTCGTAAAATGGTCATATCTCCCTCATTTTTTGGTCATTTTGGGCGTGTAACCTATCGTTAGAATCGTAAAAGAACAAGCTGTCATCTCCAAGTGGAATCACATCAATATCAATTATGCATCTCAAGTTATAACAGTTTAAAAACAACTTCGCTGTAATCGGACAACATAACTACTTGATTCTTTATTCCAAACGACTTAAACAACAACAAAGTAAACAAAAACAACTCAATACTCATAAATCTAGTATTCCTAATCACATGTTACTATCTACAAAAGCCAAATAATAATATCCATCGTGATCACATAGTATTCAACTTACCAATCATGTATTACCCGCATGTTTTTATTCTATAACTTTATGTAAACAAAATCTCAAATATATAACATCAGGTCCCCTATGCACATGTTACTATCATAACAACATTATAAAATCACTTCCATCATGCAACATGCTTAATCATAAATTATTCTATCATGCAACGATTATTCATCTTTTTCCACCAATTCATCCATTATACCACATATTCATCCACCATATTCGTTCAAGATTCCCATCCAACATACCCATCCAACCTATTCACCCAACATATTCATCCAATATATTTACCCAACATATGCACAAGAATAATAGTTAACACATAGCGATCCCCATGACACCCCATAGTGACCGGTTTAAAGTTGTAGGGCGAGTTCGCGACTTTAGGACGTCTCCCAAGTCTTTGCATTAGCTCCTAAAACCTCCTACCCGGGTTCATTTTATTTTAACTCCCAAGATTCATTAAGTTCATTAGTTACAGGTTCCAAAATCATCGCTCGGATACCACTTTGTAACACCCCCATATTTCAAGTGCCTTACCAGGACCACTTAAAGCACGATAATGCTACCATCTCGGTTACCCAAGGCAAAGTATATCAAATAGACAATAAAGAAACGTACTTAAATAAATAATTTTAAAGTGATACAAGTCCAAATCCCAAAACTGATAAAAACAAATACAACCGTTTCTCAAAACTGTCAAACCAACTAAAATAAACTAAGTTCACGACACAGCGGAAGACTCTAGTGACTCATGTGATGACTTCATCCCAGCTATCCATCGCACAAGCCATCTCATACATGCTCATTAACTGCTCACCATCTCCGAATGGATTACCACAGTTTTTAAAATAATTAAACGGGGTCAGTACTGATTACACAAAACAACACAGCTGAAACAATATACAATCCAAGCCAATCAACCAATCTCCACCACAACTCCACACACCTACCTAATACACACTAAAGTGTGTAGTCCTGCCAGAATACTCATCGCAACAAGTATTCAACACCGCCACTGGGGGACCGCAACCGTTCCCACCTACGCCCCGCTCATCTCATCCGAGCGATAACCCATGTTCCTAAATGTGCACATCCCCTCCTGTGGCGGGTTCCATAGAGGGCGAATCAAGGGCATGAAGCCAATCCCATAAGTGACTCCACTCAGCCGAGGACGCACCTCGCAAACTACAGATAAGCAATCAGAACCAACCACATTATACAACAACAATTACCAAATCCAATACCGATATGATATACAGCAACAAAAACAATAATCAATCAATTATCAACAATTCCATCTAAACAATACTGGTAATGAAACCCTACCTGGAAAAGCAATCACACGACCGTCACGGCAGCTAATCAATACCGTTCCTCTACGAATCCTCCTCCTATAACACATGCATACAATTACCACCTAATCATCGTAACACACCCAAATCCCCCAAATCTACCCAATTAGGGTTTTAAACAAACTTATCAAAACATTATAAAAATTATACAAGAATCTTACCCTCGACACGAAGATCACAACGGCATAAAGAACAAGATAATCCGACGATCCTAGCCTTGCGATTTGTTAACAACGCGAAGAAAACGAACTACGTAACTCCTCTTTTTCTTTGAAAGGTTTTAGAAAGGTTAAAAAGTAATTAGGAAGAATGACGGAAACCTTTTATATTAATCACGCGTTATTAACAAAACCCGGCTAAAATAACCCATAAGACACACTTACTCGATCGAGTAAGTGATTTACTCGATCGAGTGCCTCTTACTCGATCGAGTGTCACACGTACTCGATCGAGTACCCATCAGGTCAGCTACGGTTTTGCGTAAAGACACACTTACTCAACAGAGTAAGCCCCACTTGATAGAGTACCCATAGACATAGAAAACCATAGTATTACAAGATGAACCTTAAAATAAAATATTTCGAAAATGTTCGTTTTGAAAATCTAGTAAGTCGTCCCTTTCAGTTGTACCCTTGAAACAAAAAGTTGGGTGAATAAAATTACAGAAACACCACAATTTTGCTAATGTTAAATAATAGAGTTATTTGATATGATTAATCCAACCTATGTTCCTCCTTCTCGTTTTAATCCCTCCTATGTTTTAACTTATATTAATCTGAACTATGCACACATGTTTCTCATTTTGCAATTCTGGAAAGGCGGCCTGTTGATCAGGTTTACCCTTTTCCCTTTTTAAATTTTCACTCATTTTCCTTATATTTTCAGTGTCTCTCTCTTACCATCTGGGCAAACCCAAATTAAAGAGCAGACTTGCGATGCTCAATTAAAGAGAAAACCCAATTAAAAGGTATAGAAACACAATTAATTCTACTAGGCAAACACAAATCAATTGTGTCGTTGTCTCCTTAGTCTTATATTTCTGGGTTTGCTCTTGTAAATGGGTATTTCAAGAGATATAAGAAGCCAATCAAGGCTGTCGGTGCAAGCAAAGAGCCTGGAAAAGGGGATAGCAGTGGAGGGAACTCGATCTTGTTGTCGCCGTAATCTTCCATCTCCTCATCAGTGTCAATAGGCAAACCGGTAAAGGTGACGTCGGGGTTCATGTCCATGTACGGAGAAGGTGACTCTGGCGGCTCACACATCGGCGTCAGCGGTTGTATGTGGGGGTGGTGACCACCCGAACAACCCCCGAGATATCATCATTTTTTACACAATATATTTTTATCTGGACAAATGAAGGAATAGATGCTGAATTTGGGGTTCAATTAAGGAGGGATAAGAGCGACTTTTGAGTAGAGTGTTGTATAAACGGAGTTGTTGATTTCTGAGGTAAACAAGGAGGGAGTTGTATATTAATTTAAATCCAAATCGGCCAATGTTGGGTGTTGTACAGACTAAATTGTTGATTTTGTAGTAAGAAGAACGAAGAAAATAGTGAACGAGGAAGATGAAGTCCTTAAATAAATAAGGGTGCCCAATAAATAAAGAAGGTAACCTACTAAAAAAATAACTTTTACCTGTTAGAACAGGTAAACAATAAGGTTGGTCTATTATGAGTAAAATGAGTGCGTAGTTCGGATTAATATGAGTTAAATTATAGGATGGATTAAAATAAGAAGGTCGGGTATAGATTGGATTATTCCTATCAAATAACCCTAAATAATAATACATCTACCATCAGCTTTTGATAATATCAACTCTAGACTGCTAAAGCGACTATATTCTTTGTAGTTAGTATAATATCCTCGCTCATAGAAGCTTAACAATAAGATGATATTAGCCTAAAGAAGAACAGCACAGCCTAACAAAGATATTATGGAAAAGCAAAAACTAAAGAACCCATTGTGGAGAGGTAAGGCCTCCTTCCACCTGTTGATCTGACAAAACCTTTAGTGTAATAAATACTATAAAAAACCTCCCACCAAGTCAGACTTCACTATTGCATCTTGCCACTCCTTGTTTTACCTTACACTCATTACTCTCCTCACTACTAAATCCAAATTAACCACTGCTATCAACCGTCCTAAACATTAAGGGCAATTAAAAGGATCACTTAGCTACGTAAGTATTAATTTTCCGGCAAAAAACCTCGCCGCAAGTCTTCCAGAGTCACAGCTGTGTGTTCCTTTTTACCGTTCTCCTTCTCCTACAACCCCTCCCCAGCTACATTGCAAGGGTCATAGGCAAAGAGTTTGACAATAACTATATGAAATTCATCAAAGACAACGAATCAACTTATTGTCAAACAATTGCAACAAAGGAGAAATAAGACTGTAAATCAAACAACTAAGAAATTTATATAAGCTTAACTTGTTCTATGGCTAATTTTTTTAGACCCCTGTGTCATTCTGGCAGTGATTCTGCTTAAAATCGTCTCACTTTCAAAACTGGTATTTAACAAATCAATGTTATTATCGGGAAAGTACAGATTATACAATCAATGCTATTTCCCTGGTGAGATAAAGGGGAGTCGGATGACTCGGGTTATAATAAGCCTTAACCTTTGTTGGTGTATCAACACAAAGAGGCTTAACCCGTAACGAAAATTAAAGCTGCATTTCTCGACCGTTTCTTCACAATATAAGAAGTATAGACAGTTCAGCCAATTATTTTGCTTTATCACTTCATATTCAGGCCAGAGTAATACTCGTAGTAAATTTTATCTCATAGGATATAGATTTATCATTAAACCTTAATATATGCGAGTAAATCACTAAATCTAAGGAAATTACCTTTGTCGCTTTAATTTGTGTAGTGTGAAAGCCTCACGCACGAATAATCTTACCCTTGAAATAGAGAATGACAGTCTCTACAACGTGCATAATCAAGTGTATTTCCTTACATTACTACTACTTTCATCAGCTTCTTTTCTCTCCCTATATATTGAAACCACTTCTTCCTCTAACCTTGATGCTACACAACTTTGTCCTCCCCTGGCCCCGCCAAAAACAGTCAAAATTTAATGCAAAGTAAAGGAAAAAGTTATATTCTTAAAAGAGTTATGCTTGTAAAATATTTAAATTTTTTTTTGATTTAAGATCAAACCACTAAAGGGATACAAAATAACAACATCAAAAAACCCTGAATTCTCACCAAGTACAAAACCAGCGAACAAAGACAAAAAAAGAAACATGTCGGGTAAGGGCCGCGTCAAATTAACAGCCTTGGACGTCTCAAATAAAACATTAACAGTTTGTTACGCCTTTATGAGCTGAACACTGATAACAGAATCCAGAGAACATATTCTAAATCAAACACCAACATTAACATATTACACCTCTTAACAGGTGCATATGTTCATAAACAACTTGGCGGTCAACTGCCCAGGTCAACTACGTTATGCAAGGCGTGAATATTTTTTTCATGGTAATTATCTGGAGAGCAGGAGAATTTATCAAGACTTCGTTATTCGGACTATGCTCTTCTCTTTGCAGAAGAGAAAGTTGGGTTCAATGTAAAGTATTCTATGATCTAAAAACAGAACAAAAGGAAGTAACATTTAATGCGTAAGAACAAGGCTTAACATTTCTTTTATTACTTTTAAGCTCTTTGTTATAGTTAATGGTGGGCAAATAAACATAATATCAAAAAGTGAGCTTTGTATTACTTCTACTCTATATCAACTAACATTCAACATGTTTGACATTCAAAACTCTCGTATAAGGCACTTCTTACAATATTTAGACACTTTAATGTATCCATTTAGAATACTCATAGATGAGTTTAAATAATATAGATTGTGGGTTAAAACATCACAGTCATTGGCTAAAAACAAAATGAACATGATATTATAGTGGTAAAACCATATAAATTACCCATATTTCACACGTTGGGGTGAAATTAGATTGTGTTTGGTAATCAAATTAGAATTTCTGTCAAGTTCCGTCCTGACCTTTCCCGCTGCTCATTCACAAGTAATAGTGAATGCTACCTACCTTCTCATCAACTTTCCTCCTCTCACGAATTAATTAAACAAAGAGAAAGTAGATATCATTACTCAAGAAATACTCCAGGAATGCACGAAAGTCCACGGCATAAAGTTTTCATCGGACCACGTCAACATAATGTTAAACATAACATATTCTATAATCTACAAGAATCAAGATGAAACAGCAGTATTGATTACCTCTTTTTTCTTGCATTCTTTGTATACATCAAAGTGTTCCGGACATTTGCTCTTGTCTGAGTTGTACTGCTCCAAACCTATTGAATTCACCACCACCCACTTTTCATCATTCATCAACAGAACCAAAAAAGAAATTTAACTCGATTATGTGACCAACATAATAATAATAATAATAACACAAAAGACCTTGGATCAAAAAAGAAAAATTGCGCTTATAACATGGGAGTTTCTTCCACAAATTGTTGACGAACGAATAATAAACATCGAGTATGACCCAATATAACCCAACAGCCCATATATGTAACCCTGAGATAAATCAATAGCTATACCAACATCCACCAATACCTATTTTAAGGCAGTGCACATAAAATCGACTATTCTTTTTGCGCAACTACCCGTAAATGTAGTCATCAAGTTTATTATTCATGAGCCTAGCAACTACCCGTAAATGTAGTCATCAAGTTTATTATTCATGAGCCTATCAAACTGACCACCAGACCCTACCCATATGAAAAAATTCATTAACAATACAAAAGTAATTAACTTTATTACTTTATGACATTTAACATCATCTAAATCTAATTAGATAACCCATAAGCCGCAAAATATTAGTGTTGGGGGTCGGATGTAGACAGTCTTACACTTATATTAACACATAAATAGGCTGTTTTTGAATGACCTAAGATAAAAATAAATTGCAGGCTAAGGGGGTCGGCGCAGCCTTACACCTAAGTTAGCAACAGAAAAAGGTTATTTCCGAATGACCCAAGATAAAAATTGCATCGGGAACTACATCGAATGAGAGCTACTTCGCATGACGACATAATTAACAAATACGAAAAATTGTAAAAATAAATGGAAAGAGAAAGAAAGGGTTTACATTTAAGAGAAACAGAGTATTAAGTAAAACAAGGAGAATCATGTGGGAAATATCGGTATACTTCATCAAGAATTTGGATTATAACGAAATTATAATAATGAAATTGCTAGTCATAGACGAAATTGCATAAACAAAACAGAGATTAGAATCAACATTTGGTCCTAGCAATTTGGCCTAAGAACAATATCGAAATCGATATTCTCCTAATTGTTGCACCCAAAATGCTATGAGAAATGCCCTTGTTCTTGCTAGAAAGAGATCCCTAAAAATTGATAATTATTTTTAGGGTTTTAGTTTTGTGATGATAGAATTAGGTCAAAAAGGAAGTAAGTAAAATCATCTCATTTTCTCTCCTCTTAACCGTGTAAAAGGAGAAGAATTAGGGTAGATTTTTTTTCCCTTTTTTTTTCCTCTTCTTCGGTCAACAACCCAAACAAAAAATAAGGAGAGAAATCTTCTTATTTTTAGGTAGTTAACATATTGTATAAAATGTGTATATATTATCAATTGTCAATTATGTCAACATGTATTTAATAAGTCTACACACAACAGTTTGTAGTCGATTTATTAATACCGGTCTGTCAATCATTTATTATGACAATGTCGTATAATATATACTTTTAACTATAAATATCGCATATTTATAATATGCTAATTAAATATAACTGGTTACGTTTAATTACGAATTAACATCTTAATTCGTTTAAGCTAACATTATATACATTAATTAAATATAACAGTTTATATTCAATTTTTTATGAATTAACAATTAATTCGTCTCAGCTAACATTATTTAGTTGAATTAAATAATCGTCTCATCATCACATTGATTAACTGTTTAGTCAAATACATGGACTAACCTTTTACTCATATAAGGCATCAATGTGATTATATTTTCATACAATCACATCTCTCAAACACATTCTTTAGGTGTGACTTTTAGGGACCAGTTGATCACCGTCATCAGTATGATAATAACGTCAAACTTCTAGCAAGCCAACCGTTATTAAGTAAACGTTAATCAACTGATAAAATACTAAGTATACCCTTGTGAACCTATAAGAGATTTATATATGTTATCACACTAACTGTGGAGGACACAAGCTCCAACAAACTCCCACTTATCCTCACAAGTGTATGTGCGATACCGATTCTCATATCCTAAAATTTCTCCCACTCAATGTAAAACAATTTGCAAAATCCGTATTCACAAAGGTCGTATTTTACAAGTGATCAATATCAAGAGTGGTTTTCCCGACTAGAGAGTAACTTAACTGATAAACGAATCATCATTCGAGCATGGCCATGCATTTCAGTTACAACTCCTCGAGTGGCCCTGAGAAATAACTAAACCTGATAAAGGTTGGATATTTTCTTCAACTCGAATCCTGCAGATATAAGCACAATATGAAATGACCCAAAGTGAAAATCGCTTAGCCTCTGTTACGGTCGACCATGAGAAAGAAACCAAAGTCACCCAAAAACTTCCTTAATCTCAAGAGACAGTCGATAGTCAAAAGAATCGACTCTAGGAACATAATGGACGTCCAATCCACGATCTCGCACCGAATGTTTTTAAACATTTAGGACTCCATTACGTTGTCATAATTTGTCCTACGAGGTATCGCTATAACTCGCATCTGTGATCGATCTACCAACCGTTTGACTTATGGCTCGTTGAACCCACCATCAATCAACTTCACAATATAATAGCCAGAGTTATCAGCTCATGTAGGCGATTACGGACCAAAACAAATATAATGTAATTCAGTTCACTTTGTGGCGTTCAATGTTATCGTACAATCCACATGAAAAACAAAATATGAAATAATACGATGAAGTTATAAATAGCATATGAAAAAGATAATGTATCGAATCCATTAGCAACTAGTACAACTCAGGAACACGTTTAATTCCCATGAAAATAACGTGCCCTTCATGCTTATCATATTTCAATGGTTTAGTGAGAGGGTCCGCGATGTTGTCATCCAAAGCAATCTTGTCAATCACTATCTCTTCTTACTCCACGTAATCACGGATCAGGTGAGCCTTCCGATGTACATGTCTAGACTTGTTGCTAGACTTAGGCTCCTTAGTCTGGAAGATGGCACCTCTATTGTCACAATAGATAGTGAATGGGTCATTCGAACTAGGAACTATGGTTAGTCCTTGTAAGAATTGACGCATCCATATAGCTTCCTTTGCTGCTTCTGAAGCGGCATAGTACTCGAATTCAGTAGTAGAATCTGCTACAACATCCTGTTTGGAACTCTTCCAACTGACCGCAGCACCATTAAGAGTAAAGACGAATCCAGACTGAGATTAAGAATCATCTCGATCTGTTTGGAAGCTAGCATCTGCGTAACCGATTGCACATAGCTTAGTATCTCCTCCATAAGTCAATACCCAATCCTTAGTCCTCCGTAGGTACTTAAGGATGTTTTTAACAGCTATCCAGTGTGTTTCACCTGGATTGCCTTGGTACCGACTCGTCATACTCAATGCATATGCCACGTCTGGACGTGTACATATCATAGCATACATGATTGATCCTATGGCTGATGTATAAGGAACACGACTCATGCGTTCAACACCTTCAGGTGTCGTGGGTGACTGAGACTTGCTCAAATGCATCCCAGACGTCATTGGAAGGTTCCGCTTCTTGGCGTTGGTCATGCTGAACCTTTCAAAAATTTTATCTAAATAAGACTCCTGACTTAGTGATAACATCCATCGTGATCTATCTCGATAGATACGGATTCCCAATATGCGTTGTGCCTCACCCAGATCTTTCATCTGGAAATGGTTCTTCAACCATCCTTTTACCGAAGATAAGAGAGGAATGTCATTCCCAATCAAGAGTATGTCATCGACATACAATATCAAGAAAACAATCTTACTCCCACTCGACTTGATATATAAGCATGGTTCCTCGACCGATCGAGTGAAACCATACTCTTTTATCACCTGGTCGAAACGATGATTCCAACTCCGAGAAGCTTGCTTAAGTCCATAAATGGAACGTTTAAGCTTGCACACTTTCTTAGGATTTTCAGGATCTATGAAACCTTCGGGTTGTACCATGTACAACTCCTCCTCCAAATAACCATTTAAGAAGGTGGTTTTCACATCCATCTGCCAAATTTTATAGTCATGAAAAGCGGCAATCGCTAACATTATCCGAATGGAACGCAGCATAACTACGGGTGCAAAAATTTCATCATAATGCAATCCGTGCACTTGAGTGAATCCTTTTGCCACTAGTCATGCTTTATAGGTATCTGGTTTCCCGTCTACAGAATGCTTTATTTTGTAAAGCCATTTGCACTGAAGAGGTCGTACCTTGTTAGGTAAATCAACAAGATCCCATACGTTATTCTCATACATGGAGTCCATCTCGGATTGCATGGCTTCAAGCCATAGCTTTGAGTCGGAACAGACCATGGCACCTTTATAGGTAGCGGGTTCATTACTCTCTAGGAGCAAAACGTCATTTTCCTCGACCGTACCAATGTATCTGTCTGGAGGATTAGAGACTCTACCCGACCTCCTAGGTTCCTGAGGAATATTAACCGTATCATCAGTTCAAGGAACAACTTCCTCCATCTTTTCCTCGGTTGTTGGTTCTTTAATCTCCGACAACTCGAAGGTTCTATTACTTGACTTGTTCTCGAGAAATTCTTTCTCTAAGAACTTTGCACTAGCCGCAACAAAAACTCGATGTTCGGTAGGCAAATTGAAGTAATGACCAAACATTCCTTTTGGATAACCAATAAAGTATGTCTTGACTGATCGCGGGCCGAGCTTATCCTCGTGTCTCCACTTGACATAAGCCTTGCAGCCCCAAACCCGAATAAAGGACAAGTTAGGGACCGTTCCCTTCCATATTTCATATGGAGTCTTGTCGACAGCTTTAGACGGACTTCGATTAAGTATAAGAGCAGCTGACAAAAGAGTAAAGCCCCATAATGAATCAGGTACTAACGTGTGACTCATCATGGATCGAACTATATCAAGTAGTTTTCGATTTCTCCGTTCAGACACACCATTTAATTGAGGTGTTCCAGGTGGAGTTAACTATAAAACTATTCCACAGTCTTTAAGGTATTGATCAAACTCATTTGAAAGATATTCGCCACCCCGATCTGAACGGAGTGCTTTAACCTTTCTTCCCAGTTGGTACTCAACCTTATTCTGGTATTCCTTGAATTTTTCAAAGAACTCACTTTTATGCTTCATTAAGTAGACATATCCGTATCTACTCAAATCGTCCGTGAAAGTGATAAAATATCTATAGCCATCTCTTGCGGTGATTGACATAGGTCCACATACATCAGTATGTATGAGTCCTAGTAGGTCACTAGCGCGCATTCCAACACCTTTGAAGGAAATTCGAGTCATTTTGCCGATAAGACATGATTCACATGTGCCAAATGTAGAGAAATCAAATGTGCGAATAGTCCCATTCTCAATGAGTTTCTTTACACGTTTTTCATTTATGTGTCCCATTCGACAATGCCATAGATAAGTTTGATCTTTATCACCAACCTTTAATTTCTTATTATTCACATGTAATATATCTGTGGTTTGATCTAAGATATAAATTCCATCCATGGAAACTGCTTTGCCATAAACTATTTCATTAAAAGAGAAAATACAGCTATTGTCCTTTATTGAAAATGAAAAACCGTCTTTATCAAGTACGGAAATAGAAATAATATTCTTAGATAAACTGGGTACATAGTAACAATTATATAAATATAACTCAAAACCACTAGGGAGCTGGATTACGTATGTTCTCATTGAGACTGCAACAACTCGTGCTCCATTCCCGACTCGCAGGTCCACATCACCCTTTGCGAGAGGTGTGATGTTTTTTAGGCCCTGCAAATGATTACACAGATGAGAACCATAACCAGTATCAAGTACCCAAGTTCCGAAACTTGTATGGTTAATCTCAATCATATGAATATAAGATGACATACCAACAGGAGTGACGCGACCTGCTTTTATGTCCTCACGGTACACGGGACAGTTTCTCCTCCAATGCCCAGTCTTGTGACAATGGTGGCACTCCACGTTACCACCCTTGCTCTTTTCTTTGCCTTGTGAGCCACTAGTCTCACCAGGCCCACTCTTACCGTTTTCTGACTTCTTAAACTTTGGCTTTCCTACAGTTAGGTCGTCGTGAGCTTTGCCCTTACCCTTATTCTTGTTGGAAATCATGAGAACATCTTGCTTCATGCTCCCACTCAATTTCATATCCTTCTCGGTCTGTACGAGAAGTGAGTGTAGCTCATGAGGACTTTTCTTCATGTCATTCATGTAGTAATTTGCCCTGAAGAGGACAAAACCATCATGAAGTAAATGAAGCATACGGTCAATGACTATGCTCTCACTGATTTTGCAATCAAGTGCCTCCAGTTTCTCGACATTCTCAATCATGTTAAGAATGTGTGGGCTAACCGGTTGGCCCTTCTGGAGTTTCGCATCAAAGAAGCGACAGGTATGCTCATAAGTAACGATTCTCGGTGCTTTTGAGAACTCATTAGTGAGCGTGGTGAAAATCTTGTTTGCACCTTGGGCAATGAAGCGTCTTTGCAAATTGGTTTCCAAATTGGTTTCCATTGCAAAAATGAGTACGTTCTTTATCGCACCCGCTTCCATAACGAAGTCACACTAGTAGAAAAACCCCCTATAGTGGCGGTCATAAATGGCCTTTTTGTGGCGGTTTTAAGAAATTTTGGGTGCGCCGTATATCACGGGGTTGTTTATACTTTGCGGCGTTTGTACAACCGCCACGATAGCTTACTTATTGTGGCGGTTTTTAAATAAAACCGCCATTATAAGCTTAAATAAAACGACGGTTCTTACACAAGAACCGCCACTGTAACTCATATATAGTGGCGGTTATTGTTTGAAAAACCGCCACTATAGGTATTTAAATAATATCGCATTGCACCACTATAGGTAAGCACAACGACGGTTGTTTTAAAAGAACCGTTGTAAAAGATAAGCATAACGACGGTTGTTGTTGTTATACAACCGCCATTAAAGGTAATTATAACGTCGGTTGTTTAATGAAGAACCGCCATTAAAGGCGAAATATTTTTGAAATATTTTCTTTTTTCACGTCGTTTCTAAAGGAACCGTCGTAAAAATTATTTATATTATTTTAAAATAATAATTAATTTTCTACGGAAATTTCAGCAGCACCTCCCCATAAATTTCAGAATCCCAAATATTATATGAACAAAATGAGACCTGTCAAAAGAAATGTAACCACATTTATATTACTCCTAACACCATCACAAGTCCACCAACAAACTTACAACAACCACCAGAAGTCCACCAACAAACTTACATCGATCAATCTTGCATCACATCCACAAAAAAAAAAAACATCAATATCATTATTACCAATTTTGATGTATCAAGTGTATGAATAACACACGCCTTACTTGATAAACTAATCTACAAGTTCTCTAAACATTTGGTAGCCCACTCTTCTTTGATCTCATAAATATCGCCACTTGACATGCTTGATTCCTCCATAAGCTATAGTTAACAAATAGCTCAATTAGTAAGAATATAAATCAACAACTAGATAAATAAATCATACTAAGAACGGAAATAAAACATACCTTCACAAATTCTTCTTCGAAAAGTAAAAAGTTATGTTATACATCCACTTCATGACATAATAACCACACTCGTAATCCATTGGTTGTTGAGGACACTAAAATTTTCAATTGACGAGAATGGGTTCAAAGAATGCAAAACCCTGCGATTCACCAGTTCTATAAATAAAACAAACAAAAAAAGCTACTTACGTTAGCTTAAAAGCACAGAAACTCAAATCCAACACAAACGACGATAATTGTATCACTGTATGTCACTAGTAGGAAGAACCCCTACACAGGCGGTTCTAAATGACCTTTTATGGCTATAATAACATAGGCAGAGCGTAGAAAGGAACCAATATACTTGTCAAAATGCTACTGCCTCAAAGACGATCAGGTAAATTGAGATGGGAATGTCATAAGTCAGCAAACTACAAGAAAGAAAGACAGTGAAATTGACGATTCTTTAAAGAGTCGGGAGACTAACCAGGTATCTGGTAAGGTATCTGGTAACTGGTAAACAAAAACACACGTCAAAAGTTAAAATCTTAACTGCATTTGTAATCTTGTCATCGTTCAAGGGTCAAGGCAGAAATCAGAACACAAAAAACATGAAAAAAGAATTACACATTCCAGGAGTTATCAATCACATGTCACTAGAACAAATCACCAACAACAATAAGATAGCTTCATATGTCTTTGCAGTAGTATGAAAAGCTTCGCTTTTCCAACAAATTTCCCCCTTCGACTTATGTTTAGCCTCGCTTTTTGGTTACTGTCCTTAACTCAGTAGAGTTATTATGATTGATACCGCAATCATAAGATCGATTACCAGAATCTCAGTAATAAGGGAAAACATTCCAAAAGCAATTTCAATCGTTAAAGTACACATTTACTTTCCTTGATATGGTTTAGGAACGGGAAATTCCTGCTCTCTCCACCGGACCACCGGTAAATTGGATGAAATATTTCCCTTCATGAAGGATAATATAAGTAAAAGAGGAGATATCTTAACTGAAGTTGCATTAAAACATTACTATCAGACGCAACTTTGTATTCACTCTGCTTGAATCATTTGTTTACTTTTATTATTTATCTTTCACGAAAAATACAAAAGATAAAAAATTGACTGCGACAGAGGGAGTAGTAGTTAACGCTCTAATACTCAAAAACAATATAAAATCTTTCAGATTTGGCCAGGGGGAGTACAGCATTATTACTACCAAAGCAGTATCAACTACCAAGAGGTATCTAATAAAGTCGAGGCAACATTATCAACCATATCCCACAAGTGAATTGGACGAAACTCCGAAATTTGTCGACCTAATGTTGCAAAGTGATGTACAGCATCAACAACAATAACAACAACAAAATTTAGTCAACTGACAATGACCAAGAAGCAGCAACTAAAAATCCTCACTCCTTGTTCAAACACCAATAGTGTCACCACTAAGGGTGTAATGGGTCTTCCCCTCGTTGCCAAGACCCCTGAAATGGCTCGACTCAGCTAGGAGGAAGTGAGGCGTGCCATGCCCCATGAAAAATTTGAAGCCAATCTATGTCATATATTCAACAAAATTTCAAAATTTGTCAACATTGAACAAAATCAAATGTCTTAAATTATGCCACTTCTTGTGAAATAGCATGCCAGTGAACGGATAAGGGGCTAACAAGGGCTATTATTAGTATGTGCCTGTGTGGTGAAATGAATAGTCAAGCAGGCAAATAGAAGACAGAAGAGGAGAAAAAATAGATTGAAGACGGGATACTATGCAGATCCAGGAGCTACATGTCAATAACAGTTTTCACAATTATATCATTGTTTGCGACATCTTAATACGATAAATTACGATCAAAATCATCCTCCCAATCAATCATCATTCGCTTCCAATAAGCATGCCAGTCTATTTCCCCGTTCTCTATAGTTGTTCTACTCTCCCTCTCGACTCACTCTTTTGACATTAAGTACGGTCAGCAATTGTACACAAGGAAGCTGTTACTACATGATATATAAAGACGCTCCTCAGTTCCGAGAAATTTTTAGTATGACAGGACTTCATGAGACTCAAAAGACTTGAAGGATGAAAGTGGCCTTAAACCCAACCATCAGGCTATTGCATCAGAAAGTGGAAAGGCAGGAAATATTTTCCTAACCATCAAACTTCTATGAAAATGAAGAGAATGCAATTCATTAACAAATCAGAACCAAGAAGAACAAGACACTACAACTCGACACAAGATAAGCCCCAAAACAAGTAATTCATAATTCAATAATTCAATAATTCATAATTCAATAACACAATAATACAATAACGATTAATTTGATGATAGTGATAAAGATTTAATGAAGATACTGTAATTGCAATTAAATATGACCAAACGGTACCTTTGATGTTGTTGCGGATAAAGAGCGGTGGCTTTGTATCGTTGCTTGTGCGGTGTAGTCGAAAAATAGGGCTGCCGGAGTTGAAATGATTATTGAATTGAGTGGCTGCCGGAGTTGAAATTTGAATTGATTATTGAATTGAGTCGAATAATAGTCGATGTAAACGGAAACAACAAGTTCTGGGGAACTTAAACAATTGTATGTCGGAGGGCTGCGTGAGGAAAGCAGGTTTTCGATTGCCGGAATTGAATTGTGGGGGGATGCGAGGTTTTGGCGGTTGAATTGAAGAAGACGAAGCAGCAGCAGCCAGCAGGTTTACGCGGTTGGATAAATCGTGTTGCTGAAGGGTTTTGCTTTTTTCGGAGGTTTTAATTTTTGTTTTTTAAACCTTTCTATTAACGTCGGTTTTAGTTATAAACCGACATAAAAAGATATTATGGCGGTTTTTTACTCCAAAAAATTATAAATTTGTATAAATTTTTAGCGTCACTTTTAACGTCGGTTGTTAATAGAACCGCCACAATTGAACTATGGTGGCGTTTCTTATTTAGAACCGCCATAAAAAGCTTATGTTATCACGACGGTTCTTACTTAAACCGCCACAATAGACCTCCTATATACAAAAATATGTCCTTCCCGCCAATTTATTGGGCTTTTCGCGTCGTTTCTATTAGAACCGCCACGATAACTGCGTCGTGATAGGGATTTTTTCTACTAGTGTCACTATAAGCAATTGACTCATTAGCTCTTGAATTGGGGCATGGGTTTGGCGGTATTGGCTCAGTTAAGTACTTGAGCTTACCGTCAGCAATGGGAGCATTCCGTAATGATGCCTCCCAGTCCGCAAAGTTGGACCCGTCATTTTTCAGTCGTGTGAACTGATTCATGTGGTCCATGAAAGCTTTTAGCCAGGACTCGCGTCCAAGTGTGGCACTTGGCATAGGGATATCATTTTTTTCAGCCATTTGTTGTAAGCAGTATTATCAATATAAAACGAATTCTACACTGCGAAAAGAAGAATAAAAAATAATAAGCATACTCATCGTTATGATTTAAGTCTAATGCAAAACTGTTATAAGCGAAGACTCAAGCATTTATACAATTGACCTCCCTCAAGAATTATATAAATGATCCCAAGACTCAATTATCTGTAAATTGATAAGCCAACCTCTTGGCTAATTCTACTGTTAGAATTCTTGGTTGATAAATTTCTGTAAATTCTATCTATAGTCCATCATAGTCACGAGAAACTCTTCGGACTATAATGTTGAGGTAAAATAAGTCAACACAAACTACTTACCCAACGTAGAAGGGGTCATATGGAGAGTAAGGTCCTATATGCCTACCGACGAAGAAGGGATTCATAGTTGTTTGCCCTTATAAAGACTAGTCTTAATTTTAGTTTTAGCGGAAGATCCCATCAACTTTATTTTAATTCATTTTAAGTGAACTAATATCTAGCATGCGAGAATGAATAAACTAAGATGATGGCTTAAAATTGTGTGACATCTGTATGTCTATGAAAACTAACATTCAAACTATATGAGTCAATTTTCATGCATATTAGTAGTAGGTGGTTTGGTTTAGGCGGAATATGATGCACTAATTATCATGCGAATGAAAAGCAACGAGAATGGAAAAACGTAAAACAAAAAAAAAGTCCTAGTGTGGCCTATCTACCAAAAAGAACATAAATACAACTTTGGAATCCTTCCTTGGACCCGAGAAGCTTGTCTTGATGTTCCATCTTGGTCCATGTAGTGGGAGTGAGCAATCCAATCTCCATCTTTAGTCTTCTCAAAATTACAATTAAAATTACAAAATAAACCTATTTACATTCTAATTTCAAAAACATAATACTAAAGAAAACCAAAAGGAGATTCGAGATCTCAAAATTACATTAAAATTATGTTTCCATCATTACGAAAACATAATTAACTAAGGCCACACTAGGTAATACAAATTACAACCGATTGCAAAAACCGTAAATAAACCATTCAATCGATTCATACAACTAAATAAAAGCATCAACTATAAATTAACCATTCAAGACATAATTCCTTAATTATGTAGAGTAATTTACCCAAACCACCTATTTTATAATTATCAAAATTATGTGACAATTCCTCAATTACTCACAATAATTCCAATCTTAATTCACATTAGCTAGTGATATGAATTAATCCAACATTATTTTAAACCTCTTTAAAATAATTGGGTATCTTGAATTTGTGAACCTTTTCACAACAAATAATCATACATTATAAATTTAATGTATAATCAATATTGGCCAAAACAAAACAAAATAAAAAACAAAAACGAAATCCTTTTTTTTTTGTTCTTGGCATAATCACACACAAAAAAAAATTCTCTTTCTTGCTCTCAGCATTTTGAAAAACAAAAAAAGCAGTTTTTTTATTTTTTATTTTAAATGCCCTCGGCAATTTTCCCTAAAAACCAAAAAAACATTTTTTTTTTTTAATAATGGCTCACGGCATTCAGCCGTTTTTTTTTCTTTTCTCGGGAAAAAAAAAACTTTTAATGTGGACAAAAAGTTTAATGTTGCTAATATAACAAGATCGGCATAAACATCTCTTTTAATTTAAACATAGATTCAAACTTGATGATTCAATTTAACCTCTTAAAATGAATATCTAAATTATGATTAAATCGATTATCCGTATATTTGATTCATCACAATTGATTTGAACATGATTAAATTAACTTGTATGCCAAAACTATATAGCAAAAACAAATCATCAACAATTAAAACAATTTCCATTTACATTTTAATTTAATTCTCATTAAATCAAAACATCTACAAATTTATCATATTATCATCTTAACTAATTAAAACAACAATATGAATAAATCAATATAGAAACAAAACACAAAAACAAAAAAACAAAAAAATTGGCTCGGCAAAAAAAAAAAAATTTATTCGGCCGAAACCCTAATTTTTTTTTTCCCTCAAATTTTTGTTTAAATCCATTTATGAAAATCATATAAAATAATTTCGTGGCCTATGCTCTGATACCACTTGTGGGAAATATCGGTATACTTCATCAAAAATTTGGATTATAACGAAATTATAATAATGAAATTGCTAGTCGTAAACGAAATTGCATAAACAAAACAGAGATTAGAATCAACCTTTGGTCCTAGCAATTTGGCCTAAGAACAATATCGAAATCGATATTCTCCTAAATGTTGCACCCAAAATGCTATGAGAAATGTCCTTGTTCTTGCTAGAAAGAGATCCCTAAAAATTGATAATTATTTTTAGGGTTTTAGTTTTGTGATGATAGAATTAGGTCAAAAAGGAAGTAAGTAAAATCATCTCATTTTCTCTCCTCTTAACCGTATAAAAGGAAGAATTAGGGTAGATTTTTTTTCCCTTTTTTTTTCCTCTTCTTCGGTCAACAACCCAAACAAAAAATAAGGAGAGAAATCTTCTTATTTTTAGGTAGTTAACATATTGTATAAAATGTGTATATATTATCAATTGTCAATTATGTCAACACGTATTTAATAAGTCTACACACAACAGTTTGTAGTCGATTTATTATTACCGATCTGTCAATCATTTATTATGACAATGTCGTATAATATATACTTTAACTATAAATATCGCATATTTATAATTTGCTAATTAAATATAACTGGTTACATTTAATTACGAAATAACATCTTAATTCGTTAAAGCTAACATTATATACATTAATTAAATATAACAGTTTATATTCAATTTTTTACGAATTAACAATTAATTCGTCTCAGCTGACATATTTAGTTGAATTAAATAATCGTCTCATCATCACATTGACTAACTGTTAAGTCAAATACATGGACTAACCTTTTAGTCATATAAGGCGTCAATATAATTATATTTTCATACAATCACATCTCTCAAACACATCCTTTAGGTATGACTTTTAGGGACCAGTTGATCACCGCCATCAGTATGATAATAACGTCAAACTTCTAGCAAGCCAACCGTTATTAAGTAAACGTTAATCAACTGATAAAATACTAAGTATACCCTTGTGAACCTATAAGAGATTTATATATGTTATCACACTAACTGTGGAGGACACAAGCTCCAACCAATCAGAGATCTTGGCTGCACTTGGATATGGTGGTGCCTCTGCTCTTGATACCATGATTTCCTGTTCTTGTGATTCTTGATTCTTCGTTCTGCCTAAATCAATTGGTTTCTTGTTAGTTGGTCAATGTTCTGGAATTACCGATAAACTCCGTATGTAATTAGTTGCGAAATGAACAACTCAGAGAACGTTATAAATCATATAGATTGTGCAGGATGGCCAAAATTACAGCCATTGAGCTAATCAAGTCGAGAATTACACCAAAGTCAAAGGAATTTAGTGCTCACCGCAAAGAACACAAGGCTGAAAGATTTCCACACAATTTCAAGAGGATTTGGCAACCGCTTGGATGCCTGCCCATTTAAAACATTGAATCAAACAATCTAAAGGATCACAAGTTTTATAAAATCTTCCTTTCTGGTTATTTTAGTTGGGCACGGAATTTTTTACTAATGCCGTTGTCTTAATCATTTGTTTATGTATTCCATTTTTTGTCCGTCTTAGCCATTTCTTTATACTCCAGCCTACCCATTAGGCCATTATAAATACTCTTACCCCACTTGCGCAGATTGAAGAGATCATTGGAGTATTTTGGATAAATGGCACAAGGTAAGACAGAATGGTGTTAAGATAATACTTCCAAAGAAAGATGTAGCTACTTACTTTCTCCTTCACAAGCTCCTCCGCTTCAGCATATTCATCGACCCTCCTTGTTTTCCGCTTTAACATCAGGAAGCTCCCATCCATCTTTAATTGACTTCAAACCAAATAATAGTAAAAGGGTCACAGCAGCATATTCTCCGATGGGGAGAGCTACAAAACATGCATTTATAAAAAAATTAACTACCCTAATAAGGCGAAATCATAAGAATCTACTGGCCAAATATCTGGCTCTAATATGACAATGACTGACAGTTTGTATCCAAGTTGTTCATCATGTAAATTCAAACTGCATCCTGCATCGGATCACAGAAAGTTCATCTATTGATAATACAGAGTTAAATTCTAAGAGACCAAAAAAAAAGTTTTAGCTTATTTATGAAAGGAAGTTTGTGTAAAGCGAGCCAGAAGCTCGGGTTTGATACTGAAAAGGTTTCAAACCCATGTCGTGTGTACCAACAATTAATTACTTTCATGGCTAAGATAGCTATCGTATGTATTCTGAAAGAAAGTTGAAGAGCCCCTGACTAATCTTTTATGGTATATAGGCAATACCAACAAACAACAAAACAAACAAGGCCCATAATATGTGTATTGGTCACTTGTTTGAAATTGAGCAAGTACTGACTGAAATATGCGTCTTATAGCTACTGAGAGAACTGTCATCAGCCTAAGGGCACCCATTGATCCTAACAAAACCTGATTCATAAGACATAAATTTTAATGCCTCAAAAATTCGACGTAAAGTCTACAGTGTAAAGAATTCCTGAATATGTAGAAGTATAGTCTGATGAGCAGAAATAAATTTGGCAACACATACAAGTCATCATGTTCCATTAATTTGACAAAACATATTTTGATTTTTGATACGCAGAAAGCACACACTATTGTTTTTAGATCAGGCGCACACTCCCGTTTTTTATACAGGAGATGATACCGAGACTTGTGAAGGTTTCGAAGATCATTGCAACCAGTTTAGCCGCAATTAAGTGAGGTTAAGCCGCAACGACTGATTCACGACTGGCCGAAATTATACTTTGGTGAAACTAAGGATCAAGGAACTGGCTTAGCTTATCTAATACTCAGATGTTGACCTTGTATTACCAAAATCGCTTGATTCCAATATGATGTTCATTCTAAAAATTGATCAGCTACATACCTTTCTACTCCAAGGTCCCTTGTATGCTCCTTTGTATACTGGATTCGGTACCTTTAAGGTTTTCACAAGCCGTCCTCTTCCTCATCCCAATTTTCAGGCTTTTCAGAGTTGAAATCGAAGCAACTTTTTAGTTCCTCCTATATATATTGAGCATAACACCTGATCACATGAAAAGAAGGTGGCAAGAAGACAAGTTACCTGTTTTTCTTCTGGGTCCGGACTTTCACGTGGAATCGTATCACAACCCTATACAAATGAACATATTATTTCTTGAACAGCTTATCCTGCAATTTCAGAATAGTTGACTAATAAGGAGTTCCGAGCTCACTAAACACTTCATATCTCAGGTTTGACGTCATTTGGATCATCAATCTATTCCTTTTCTTTCCAGTCTGCAAGTTACATGTTTAAGAAAAAGCAATTAACTTACATTTCTTAAGCAGAAAAACACATTTAAAGAGCTATTGTATATTTTTTCCGACATGTTTCTGACAGACTCAAAATTGAACGTAGATTCCATTTCTAATGGAACCAAAGAATCGTTATTTTCATTATGATCTCCCGGAAATTACCTCTATGGGCCAAACCAACACAAGAGTGACACTTCATACATTTTGACCTCTCTTAACTCACTATTAGCGGGAGCTTTTGAAGCAACAAAGTAATATTATTGTTGTACTGGATAAACATACGGACATTGGAAACATACTGGTAAAAAGGCAATTATGATAAAGCACTCGACAGCCCCAATAGCTAATAATACCACCCTCAAATACAATTTTTCACGCATTGAAAGTGATCTTAAGAGCAAAGAAATCCCGCTTGCTTTACCAATATGAGAAGCGGCATGATCGACTACTATGGAATTGATGCCTCTAGATTGCAATGTCATGTACAAGATAGTAGACTGAGTGTCCTCAGTATATTTCTCCAGCTCTTCGATAGTTTTTGGGATATCATCTGGTTCCCTTTGAGCATCTATTATTCGGGCTTCAACCGATCTTTCCAGCCAGGCGTTGCTTATTTTATGCTGATAAAACTGATGAAAGGGATTGTGCTATAGGATGCTCGATCACCTTATTGGCATAGATTTTGTCCATTGCATCTTCCCACCAAATAAGACGCATTAGGCTTATCTGGGGATCAGAAGCAACGTCCATTGCTCTGGCTGTTTTGACATTGAAGGCATGAAGAGCAAATGCAGCTTTTCGCATACCCGGGGTAAGTTCGAGGAGGCATAGGTAAGTGTGGTAGTCATAGCTTCCAGCAGAACGAATAATGGATGCCAAAACAATCTCTAAAAAATCAAAAATAATTTTTATCACCGAGATAACAGCAAAAAGGCATCAGGGTTTATAAAAATCCTATCTTTACTACCCTCACCCTTTTAGTTCCCTCTTATTAACCTATCTCAAGTTTCACCCATTATCGAAAACACATTAAAAAAAATTTAAAGATCGTCGTTGCTTGAAGGGTTTGATTGCCTCACAACTAATAGAGGCTGCTCAAGTAAGAGATCCTTGCACGGACAATTGACCAAGTGTTAGAGTATCAAGGTTAATGCATTACTCCTTTGGCAATATAGCCCGTCCTAATAGATATGATTTATGGAGCAGCAAGCCCAGATAAGTGTAATAAGAATGAAAATAGTAATAACTATAGGAAACAATTACCAGTTCTACAAAGTACCGAGTATCAGCACTTGAGACAAGGACAAATCATGGAATCACAGAACATCAGATTGATTTGATCATAAACAAAAATCTTCCGTTAATTTGGTTGGCAGTACTAATGTCAAAATGAAACTGCACGTTGCTAGAAGACGAGTTCGAGCAACAAACAAATTTAGGACAAATATATACAAGTTCGAGCAAGATGCACATGCAAAATATATGCTTAGAAGAAGGAAAAACCCGATGACACTAAGCAATGAAACCAATCAGCAGGAAAGAATAGGTACATTTGTTTCCAGCCCAGGAGAGTAAATACAATGAACGATTGCTATCGTGGTACATTTGTGGCCAACCCGGGAGAGTAAATGCGACGATAAATTATTTCAATCGTAAAAAAGCACATCTTTTTATAACATTTTTTAGCAAACTGTTAATCTAAGCTATCATCACCGTAGTTATGAGCACTCATAGTCTCATTCATAAAAAACATCACAAGATTAATGAACAAACCTTACAAACATGTAGGAGTAGCATTGTTCAATAAACTGTTTGTTTATACGATCATTGCCATACCTATAAGCTCTTGGTCATCAAAAACTAAGATCTTGTCTCAAATGTTAGTACAACAAATTACATAAATTTAATTACTACAAATACAGCAAATTACAAGATTACAATTTAATACAGAGAGAGTGCAGTGTTTACCAGTCCTTCAAGCCTTAAAGTTGAACACCACGAAGAGATAGAGAAGCCTCCTCTGTCTTAATCGCCTATAAAAGTGATCTCACCGGTGCTCCTTCTGGTGCCTTCACCAATACAACAAAAAACACATAAATATTTCTCTAAAATATTGCATCAACAGAAACCTTCAAATGGACACAATGAAAATCTTCATCAAAATTCTAGTTTCAATAACCAAAATCAGATGCGAATAAACATCAATCTTCGTGTCACCCAAAATAACTCGGAAATTTTAATTGGAATATAATAGAACCCCAACATGCAAATGAAAAAATAGGAAGACACACATCAGGACAGCCTTCTAGACCCATCAATTTGATATAACAATGAAAATCTTCATCAAAATCGTAGTTTCAATCTTCATCACAAGTTCGGAACAAAACAAACAAATTAACAAATAATAACTTGCCTTGTTAGGCTGGTTTCTTCAATGGATGTCCCAAAAAGTGGCTTGATTATACGTAACAAATAAAACGAAAATGGCGTGGATGTTCCTCAGCGTTAGGATCCTCTCCAGTTGTTAAAATAACTGGAGGGTCCAGTTCCTCACCTTATCAAATGACACCTGGATGGAAGCCCAAATAAAGGGCTGAGATGAATTAAAAGTAAATGTGGGCCATTTGTGATCATTTGTCTCTAATCAGTCAATAGCTCCATCTTCCCCATCCTCACAATTCATGAACGCCATTAACATTCAACCATCATCATCACCATCATACAACACCCATGAACACGACCGACGTCATTCATACCACCTTAAACTGACCTACTCTCCTCCTCAAACAAACAGCTCAAAAATATCAATACACCTTGGCACCCCACAAATACCCACCCCCTGAGATCCACGCGAAATTCACCGGACCGTCATCCCTATCGGACCGTCGTCCTCCACCAATTGAGGATGATCAAATGAAATGTAGTAACATGCAAACTAACATGTATGGTGGTGGAGAATTATGTTGAAGCATGAAAGTCATTAATGGTGGTTCGATAATCGGATTTGAGGATACTTGGTTTGATAATCACCGGCCAAACCGCCGGTATAAAAAAAATGTCGCTAAAAGTAAATAAGCTTCCTGTCGGAGTTAATTTAATTGGCCGGTCAAGTTTTTATATAATTAATAAAAATAGAAAAGAGTGAGGGATGAGAGGCGCATAGTAGGTGGAAGAAGCACAACCGTCCAATTATATCTTGTGCACGTGTCAGATGATTACAAGAGGAACTGGACCTCCAGTCATTTACAATAACTGGAGAGAATTCGGGCTCCCTGCTGAGAGGGAGGAGACATGGTAGGGATTTATTAGAGGTGAAAAAGGGGTTTTATTTTTTTTGTTTGGGAAAAATGTAAGTATTATATTATAATAACATCACCCATACAAAATTGTTCTTTCATACTACTTACATATCCATCATCCTCTACAAATTGTGTCTATCCAATCATGGACTCTCCCTATGTGTGAATACTTGCTACTCCCTCTTATCCTCATTGTTGTTTCCTCTTTGCATTGTTGTACCTAGGAATGGCAGTGGGTCGGGGACCCGACCCAGACCCTAAGGGTCGAACCCTAATGGGTCGGGTATGGGTCTCATTTTTCCAGACCCAATGGGTATGGGCCGGGTATGGGTCTTAAGAAAATATTTCGGGTCCGGGTCCGGGTCTAATTTATGAGACCCATACCCGACCCTTAGACCCTTTATTAAAAAAAATCACAACTTCTTCGAATTTATACTGGCAGACCGTAGAAACCAAAGCAACTACAGTCTCTTTCTCTTCCCTCATCCCATAAAGTGATAAAACCTAACCAAACTCATACCACCACTCCACCACTGACACAAGGAAACCACCACCACAGCACTGATATGCCACTAGCAACCATCTCTCTAATAGACGGCGACCGACAACCATTATTAACGGCAGCCAGTGACGGTCAGATGGAGAAGGCTATCAATTACGGTATTGATTTTAGGGTTCCGAGTTTGATTCTTTCACATGTATTTGGAGGTAAAATTAATTTAGGTCTTCTTTGTTTTTCTTAATCCTTTTGGTATGTATATTGGATTTGGTAGTGTACAATAGAGATTAATAAACTCATAATGTTAAAGTAGTATGATTTTTTTTTTTAATATTGTAGACCTCATAGCTGTTAATCCTGCTATTAAAGTGGCTGAAACTCGGACCCGCGGATAGACCCAGACTCGACCCTTAACCATAGGGTCCGGGTATGGGTCCTCAAATTTTAGACCCTTGCGAGTCTGGGTCGGGTACGGGTCCAAAGGGAAAATCTCGGGTCCGGGTCTGGGTGGACCCTACCCATTGCCATCCCTAGTTGTACCAGACTTTTTGGAAGGAGCACAATCCCCTCAACTCGACTTCTATTTCTGCTGGGCCATAAGTGAGTCAATAAACTAGCCATGACCATGGCTACAATCTGCTTCATCAGTAGTGACCGTGCTCTATAATGCACCCACCATTCTATAACCCCCTGCAATGGTAACTGAATCATCAACCAGTGTTGCACCAGCATCAAACATCTTCTACTAAAGCCGCATTGGAGGGGAAATGGGTTGTACGCCTGAAAAATAGACAGAATAATAGGGAAGGGGCAAAATGGGGAAAAACACCCAAAGTTATTGTTCTGGAAACAGTAAACTCAAGTTTGGTTTTTTTAAAGAGTGTAGATGTAGATACATGAGACCTGGCAAACCCGACCCGACTCGACAAAACTGATCCGACTCGCCCGATATCGGACCCGTCTGACACCCGAAAATATTAAAAAATCATAATGTTTGAAATCGACCCAGTCTTATCCGACATAACCCGTTTCTTAATGACATCCGATAACCGATGTAGTCCGAACTCGATAACACCCAAGCCAATTAAACCCGACAAGATAAGTAAACCCGACCCGAGTATTGCTCGATCAACCGATAGAAACTCGAAAATAACTATGCTACAAGACTAAAACTAACTTTAAATTTACACACCAAGATCTTTATGTTTTTTTTTTGCACATTTTGTCATTTGAATCACCGTCTAAAATGTGACGATTGTAATAGAAGTGTTAACAATTACTTGACATATTTATTTTAACCCTTAATTTGATGAAATTTATCGTTCATTTTAATTGTGCATATATATTAATTTTTTTCGTTGTATGTGATAGATTTAATGTAATACTTTTGACCAATTATCGAAATTTAGTTGACAATAGTTAGTTGAGCCCTCTATCCTTCTTTTTACAAATTGAAAAATATGCATTAATTTATCATCTAAGTCTAAAATTGGCATTATTGTTCTTAAATAAACTCAAATAAAAACGATATACATACAAATACGCAACTTATCATCAAACTTATCAAATTATTAAACGATAATTATCAATTATTCATATATACAAAGTTTGAAATGATCACAATGCTAAAAATTCAAAACTCACAACTAAACGTGTGCTTAAGGCCACGACTTACAACCCCACTAAGGGGGCGTTTGGTTAGAGAAAGGGAAAGGGAAAGGAAATTAGAAAGGGTAAGAGGGAGAAAGGTAAGAGATTGCCTAAAACTTAACTAGTTGTTTGGTTATATCAAAAAAATGAATGAAGTGTAGTGGGTTGTGGTTTGTTTTTGTTTACGAGTGGTGGTTTAGGTGGGGTGGTGGTGGTGGTGGCGTTGGCATGGTGGTGGTACTGGTGGCAGTGGGGTGGTTATAGTGGTGGTAGTGGTGGTGGTGGCGTCATGATGGTTATGGAGGTGGTGTTGCAGTGGTGGTTTATGTGGGGTGGCTGTGGCGATGGTTTTTGGTGGTGGTTTAGGTAGGGTGGTTGTGGTGGTGGTGGCGGTGGCGTGGTGGTGGTGGTGGTGGTGGTACTGGGGTGGTTGTGGTGGTTGTGATGGCGGTGGTGGCGTCATGGTGGTTGTTATGGTGGTTGTGGCGGTGGTGGTGGTTTATGTAGGGTGGTTGTGGTGGTGATTTTGGTAGTGGTGGGGATGGCGTCTTGATGGTGACAAGTGTAGTAGGAGTCGTAAGTGTGGTGGTAGGTAAATAAGGTGGTTGAAGGGTAATAAGGGTAATGAAATTTCATACCTTGGGGGATGGGGGGTAAGGAATTAGATGGATTGAGAGGTAAGGAAGGGAATTGCATTCTCTTTGTTTGTGTCAAACAAACACCAACAAAGGGAAGCAATAACTTTATTTCCCTTTTTCTTTCTTATAGACCTACAACCAAATGCCCCCTAAGTATTTGGTTGACCTCATATTTAACATCTCCACGTTTTTTGGTAAGAAACTGGATGATTGTTAATAAAAAATTACAAATATTCACATAACAAGATTTTACATAAAGTGCTGTATAACGAATTCTTCTTGTAATAACTACTTGTATCCATTAATATGATATGATCCATTTTACATAGTTGTCTTAATAAGACTAAATGACTAATTCCTTGTTTTTTTGAACTTAATTTCATCTCATTTTAGTTCATTTCAATTCAACTCAATTTTATTCAGTTTAAGTTCAGTTCAGCTCATCTCTTCATTAATTTGATAATGGGCTATGGGTCGGACCAGCCCGACCCAAGTTGGAAAGTGGGTCGGACATGGACATGAGATTTTTAAAATGGGCTAGCCCATCCGCCCCGCTAAAAAATATAATGTGTAATACTCCGTAATGTTTATAGTCCATCTATATAAAACTTATGAGTTCGTTTAAGCTCCATTACGGTTTAGTTCAGTTCATTTAAGCTCCATAAAGGTTTAGTTCATTTAGCTCCATTAAGTTCAATTTAGTTCAGTTCAATTTAACTCTTTTCAGCTGAAATAACTGTACATTTCAGCTAGTTCATTTGACTAACGTCTTAGTCTTTTGGAACTGAAGCGGAGTTGAAATGGGATAGTTGAGCTTAATTTTATAGAGCTAAACTGCATTGAATTGAATTGAACTTAGTTGTGCTAACTTAAATTAAATTAACTTAATTTAACATTTTTTTTTAAGATTAAACTTAACTTATTTAAGCTTTATTTTCTACCATTGGCATAAAAGCGGTAAATCGAGCTTAATAACTTACCTTAAATCCACTAATTTAACTTAAGTGACCTGAAGTAGCTTTTCAATGCAACTACCTTTCCAAGTTTTTTTTTTTGGGCGTTTTAGTTGGTTTTTACAAATATCACACTATTGCTCCCTTCGCCCTATTAATTTACACCAAATTAAATTACTCATTTTAAATTTAGTTCTAAAATCGAGTAAACCTCTTATACTAGATAATTTTTTGTTCATGTCTATTCGAGTTTGAGTTAATTGAGGTAAACTCGAATTTGGTTATGTTTGGGTGATTTTGGAGACGGGCATTTCAAATTCGAGTTAAAATACATAATTAGCTTTAATTTTCATATTTTTGGTTCAATCTTATCTTTAGTCATCATTTTAATATTTATTGTATGATATAATTATTTCACAAATTCAATATTATATAAATGAGATGTTTTGCTTATTGATTTAAAATTAATTAATCATTGGTTATTTGTCTTTAATTAAAATTTGAACATAACATTTCAAAAAAAAAATATTGGAGGATAAAAATTATAAATACATAAAAATAAATATTTACATTTTCAAACCATCTTTCACAAGTTTTGACAAAAAAAATACTCCGTAACATTTACATGTCGGAAAATACAGTTAAAGTTCGGTCTTGAAGACGGTAAAAAAGCAAATGGGAAGAAAATTTAAAAAGGGAGGAAGTAATAAAAAGGAAGGACCCCAAAGAGGGCAAGTTCTTACCAAGTTATGACCCCTCATAACCCGATAGAAACTGGTATTGAAAATTTTTGACCCGATTTGAACTGTTACATGGTTGTCAATCGAACTAACCGAACACTTAGCAACCGTCACCCGACCAATTGTTTCCTATGTCGACCCGATAACCGAAATAAGTCGTAACTTGAAATAATCCGACCAAACCCGATCCGGCCCGCAAATGTACATGACTCGAATCAATCCGACATCATATAAACCCGAACCCAAAACAACTCGACTCGAATCCGACTCGACCCACCCGATTGCCACCTGATGCATCATAGCATGATGATCTACTTTTCATTCATTTATCAAAGTTATTTCCACTTTTACTCACATCCTATTTGTATGCTCAAAATCTCAAATTACTTATCGTATATGTATGGCTAGAGTAGAAGAATACCTTGATTGCTTCTACACGAGTACTTCAATTTAGGAAAGTTGAGCTTTTATAGGCCTTGTTTTTTCAGTAGAAAGGAGCTGAACTGAACTAAATTAAAATAAATTTATTGGACTTCAAGCTTTTGTGTAAACTATTCATCGATTTAGGTCATGTTATTTTTTTTTTACTTAAAGTCACTTCATTTAAGTTTATTCCGACTCATATATGAATTTTTCAGAAAAGTAATTGTAATACAGTTAAATCACCATCATATTTCATATCATTTCTCTCGAAATTAATTTGAAGGTAAATAATAATAATTTTATGAATTAAGACGGACATACCCGTATTAAATAATAAACGGATTAAATAGATAAATTAGACAAAAAAAACATAGTAATACCTAGGGGGAAAATTAGGATCATAGACTAAACAGGCTTGATGATATTTCGAAGGCTAATCGAACTTATAATTTATATAATCATTCTACAATTCCATGGTTAAGAAGAATCATTCGTACCCTGCGCAATTGTCAAACTTGTCTAATCCCACCTTAAAAACGTAATTTATTTTCGCAATACGTTTTTTACTCATTAGAGTACTTTTTACGTAATATTTTCCATTTGCATACCCTGAAAAATCAAAAACTTAATCCTCTCAATTTCCAATATCAGGATCTCACAAATCGATCAAGTTACATCAAATTTTTTCAATTATGAATCATAATTAAGTAAGTGATCATAATTTAATTGAAGTACAAGTGTGTAATTTTTAAATTATGTTAATTGATCAGTCTACTATTAATTTTTATGTTCTAATTAGAATCTTAGTACTTTTGGTTTTTTTAATTAGGGTTTGATATTTGAGATAATCAGGATAGTTTCTAATGGTGACATCATGGATTTTACTACATAGAGTCGGGCGACCGAAGAATTGTAATCTTGCATGGCATGTCCCCCTTGTTTTTGCTTGATTCTCTTCGTACCATGCCATGCTCCAAGTTAATTACCCCCTTTCATAGTTGAATTCTGGTTATTGCGGTTCTTGAGAAAGAAGACGACACAGCAGTGTTGGCCAAGTTGCCATCTTTTTTGGAAGCCCCCAACGATGATCAAAGTTGTAATTGTTGTTCGTCGTCGATGTTGAATCAATGGCTTGGCATTAATGTGTACTATATAACTTGTTTTGTTTTAGATTACAATGTAGTACAAAAGGGAGATGAAAGAGGAGATGAATTTTTGCATATGAGTGTAAAAAAATGACAGGGGTAATTTGGGAAAAAGTGTACTATGATGATTAATATGTGTACTGCGAAAATCAACGGTTTTAATCCACACAACTAGCTTAATACCCGTGCAAAAAGCACGGGCATAATAAATTCATATTATGGAGTACTATTTATTAAAATATTATAAATAAAAACAATAAGGTTTAGGATAATCTGTAACATTATTCCCTCAAGAAAAAGAATATGTAACATTAATAAAATTTAAAAACTATTTCTATTTGACAAAGACTTCGGTTGTTTCTGGTTTATGGTCAAATGTAAAAAAAATTATTTGTATTTTAAAAATACAGAGAAGCTTTTAAGAAAATAATGAAATTTATGCTCCATTGCTCCTGAATTAACTTAACAAAATCAATTGTCTTATTATCTTATATCAACTTCAGGTTATTGTTATTATCGATATTTACTGACAACATGAGATAGCTCATAATCATAGAATGTTCACATTGTGAGCCACATGAAATCGTTAAATGACTTGACAAATTTGACAACATCTAAATCATTCAATATTATAAACAGGTAAAATATAATATAATTTTTATTGAGGCCTTATTTGGTAATTAGCAAATATTTCCAGCATAAGTAGCTTATAAAAGCAGATTTTAAATGACATATTTTATTAAAAGTTTAATTAGCCGAATTAGTTAAAGTGTTTGATAATTAGCGGATTAAAATTAGTAGATTGTAATTTTTCTTTATAAAATGAAGTAACATTTTCTATTATAAATATGTCAACCAATATGTTGCTTTAAAACAATATATTGACCCCAAATATGTGACTCAGTATTTCTCTATGTTGTTTACCAAACATCAAAATTTAATATATTAATTGGTTAAACATACTAAAACCCTTGAATATGCTAAAAATCACTCAATATGTCATCTACCTTTTGTAATGCATTGTTCCCGACCATGCTCTTTAACAAATGAAGTGGATGGAACGTTTAGAAGAACGCAAAATTCTTGTTTCAGAAGGCCATTTTTTCGTCTAAAGTTTCAAACGGACATATGTGACCATTTTATGGTAAAATGTAACCACAATGGTACAGTCAGTGTTACTGCTTATGATAACTTGTTTTTCAATAATGGTTACAATTGGTTGTAAAATAGTTACAAAATTTCGTCTTATTGATTCAGAGCAAAATGGCCCGTCTGAAACAAAACCAACTCTTTGAAGATTAATTCCATTTCCAAATTGAAGTTCTCAATAATTTTTGGGACGTGCTAAATCCCGCACAAGATTTTACTCAATCCCGCACTTTTCCCCCTTATTCCGAGTGTACCCCTCCCATTTGTCACCTTCACCAAACAAGAGAGAGAAAAAAAAATTGAAAACTCCAAAAAAAAAAAAAAAAAAAAAAAACCTACGACTCCTCAAATTCAAGCCCCTGACAACCCTTCCTCCACCAGTCCACCACCATCTCAGCGCCGATGACCACCATCCCTCCACACCGCCATCAGCGCGCCGACTATCCCTCCACACCGCCATCAGCGCGTCGAACAATTAAGGGATTTGTTAGGTTTATATAGAGAAGGGGGATAAGTCTAATTAATTTAGCCTTTTTAATTTTTTTTAAGATTAAGGGCAATTATGGAATAATAGGGTAATATGTGTGGGATTTAGTAAACTAGCGTGCGGGATTTAGCAATTGCGTAATTTTTTTGAACAATTTACATAGTTTTTCTTTTGAGTGAATTAGTTTAAAAATCCTTTGTAGTTATTAGAATGTCGAGTATTCAGAAAATGTTTCAAATTATGATCAACAGGTTGTAAATGCATGATAATACGATTATATAAGTGAATGTCATTATACCCATTAAGTTAAAATGCTTATTACTCGGCCTTCCGTTTCATATACGGAGTATTTGTTTAAGTTTTATATACTTTGCGAGTAGTATTATAATTAAAGGTAAACAAATGATTGAACAAAGGGAGTATATATATTTTTAGTAACTTTTTTTTTAGTTAAAGGTAAACAAATGATTTGGATAAAGGGAGTATATATTTCTAGTAACTTTTTTATGACAACATTACTTGTTTTAGATAAAATATAGTATAATATTAGCGACCATTTTATCTAGTAAACCATTTTTATTATCCATGATATTTTACTACTGAATAATGTATTATTAATTGGTTAATAGTTTTAAAGTGAGATGATTTTTTACCCGTCTTAATACTAAGACGGATACTCCCGTCTTAAGGAGACTTATTGATTATTACGTGAGACGGACTATGATACGTACCTATTATGTACTAAGACAACTCATTTTATTAGCACTATATGATTAACTTTTTAATAAAAATGAAACGTCTTACAATTTAAGACCGTCTAATTGTATAATTTGTGTACGGAGTAATGTTGGTAACTGCCTAACCGAGAACATGTATAAGTATGAGCATTACGACTTTTAGTTTCCAGGGTTCAATGATTCACTACGGATGATTTAGTACTTGGTATAAATTTAATTTTGATGGAGCAATGGGCTGTTTAGTGGGCTGATCTAGAAATGAATGTGATATGCTTTGCTTGAAAAGAGCGGGAAAAAAAATTGTGGGGTGGTTTGTGTTTTATTTATTTGTATAGATAGATATAGATATAGATAGATAGATAGATCATAATATCATATGGATGAATAATAAAATATAAATAATACTATTTCCATTTTTTATTCTTCTCCTATAATAAAAACATAATAAAGTTAGAACACTGAATTTAGAACAATCCCTTATTTATTACTTACTCCATAAAAGAATAGGCGAATTTAGAAATTTTTCCGCTCAAACTATTTCAGCTATAAATTGGACCTCAACATGTTGGTAGTTATTCTCAAGTATTGGACTTAACATTTTTGCTCATTCTATAATACGGAGTAGTCTATACAAATATTGGCCTATCTTATATAATTCTTTTTTTTTTACAACACCTTACATAATTCTTATTTGTGAATATTTGTACAAAAATATATTCTACTAAAGTACTTTACGCTATCATTTATTTTACGTGTGACATGTTATACGATATTTGTCAGATTGTAAGACTTCAATATATTTTACTCATATTATTATCACATTTTAACCATAAATGTACCTTAAATATTATATTTATTTGTAAACTCTTAACACTAAAATTAAAATTTAATCGTTATATTTTAATTTCTTTATATATCACAATCTAAATATCCGTGCATTCGCATGAGATCTACACTAGTCACTTGATCAATATGAGAACACAAATTCTCATTATATACGAGTCAAATATCCACCCACTTTAAGCTAAGACAAGCAACAAGTTGCATGGTGGGCCCAAAAATATCACCACTTTAAGCATATTTGACTTGTCTTTTATTTTAGACGGATATATCCGTCTATAGTGAGACTAATTGATATGAGAATTACTTACTAAAATGACTTTAGTTTGAGTTTCAGAAAATTGCACAAATAGGATCATACAACTCGTTGTACAGTAGCATTGTAGAACATGCACATGTATTAAATATTAAACGATCTAAGCCCAATAAAAAAAAAATCTACACAACTTATTTTTCCCTAATTCTGATTTCTCTTCAGTCGACAAACCATCATCTTTCCCTTCTCTAAATTTCTCTTAAACGAAGTCGACAAATCTCCCCTCTTCGTAATTCTGATTCTAAAATGGTGAAAGGGAAGCAATTGACATCATTATCAAGGAGGAAAAACGCATCTAACAATATTTTTGGTGAACGAGAAGCAATTTACATCAACATCAAGAAGAAAAAATGCATCTAACAATACTGTGAGGTAAATTTCTACACCAATCATACGAACTATTATTAAAAGAATAAGAGCTAAAAAATACGAGCACTTAAGAATATGAGCTATTAAGATAAAAATACGAGCTAATATAAAAAGAATGCGAGCTTAAAAGTAAGGATCACGAACTTACGAGCACATAAAAATACGAGCTATTAAGATAAGAATACGAGCTAATGTAAAAAGAATACGAGTTTAAAAGGATCAGGAGCTTGAAAATACGAGCGTATAAGAATACGAGTTATTAAGAGGAGTTATATTCGAAAAAAACTACAATAACCTTGACATCCAGTTGTATAGTCTTGGAACTGAATTGCACACATTGTACTCTTGTATATCTCTGAATCCGCTAGATTAGAGGAGTTATATTCGATATTTAAGTTGAATGACAAGCGGATCACTGAAGGCTTATTTGTTACGATAGATAAAAAACCAAGGGTTAATCGAGGTTAGAGCCTGATTTTTTTTTTCCTTTTTAGAGAAAGGAATCAAAGAAAATATTAAAATTGTTGATTCATATTGCAAATGCATAATTTCATTCACATGGAATTTACATTTACAAATTGTAATGAAAGAAGCTAAATATACCCAAATTCTTTGTATAAGATCATCTTATACATAAGACTAGTCAATAACTACAAATCCAACTAAATTACTTAACATATCAAATAATGTGTTATATTGATAATTTTGATTTTTAAACCGTTACTAACTTGATCGTTGTTACCGTATGTTTAAAAACGGTTTAATCGAAAAGGTCGTAAATTAAATGACGGAAAATATTTTCGTCCGAAAATGTTTAAATTAAATGACGGAATTTTTTTTATTTTGAACAATTAAAAAAAAAAAAAAAATTCCGGACGAAAATATTTTTCGTCTGGACCTAGGTCTGGACGAAAATGTTTTCCGTCTGGACGAAAATGTTTTTCGTCCGGATTTTTTATTTTTTTAAATTATTTTATGACTTAGATTAATTTTTGGCGCGGTAATCGATAATCGCTAATCCGTTCTACCAATAACGATTCTATTCTAAACCACCTAAAACTACTAACTAATTACAAATTTTTAAAAAATTAAACTAGTTTAGATTACTTGTCGTCGATTCCTTGAATTTGGTGGCGGAATTGAAGCGATGGTGACGAAAATGTCGTACTTGAAAAAAACATGTTAAAATATGGAAGGTTTAAAGTGAAGAGTAGATTAGGAAAGTCATTAAAAAATATCGACGATAATTAGTAAAATATCGACGATAATTAGTAAAATATCGACGACGTTTAGTAGGTTGGTTTGAAATCTGATGAACAAATATAGGTCCATTTCCAACATTTTGGCAGGTCCATCAGTTTTCCATGGACTATGCAACCCACAATATAATACTCCCTCCAATCCGATCTAACAGTACTGTTTTTGTGAGAGCAAGTCCAATGGTATTGTTCCGGGTGTAATTCCGGAGCAGGATTTGTTACCACGTAAGCTTGCAGAATGATGACTTTGCTTGACTCTTCCTTTCGGCCTCTCCTGAAACAATGAACAAACTGAGGGCTCGGCTTGGTACCGAGCGAACTCACTCCGACGCTCAAGTCAGTAAACTTAAAGAGATTAAGTTGTGTGTTACTTGGCAAAGTATATTGTAGAGAGATAAGAGAGTAATATCAGATGAATAGTGAGTTTATGGGTGAATTGTGGATTATTGGATTATTTTCGGATCTTTTTCTCAATGAGAGAAGTGGAGTATTTATAGACTTTCACCTTTTGTCACGTAGTGGCCAAGTGGCAGAACAGGTGGAAAGATTGTTCTACCCTCGGCCGAGGGACCCATGGCAGCCTACGGTCGAGTTGACTCCATGCCGAGGGGTCTTGGATGTGAGTACGCGGATATGTCTCCCATTTGGCGGTTGCCCAGCCGAGACCCAGTGACAGTCGCAAGGCTTGCTAGGGTTAGTTTAATAACGTTGACTTTCTTTGTGGATGTCTTTGACCTTGCTCAATATGTTGACTCGGTCAGCGGGTGCAGAATATGCCCCATCAGGTATAATTTAGGGACTTACTTGCAATTTTTAGAAATTGCAAGCTAGTGGCTACACCATTGGAGTTGGCCATGTAAACTTGCTTAGTTTAAGCTACTAGTTCCATTAAGTTAGTAGCTTAATTGAGCCCATAACAAAAAATCAACCAATAGCAATTTAGTTTTGGCATTTTTAATTATTTAAACTAGTATAAATGTTAAGTTAAAGCATTGTAGTAGGTTGGTAGCTCAAAGTAATTGTAGCCTAAAATATGATATGGCAAAGGTAAGCTAGCTTACCATTGGACTTGCTTTGAGGAACCAAATCAATATTTTAACCGTATTTTTCTTCAATTATATATGACTTTTTTTCCTTACAAAAAATATGGCTATACTAAAAAAAAATTTAATATAAAAATTCAAGTATGTTAGTTTCATACTTTTATTATGTTTACGGTTAAATTTTTTAAACTTTAACTTCAGAAAAGTGAATATTACAATCGATTGGATTAGATGGAGGATAGTAGAACATATTATCACATTTCTAGTGTTTTATCTTGTATGTATTCAGTCATCTTATCGCATCATTGTAATTTGTTCAATACAAGTATTTTTTATGATCAAGAATTAATTATCAACTCAAAAAATAATGAAACATGAGATACCACAAAAAATCAAACACATGACCTCTCATAAAAGGTTGATTGGAATGTTGATATGATAAGCTTGACAAATGACAATATACGGAGTAGCAACTAGGATAAGCACAATGTTACAGAATACGGGTAATCCAGTCATATTTGACCCGTTCAGCTAATGTCCATCTAATTTAGTCAACAAATTTGGCCTTATTATTCTTTAGCAAATCAAACAGGTTGCTCCCTAACTTGGGATTATATCATTTTTTTTGTCCTAGATAAGTTGCAAATCTCGACTAAATGGGTAGGCGATAGCATATACTCCTTCCTATTCACAATAAACTTTTCTATTTTCTTTTTCTTTTATTCACAATAACTTTCCTATTTTCTCTTTTGGTAAGTGTTTGTGTGGTCCAAATTCAATTGTATGGTAGAGTAGTGTATTTGTGTGGTCCAAATTTAATTATATGGTGGGGTAGTGTATTTCCTTAATTTTTGTGTCAAAATGAAAGGGGAAATTTATTATTGTTAATATGAGGGAGTATTAACTTGCACTAAAACTTGGGAGAGACGGTCTTTTAATAAGTTATTGAGAGATCAGTTTTCCGTATCTTTTTATTTATATTTCGTGACCCTTTTGTTGTTGATCGTGACATAATAATTTCGTACCTATTTACATAATAAATGTACTATTTTATCTTTAACTATAATTTGTACTTATTTGATTATTTTTAATACCACGTTTTATTATCTGACGTAGTTATCATCTTCTATACATAGAGTGTTTGTTTTAGTTATATGCTTTGTATTTATGTTCAATGGATGCTGTAAGAGTCTTTAAGAAGTAAAATGTGAGTATATACTTATGTAGTTACATCTTTTTACTATAAGCGAAAAAAAATTAATCATATTTAAATCCCTAAGTTAAAATCACATCGTTATTCACTCAGCATATACTCTCTCCATTCAACTCCACTTTGCAGGTTTCTCATTTGCACACTATTCACAAGCGGACATTCAACTTTAATTTTCTCTCGATACATAAGTAAAAATATATTCATGTGGGATCTTATTTGATTCGTCTTTAAGAATACATTAAAAATATCTAACTTTTATAATTTTTGCAAATACGTAGCTAAAGATATTTACCGCGTAAAACTCGCGTTGTCAAACGTGATAAAGCAAACATGTAAAGTGGAGTTGAATGGAGGGAGTATTATTACTATAGCTTGTAACAAATTTGGAATACGACATAATAAAACAAGATGATTCATTAAACTGTTTTTACTTCTTACTACATACTCCCTAGTCCTTCCATACTATACTAATGGTAATATTGACTTTTTCACACTTGTCGAGGCACGTTTTAGAACGTGAATATCTTTAGTTACACATTATTAAAAATTATAAAAATTTGATATTCTTATAGCATTCACGACGATAAATCAAACAAGATCTCACATGACTATATTTTGTTTTATAGATTAAGAATAATATCGAAGATTCCCTACGACCATGAATAGTGCCAAGATTCTCAATATTACCATTGGTGTGGTATCGAGGGAGTAGTACATACACAAACGATTAAAGGGAAAATTGATAATACATCTGTTTGGAATCTGATTTTGTAAATTACAGTATATGCGTAAGAATGCGAAAACCATTAAGGCACTGGGGTAGTAACATAACGATGAAATAAATCAACTATTTCATGAGAGTACTATCAAGGGTTATTTAACAAGAATACTCCAAACTATTCGGGTGCTTTTCAAATTACCCCGAACTTTGATTTAACTAACAATATACCCAACTATAACACCCCTCCGCTTTTAATAGAATTGCCTCCTTTTTAACCTAGAGCGAGGTAAACTGAATAGGGGACCCACAATTTCATATTTTTCCACCCAATCTTTCCTCCGTTATTATTCCTCCTTGTACAGTAATAATACCCAACTTTGCCCCCTGAGATTTTTTATCCAACTTTCTTCAATACACAACATAGTCTGTTATTCCAATTGTAATGTAAACTTCAACTTCATCTTCTATATTTTTTTTCAATTTAAATCTCATCTCCCTCTCATTACCACCCATACATCACCTTCTCAACCACCACATACCCCATCCCTATCGCTAGTTATTTACATTATTGTCAACCACGATTCACCACGGCCACCGATATTTCGCCGCCATTTTCAAACGCCGATCACCATTCTTCACCTTCACATCCTTTTCTCTAACGTTTCGTCTATAAAATAGAGGTCACTTTGACTGCCTTGCTCTCGCTTTTGTACCAACGACCACCGGACCGCCACCTTGTGCATCATCTAACAGTCCCGCCTCATTGTCGTCATGTACCCCTCCACCAACAATTGATAAATTTGTAAAACCCTAGATCCCAAAATCAATTTGGAGGTATATATTAATTTGCGGCTTGGGTGGTCGTGGGTGGTGTCATTATGACAATCGAGAGTTAGGCTTGTGTGGTCCGTGATTTGACAATGACGGTTGTCGTGTTGTGATTTAATTTGTCGATGATAATAATGGATTACTGGTACTTGGTAAGGTGTGTCATGGAAGGGGTAAGGATAATAAGGGAAGTGACTTGCTAAATAGGTAGCCGGTTACCTGAGTATAATCCGAGAAGAGGGGGCTAATACTATAGTTTATTACTAGTTAAATTGAAGTTCAGAGTATTTTGAGAAGGGGGGGAATAGTTTGGAGTATTTATGTAAAATAACCCTACTATCAATTGGTATTATTCATATGCATTTTATTTGTATATGCATTTTATTTGTCTATTGAAATTATTGATACAGATTATGCCATGTTTTTGACAGTATGCAAGCTGACAAACACAAATACTATCCTACAACCAGTTGTATACTAGCATTATACAGCTGGTTCAAGCCAACTCAATATTTTAAAAAAAAAAAAAAAAAAAAACAAACTAAAACCTACCAAAATCAAATGTTAAACCTCTCACACTTCTCTTAAAAAACATTCATTGCTCTCCTATTTATCGTATGATGGAAAAATATAAGAAATTGATAATTCCATCAAGAAGAAAAAATATTTCTAACAATATTTTGAGGTAAATTTTGATATCAATTTGTATATTGACATGTATTTTTTAGGCATATCTTGAGATTTCGAGTTTTGTATGATTCATTCTGAGCTTTCGAGTAAATTTCTCGAGCTATGTAATTTTTTTAGCCTTGTATTTGTTTGAGTTTACAAGTAAAGATTTTGAGCTTTTTAAGATACTAGTTGTTGCACCGCGCCCTATCGGGCGCGGTGCCCCAATTTGGCTAAATCGTTACGTGAAATATATAGGGCATGTGAAAACATAACCTGTCTTCCAGCATCACATATTTTAAACGGTGGCCCAAACACAAAGAATGTCGTGTACCTCAGAGATGGAAACACGGATAAATAACACGCTTGCTTTAAATTAAGCAAATAACAATAATAGAGAAAGCAAATTACATCAGTACTTACTCTAAGCAATTTATCAAAGACAAGCTAACCTGGACATACAACTCCAATATAGTCTACTGACAACCAACATGCTTAGCAAATTATGGAGTTACAAGCTAATGTCTTAACAATGACCCAGTCGCATAAAGCTTAATGATTTTCTTACTAAAAGCCTGAGTAGAGTTATCGAAGTACCTCAACGACACTATCATATGGATTATTTTCGTCCACATGAGCAAGCCCTTCTTCACCTACAACCTGCATCTGGAACCTGCACATAGTCCACCCGATCAATTTAGTGTATGAAACAATTTTCATCTTAGAGGCGATAACTCTTCCATGCAAAATATATACGGAAATCATGTAAAGGCTATTAGAAGTGAACCATGTTAGCCCTCTAAACCTCTCCACTCCTATTTCCTTTATGTTTCAGTACCGCATAAAGAAAACATGGACGACAGTTGCAAAGGCCATTTTTAAGCGATATGAAGTGCAATAACTAATGTTGAAGGTAACAGTGATAGCAAACTCACCTCCAACTCCGCAGCCCCACCAATCCCTCACCCATATATGTTGTACAACCAAAAATTCACAATTAGGGAGCAAGTCTTGTTCTATGATATCAATACCATATTATTTCATATGAATAATCCAAACAATGGCATTACTCCAAACTTCATCTTAACCCAATTTAAACCCTTCTATCCCCCTCCTTTTCCAAATCAGACTTGGCTAATTTTTTAATGGCTATATTAGGTAATTTAGCAAGGAGATGAGTAAATAAAAAAAGAAAGGCAATGAATTAATTAAGAGTTAAATAAAGAAGGTATATAATATGAACAATGATAGTCAGTCCCAAAGCAATTGTAACCTCGCTAAAAAACCACTCTCCTATCTGGTGTCACTGAAATCCAAACCCATGTTAGGTGTTAGATCACAAGAAAACCAAACTCATGTTAGGTGTCAGATCACAAACCTGAAAATAATACGAATAAGGTAACATTATAGCGTACCATGTCCCGGGTGAGATGAAGAATCCATAAAAAGCGGGCATCAAGAAAAAAATATCGACTGTAAACCAGCCCTAACAACTCAGGAGTTCAAAATCTGCATCAAACAACCAAGTAAAGCAGTTGCGAACTTAGAAATCTAGAATGGTTTTGAGTCGTTAGTAAATGGTATCTGTCAGTAGAAACCAAAAGTTTGAGCATGTGCACAAAAAGATAATAACTCTTTTTGTATGGGTGTCGGTGTGTCACCCGCTAAATTCTTACAAGCTATAAGTTCCCAAGTCATCTTCAAGTCAAGATGACCCATCTTAATGCCTAAGTTGAATACCAGATGTTCATCTTTTATTTCCAGCCAAGTTGAACTCCAGACCAACTATAATCCTATGCAATATGCAATACACGAGAAAATCACTACCCCTTAATTTTCTTTTTTCACATCCATAGATTGAGTGAAGGGTAGCATAGTACGTAAGAGTGAATAAATAAGACCATCACACACACAACATGCGTCATTAGTACCATCAAAGGCACTCTAAGCAAAATAAAATAAATGAATAAGAAAATAGGATATCATCATACGTCCAGACATAAACAACGACTAAGATTGATTGAAATGAACACCGCAAACAGGGCCACCATGTTCATCAAAATGGTTAAGAACAGTAGCATTCCGGTAATCACATAACTGGATCACACCACTGTGAAGACTTGCCAAGATCCAGGGTCTCTTACTATAGAAACTCAGTCCCTTAACCCTACTACTCTTACACTCAAATTTCGTCGAGATTTTTCAACAATCCACGATCTTTCCACCTCTGCCCACAAACAACTCCTAATAATCACAGTCATTGAAAAACTATATTTTGGCAGTCGACCTCGAGTTATCTTTCTTATTTAGTGACAGGTTAAACAATTCAACTTATGACATGAAAATTGCATGAGGGAGAGAAACACAACTGAGTCATTAATACACTATACCTGGCTCAAATGAGTCCATGCCTGAAAAAAAATCACACAGTCGAGTTGAGTTGCTTTCATATGTGATGTGGCTAAAGTCGAATCACCAAACCAAAGTAAAACTATCTCAGGACTAACAAGAATAGCTAGGAGTAAGACAGGTATCGAATCCACAGGGAGGCGGTAAAAGCTAAGTCTGTAAATATTTAAATTGTCTAAAGGTAACCGTTTTCTGGGGGGTTTGTTTTGTTTTGATCTAATCAACTAATTGCAAGTAATTAAAAAGAGGTTTAAACAGTAATATTAAAGGTCTAGGACTTCCGGTTCACTAAGTCAATTATTTGGGGATTATTAATCAATTGCTAAATCTATCAAGCTGTTTAAGGTCATAAGATCGGTCGACTCAATTATGCCCTTTAGATCGATTCTAACATGCGGTCGCTATAATTAGATACAATCTATTTGATTATCGCAACCTATATTAATTCTAACCCGGTCGGCGATAGGATTAATTCGCTACACTAATTAATAACTCAGGCCTTAAGTTAATTAACTAGAAGAAGAACAATAATCAAACAACAACTTATGCGATATCAATAGCAATTAATCAATTTTCCCTTTTAATTAACCTAGATCCCCTTCATCCTAGATGAGGAGATTAGCTACTCATAATGATAACAATAACAATGATTAAGATTGAAAACATAATTAAAAGCATGAAACAATAATCAATTAACATAAAACGATGAACGATTAATTAATGAGGAAAGATTAGTACCATAACAAGGAAGGATTAGGGTTCTAAGAGAGTATCCAGCAGTATGAAAGTAAAATAATACGTACGTCTCTAATAAAAACACGAGCTTCTAATTTATAACAAAAGATAACTGTTTTAGGAAAATCCGGAAATAAATATGCCAGAGAGGTTCCTCGATCGAGCCAGAGGTGACTCGATCGAGGACAGTTGCTCGATCGAGCCAGAGGTGACTCGATCGAGGAACCATCTTCACAGACGTCTCCCTCCTTTCTTTCACTTCTAGCCTTCGTGCTTCCTCGTTCCTTGTGCCATGCTTCGTGTATTCTACTATGCCGTTACCGCCATGCTAATCTTAGCTTGATCATGCTCATAACGAGTCATTTCTGCATCAAAACACAAAATAGCGGCAGTATCGACAATTCATTGAAACAAGGCATATAAATGATATAATAGGCACGAAACGGTATGTAAAATGGTATAAAGGGAGCTATAAAAGTATATATAAAAGTGATACATCAAACTCCCCCAAACCAAACCTTTGCTTGTCCTCAAGCAAAGCAATCAGGCCAAACAAAAAACAACAAATATATGGTGAATGAATAACTCAGAGCAAATGTCTAGGCACATACATATCCCAGCTGTCCACATCTATAACAAAGTAATGACCAAAATTGTGCCAATAAAACAAATTTAAAGACACGGGTAATAGACTAACGCAGCTCTTACTCAAGATGTGATATGATACCGAGACTCAGCCAAATACTTTTCAACCTTGCAAGACAATTTTGTTGGATTCTCACGGTTTCACTCATGCACTCATAAGGGGTGAGATATATGTAAGATAGAAAGAATAAAAACTCTCACTCAACTTATGAAATATGCATGCAATCTAATGTGATAAGGGATTCTCCAACTAGTACGCATTCACAGAACAGACCAAGTACATGTATCAAGGACAGAATGGTGGTAAAGTGGCATGGGTATAGAAGTGGCTTGTGCAAAAGCACGTATGGGTATGTGAGGCTCAGACGGTAGTCGCAGCGCTAGACCAATAGCCAAATCTAAAAAGAAATAAAACAATCATCCAACTGGAGAAATAATCTCAACTTTGACAACATATGAGAGAAATGAAAAGGCTCTCCAAATGTGCATTAGACTCCAGTAATTACCACACACGACCTCCTAACAAAACTCAATGAAGCAAGCATTTTTTTTCCTTCTTTTCTTTTCCTTTTCTTTTCTCTTTTTTTCTCTTCTTTTTCTAAACTCTTTTTTCGAAACTTTCTTTTTTTTTTTCTTTTTTTTTCTTTGCTTCATAACACTTCTCTTTTTCGACATAAGAGGTCACACAATTGCTACAGAAAGATAGCTACTACCCACATGACAATAAAAGTCCCAACCCAACCAAAGTAGCTATAACAATAAGGACTCAAGCAACTGCGACTGTCCCGAAAAAGGTAGACAAATTTTGGAATGTAGCTAAGAAATAGGATATAAAATGGCTACATGGTTCAAACGGGCTAACAAAAACTGGGTAATGTATGGCATATTTGAACAAAAGAACCGCCTTTCCTCATGTACTTAATCATATGAACGCGCAAAAGCTAAGAAACCAATGTCACACTTATGCAGTTTGATATTACATATTCTACAAGGAGACCACACTCTTCAGCCTAAATAACAATGAGACCGGTTTATTAATGTTCCCGGCCTAGGAAGCTCTAAAGACCTCAGAAATTTAAGTGGTTTACCAACAAAATAAAGTCAAATCTACTCGGCATAAGGCATATTGTGACGGTCAAGACTTGAGTAAAGAGCTTTGTTCATCATAGCTAACAGGTCAAAACAATGTACATGGACAACTAGATGGGACTCAAATGCAAAGACAAAGCAAATTATCATCATTGCTACACAATTCACCAAGACTCGACTCAAAATAAATAAAAACATGTTTTTGTATTTTATAATTTTTTTCAATTTTTTTGGAATTTTTGAATTTTTTTCACACAACAATAAATAAAAGCACACAACAGAAATAAACACACTCCCCCAAACCTAAATGTCACAGTGTCCTCAATGTGACGCCTACAACACATCAATCACACATAAATCCAGCAACCTATGGGACACCACTAACAAAGGGAAGAGGGAAAAAAAAAGAAATGCAATAAAAAAAACGAGAAAGATAATACCAGCTGTAATGCAGTAGCCTCCCCGAAACCAGCTGGAAAGAGAGGGATGCAGTGACCAGCTGTCACTACTGGGCTCCATCATCATCAAAATCATCAATCTCGGCAAACAGGGACATCAGCTCAGGATCAGGAACTGGACTACGGCCTCGACCACGGGTGGCCCTCCTAACACGGCCGCCTCCTAGAACAGCAGCAACGGAAGTAGAAGCACTAAACTGACCAAACGGACCTCTCTGGGAGCAAGGAACACCGGCGTCCTCAGGAAAAACAGAAGTAGGCTGAGTGGGGTGGACTAGAGTGTAAAAGGGACGGCCCAAGGCACCATAGGCAGTACTAAACTGTCCGAACTCTGTAGGAGTCACTCCATATAGGTGGAATACACGGCTGTCGTCACCAGGAGTGGTGTAATAGCTAGGTGTCACACCCCGATACTGTCCCCCGAAGCAAGAGACATGGCCTCCATCTGTTCCCACATCCGCCGCTCTGTCAAGGCGGTGTTGATGCCCTCATGTAATCTCACCTCTCGTGCAATAACTGGATCAAAATGGTAGCCCGTAGTAAGATAGGCTGTAGGAGGTAGAGGAGGAGCAGGCTGGAATGAGCCAGGCAGATGGGTGGTGGGCCGACGACGTCTCCGGCGCCCACCGGTAGTGGTAGTAGTACTAGACCCAGGAAAAGTGACCAGAAGGTCCTGAGGAATCAGATAAGTAACGGACGGGGGTCGCTCCACATCCGTACTCTCCTCAAGGGGGTCTACAGCAGGTAAACGGTCACAAGGTAGAAGCATGTAAGACTCGCCCTGGACCTTCCAGTAATGGTCTTTCCCATTCTTGATGTCAATATAAGATATATCATAACGGAGGTGGTCATCATCAGCAAGTGGCTCATGGTCATCCATGGGCTCGTAGGGATCATCACCCCTAAAATCACAAACAGCCCTAGCTATCTTGGTGACAAGAGCACCACAATCAAGGTCCCCATACCTCCCAATCATCCTGTCAAAAGCCGAGCACACAAGAGCAGGGGGAGAGAACTGGAATGTCTCTTCCCGATAAGGATTCAGGTAACTAGCAAGGATCAAGACCTCAATAGTGGAGGTCTTGCTCTTGTCGTGCCGGCCATACAACAAATAGCTCAAATACCGTAAAAATAAATGAAGACAAACATGCTGGACGTCCAACAAAGACATAGCACTGACATCCGCATCCGCATAACCGGTAAACAATGGAAAATATCGAATAGCGGACAGCCCACCAACACTGTATAAATCTCCGTCTGTATGCTTATCTATTCCCAGAATTTCTGACAGACGGTCAAAGATTAAGGACCGTTCTACGTTAAGCAATCGAAACTTGATAAGGTGGTCACTGGGAAAGTAAGTAAATGAGCTTAGAAACTCGAGGGTTAAAGCAGAGTAAGATAGTTCATGGAGTAGGAAAAGACCCTGTAACCCTATCTCATTGAACATGCCATACATAATCTCATCAATCTTTAAAGTTCGTAGAATTTTCCTATCCACGCATCGAGTAGCACTCATGGATTTAGTTAACAAATACTCAAACCTGTCCTTTTGTGCCTTGTCACGGAATTCAATAAACGGGTAATCATCCAAGGGAGACAAGTCGTCCTCAGAAGACACCACTTCTTCGGGAATCACCTCTGGTTGCTGGACCGGGGCTCTCCTTTCTCGAGTCCTCTTATTTCCTTGCCTAGAAGTTGACATTGTCTGCAAGATAGACAAGTAGACAATCATATTTCAACCATAGCACAAGCAGTCCCGGTTTCTGGCAAAAATGGGTCAAAAAATCAATTTTTTAAGACTCAAAATCACAATTAAATCATCCAAAAAGTTAAGGGAACATGAGTATGTATTAAATAATGAAGATTTCAGGCATAAGAACACAATTTCTAACCAATTTAATGCATAATTTCTACCCGGATTTCGAAGAACCCTAATTCCCAAATTAGCAAATTAGGCATGAATTTCAACAAACAAGGGGCTAGAAAGCAAGGAAATAGCAATTGTATACTAGCAATGGAAGATTTAATACAATAAACTCAAGTTTTAAGCAAGAAATTTCAGATTTTTCCGAGACAAAAATAGGACAATTCGGGACTTACCTTGGCAAATATGGCAATGAAATTGCGAAAATAAGCACAAGAGATTGATACAAACACTTAATAAGCAAGTAAACACAAGTTATAAGAGAGATTTGATGGTGAATGATGATGAATGAGGAGAGAAAGAAAAAATATAAGAGGAATAATGCAGGAAAGTGTCAAAAATAGAAGAAGGGATTTGAAAGAAATAAGAGCAATTAAAGCATAAAACCGGTTTAAAGAAAAATGCGGAACCCGGTTTATTTAGGTGCCTCGATCGAGTCGTGCCTGGCTCGATCGAGGAACCAGTTTCCTGACTAGCCAACTTTCATTTTGAGCTTTTTTTAATTCCTGTATTGGTGCCTAGATCGAGTCACTCCTGGCTCGATCGAGCTCATAAGTTCCTCGATCGAGTCGCACTTGGCTCGATCGAGGAAGCACCTGATGGCTCCCTTTTTCGCTCTTCGTTACTCATAACTTCAAATTTCGTCAAATTCCTGCAAGAATTACTTGAAAGCATATAAATTACCCTCTCCTCATCTCTCAAAGTTCAAGGAAAACATAAATGTAATTACGAAAACTTAAACTGAAATCCTAATTACAAACTAGTAAGTTACAAAACCGAGCTGCCTCTCGGTAGCACTGGTTTTTGCGGTCCCGCACGACCGTAATTCTTCATCAGTGAGAAGAATCAATGGTAAAGAGGTCCACAACCTCTATTACCCTGACATACGCTCCTTCATGATAGATCTTCAATCGTTGCCCATTCACTTTGAAGATTTCCCCTTTGTCAGTTTGCAGTGTAACTGACCCAAACTTGTTCACATCAGCTATAGTGAACGGTCCAGACCATCTACTCTTCAGCTTACCTGGAAACAAACGCAAACGAGAGTTAAATAAGAGAACTTTCTCACTAACATGAAATTCCCTTGGCAAAATATGCTTGTCATGCTACTTCTTCGTTCGCTCCTTATACACTCGAGCACTATCATAGGCATGCAGTCGAAACTCATCAAGCTCATTCAACTACATCAGTCGCTTCTCACCCGCCAGTGAGGGATCCATATTCAGCTTCTTTATGGCCCACATAGCCTTGTACTCGAGCTCCACAGGTAAATGGCAAGACTTGCCATAGACTAGACGGTACGGTGATGCTCCAATCGGTGTCTTGAATGTAGTGCGGTAAGCCCACAAAGTATCATCGAGCTTCCAACTCCAATCCTTTCTGTTCTTGCTTACTACCTTTTCCAAGATTTGTTTCAGCTCTCTGTTGGAAATCTCTACTTGTCCACTGGTTTGGGAATGATATGCCAATCCTCTGCGGTGTGTAATGCCATATTTCTTCATAAGGGAATTAAGATGACGCTCATTGAAATGCTTGCCTCCATCACTGATCACTGCGCGAGGCACTCCAAACCGTGGAAAGATAATCTTCTGAAACAGCTTAACAACAGATTTAGCATCACAAGTGAGGATGGAAATTGCCTCCACCCATTTAGAAACATAATCTACAGCTACTAAAATATACTGATTCCCATGAGAAGTAGGGAATGACCCTTGGTAATCAATGCCCCAAACATCAAAAATCTCCACTTCGAAGATTCCAGTTTGAGGCATCTCATGCCTTTGCGAGTTATTGCACGTCCTTTGACATGCATCACAAGAACGGACAAAAGTAGTAGCATCCTTCAAGATAGTAGGCCAATAAAAACCCGATTGCATTACCTTAGTAAATGTCCTAGAAGGACCATGATGACCACCATAAGAAGAAGAGTGACAATGAGAAAGGATGGCACGTACCTCACCCTCTGGAATATATCGTCTGTAGATACCGTCTGCGCACTCCCGGAACAGATATGGGTCTTCCCAGAAATATCGCTTCACGTCATGAAAAAACCTCTTCTTCTGCTGATAAGATAGATCAGGAGGAAGCATACCTCCCACCAAATAATTGGCATAATCTGCAAACCATGGAGTATTTGCAGCTACAACTAACAGTTGGTCATCTGGAAAAGAGTCATCAATGGGCAAGGTCTCTCTTCCTGCAAATCTCAGCCTAGATAAATGATCTCGCAACAACATTTTCAAAGACGGACTTATCACGGATTTCTAAATCAAATTCCTGTAACAATAAAATCCATCTAATAAGTCTAGGTTTAGCCTCTTGTTTGATTAAAAGATATTTCAAAGCTGCATGGTCTGTATGAACAATAACTTTAGAACCAACAAGATAAGCTCTAAATTTGTCTAAAAAATAGACAACTGCAAGAAGCTCCTTCTCCGTAGTAGCATAGTTGATTTGTGCATCATCAAAAAAAACAAGAGTCTTGCTCGCATAGTAAATGGCATGTAACACCTTGTCCTTTCGCTGCCCTAAAACAGCTCCAACTGCATAGTCACTGGCATCGCACATAATCTCAAAAGAAAGGCTCCAATCCGGAGATCGGATAATGGGAGCTGAGATAAGAGCTTGTTTAATCCTGTCAAATGACTTAACATATTCGTCAGTAAACACAAAAGGTGTATCTTTATGGAGTAGCCGGGTTAGAGGTTGAGCAATTTTAGAAAAATCCTTAATAAAGCGGCGATAGAACCCTGCATGACCAAGAAAGCTACGCACACTTTTAACATTAACCGGATACGGGAGTTGCTCAATTACCTCAACCTTAGCTTTGTCCACTTGAATACCCTTACCTGACACCAAGTGACCGAGTACCACCCCTTCAGTAACCATGAAGTGGCACTTCTCCCAGTTGAGAATAAGGTTGCTCTCCTCACAGCGCTACAAAACCTTAGTCAAGTTTCTCAAACAGATATCAAAATCAGTACCATACATGCTGAAATCATCCATAAAGACTTCCATAATAGACTCTATGTAATCAGAAAATATGGCCATCATACAACGCTGAAAGGTTGCAGGAGCGTTACATAAACCAAAGAGCATCCTTCTATATGCAAATACACCATATGGATATGTGAAAGTGGTCTTTTCCTGATCGTCAGGATGTATGGGTATCTGAAAGAAACCGGAGTAGCCATCTAGGTAACAGAAATAACTATGACACGCTAGTCTCTCTAACATTTGGTTAATGTAAGGAAGTGGGAATGGTCTTTCTTAGTGGCCGTGTTCAACTTCCTATAGTCAATGCACATCCTCCACCCTGTAACAAGTCTAGTAGCAATCAATTCATTCTTATCATTTTTTAATACTGTAGTACCTCCCTTCTTAGGTACAACTTGGACAGGACTGACCTATTTAGAATCAGATATAGAGAAAATTATACCGGCATCAAGTAATTTCTGTACCTCTTTTCTTACCACCTCCTGCATCGGAGGGTTTAGTCGTCTCTGACCCTATGCACTAGGCTTGTGGCCTTCTTCCAAATGAATTCGGCGCATGCAAAAATCAGGACTAATACCTTTGAGATCATCAATGCTATACCCAATTGCCTTTTTATAAGTTCTCAAAACAGTCAACAAAGCAGATAGTTGACCTTCAGTTAGGCTAGCATTGACAATCACTGGGTTCATTTCACAGTCATCAAGGAACTCATACTTAAGATGAGAGGGAAGAGGCTTTAATTCAGGTTTCTTTACCTCAGTTACCTTAGGTGTAGTACCCAAACTATATACCCTTTGATGTGGGCATTCCTCTCCAGTTAGAAGCCTCTCAATCCGATGTACTTCTGGACTCCATGAACCCGTCTTATCAGCTGGATCCGAAACCAGGGCAATCTCCAGAGGATCCCTGTCCAAACACATAGGAAGACACTCATCAATAGTAAAATCAACAACATCTATACTATGACAAGTCTCTTCTATCATGGGATGTTTTAATGCTTTTTCCAAGTTAAAAACAATCGTATCATCCCCTACAGCTAGAGTCAATCTCCCTTGCCTAACATCTATAACCGTCCCCGCAGTGTGAAGAAACGGTCTGCCCAAAATGATAGGGATTTGGTTGTCCTCAGCCATGTCTAAGACAACAAAATCAACAGGGATGAAGAATTTCCCAATACGAACGGGAACATCCTCCAACGCCCCCAATGTGTGTTTAACTGATCTATCGGCCATCTGTAATGTCATATTAGTAACTGTCAACGGACCCATATTTAATTTCTTACAGACAGAATACGGCATAACGCTGACACTAGCTCCTAAATCGCAAAGAGCCTTACTAATAGCAAGGTGACCAATATGACAAGGGATAGAAAAACTTCATGGATCCTTTAATTTAAGTGGTGAATTAATTGGCAACATGGCACTGCACTTCTGAGTGTAAGCAATAGTTTCCACCGCGTCAAAGGATCTCTTCGTTGTCAAAATCTCCTTCATGAATTTCGCATAACCCGACACTTGAGTAATTAATTCAGTGAAAGGGACACTTACCTGTAGATTCTTCACGACCTCCATAAACTTACCGAACTGCTTGTACAGCTTGGATTTTTGTTGTCGATGAGGAAAAGGTAGTGCAATAGTTATGGGCTCGGCTTGCTTGACCTTAGAAACAACTTTTAAAACACCGTCAGCTGTCGAAGAGGTGCCTCGATCGAGTCGAGGGGTGACTCGATCGAGCTGGCTGGTTCCTCGATCGAGCCAGGGGCCGACTCGATCGAGGATCCTTTGCAGTTCGGCTCCTTCGTCTTTTTTGCTTTTATCGTCGCTCGTGTTTCAACTTCGTCAGGTTCTTTTTCATCGTCACTAAGCTCCAAATTACCCAATCCTTTGGGATGCATATAAGGGACCTCATCAACAGTAATGGGCACTTCATTCTCAAGGCTTTGCAGGTCGGGATTCGCATAAGAAGTACCGCTCCTCAGCTGAATAACATTAGCTTGCTCGTGAGCTTGTTTACCTTGAGGAGGAAGACCTACGGCCTGTTTCGATGGGTTTTGAAGTGCCATCTGAGCCACTTGATTTTCTAGCATCTTGTTATGGGCAATTAGCTCAGAAATTTGAGCCGTCGCCCAACTTTCGCCGCATCGACAAAGTTTGTTGCAAAAGATTGCGCAAACTCGCCATCTCATTGTTTGGAGCTTGTTGAGGAGTTTTTTGAGGAGGCCGTTGATATTGGTTGTTAAACCGCCGGCCTCCTTGATTTTGCCTCGATATCCCCCCGACGGTTGATTACCGCGATTGTTGGGAGGGACATAAACATTCTTCTCGTGATCGCTGCGGGTTTTGTACATTTCGATTTGGACCATTGAAGGAATGGGTGTTCCTTCGTTCTTTCATTGTAAAAATTGGAGAAGGTGTACCTTGTGCACCCTGTCTGTAGGCCTGAAAAGCATTAACCTGCTCCAATGTACTCATGCAATCAGCTGCACCATGACCGTCTAAACCACATCTAGCACAAGACTCCTCTACTTGCTGACTCATGGCATGAACTCTCTCCTTGCTACCCAATGATTGGGTAGTCTATATCTCAGCAATCTGGGCAGAAATAGTCTCCAGCTGTGCCGCCAGGGCACTATCAACACCATTACCTCGCGTACTTCCCCTAGGATTTCCATACCTGGTGGTATGGGTAGCAATCTGATCAATTAACTTCCACGCGTCACCATCATTGGTGTTATCCTGAAACCTCCCATTAGCAGAAGAATCCAAAAGGGCACGATGATCGTTATACAACCCGTTATAAAACTGGTTGCAAAGAAACCACTTTGGGAAACCATGATGGGGAACTGATCGGACTAAGCATTTGAAGCGAGTCCAGGCTTCATTCAAGTCTTTAGTAGCTCCTTGCTTGAAACTGGTAATTTGATTTCTCAGAGCATTAGTCTTTTGAGGTGGGAAGTACCTCTTGTAGAAAGCAAGAGCCAAGGAATTCCAGTCGGTAACTCCCTCATTATCCATATCCATATCTCTCAACCACTCAGCAGCTCTATCTTTCAAAGAGAAAGGAAAGAGCACCTGCTTAACCTGATCGTGTGTCACTCCAACTATTAATGGAATAGAACAGCAGTAGGTGACAAATTTCTCCATATGTGTCGCAGGGTCCTCAGCATCTGTCCCTCCAAACATATTTCATTCCACCAAATTGATATAAGATGGCCGAATCTCAAAAGTTCCATTGGTAGTAGTGGGCAGCTTAAATCCTTGTGGGATAGAAGCTAAGGTCGGCTCAGAGTGACTGGCTAGAGTAGGCATGATGGTAGTTTCGGGAATATCATCGTGGATCGGAATTTCAGGAATAGGAATGTCGTCCTCTTCCTCTTCGTAGGACCGATCGGCTGACTCTGTTGAGCTCGCCGTTTCGACGTCAAGTATACTCAAGTCTTCTACTTGACCCACTTCTTGATTAAATTTCCGTCTGTAGCGAAAAGTCTTCTCTGGTCAGGATCAAAAGGAATAATCTCGGACCTATTAGACCTGGGCATACACGGAACTAACAAGAGAAGGAACTGGGTTCCCTGAGACAAAAAGACAAAATAAACACAAACAAACTAAACAATTGTTGCCTCCCCGGCAACGGCGCCAGATTTGATGTGGCTAAAGTCGTATCACCAAAGTAAAACTATCTCAGGACTAACAAGAATAGCTAGAAGTAAGACATGTATCGAATCCACAGGGAGACGGTAAAAGCTAAGTCTGTAAATATTTAAATTGTCTAAAGGTAACCGTTTTCTGGGGGGATTGTTTTGTTTTGATCTAATCAACTAATTGCAAGTAATTAAAAAGAGGTTTAAACAATAATATTAAAGGTCTAGGACTTCCGGTTCACTAAGTCAATTATTTGGGGATTATTAATCAATTACTAAATCTATCAAGCTGTTTAAGGTCATAAGATCGGTCGACTCAATTATGCCCTTTAGATCGATTCTAACATGCAGTCGCTATAATTAGATACAATCTATTTGATTATCGCAGCCTATATTAATTCTAACCCGGTAGGCGATAGGATTAATTCGCTACACTAATTAATAACTCAGGCCTTAAGTTAATTAACTAGAAGAAGAACAATAATCAAACAACAACTTATGTGATATCAATAGCAATTAATCAAATTTCCCTTTTAATTAACCTAGATCCCCTTCATCCTAGATGAGGAGATTAGCTACTCATAATGATAACAACAACAACAATGATTAAGATTGAAAACATAATTAAAAGCATGAAACAATAATCAATTAACATAAAACGATGAACGATTAATTAATGAGGAAAGACTAGTACCGTAACAAGGAAGGATTAGGGTTCTAAGAGAGTATCCAGCAGTATGAAAGTAAAATAATACGTACGTCTCTAATAAAAACACGAGTTTCTAATTTATAACAAAAGATAACTGTTTTAGGAAAATCCGGAAATAAATCTGCTAGAGAGGTTCCTCGATCGAGCCAGAGGTGACTCGATCGAGGACAGTTGCTCGATCAAGCCAGAGGTGACTCGATCGAGGAACCATCTTCACAGACGTCTTCCTCCTATCTTTCACTTCTAGCCTTCGTGCTTCCTCGTTCCTCGTGCCATGCTTCGTGTATTCTACTATGCCGTCTCCGCCATGCTAATCATAGCTTGATCATGCTCATAACGAGTCATTTCTGCATCGAAACACAAAATAGCGGCAGTATCGACAATTCATTGAAACAAGGCATATAAATGATATAATAGGCACGAAACGGTATGTAAAATGGTATAAAGGGAGCTATAAAAGTATATATAAAAGTGATACATCAATATGTGAGTCCTCTAATTTCTTGTACTCGAGATTGATGATAGGGATAAACCCTATGAACATGATAGATAAATAAGTCAATAGAAGGGGAACAGGAACAAAAACTGACTAACATTGATTATCTTATGAGGCAAGACTCCCAAATCCAAATTTAAAATGTGAAAAACTCGCCAAATAAGTGTGCTCGGGCTTGTTTCCCCTATCCAGCTTGAGACATGTAGAAAACTCTCTAATTGCTGCTCCGAAATCCTTGAATATTAAATTAACAATACCTGAAAGCAAAAGAGTCAAAGACTCAAAAGTAAATTAATATGAAAGAAATTTTGACCAGTGAAAAGAAAATTAACTCTGATAGTTATGATGTCAAAAGAAAGTTTTCACGATCTGTGATAAATGATGATACATCTCATTCTGTAATAAAAATGAATGCAATATTTTTAGCATGCAGTCACATAATAAACACAATCACCTATGTGCCTTGCTGCTCACTGCAAGGTAACTTCCTATGTGTCTTTGCATACCAAACCTACAATTATGATATTGCAAGAAAAGAGGATTTAGTGGTCAGGAACTGAACATAAAATAAAAGTTAAGACATCTTCTATATCATTAATTCCTACTTAAATAAATCATCTATTTTCTAACATTATGATAAGAGTTATGAAATGTTATCAGAGTCAACTAACAAATAGAAGACTAAGAAAGTGCGAATTTGCGCTATTCCATCATATTCCAAAATTAAGGAACAATGACTCTTTGGCTTCTAACTCATCAAATCAAAAAGTGGTCTTAGTAACTTATAAAAGAATTTGTGAAAAAAATATACTTCTTCCGTTACAATCATTTGTTTACCTATTCTATTTTGGGGTGTCTGAGTAAATTGTTTACTTTTCTATTTTAGGAGTGCCTTTGATGCGCAATTTAATCTCACATTCAATTTGGTCCACCTGTCATCTAATAATTGGCCCCCGTCCCATTTCCTTGTTCTTTGTGCCAAGACTAAAGGTAAATAAATGACTGGGACGAAGGGAGTACATACCCAACTATCTTCAATCTTAATACACAGATTTTGTTCTAAGTTCATGTATAAAAAATCACCGCTACAAAATCAATTAACTGAAACACCTCAAATATCGCAGATGGCCGTCATTTACACACAAAAAAATCCACGATCTCTAATCCTCCGTCTCACTTTCACAAAAACCATACAATCATACATCACCAAAAATCGTAAAATTTGCCGCTAGTTACTCATTTTCCACAAATTAAACCAGTCTAAGCTCAACTAATAAGCTAATTACACCAAAATTTCGATCAAAATCACAAATATCTCGCAAAATACAAGCAATCAAATCAAATCAACACCCATCAACCATAATAATCATCATACAAAGTAGAATTACATCAACAAACGCTGATGAATCAAAGCATACAAAACAATGAAACAAATATTGGGGACAATATTATGAGGTAACATATACACCCAAGGCGAGCATTAAAAGGAGAGTGGTGTTTACACACCCAAATAGATTTGCAAACATTTCCTTTCGAGAGAATTATGTGGCTTGGACAACAGAGCAATAAAATTGGGATTATTGGCCCTAGTCGGGTACCAACCAAAATCCAAAACCGAGTGCCCGTGAGACCAGCATAAAAAATTACGGCCATTGAACAACTTAAAATTATGGAGTTTCTATACATTCCTGTGTAAAGTATTTAACTACTTTAACACCACAATCGAGATTACCTTCCAAAAATAAAATTCAGTGACACACATGTGAACATCGTTTAAGTTGTGTTAGCCAGAAGCTTTGTTGCCATTTAAGCTATTTCAAAATATTTGGCATTTGTGGGATCAATGCCTAGCTTGTTGAGTTTTTGTTCCTGCTATTAAAGAATGTGTCAATTGAGTGGGAAAAAAAATCAGAGCTACAAACTAAAAAGATGCCACTTGTAGCATGAAAGATTGCATATTCTAGGAATAATACATATGAGCTTGTAAGTTCAATATATCGCGTAAATTTCCGCACTTGGCCTGTATATTGGTAGGCTGGCCCAAATAGATTGTCATCCACAACAAATAAAATCGATTGTGACAATGCAAAAAGGAGACCTAAACTGCAATTTTTTAGAGCAAAACTACAAAAACTAAACCTGATAATTGAGTAGAGATTATTAGAGAAGAGAGGAGGGAGTTGAGGAAATCGGGAATGTAAAGAGGAAAGACGTGGATATTAGAGGGAGTTTAGGAACTTGGGGTGTGACATGTGCAAATTGGGGACTATTTTTTAGAGCAAAATAATTGCAAAAAGTGTCCCACTTTCAATAAACTGGTCACTGAAAAACCAACCACCACCTTCAAAAACTAAGGCACGGCTTGACACAATCAAACACAAAAAACCGCTCTAATCATCATCAACATCAAGAGTGCTAAATTAAGGGTACAAATTTAAAGGAAAAAATAGAGAACCTAGATCTTATATGTGGTGAACTGGCGATGTTTCCGAGTCTAGCCGAGTCATCCAACAAACCTACAACTCACCAAAGTAAGAATTGGAATTAGTAATAATGCAATGAACACTATCATAGAAATAGTGGTAAACCAAAAACTACAGGGTAAATAAAAGAAAATTTAAAAAAGAGCAAAATATGGGAAACACACCCATGTTGAAGTTTAATAAGCTGGATGGTGATCTTGACTAAAAGTGTTGATCTTGTTGGAAACTCTGAAAGACAAAGACTTGACATAATATTAAGAACTGCATAACAATTGCACCTGACATCAATACCCAGCATATTAAATTAAGAAATCAACAATTAATTTCTAAAGTTAATAAACCCACTAAAGGATACAGATTAATCAACTTCAAAAAACCTAAAACCGGTAATAAGAAATCAAATTGAGGACAACTTTAACAAGCTTTAAAATGGTACTAAGAAACCAAATCGATGAACAATTACATACCTGTAATTGGGAAATCAAGGTAGATGAATTTTAAGAGAAAAGATGATGGGATGCAAAAAATATGAAAAGTGAGGTAACTTTACTTTTATAAACATTCTCAATGATCGCTCAAACATAGGCAACATCTCTAAGACGGAGCCTCTACTCACTATGTATGACTATAGACAGCTTCAGAAAGACTGTAACTCAAAATTACAGTATTCCGAGCTTTTACTACATCTAGCATATTTACCCTAAAGAAGGTCTAATTCTAGACTACAATAATATATCATGTTTACCTGCTTACCGCATCAAATAGGTAATGAATCACAATTCTCCAATAAAAAATTAATGCCTGATTTCTGAGCAATGATTTTAAACCCGTTTATCAAAAGCATCCATCCGAAATATCAAGTGAATAACCAAAGAAGAAGCACTGATTATAAAGCTAAATGAAGGGATGGATAACTCACAGTGAAATAAATGCTTTGAAAGGGTGTCATTTGGCATGAACTCAGCAACTGACAATCGCTCATCACCTTCACAACACCCTATCAAATTTGCCAACATCTAGCTCCTCAGCTGCCTAACTGCCCTTGCTTCCTCCTACATTTACATTAGAATCATTCATATAAACCAAAACATGCCTAACTAATCGAACCCTTATCATTTTTTCCGAACTCCAAGGCTACTATCAGTTCTGGATTTTTCATTTGGTATTGCCGAATTTGGTTCGGTTTTGCTTCATTCAGGTTGAATAAAATATTGATTGCAGTTCAGATCTCCCATTTCAGGTCAATGATTGCATATCAGTTCGGATAGTTTGAATTAGTTTTTCTGGTTAAGATTTGTTTTGACAGATTGTATAACCAAGTAAAGATGGAGTAGTTTGATGCACAAAGCAATGAATGGTGTATTTACCGGAAGCCAATGATGCTATAGAAGCCTGAAGATGATTGTTTCAGGCTTGCTAACATGCACAACTTCCCTTTTAACAAATATGTTGCAGTCCAGTTGAGCCAAATCCCTTCATGAGTCGTCCACAACTCTAAAAGAAACAGAGGGCGTATAAATATTCTCTCAACACTATGCAACAAAAGCTGCTCTAAGAATAGGTATTCAATTCCAAGAGTATGCATGCTACAACTTACAAGTAGAAAATATGAGAAAGGAAACACACCAATATGGAATTCAAATGACCAGGTAAAATAAACACAAGGGGGAAGTATTACAGGGGGTCTACAACTCTACACTCTACATGAACAAGATGCGACCGAGTTGTGTAACCTCCATTATAAATTACGGTTCACTTTCAGGTATAGCGAAGCCCCAACTACGTTATCATAATCACTCATGTTGACTTGCACCCGTGTTTTAAAGAGTTTGGGATGCAAAAGATCATAATCAAATGTCAAGCACGGAGCGTTGTAACTGACCCAATATCAACATTCTACTGCATTTGCCACAGGAATAATTCTCAAACAAGATAACAAATAGATCATAACTCAAATATCAGATGAACCAATGACGGTTCGGCTAAACTATATGCCAAAAGAACAATTACACTAAAACTTGTCAAAAACTGAACATTCATGACATAAATAATCACAGTTAGGCAAGCATTCATACACACTCTGTTGTAAAGAACACAAAAAAAGGTCCAACTTTTCAGAGAAATTCATTTCGCATTTCTTAGTATTATGCTGAATAGAGCTTCTAACTATATTAGATGACTGAGTACCTCGTATTTCAAGTACTCAAGCAAGCAACCGTTAACAAATATTAACAGCAATATTAACCTCTTTGCGTTGAGGTAGTTTCCAAATGACCTGAAAGAAAATAGAGTCAACACTGAATCAATGCTAAAACTAAGACGGTGAGTAAAAGCCATTTAATATCAATGCAAATTCCTAATAAATGTTGTATTTCCAAAGTATCCTAGGCTAGGAATAAAAAGTGAGATTAGTACCAGTTTAAAAAGGCGCAATTTGTGCTTGGTGGTCTTCTTAGCAAGAAAATGTAGCTTCCCCACTCTCCTCCTTACACTTCCCTTTGCCAGTCACCCTAAATCTCTTAGCCGATGCCTGCGACATTTCAAATACACCAATACAAGACCAACCTTCATCACATTTACTATTAACCCGACTACACAAACAAAATTCTTATCTCTTTTTCCAAGGAGAAGAATCAAAGTTACCAAATTATATTAACAGTTTTTACTAACCCAATTATCCTAAACAATAAAACTCTTATTTATTGTATGAAAAGATACGAAAATAATGAAACCCAGAAAACTTTTTACTTTTTGAAAGAAAGTTATTCCGATGTTGCAGGTTTTGTTAGGGTTTTAGGGGACTTCCGATCATCCTTAACGACTACATTTATAGAAACATTAGTACACATGTTTGCTGTTATATCAAGATATCATTTTACTTTTCAGCGGTAGTAGTGTACTAATTATTACTCCATATAAAAAGAGCTTAAGCTGGGTAAATTTTATAAGCTTCTCGAAAGGTCCACTTAAACCTCATCCTGCACATTTATAACCCCTACCACCATTCCCTTGCTTATCATCTCATAGGCAAACATCAAATTTCATTTCAACCGATCGATATTTTATTCTTCGGTAGTCAGCACATTCCCCAAATTTTCATCCAATTTACTCTTCAAATCCCTAATATCTCCTGCCAAACTATTTTACAAACAAAACGCCCATCTGGTTGAAACTGGCATATGCACTGCTAATTGAACCAAAAGAGCCTCCGGTACTATTATACTATTTTATTAACCAAACTACTCATAATGTTCTTTATTTATGCACAATAAGTTTAGATCATCATTGATAATTTCCTCTACGGTAAAATGCATACACATTTTATTAACCTAATACAGTTTATTAACCAAACTACTCATAATATTGGCACATCGGTATTTGCTAAATCCCCAAAATAACCCGGAAATTTCAATATGCCCAAAAATTATTGCATGCAATCAACTTAAACCTTAAAAAAAGGCCTAGATCATTACATGCAATCAATTTAAACCCAAAAATGAAACCCTAAATTATTTAAACTAACTCATAATTAATAATCCATCCCAATAGGTAACATATAGGAAGATAATCACAACTAAAAGAAAAAAGAATATGCTTTACAACTCTATAAATAAGGAAGAAAAAATAGGGGAATCAAGGGAAAATCACCTGTGATTGATCTACCAAAAGTAGATGAAAGGGGAAAACTGGTACTAGTGCTTCTCGATGATTTCCGTTGTCTTCAAGAACATCTATTCTAATTGCATAGCAAACCTCACAAAGGTAAGCAGAACGGAAATCGTAAATTGATGAAAAGAGAGAGAGAGAAGAGGATGCAGAAGGTGCGAAAATGGTGACGATGGAGATGGAAACAAAAGAGGAACTGAGAGTGAGTGAGTGCAGAAGAGACGGGATTAAGAGGGAAAAAAAAGAGGGGCATAATGATCAGAAAGTGACAAAGATACTGTTACAGCTACAGTAGGGGATGTTTGGGATTTTAAAAGAGTATGGATATTCCGAGCTTGCGAGTTACTCTTTCGAGCTATGTAAGAAACTTTACGAGCTTTGTAAAAAAATTTATTAGCTTATAAACAAAGTTTTCGAGTTTTGTATGTATCTAATTTCAACTTTGTGAGTTATTAATAAATCTAAGTTTAGACAAACTTGACTTCGTGAATTGACTATGATTTATGAATTATGATTTTTGGGATCCGTTTTACGAAAAAATCCTAACTTACATAATAGTTTCGGCGTTTCAAAAAGCGTAATGATTTGGAGCTTTTATGATATATTTTCCGAGCTAGAGAGTAAAGTTTCCGAGTTCTATAAGAATTCTTCCGCATAAAGTTCTAGAGCCACGTAAATTTGATGTATCTTGCTTTGTCCACCACAAATTGTAATTATTGATTAAATCTTTGAATTTTTTTAGAGAGGGAGAATAAAAATAGATGGAAAAATGAGATTGAGGGAGAAGATGATTGAGTAATTGGAGAAGCAGTTAGAAAATATGGAGAGAGTTAGAGAGGGGAGGAGAGTTACGTTGAATTTGTTTTGTAGGTTACAACATTTATAAGAAGAAAAAGACTAAAGTATCCTTGATGGTATAATCAATCAATCAATATATATATATATATATATATATATATATATATATATATATATATATATATATATATACTTAAAAGAGGAACTTTTGAAGCGATTTCATTGGCTATTGCTTTCGAGCGATTTTATTGGCTATTACTTTTGCATATTATCAAAAGAAATAAAAAAAAAAAGATAGAAAAAATATAAAAAATATAAAAAAAAGAGAGAGAAAAAATATAAAAAAGAATTGTAGATTAAATTAAATTATAGAACTTGATGGTTACACATCTCTATCAAATAATTATATCATTAATTAACTAATATAGGGATAATAATATAACATAAGACTGTTATATAAATTCAAATACACATCCGTCTATAGCTATAGACGGACACTATTCGTCTATAGCTATAGAAGGATAGTGTAGCTATAGACGGATAATGTCCCTCTCACAAATTAAAGTGGGTAGTGCAAGTGGGTGGAAAATGGATACCCCCACTTGAACTATCTACTTTAATTTGTGAGAGAGACACTATCCGTCTATAGCTATAGACGGATAGTGTCTGTCTATAATGAGACGGACTGATTCAAATAAGCATTCAAAGAAGTCAACCTTCTTTTACGTTCTCATCTTATATACACGCCTCTTAGTCTTTTTATTGTGTTTGCTTATTGCATTCAAAGTTTATACTTTGTATATTGCTTTTATTTTGTTTCATAGGCAGTGTGTACAAGTTTGTCAAACATAAGCTCTCTTAGCATTATTAATATTAGAGACCTCAGAATTTACAAACTACTTATATTATTTATATTCAAATGAGTTATTAATTTAAGTGATAAAGATAATTAAAATAATATAGTTGTTTACGTCATAAAAAGTTGCTATTATGGGGTGATGATTGGTAAATCTAAGCTATAGACGAATTCTTCCGTTTTGGAGATGTAACCAGTTCGGTCATAAGTATAGCCCCAAACATAATTGAGCCATATAACATAGGGTGAGTTATTGGTGTGCAGTACAATTTTATACTAAGAAACACATGCCTTAATAATACGGAGTAATTGACATAATATAGAATGTAGCAATGTTTGAATGGTAAGCTTTGGCAGTAATCGTAGAAGAAAAAAGTATTTTACAGCAAACAACTTTACTATTCCCTCTGTCCTTAGAATAGTTCATACTTGCTTTTTTTGTGAGGGTGAAATAAAATAAGTGTAAACTATTAACTAAGACGGATGGAGTAATAATTAGAAGGGGCAAGAAGGACAGTGATAGGGCGCCACCCTCTCACATGCATTCTTAATTGAAGTGGGTCCTTACTCACCCCTTGTGAGAGGGTGGCGCCCAAATTAGGTGCCACCCAGTGACGCCCTTTCATTTTCCAAGAATGTATATTGTATGCATAGTTACTTCAAATGTTCTCACATAAAATGGTCATATTCTTCGTAGTAGCAGTATTTAAGACACACAACAAAGAAAATGCAGACAAAAAATCGTAAAAAAAAAAAGCTTTTTTCAAAACAAGGTCATGATAATTACTTAGAAACTACTATTTTTAATGAGCTCTGCATGAAATAGTTGATTTATATCCATATTAGTCATTTTACAAAATAAATAATCAATGTGTTAATCTAAAATCGTTGATTATCAAACACTACTAATAAACTCTGCTAATTATATCTTTTAGTTAAACCTGCTGATAAAATATGTTAAAACGCCTAAACATAAACTGCTTTCAAAGTCTGTTTCGGCCAATATTAATCTGTTGTTTACCAAACATGCCATCATTTAAGTCATTGTTATGGTATTACCCGGCCAACGTCCGGGCATGAAATCTAGTAGCATTATACAACAGGATGTATAAGCCTTGTTTGGTAAACAACGGCTTAATATTAGCAAAAGCAGATTTAGAAAGCAGTTTGACTAGCATAATGATTTAGCGGGTTTGACTAGCAGATTTATTTAGCAAAATTGTTTTAGAGGTGTTTGATAATTGACAGTTTTAGATTAGCAGATTGTTTAGATTCGTTATAAAATGACAAATAAGGATATAATTAAATTATTTATTAAATATATAAAAGGAAGGTTAGTATTTTTTAATGGGGTAAATAAGACAATATTTTTTTCTTTCTAATATGCTAACCTAATATGCTAGTAGAAGCAGCATATTGCAAAATAGCATATTGGACCCCCAATATGCTATTTCAATATGCCATTAACCAAATGCTCTAAATAGCATATTGATAAGTCAAACATGCTAAACCTCTCCAATATGCTTAAGGCCCTGTTTGGTAAACAGCGGATTAATTTCAGCATAAGCAGATTGCAAAAGCAGGTTATAAATGACAGATTTTATCAGAAGGTTTGACTAGCATATTATAATTAGCAGAATTAATTTGAGTGTTTGGTAATTGGCAGATAACGACTAGGTTGCACGAAAACGGACACGGACACGGACACGACACGGACACGCGATACGGCTCTTCGAAATTTTTAGGACACGGACACGGCAAAAAAAAAATATTAAAATAAAGGGAATCTGAAGAACATTATAGCCAACATCTACACTTTGGTCATTTAAAGGCCACAAAGTCGTAAAATGACATAACCAATATTTATTTTTAATATGTCAAATTAAACATGTTTTACATAAAGTTCCAAATTAAAACCAAAATTTAAATAAACACTCGAGTCTTACTAAGTGAAAAAAGGCATGTTCCAAATTAGAAACTCATATTCAAGACACGGAAATACCAATAAAATCTCGTTTCAAAATAACTTGGGGACGACCCGTAGATTGACATGAAATGTCAAAAGAAAATAACTACTGCAACGTAAGCAACAATGTTTAGTCCACTTAAAATTTTGCCAGCTGTTGCGTGCTCCAATAACTCCATCATGCATTCTTTCTTCACTCCCTTTTCCAGACGGTGCCTCATAATACCCTCTCTTCTTTCTTTCTCCTCTATTTTCTCTCTCCAGCCATTGCACCGCCCTGTTCTCCCTTCTCTTCCTGGCCTGCCTAGGATTTAAGTAAAATGGGGTAACAACAAACAAGTAAAAAGAGAAAGAGGGATATTTTCACAAATTCTAGATTGAGAAATTAGGGGAAAATGAGAAAGTAAAGTGTCAAACACAGTGATCAGACGTCGCCGGCAAGGAAAGGCAACGGTGAGGAAAGGCGGTGGTGAAGATAGATCTGCGGCCGGCGACGAGGTGAGGTGAGGTTGACGGCGGTGGAGAAAAGGTGAGATGTAAAGGGAAAAGTGAGATGTCGATATGATGATATTAGAATTTAGAAATCAGATTTGTGTTTCAAAAGCCTTATTTTGGCGTGTCCATTAGACACGGACCGTGTCCGACCACGTTGGACCGGTGTCCGACACGTTTCATTTTAAATAAAAATCGGGGACACGGTTTGAGGCGTGTCCAGAACGTTTTCAGGCGTGTCCTACGCGTGTCCGTGTCGGACACGGTGTCCGACACGCGAACGCTCAAATCCAGGCGTGTCCATGCAACCTAGGATAACGATTAGTAGATTGTTAGTTTTCTTTGTAAAATGGAGAAAAGTTTTCTATTTTATAATATGCTAACCAATATCTTTTAAAGAAGATATTGTAAAACAAAGATATTGACCCCAAATATGCCGTTTTAATATGTTGTTTACCAAACGCTAAAATTAGCATATTGATTGGTCAAACATGCTAAAACCCTTGAATATGCTAAAAATTGGCCAATATGCCGTTTACCAAACAGTGCCTAAATTCGGCCAATATGTCATCTACCAAACAGAGCCATAGTCTATTAAATGGCAGACAAACAGCTGATTGCAAATTAGCGGACTAGACATTTTCAGTATCTGTTTACACAAATGTGAACCACAATTTTTATGGTCCCTAATTCAGATCATTTAATTACATTCTTAATTGTACGGCCTACTATTAAATTCAGTATGGAGTATCACATATGCATTTGTATTCCAGCGATTAAATAATTTCAGACCCATACTACTGGTTTAAAATGAGAATTTGTTGATATTTTCGCTTTAACCAAGTTTTTTTTAGGGATGTCTAAAAATCGCTCAATTGTACAATTGTTTCATTGACGAAAATCATTCAGCACAAGATCGTCGATTTTGATGCTTACAGAATTTGAATCCAGATTATGAGTATCGCTTCGACTTTACCAACTAAGCTAGTTGATATCTGCACTAATAATATAATTTTAAAATAATTTGAGAGCTAATAAGATATGAAATGACCAGGGTGTTAATGTATACGGTCTTACTTAGATCATACACTCGAGACACATAATAACCGCGATGAGTGTCCATTATTAAAGGCAGACAACTATATGCTACTACAAGATAATCTTCTATCGTGAAATTCCGAGACTAGCTCGTTCATACGTTAGAAATTCCGATTTATATAATTTGTGCTTTTAAAATAAACTCAAATAATTACTTGGAGCATCATTAGTTAAGGTAGTCCATACTAGGGATGTCAGCGGGGCGGGTATAAGAGGCTACCGCCCCGCACCCGCCCCAGTTGGTGCGGGTATGGGTACAGCTTTCGCGGATGATGGGGCGGGTACGGGTACGGGTACAAAAATTCCACCCGCCATAGGTGGTGGGGCGGGGATGGGTTTTACGTCATACCCACCAAATACCCGCCTACCCACCAATTATTAAAAAAATATGTATTATTATGACTTTCGATAATTTTATTTACTAATTTTATTGAAAATCTTAAACTAAGATTATAAATATAAAAATTTACGGAAATTCATAGTGATTAAATTACATTTTATTTTAAAAAGTATCGGCAAAAATTATGATATAGGTGGTTGGTGGGTAAACGGGGCGGATACGGGTCTAGATTTTCATTTGGTGGGGTGGGTACGGGTATGGAAACTTGTACCCGCCATGGGTGATGAGGCGGGTACGGGTTTGGGAATTGCTTGGTGGGTACGGGTACGGGAGAACCTATATCCACCACCGCCCCACCCCAACGACATCCCTAGTCCGTACTATCTTGTGTTAAGTTGTTTTGTGTTTGGCAAAATGCAATTAATCCTTGAGTCTTGGCCAACTCACTAGAGCTGTTTAAATGCGGGTTTGGGTCGGACATTGGTCGGACTGTGAAGGAAAAAGTTGTCCTTTAAGATGGGCGGCTTGGGCCTTAATTATGGGCCAATTATCCTTGCCCTTGCCCGCCCTTTAGTCAAAAGTCGGGCGGCCCCTGGGCTAATGGGCCGTAACACAAAAATTCAATTTAGATGTTTATTAATTAAAATATATAAGGGTACCCAATATATAAATTTTTTCGTTATATTTTAACCTTTATAGTTTGCATATTATTTTAGTGTTCCACATCCATATAAAATTGTTACAATTTTCTTTGAAAATATCTTTTTTAAAGAGTAAAAGTAAAGGATTTAAATAGTAAACGGATCTAATGGGCCAGCCCACGGGATTTTCTTGTTGTCCATACCCGCCCATTTAACTTGGCAGGCTGGGCTTGGCCCGCCCTCTTAATTTTTCGAGTAAAAAAAATACTTGTCCAGGCCCACGTAATAAGCGGGTTGAAACTTGGACGGGTGGGCCTAATGGGCGGGATGACCCATAAACAACTATACAACTCACATTCAACTTTGTTAGAATATGACTCGTCCGAGTCGTTTTCGGTTTTGTGTATGTGAGAGTGAGATTCAAAGATGAAAATAAACTAAGAAGAAAATGCCAAATAATGTTCGTAGAACAACAGTAATTCGTGCGGGTCGTGTGTGATTGTTTGCGGGTCTGACGCATGAGCTTGAGTCCTAATTCCTACGTAACTTTACCCAACTTCTGGAAAGTTAGTAGCCAAGTGGGACTTTCCTTATTTAGCTTCAATTGGTCTCTCTTGTGACGGGTTACCATTTGTGACGGATATTTTGTGAGATAAAATGGTAACAAAATGGGTTAGTGGAGAAAGGGGACCACATAAATAGTGTTGCAGAGAGAGAAAAAGTGGGTACATTGTGAGGTAAAATGGTATCCGTCTTCAGCTTGTGACGGATATGTCATGTCTTCAATGAGAATTTGTGATTTAGCTTAGGCGGCGTGAATTGCTTAGCATTATGGTTTTCTTGTTTAGTTTATTTAATTAAATTCCTAATTAGTTTAGGTATATAGTTTTGGGTGGAATAATACTATATCAAGACCCGACTATATTCTAGGTTAATTAAGAGAGAAAGGTAGAAAACTTGGTAAGGTAAGTTTCAGAGCTCGTCTTTTGTAATCTGTAATTCTCTCCCTACATAGTGAAATATTTCCCTGGCCCTTGTGGACGTAGCTATCATATTGATAGTGAAACACGTAAATTCTTGTGTTCTTTATTTTGCTATTGTTTTTGCATCATCTCAACACGCTTACGCGCATAACAATTGGCATCTGAGCTAGGTTATTTGATCTGGGAGAGATGATGGCACAACAGTTAGTTACAAAGATCGACATATTTACGGGAAGGAACAATTTCGGACTATGGCAGATAAAGATGAGGGCTTTGCGTAAGCAGCAGTGTATCAGGAGACCGTTGACGCCGGGTTTTCTCCACAAATGTGACAAAGACTACCGCAGGGGCGGTGGCAGGTGCTGAGTCGTGAGTCACGGTGACTGAGGATCTTGAGTTGGTAACAATGGAGGAAAGGGCTCATGCTACAATCTTGTTATGTTTGGCAGACGATGTTATTACAGAAGTTTCAAGTGCGGAAACGGCAGCTAGCTTGTGGGCAAAATTGGAGAGTCTTTATATGACTAAAACACTCACCAATAAATTGTTATTGAAACAACGTTTGTTTGGCCTCAGAATGCAAGAAGGTATGTCACTTCGGGATCATCTAGATAAGTTAACTCTATCTTACTTGATCTACATAATTTAGATGTTAAGATAGAAGATGAGGATGTTGCGCTTATTTTGTTAGTTTCTTTACCTTTATCATATGAGAACTTTGTAGAGTCATTTGTGGCAGGTAAGGATACTTTAACCCTAGAGGAGGTGAAGTCGTCGCTTCACACTAGGGAGTTACGCCAGAAGGCAACTAATGTTGTGGTAGATAATCAGGCTTTGGGATTGGTTGCTAAAGCTGAAAAGGAAACGGTTCAGACCGGAGGGAAAAAGAAGTCTTATAGGCCTAAGTCAAAGGGACCAGGTTCTAGTGATTATTGCCATGCATAACTGTGGGGAAAAGGGTCATTGGAAGTTAGAATGTCCTAAGCCAAAGAAGGGAAATTTTGCTTATTTTGCAGCTGCACAACAATCAAAAAGTGATTACGACTCTCAGGGATGATCTAGCATTGGTGGTCCAAGAAAAGAAGCATCTAGGTGATAGATGGGTTCTTGATAGTGGATGCACATCTCATATGCGTTTTAAACGGGGGATGCTTTTGACATATAGTCATCATAGGAGAACTGTTACCATGGGTGATGGAGCGGTTTGTGAGGCTGTTGGAGTAGACTCCGTGAAGTTTTTAATGCATGATGGAAAGGTTAGATATCTCAAGGGTGTAAGGCATGTTCCACAGCTTAAGAGTAATCTTATTTCTTTTGGAATGTTAGACCGGAGGGGTTTTCGATTTCAAGGACAAGGTGGAGTGTTGAGTGTGTGCAAGGGTCCATGGGAGTCGCTTCGTGGTGTGAAGTCAAGTGCAGGTAACTTGTATCTTTTACAAGGTAAGGCATTGACTAGGGGATGTCACCATCTAAGCATTGCGATAATGTAGAGGTGAGTCATACTAGGCCGGTTGGTCTAGAGGGGTTGAATCTTGCTTCTGGTTTGATAATTGATGATGTCGAAAGTGAGGTGGAGCATGCCGAGGCTCTAGTGGTCGATGGATCAGGATCAGCAAGAAGAAGTTCAACAACCGGATTGAAGAGTTCGTCATGTGTTGAGGATGATTGGGTCAACGAGAATGTGGAGTTAAGGGATACTCCTAAGGGTCGGGTTGATAAAACAGATCGTTAAGAAGAACAACAAAGAGTCTTTCAGTTGCGGAGTGGTATGATAAGGTTTGGAAATTTTGAGCCTTGTATACTAAAAGGTAATATTGTGTCTCGAGCAACAAGTCTAAGTCAGAAGATGTTGGGTCGGGAAGTGATTTTATGGGGAGTCACCAGTTAGCTAGCGCGTCCCGGTGAGAGCGTGGGATCACCCCGACGAGGGTGTGCGTGCTCCGGCGCGAGCACAGGTAAGGAGCCCCGACGGGGGCGTCTATGCCTCGGCGTAGGCATTTGACTCCAGCGTGGGTCAAGTTCTGGCTATAGTGTAGCTCATCTTGGCTACGGTGGAGCTAGCACGATGTCTCTTGGTTTGAGACTGGTATTGGCAATCATAGTGTGCCTATGGTGGAGGGCTCAGTTGACCGAAAGTTGTTCGTTGATAAGGCTAAAGTCGTATCACCTTAATCAAAGTAAACCTAAACTACTACTAACAAAATAGATAGCGGTAAGTCAGGGTCGAATCCACAGGGAGGCGGTGATTATCTAGTTTATTTATATTTAAATCTGTCTTAAAGTAACCAATTGTGGGGCTTTGTTTTGTTTGTATGCTAACCAACTAATTGCAAGTAATTTAAAGGGCAAATAACACTAATATTAAAGTTCTAGGATTTCCGGTTCACTAGGTCAATTATATGGGGTATATTTGTAACACCCCCTCATACTAAGGTACCTTATCAAGGACTACCCTAGCATGAAAGGCTGTTACCATCTCGGTTTCCCGAGGTTAGTATATCAAAGTTACAATTTCCAAACATTTATTAAAGTATAAAGAGTTAGCAAATACATTATCTCAAACCAACTCAAACTAAAAGTGTAAGAACTTCAATACAACTGAAATCATTGACGGCTAAACTCGTAACGGCAGAAACTAGACTCGAAGTGATGTCTCCCCATGTCTGTCCCATAACTAAACATCTGCATTACTTGTCATATCTGCTCACCATCCCCGAATGGATCACCGCGGGTTTTACAAAACAACAACACGGGGTCAGTTACCGCATAATTCGAATAAGACAAACAATTAATGTAACCGGCTGATCATCCTCCATCCCCGGTCTCCCGATTTCACACATTAATCGACCACACACCGAATCGTAGCCCCGCAGATTACCCATCGCAACAGGTAATCCTCGCCGCCAGTGGGTGACCGCGACCCATCCCCACCTAGTCCAGCTCATCAACGAGCGACTAACAATCCCTGTCCCTTAATGTGCACATCCCCTCCCGTGATGGGTTCCACGGAGAGCGAACTAGGGTGTGAAGCCACTCCCGCAAGTGACTCCACCACAATCACACATACCACAAAGATCACATTGTCACAACACCACTTCCGTCACAACACAACCACATCACCACCGTCACCACAACACCGACACTCCGATGATCAGTAGACAATAATCATACACAATACAACAATATCTCAAATCAATTACACAAAAACTGAGTAGGGAAACCCTACCTTTTCGGAATCTGCTTACGCTGCAATCAACCATACAAATGCATAACAATTACCACATCGTCACCTACAACAACAATCATATAGTTCCAATCACTAACTGCAAAACCCCATTTCCCCCAATTCATGAATAAAGACAAACCCTATAATTAATCATCAACATAGGGATAAAGACTTACCGGCGAATGAAACAAAGGATGAATGCACTTGCTATGATCACACACACACACAAGGGGAGATTTGGAAAGGATTAGAGCGTCGTTTGAGTGATTAGGTTTTATGAAATATAATAGGAAACTGTTTTGCGTTTATAAATAACTCTAATCCTTTCTAAATCAATCGCGGAAAATATAACCCGTCAGACCGGATACTCGGTCGAGTAAAATGTATACTCGGCCGAGTATTCCTCGGCAGAACCCAAACAAACTATACTCTTGGAACTACTCGGCCGAGTAGGCTCTACTCGGCCGAGTACTTAGCTTATAAAATCCGTAGTATTACAGTCTTCCTCCCTTAAAAAGAACTTCGTCCCCGAAGTTCCAACCCAACCTATAAAACATGGACACTTAACACTAACTCCACAAACCACTCTTCCTTTCACAACATGGCTCACGATATCGTCTCAACTATAGCATAGGCTCCCAATACTGACTCCATAACATTACCAAATAACCACAATATAATGTTGTCAACCTTGTCTCACTTCCATAACACTCAATAGCACTCAATCCACAAAAGAAGATCAACCATCAAAACGGAATGTTACATTCTACCATCCTTAAAACGAACTTCGTCCTCGAAGTTTACTCAAACACATAAACATCATCTTCCAACTGTCAAAACTATCGGACTCATAATCATCATCATTCAACTGTCAACACTATTGAAATATTCTCTCATTCCTAAACATCGAACTACTACAAGCATGGTCATGACCTTTAATAAAATCAAAACAAATATCCGTCCTTTATGCTACACCAACACTCTACTTCCAATTATACTACCATATGCACAACCATCAAAATCTCTTTTATCGCATCCTACTCCTCTTAAGATAAATGTTACATCCTCGTAACTCACTAATACTAAATCCTAACTATATTTTTTTCATTATCCCCATGACTACCGCATGTCAAAGATAACCTCTTATAATCTGAACAGTCGCCATGCATATATCTTAGGCTCTCTTACTTAAACAACTCTCATCCTTCAATTCACTCGTCCCACCCCCTAACCTATACCTCAAAATCTTAACTTAACCCAAAACTTCAACTCTTCCACATTACCGCAACATGACACACCTCTCTATATAAACTATATAAAACTCATATCACCAAAAGCATAACTCACACTCCACACCTGTTACGTACACTCACTGTGACACCCTTGACTCAAGCCTTAATTAATTACGTAAATTCTACAGAAAAACTGGTAGGATATGTTTGCAATTGGTTCAACTAACCAAAAACCTGTAATTTCAAAACTTTTTTCTAAACCAATTGCAACATCTCCAACATTCCCACTAGACGGGTGCCAAAACCTGCAATTGCTAACGATCTAACTTACTTAACACCGCTAAAGGTAAGAAAATACATAATGATACAAACCCAAAATGGAAAAGGGAGACATATGTCCCTTCAAATTATATACAAACCAAAAGTTAAAAGGTTATATACATAACCAAAAGATAAAAGGTTTCTACAAAAGAAAACCAAACTAGGTCCAAGGTTCCTTGCTCACTAGCTCGTCTGTGACCCCAACAAGCATCAACAACCTGTCAATCGCATTTTATACAAACACGAAAGCCACAATTCAGTGGGGAGTAACTTCGAGTCCTCCCAGCCACGGATCGTCAAAATTAATGTACATGTAGTAAAACATGTAAACAAGGTGATAAATAATTCAATTATCAATTATAATCTAACCTATGACCCTTAAACTGACCAAACTAAACTATCATGTGAATCATATAATTCAAATAGTAATCCAAACTTTATCAACTGTAACCGGCTTACATCTCACCTATTACAGTTCATAAAATCACCATACAAGAAAGGGCAATATATCAAAGACATGCATAAGTTCTTAGTCCCGTCAATAGTCACTTTGTAACTCGAGTCTATACCACGAGGTAGGGAAGGTAATCGAACCGGTATCTTGGCTCAGCGGTTAATATTAATAAAACATGGCCAAGAGACAACACAACCCTAGCCTAAAATCATGCAGACCTAGACATGCGGATACACACCACCGCACCCAAGACCCACAACTTTTTTTTAAAACAAAGTGAAGTGAGTACCCTAAGGACACCACCGAAGGGTTGGCTAGTACTTAAGCTGACCACTTACTATCAAAATAAGTAACTGAGGTCATGCCCCAACTTGGATAAACATCCACTAGTCAGGAACACAAAGGCTATCAAGCAGTGAACATATACTCGTCAAAGACTATAAAGACCTATCTATGATGAAGGCCGAAATACTCACCTAGGACCTAGTCCCGCCTAGTCCCAGACTTGAATACTTTAGCCCACACCACACAAGACTCACCACACAAGTCAAGTAAGACACCCACTTAACCATAAGAGGGCAAAAAGTCCTACTTACCAACATAAATTCTAATATTCTATCATGTGAAAGGCTATATAAATGTCTAATCAGCAGATAAACCAACAGTTCCTCAATACAAATTCAATACTAACTTCCAATTCTAGCAATTTTAACAATATTAAAGGGTTTAGGGAATCTAGGGCCATTTCTACAATACAAGACACTATTAAATTCAATAAGCTATACATGTGAACTAAAGCTTGATAAATGGCCTAAAACAAGAAAAAGGCCGATTATCTAAATCATTCAACCGAATTTTTACCCGCAACCCCACCCCGCGACAGTGCGGGTCAAATTATGGGCCGACCAATCACTCAATTAACTGACATCGCATCAGTCAAAGGGACTAAGGCTCAGTTTTCGGCACAATCAACAAAACATTACATTTATCGCTAAAAAATTCATTTTGAGCCTTTGAATTACAATTTCATTTTTGTAAACTATCCTAACATGTGATAACTATTAATATAAGCACAATTTTACCATTAACATATTTTTTTATTACTAGAATGATTCAATTCAAATTACTACCCATTTGTTACTTATACTAATCCTAACATTAATCAACCTAAAATGATGAACAAAGCTTGGAAAACCGCGAAACAAGCAACGGACCGACCCGGGCCAGCCGTGGGCTAGCCGTGTGGCTGCACACTGCCCGCCCGCGCCGTCACCCTATTCCTCTTTTTTTCCGTTTTTTCTTCATTTTAACTCGTTTTAACAACATCTAATCATTAATTAATCGTTCAATTACTAATATCCTAACTTAAACTAACCAAAAGGCATAAATTAAGCATGCATGCAACCATATTCTAACATGTGAAAATTATTACTTAAACCAAAAATCACAAAACATCCAAAACAACAAAGATTGTGACGATAATCCGTCGAGTAACTCGAAATATGTTACCTTAAGCTAGAAAATGAGCAATTAGCACCTCAAAACCCAAACCCTAACGACGACTAACCGCTATCCTCTACAATATACGAGTCCCCGAACTCGTCTTCCAAATCTTCACCTAATTAAACAATAAAAACACAAAAATTAAACACAAAACCGTACTTTCAGAGAACACCTCGACAAATGCGTTGTAGTGTTCATTGATGACATCTTGATCTATTCTAAATCTGAAGAAGAACATGTCCAACACCTTCGTGCTGTTTTGGAGATTTTGCGCCGTGAAAAATGGTATGCTAAATTCTCTAAATGTGAATTCTGGTTACCTAAAGTGACCTTCCTTGGGCATGTCTTTTCAAAAGAGGGCGTTATGGTAGATCCTACCAAAATTGAAGCCGTTGTTGATTGGAAAAGTCCAACCAATGTTTCTGAAATCCGTAGTTTCCTTGGCTTGGCGGGTTACTATCGACGATTTGTGAAGGATTTTTCAAAGATTGCTAGGCCGATGACTCAGCTGTTGAAGAAAGAGTCTAAGTTTGTGTGGTCTGAAGAATGTGAAAATGCCTTCCAAGAATTGAAAAAGAGGTTGACTACCGCTCCGGTGTTGACCTGACCTGAAGAAGGAGTGGACTTTGATGTATACTGTGATGCTTCTAAGCATGGTATAGGATGTGTCACACTCACACTAGATCCTCAAGTTCTTTTCTTTCATTACCGCAAAACTCATACATAACTTAACATGACACCAATTCTCAATATCCTGCACTCATTATCTCAATAAAATATTATGAACCACATGTCGCTTTCAGATCATTACAACACATATTCCACGAATAACATGCCATGACTATGACTACCGATGCCTCATCTTAAAACAAGATCAAAATTATCAGAATAACTTCTCACAATCGTGTCCCATCATCAGAATATCACTATACCATGACAACAACGAAAACATATAAAACTCTCTTTCATATCATACTCTACCCTCATTCCAAATCGAAATCGGTAAGAAACATCAACAAGCAAAACAACAGTCTACATGTTCAACCAAAACTCACAAGGAACAACAGCAAACAAAACAACAATCTATGTTTAACTGGTATGCACTTTCGAAAACCCGTATCATAATCATCTCACCTACACCACCACAACCGGTGACGGTATCGCAACACCGCCACCAACAGCCGCACCGCAGTGTGAAAATACCCGCATCACAACACTAAGTACCGTGCCCGGATCACCACCGGAGGCACCATAACCACACCGATAGGCATCACAACATACACAATCCCAGAAACACTGACTCAATATAACATTTCGGACAAGAAAAACTTACTCAAGGCTGCTTTACCAGATCACAACACCATATATCATACGGAATAAATAGACAAGAATCTCATGCATACCATCCATACTTTTCCATGGAATAAACATATATCATGAATACACATGCAAGTATAACCAGTCTTGTCAGACCACCCAAACTATGACTTTTGATCATCATTCCATCAGGTTACTGTATCCAACATATATTACAGAACATTCATATAACAACATTATAACTATCACACCATACCGCTTCTTGTGAGGTCACAACCTCACACAAACATTTATATACATCTTAGACCCATAATCACATCCAACTAGTCAATCCTGATCACGTAAGTTACCACTTGACAATGAATATCTCTTATCCGGACTTAACTCAGGTGCCCTTCCTAACATATCTTCTCTCACACACAATTATCACCCCTAGCAAATGTAGCCATAACATCGCACCAACTTCCAGCGAACACCTCGTATATCCACATCTTATACTTCCTCACAACCAAACATACTAACCACCTCCACAAAATCAACCTCATTAGAACAACTAACTTCCCTAAAGTAACATCATCCCCAGCCACTAGTGACACTACTATGACACCAACATCCTTCATGTGACTACTCTCTTACTATCACTTCTTAATATAACAATCTGTTTCCTCTCTTTGGTTATCATTCCAAATAACGAACATCCAATCCATCAACAGAACATACCTCAACATTATTCCCAATTCTATCCTTTATCATATCGCTACCTAACTCTCCACCAAAATCTCACATCTTGCAACACTCTACAAGCTTCTTATTCCCTTAATACCTCGAAACTCACGGCTAACACGTCGTCCTGCTCTCCTATTTAACCATTAACTCACACCCTCTAGTGGGGATATCGTACATTTCATAATTTTCCTACCTTCATGCTCATTAGCTTCGGTCAACGTTCTCTCAACTTACTTCCATCCCTCTTTCTACCTTTTTACTCAATAATACCAGTTAATAATTCTTCTCCTTTCTCTTTCTACCTATCTCTGTAGTAATTTGTTTATTTTCCATAGCTCCACAACTCTAATTACATTAATTCATATCAATATCTTATCATTCTTCTTATCATTTATCATCTCTCATCTTGCGTCACACTCACCCTTGTCACCATCAAGTCCACGCACTAACAGTTACTCTTCAATTAGTCGTATCTCCCTTTCGTATCTCTAGAAACCAAAATTCACTTCATACCGTTAACTGTCCAAAGAATTACACACTAGGCTCACCCCTTGATATTCCAACTTCCCAAACTTAGCCACTATCTACAAATCCACATCGCGACATAACTTCCTTTAAGTTCACTATATACCTCTCTTTCCTATCTTCCTACAACAACCTTCCATTACATATATCCTTAAGCAACTCTATCCTAGTTGTCTTCCTCCATAAACCCTTACACATCCAAATATGCCACTATTCGTATCCCTTATCTGAATCCTTCATTCTCATGCTTCTTTACACTTACATCACCCTTGCCCATATACACTTACTTTTATACTACTCAACACACGACTATATCACTCATCATATCTCACAAAACATGCTCTTTACCTCGATTAGCTAATCATTCTTCCCTTTTCTTTTTCCACTATCCTTCACAACCACATTAACACATGTCTTTCTTACCCAACACATGTCCCTCATAAGCCGTCATTCTCCATGTCATAACGTCCGGTAACTTACGTATCAAGACCGTCTCACATATAAAAGAATGCGTTAAGACTCAAAACATACATGTGTATATACCCTACGACTCAAAACAATGTAAAAACATAGCCACCGGCTCAAAGTGGCCGCCCAATGAGGTACTCGGTCGAGTACATAACATACTAGGTCGAGTACAAGGTACTCGGTCGAGTAACTATATTACTCGATCGAGTTTTCGACTCCAGAAGCAAACTCAATTGTCGCAGAAGGATTACTCGGTCGAGTATTGGGAATACTCGGCCGAGTAGACCTTACTCGGTCGAGTATGAGACTACTCGGCCGAGTTCACGACTCCAGACGCTAAACAGTATTATCACAGAGAGATTACTCGGCCGAATATGGAGTACTCGGTCGAGTATAAAAGACACTCGGCCGAGTAGGGACTACTCGGTCGAGTATCGTCAGCAGATTCTCAAAGACCGCCCAGTTTTAGTAAAAAAACAGTCATATCTCACTCGTTACTTGGTCATTTTGGGCGTGTGACCTATCGTTAGAATCTAAAGAGGACAATCTATCACCTCAACTTGGAATTACAGCAATATCATCTTTATAACTTGACTTATGTCAGTTTTAAAACAACCCTTCCGTAATCGTTCTTTATACAAATCAAGTTTTCTAAGCCAAAACAACTTGAACATACATAAGGCAACAATAACAATTCAATACCTCTAAAAACCAGTACATAGTTGAACATTTATCATACTCACATTAAAATTAAACACGACATTTACATATATAGACGCATGACCTTAATCACATGCTTCTACCCACAATCAACCATTAAAATCATCATGTTCATATGCACATGTACCACTACCATACTTCATTCTCAACATTGTATTAAACAGATAACATGATCACATTCTTCATACTCAATATCAATCAGATACAAATTCACAATTCACCTTTCATATTTTACCATGTTCCAACACTTAACATGCCAACATATTCCTTCTCAAAGTTTAACATGAACAATCCTCGATGCATCTTTCAACAACTATCACATTCCACTTCTTTCGTTATTTCATCCAACCATGCACAAGGTTCAAACTATAGATATAAAACTCACAGAACTCAAGCATACAACAGTTTTTCCCCCCATGTGACCGGCTTGAGATCGTAAGGGCCTTAATGCGACTTCGGGACGTCTCCCAAGTCTTTGCGGTAGCTCCAAACAACTCTCCCCTGGTTTATTTTATTTAAACTCTCTAAGTTCATTGGGTTCATTTGTTTTAGGTGCCGGAATCGTCGGCTCTGATACCACTTTGTAACACCCCCTCATACTAAGGTACCTTATCAAGGACTACCCTAGCATGAAAGGCTGTTACCATCTCGGTTTCCCGAGGTTAGTATATCAAAGTTACAATTTCCAAACAACATTTATTAAAGTATAAAGAGTTAGCAAATACATTATCTCAAACCAACTCAAACTAAAAGTGTAAGAACTTCAATACAACTGAAATCATTGGCTAAACTCGTAGCAGCGGAAACTAGACTCGAAGTGATGTCTCCCATGTTTGTCCCATAACTAAACATCCGCATTACTTGTCATATCTCGCTCACCATCCGCGAATGGATCACCGCAGTTTTACAAAACAACAACACGGGTCGATTCACGATAATTCGAATAAGACAAACAATTAATGTAACCGGCTGATCATCCTCCATCCCCGGTCTCCCGATTTCACACATTAATCGACCACACACCGAAGTGTGTAGCCCCGCGATTACCCATCGCAACAGGTAATCCTCGCCGCCAGTGGGTGACCGCGGCCCATCCCCACCTAGTCCAGCTCATCAACGAGCGACTAACAATCCCTGTCCCTTAATGTGCACATCCCCTCCCGTGACGGGTTACACGGAGGGCGAACTAGGGTGTGAAGCCACTCCCGCAAGTGACTCCACCACAATCACACATACCACAGCATCACAGCTGTCACAACACCACTTCCATCACAACACAACCACATCACCACCGTCACCACAACACCGACACTCCGATGATCAGCAGACAACAATCATACACTATACAACAAATATCTCAAATCAATTACACAAAAACTGAGTAGGGAAACCCTACCTTTTCGCAATCTGCTTACCCTGCAATCAACCATACAAATGCATAACAATTACCACATCGTCACCTACAACAACAATCATATAGTTCCAATCACTAACTGCAAAACCCCATTTCCCCTAATTCATGAATAAAGACAAACCCTATAATTAATCATCAATATAGGGATAAAGACTTACCGGCGAAAGAAACAAAGGATGAATGCACTTGCTATGATCACACACACACACTAGGGGAGATTTGGAGAGGATTCGAGCGTCCTTTGAGTGATTAGGTTTTATGAAATGTAATAGGAAACTGTTTTGCGTTTATAAATAACTCTAATTCTTTCTAAATCAATCGCGGAAAATATAACCCGTCATACCGGATACTCGGTCGAGTAAAATGTATACTCGGCCGAGTATCCTCTACTCGGTCGAGTATTCACCATACTCGGCCGAGTATTCCTCGGCAGAACCCAAACAAACTACACTCTTGGAACTACTCGGCCGAGTAGGCTCTACTCGGCCGAGTACTTAGCTTATAAAATCCGTAGTATTACATTACCATACTCGGCCGAGTATTCCTCGACAGAACCCAAACAAACTACACTCTTGGAACTACTCGGCCGAGTAGGCTCTACTCGGCCGAGTACTTAGCTTATAAAATCCGTAGTATTACACTATTAATCAATTGCTAGATCTGTCAAGCTATCTAAGGTCATAAGATCGGTCGACTCTATTATTCCCTTTAGATCGATTCTAACATGCGGTCGCTATAATTAGATACAATCTATTTGATTATCGCAGCCTATATTAATTCTAACCCGGTCGGTGAAAGGATTAATTCGCTACACTAATTAACAACTCAGGCCTAAGTTAATTAACTAGAATAAGAACAATAATCAAACGACAACTTATATGATTTCCCTAGCAATTAATCAATTTTCCCCTTTTAATTAACCTAGATCCCCTTCATCCTAGATGTGGAAATTAGCTACGCATAATAGAAAGAATAACAATAATAGTAAATGAAAAAATGATGAACAATAATAAAGATAAACAAGTAATTGAAATAATAATTGAAGAAAGCTTAGAACAATACCGTAACTAAAGGCAATAGATCCGAACAATAATTAAACTAAACTAAGTATTTGAGAGAGTTTTATAAGGTAGCTATACTAAACCTATGTAAAATAAGGCATAATATAACCTAGAGTACGAGTTTTGGTATTTATAGTAGTCATAACCGACTTAAGGAAATTTGCGGAATATTGCGGAAACTAGTGGTTCCTCGATCGAGCCAAGGTGCACTCGATCGAGGCACCAATTCCCAGATACCCCAACTCTCGACATTGCAATGTTTACTGATTAGGTTGGTTCCTCGATCGAGTCGAGAGGTGACTCGATCGAGCATGAAGTTCCTCGATCGAGCCAAGGTTGACTCGATCGAGGCACCAATTTCCTGCTTCGCGCACTGAAATTTAAACGGCCGCCATTTCTTTGTTACTTGTCAGAAACAAGCGATTTTTACGGCGTTGGAAAGATAAGAATAGAAGATTTACCTCCAATTAGAATCCCTTAAAATTCTGTTGTTAAACTCGAGATATGGTTCTTCAAAGTAGGCACTTGTAATAAGAAGCTCTTTTCTTCGTGTTTTCTTCTTAACTTCTCTTCCTTCATTCTTATGGATTCTCGTGCCATGCTTCGTGTATCCCTTCATGATCACTCCGCGATGCCCATTTCATTCCTTTGCTCCTCAAATGCATCATTCCTACATTAAACATCAAAAGGCGGAAGTATCAACATTCTAACATAAAAGGCATGTAAATGTTATAAACGAGCACGAAAACCGTATCAAAAGCAATTAAGGGTAGGCATAAATATGCATATAATTATGACTCATCAAACTCCCCCAAACCATCTCTTTGCTTGTCTTCAAGCAAAGCAACACACAATTACAAAAGACAAACATACAAATGACGAATAAACAACTCAGAGCTAATGTTTAATTCACATACAAATTCCAAGCCATCCATATCTGTAACAAAGTAATGACTAAAGTGTACCAATAAAACAAATTCAAAGGTACGGGAAATAGAAAACGTAGATCAAGTCTCAAGTCACCATACTATAAACAAATGCCAAATACCTTTCGATCTTGCAAGACAAATTAGTCGGATTCTCGCGGATTCACTCATGCACTCATAAGTATTGTAAGGGTGATTTATATGTGAAGATAGAGAGAAGTAGAAACACTCACTCAACTTATGAAACATGCATGCAATCTAATGTGATAGAAATTTCCTCAACTAACATGCAATCACCATATGTAGACAAAAGTACATGTATCAAGGACAATAAGGGTGGCAAATGGGTTAAAGGGATAGAAATGGTTTGTGCCAAAGCACGTTATGGATATGTGGAGCTAAGACGGTAGTCGCAGCGCTAACCAAAACAAAAACCAAATCTTTGATAATAAATGAACCCAACTTAGAGAAATGATCTCAACTTTACAACATATGAGAGCTAATAAATTACTCTCCAGTTATGCATTAGACTCTAACAACCATCCTTTTGATCCTTGACAAAACCAAATGAAGCAATCTCTTTTCTTTTCTTTCCTCTTTTTCTATTTTTCGATTTTTTCTTTCTTTTTTTCTTTTTTTTTTCTTTTGCTTCATATTTTTCTTTTTTCCAACACAAGGATACAACACAATCGCTAAAAGTATTTTGCTATACCCACATGATAACAATAAGTCGCAACCCAACCATAACAGCAAAATAAACATGATAAACAAGCAACTGCGACTGTCCCGATAAGGGTAGACAAATTTTAGATTGGCTACAAGGGTTCAAACGGGCTAACAAAAGGCAATGTAAGGCTTATTTGAACGATAAAAATCACTTATCCACATGTACTTAGTCAAATGAAAGCAATAAAAGTATCAAGAATTCAATGTCACACTTATGCAATTTGATATTACACATTCCACAAGGAGAAACCACACTCAAGCCTAATTGACAATGAGACCAGTTTATTGATGTTTCTGGCCTTGGAAGCTCTATAGACCTCAGAATTTAAGTAGTTTACCAACGTAATTATGTCAAATCTAATCAATATAAGGCATGTCAATACGGTAAAGACTTGAATTATGAGCTTTGTTTTCATGGCTAACGAGTCAAAACAATGTACATGGACAACTATTTGAGATTCAAATGCAAAAACAATGCAATTTAACATCATTGTTATTCAATTCACCAAGACTCTACCTAAAACAAAGGAAAAACATGTTTTTGTATTTTTTAAAATTTTTAATTTTTATGGATTTTTTTTATATAAAAGCACACAACAATAAATAAAAAGCAAACAACATAATAAAAGACCCTTCCCCAAACCTAAATGTCACAGTGTCCTCATTGTGACGCTTACAACATAGCAATCACACACAAATCCAGCAACCTAAAGGACACAACTAACAAAAAGAATGGGAAATAACTAGATAATACAATAAAAGAAGGTACAAGGGAAGAGAATACCGGGTAAGAGCTTATGATTTCCCCAAACCAGCTGCAAAGCAGAGGTAAATAATCATCCTCGCAAATCCTATCATCGTCTGGCTACGTTATTGACCCAAAAGACGAGGTGACTCAATCGAGCCCCGTGACACTCGATCGAAGAACCTTCCTGTCGAGCAGATTTCCTGCATTTAAAAAAAATGCGCATACAAGTCATAATCAATACAAGTTAAAGCTCGTAACAGTAAATCAAAAAGTAGCTCATGTGCTACACACAAACATAAGTAGCACCAATAAAAAGTCCAAGCAAAGAATAAAAACAATGTAAAATGTCCTGACTCATCAAACTCAAAATCTAATGTAAAATAAGAGCAATGGTCATTGTTCTTCAGAACATCCTCTTGAGGAAGGAGATAAGGCACTTCGTCTGTTATAGAAGCTTCATCAAAAAATCTAACTGGCTCCTCTCTAAAAATTTCAGCTTCCAAAGCCTCCAACTCAGGAGGAGGATCTCAGGAGGAGGATCTTCTCCATAAATAAGCTTCTCTATCTCATCCACTTTCTTGCTCCATAGATATGACACAGCAGCAGGGGCGTCATGTGAATTCCAAGAATGAACCGTGGGTTCGAAGTAACTTGCCAATATCGGCATCTTTGGCGTTGTAGAAGTCACAGGTGCAGAAATAAGAGTGTCCTCTTCAAAGGACGGATCTTCTGCAAAAGTATACCGCTCGTAGTCAAGTGTACTCAAGTCTTCCACTTGACTTACTTCTCTTTGAAATTTTCGTCTGTACCGAAAAGTCTTTTCTGGCTCGGGATCAAAAGATATAATCTCTAACCTGTAAGACCTAGGCATACACGAAAACAACAAGAAATGATAAAACTGTGTCAAGGAACTGAAGTTCCCTGAAACAAAAGACAAAAATAAACAGAAACAAACAAAACAATTGTTGCCTCCCCGGCAACGGCGCCAAATTTGATAAGGTTATTTTCAGTTGTTTGCCTTAATCAAAGTAAACCTAAACTACTACTAACAAAATAGCTAGCAGTAAGTCAGGGTCGAATCCACAGGGAGGCGGTGATTATCTAGTTTGTTTATATTTAAATCTGTCTTAAAGTAACCAATTGTGGGGGTTTGTTTTGTTTGTATGTTAACCAACTAATTGCAAGTAGTTTTAAGGGCAAATAATAATAATATTAAAGGTCTAGAATTTCCGGTTCACTAGGTCAATTATATGGGGTCTATTAATCAATTGCTAGATCTGTCAAGCTGTCTAAGGTCATAAGATCGGTCGACTCTATTATGCCCTTTAGATCGATTCTAACATGCGGTCGCTATAATTAGATACAATCTATTTGATTATTGCAGCCTATATTAATTCTAACCCGGTCGGTGAAAGGATTAATTCGCTACACTAATTAACAACTCAGGCCTAAGTTAATTAACTAGAATAAGAACAATAATCAAACGACAACTTATATGATTTCCCTAGCAATTAATCAATTTTCCCCTTTTAATTAACCTAGATCCCCTTCATCCTAGATGGGGAAATTACCTACGCATAATAGAAAGAATAACAATAATAGTAATGGAAAAAATGATGAACAATAATAAAGATAAACAAGTAATTGAAATAATAATTGAAGAAAGATTAGAACAATACCGTAATTAAAGGCAATAGATCCGAACAATAATTAAACTAAACTAAGTATTTGAGAGAGTTTTCTAAGGTAGCTATACTAAACCTATGTAAAATAAGGCATAATATAATCTAGAGTACGGGTTTTGGTATTTATAGTAGTCATAACCGACTTAAGGAAATTTGCGGAATATTGCGGAAACTAGTGGTTCCTCGATCGAGCCAAGGTGCACTCGATCGAGGCACCAATTCTCAGATACCCCAACTCTCGACATTGCAATGCTTATTGATTAGTTTGGTTCCTCGATCGAGTCGAGAGGTGACTCGATCGAGCATGAAGTTCCTCGATCGAGCCAAGGTTGACTCGATCGAGGCACCAATTTCCTGCTTCGCGCACTAAACTTCAAACGGCCGCCATTTCTTTGTTACTTGTCATAAACAAGCGATTTTTGCGGAGTTGGAAAGCTAAGAATATAAGCTTTCACCTCCAATTGGAATCTCTTTAAAATCTATTGTAGAACTCGAGATATGGCTCTTCAAAGTAGGCACTTATAATAAGAAGCTTTTTTCTTCATGTTTTCTTCTTAACTTCTCTTCCTTCATTCTTATGGATTCTCGTGCCATGCTTTGTGTATCACTTCATGATCACTCCGCGATGCCCATTTCATTCCTTTGCTCCTCAAATGCATCATTCCTGCATTAAACATCAAAAGGCGGAAGTATCAACATTCTAACATAAAAGGCATGTAAATGATATAAACTAGCACGAAAACCGTATCAAAAGCAATTAAGGGTAGGCATAAATATGCATATAATTATGACTCATCATTCGTAGATCCGACTGTCCGATTTAAGGTGGAGATTGTTAGAATATGACTCGTCCGAGTCGTTTTCGGTTTTGTGTATGTGAGAGTGAGATTCAAAGATGAAAATAAACTAAGAAGAAAATGCCAAGTAATGTTCGTGGAACAGCAGTAATCCGTGCGGGTCGTGTGTGATTGTTTGCGGGTCTGACGCATGAGCTTGAGTCCTAATTCCTACGTAACTTTACCCAACTTCTGGAAAGTTAGTAGCCAAGTGGGACTTTCCTTATTTAGCTTAGGCGGCGTGAATTGCTTAGCATTATGGTTTTCTTGTTTAGTTTATTTAATTAATTTCCTAATTAGTTTAGGTATATAGTTTTGGGTGGAATAATACTATATAAAGACCCGACTATATTCTAGGTTAATTAAGAGAGAAAGGTAGAAAACTTGGTAAGGTAAGTTTGAGAGCTCGTCTTTTGTAATCTGTAATTCTCTCCCTACATAGTGAAATATTTCCCTGGCCCTTGTGGACGTAGCTATCATATTGATAGTGAAACACGTAAATTCTTGTGTTCTTTATTTTGCTTTTGTTTTTGCATCGTCTCAACACGCTTCCGCGCATAACAAACTTCTAATATTTGTTCCCGGAGTTGGGTTAATATTCCTACAATTCCATACACCGGGTCTTGAACCCGAGACCTCGCTTCTATAACCATGCTCTTTGTCGCTTCTTCTCTTCGCCCTTCTGGAATTTGCTGTAATTTGCCAATTATTTAGACATAGCATAAAGTTAGTGTTTTGATCTATCATTTGAACAATGCATGCAAGTACCATATGATGTTTTACTCTACTAGTTTATTTTCATTTTTTTTAAACTTTCTTCTAATTTCAAACACATGAAAATAATTGATTTTACCATAAAATTTCACTCGAAAACTATAAAATACACCAACGTTCCTACTTCCTACATTGAAATATCTACATATTCTACATAGGGATGTCGGTATATTTCAAAGTTTTGACTTTGAGTAATTAATGAGTATTTTATAATTTCATTATTAGATTCTATCTGAGTGCTTTTAGTACTCTCTTACGACACACTTAGAAAACCGAATAATAACAATAAATAATTGTTTGGGCCAAAATTCACACATTGGCCTAATAGGAAACAACCCCATCTGATTTCGTCTAATGAATTGGGCCGAGGAAGCTTGGTAATTACAAAAGACCCGTGAATAGAAGGAGCCCACGCATTGAAGAATTATCAGGGAGATTCCAGGGAGAACGGAGTATAAGGGAAGAGAGAGAGAGGGGGGGTTTATGGAAAGAAGTGTTGGGTAAATTAATCCAACACAAGTTACACAACAAAGTTTAATGAACAATGTTACAATGCACATGTAACATGTTGGAGTTAAATGAATGTGAATTCATTTGCGTAAGAATGTGCAGAAAACAAATGAATTGTGTTTAATTCATTTGTTGTGATAACGTGAAGTGACTTTATGATGTTAAGTTATAACGTCACTTTCACATGCTATATAAAGGATGCAATTTCTTTGGAAAACATATCTCACAAATTATAATCAAACAAGGTGACTAGTAAATAAAATTACAGTCGGGGTTTGAGGGTGAGAGGCAGTATAACGGGTGTTTTTATACAATAATTTAGAAGGTTACTCTAGGGGTGATATTAGTGGCATTGACTAATATTACTGGAGGGCTAGAGGTTGTTATCTTATATTATTGTGGGTTTCGAATTGGTATTAATTCGAAACTGTTACGTTGTACTGGTACTATATTATTATAGTGGATTCTAGTCGATTTGGCTAGTGGGTTTTACTTCCGGTTTGGAAGGTTTTGCCCTGGGTTTGACCCTAAAATACCGTCTCTTCTTATTATTGCTTGCATTTATTTACTTTTATGGTTTAATTGTTGATTGGTTGCTTCCGTTGCGCGTGGGAGATTGACGCTAATTTCCCAACAAGAAGCATGGTATGACTAATTTTGCTTACCATAAACGGAGTAGGACACGTCTAGGGTTTCTACCCTATAAATAGCCAAGAAATAAGGAAGAATATTCATTCAAGAACTATCATACAAACATAGCATATTATACTAGCTAGTTTATCGTGCCATCATCACTGTATCCGTCCTCCTACTTAAAGCTAGTGCAATTATTGGAAGGGTACCGTCCCTTCCCGCGGTCGTTTCCCACATTGGGTTTTCCGCGTCACCAAATCTCTTGTGTTAATCTTTACTTACATCTCTTATTTCTTTATCAAGCATTAAACGTAGACAACTCAATCACATACAACGAGTAAGACCACCTTGACCCGACTTAACCTAATTCAGTAGAAAATTACCAAAACAATGATTACTGTATGGTATATTAATATATGTTCTTGCACACATTAAAAAGTCTGAGTAAGAACAATAAATGATTAGAATTTGATTCCTGAGTATTTCACAATTAGATTCTAACTAGTGCTTTTAGAGCATACGTTAGAAAATCCGAATAAGATGAATAAATGATTATAATATATCTTGTAAAAAATAGGAGTACCTCAAGCATCTTGGCAACTTTGCTAGCTCCATATATTTTGAACAAAAGTGAATCTTTGAAGATCATTTGAAGGAAAATATGGTGAGAATATACAATCTTTAGCACATTGTCTTCTCATATATTTGCAAGCTGCGCATCTTGTTATATTTGATTGCATCTTAAACTTTAAATTTTCAATATCGTATAATATCTTTGTAAGATACACCATAATTTTTGATCTTTATTATAACTTTTATTATGTTCTTTGTTTCAATAAGGGAAGTTTTATATAACGGCTAGTTTGTTTAATTTGAAATTAGCAAGCTTAAGTATGGAAATTATTTTATGAGGACAATGTAGTCGTTATAATTGTATAATATTAAGTAAAAATGACATGCATGTATATTAAGTAGTGGTTTAACCAAAGTCTTAAAAAGGAGTACAAATTATGCCCCGCGTGCTTTTTTGGATTGAAATTATCGGAACTAAACGGAATTGAGGGCCTTAGATTTATTTTGATTCCTTTTGGTGTAAATTCTATCCAGTTTAGTTTGAATTTGAGTCACGTAAGACACTACACTGCTGTATTTCTCGGGCTCGAACACGAGATTTTTGGTTAAAACAACTCATTATTCTCAGTTAATATAAGTGCTCACGGGTATATTTATTTTGATTCTTAAAATGGAGTTTAAGTTATACTCCAATACTTCATTTCTAATCATTTATTTGACTTTTATGTTCTTTTTGAAATATATTTTAGTTAAAGATCACTAAAATAAGTAGAAGAAAGGGAATACTTCATAGGTCGTAATGTAACAATGTTTCTAGCTAACTCAAATACAAAATAAATTAAATGGCCCAATGTTTCTAGCTAACTCAAATACAAAATAAATTAAATGGCCCAACCAGAAAAAACAAAAGATCCCATATAGGGTGAGAAATGATGACTTTTTGGACAAAAACAAAGACTCATGGCAGAGCACTATTGCACTAATAAGTTTGTCCCAAAAACCCTAATTTGTACGAATGAGAAAACAACTTATTTTCGGTATTATTATAAAGATGGCTCGAGAGATATTCAATTAAAGAGAGATGTTTTTTAGTGAGAGAAAGCTCTGAGGTTTCCCTAACATCTAGCAATGGCTCGGTCTAGGAAAACTTCGTCCCCCTTAAATTCACCTAATAAAACTAAAAAAAATATTAATTCATCTGGTAATAAATCACATAAATCTAGTATTACGCCAAATAATAATGAAATTCATGAGATTATTCAGAATCGTCATGAAGCTGAGTGTTCTAAGGATGCGGAATTGCGCGCGTTTGATCTAAGTAAGGAACTCTCTGTCATCTCCGAGGACAAGTCCGCGATGATGAGGGTTGGCGGGGAGGTTAGCCGAAAATCGCGATCGAAGTCTCCGATTGTGACGTCAGGTACTGTGCCTACTCTCAAAATTGGTGTTGATGATGTTAAAAGTGAGGTTGAATTCTGGTCTTCTTCTGTTTTGTGTTATGTTATGGGTGCAAATCCTCCTAGCCATGTGGTTGGAGGGTTTGTGCGAAGAATGTGGGGTAAACTTTCAATTGATAAGGTTGCATTTAAACCTAATGGCATTTGTATTGTTCGTTTTAAGAAGATGGAGGATAAGGAGGCGGTTTTGAATGGTGAACACTGTTTCTTTGATAACAAACCTTTTGTTGTCAAACCCTGGAGTATTAATGCACCTGTAATTAGGGCTAAGGTGGATATTGTTCCTGTTTGGGTTAGGTTTTATAACCTTGACCTAAAATTCTGGGGAGCTGCTCTAGCAAAAATTGCAGGTTTGGTTGGTAAGCCAGTGTGTTCTGATAATGTTACTAAGGAGAAGGAATTCCTTGACTATGCTCGATTCATGGTAGAAGTTCCGGTTGGGCAGCCTTTGCCAGAGGTCATTGAGTTTTTGATGAGTCGGTGTGTTGATATCTCGATCAGTACACTATGAGTGGAAGCCCATTATCCGCTCTAGTTGTAATGGAATGGGACATGAGACGGGGCTTGCAAGAAGGTTGTGCCTAAGAAGAAGGTTGTGCCGATTAAAAAAGTTTGGGTGCCTAAACCGGTGGTTCAACAGAGTCGGGTATGCGAGTCTCGAGGCTCGGGCTGCGATAAGGAGGTTCGAGTGGTGGAGTGGTTGATTACCTCGGATTGATCCTAATCTTTGTGGTTACTCCCATGCCAATGAGGGGTAATCAGGTGTTAAACTCTATGTCACCTGCTAGGATGTTTAATAGACTGTCTAAGAAGAATGAGGGATTCTCTCAAGGAGGGCCTTCTTTTGTTGAAGTGCTGAGCCTTTCTTTGAGGAGGAATCTACTTAGCAGTTTGGGGAAAGGGAGACTAACTCACACTGGTGATCATGGTTAGTTTTGGATTTTGGAATGTTCGTGGCATTAATAAAGTGAATAAACAAGGTGATGTTAGAAGGTTTTTGCATTTAAATAATGTGGGTTTTTTTGGCCTACTGGAAACTAGAGTCAAAACTCCTGCTATTAATAAGGTCCAGCTTGGTCTTGGGGATCATTGGAAGTTTTTAAATAATAATGATGTTAGGGAGGGTGGTAGGATCTGGGTTGTTTGGGATAATAGCATGTTTGATGTTATTGTCTTTGGTTAAAACCGCTCAGTCTTTGCACTTGTCTTTCATGTCTTTGGTCTAACTTTACTTGGCAATGTTCTGTTGTTTATGGTTTTAATAAGAATGCTGATAGGAAGGAGCTTTGGCAGTCTCTATTAGACTTCCACTCTTCTATTCAGGGGCCTTGGATGGTCATGGGGGATTTTAATAATGTGTTAAATATGGATGAAAGGATTGGTGCTCCTGTTACTTTGGCTGAGGTTAAGGATTTCCAGGAGTGTGTTGATGCTTGTGGCCTTTATGACTTAAGTTCTACTGGTGCCTATTTTACTTGGAACAACAAACAAGAAGGAGATGAGAGGGTCTTTAGTAGGATTGATAGAGTCTTGGCAAATGATACATGGATTTTGAATGGCCCTGATGGGTCCATTACTTTTATGCCTGAAGGCTTATATGATCATAGTCCTTGCCTTATAGAATCTTTGGAATGCCCAGACTAGACCAAAATCAAGTTTTAAATACTTTAATATGTGGGGTAAACATGAGCAGTTCAAGGAGATAGTTAAGGAAGTTTGGATGCAGGATGTGTATGGGTGTAGGATGTTCCAAGTGGTCAAAAAATTAAAATGGTTGAAGTTTCCTTTGAAGCAACTGAATAAAGAAAGCTATGGTGATATTGAGAATTCTGCTAGGGTTAGTAAGGTTTTCCTGGAAGATATACAAAAGAAACTTCATGCTGACCCTGCAAATCCTCCGCCTTGGATGGAGGAAAAGGTTCTTTTGCCTGTACTTTTAAGGAAATGGATGAGGCTAGGTCCGAGTTTTTGGCTCAAAAAGCTAAAGCTCATTGGTTTGAGTGGGGATGATAATACTCAATTCTTTCATAGTTCTCTAAAAGCCGGAGAGCTCGGAACAAGGTGTTGCAAATTAGGGATAAGAATGGTCATTTATGCTACGATAATGCTTCTATTGACAGGCTTTTTTGGACTATTATCTTGATTTACTTGGTAGCTCTGCTCCTGTTACCAAAGTATGCTCAGGGGTGGTTCATAGAGGTGCTGTTCTTTCTGAGGAGCAGGCCAGGGAGTTAATTAAGGAGGTTTCTGTGGATGAGATTACTCATGCTCTTTTCTCCATCCCCAAGGAGAAGGCCCCAGGCCCACGATGGATATTCATCTCAATTTTTCAAAGATGCCTTTGAGGTGATTGGGTCTGACATTGTGGCTGCTGTTAAGGAGTTTTTTACCACTGGGAGTATTCTCAAACAGTCAATGCTACTGTTCTATCCCTTATACCTAAGAAGAATGCTCTGAGTCATTTCTTGACTTTCGTCCCATTGCTTCTTTGCAATGTTATATACAAGTGTATATCTAAGGTGATTTGTTCCAGATTGGCTTCTGTTCTACCTAGTGTGGTTAGCATGAATCAAAGTGCTTTCATACAAGGAAGGGAGATTGTAGATAATATTTTCATTTGTCAGGATTTGGTGAGGCTCTATAATAGAAAGACTTGTTCCCCAAGGGTGATGATGAAAATAGACTTAAAAAAGGCGTATGACTCCATTGAATGGAGTTTTATTGAGGGAATCTTTGATTGCTCTTAATTTTCCTCCTAAGATGGTTGATGGATAATGCAATGTGTCACTTCTACTTCATTCTCTTTATCCTTGAATGGAAATCAGTTTGGGTATTTTAAGGGCAGTAGGGGAATTAGGCAAGGGGACCCTATGTCTCCTCTATTGTTCACTTTGTGTATGGAGTATTTGACTAGGATTTTGGATTTGGTCACCTCTTCTAATGATTTTCACTTCCATCCTCAGTGTAAGAGCCTCAAGCTGTGTCATCTTTGCTTTGCAGATGACCTGCTCTTGTTTTGCAAAGGTGATATTACTTCTGTTAAGGTCTTGATGAGGGGGTTTCTTTCCTTTTCTGAAGCTTCTGGACTCTGCTTTAATAGAAGTAAGTCAGATATTTATATGAATGGGGTGAACCAGGTGGTTAGGGATCAAATTCTGCAGGATGTCCTGGATTTGAAGAAGGGACCTTCCCTTTCGGATATCTAGGCATTCCCATCTCGTTTAAAAGATTGTCTAGTGCTGATTGCAATATCTTGGTGGATAAAATTGTTAAGAAAATTAGAGGTTGGGGCTCCAAGAAGCTTAGTTATGCTGGTCGTTTAGTTTTGGTCAGGCATGTTCTTTCTCAAATGCATTCTTATTGGGCAAGGATCTTCTTGCTGCCCAAAGGAGTGATTGCTAGAGTTGAGGCAATTTGTAGGAATTACCTGTGGTCTCATTCTGAGAATTTTGCCAAAGTTCCTCTTATTGCTTGGGATCAGTGCTGTTTACCTCAAATTTATGGTGGCCTGGGTATTCTTAATGCTGGTCTCTGGAACCTTGCCATGCTTGGTAAGTATACGTGGTGGGTGGCTCAGAAGAAAGACTCTTTGTGGGTCAAATGGGTGAATCACATATATATTAAGCATCAGGATTGGTGGGAGTATCAAGCACCTGTTATTCCATTTGGTCTTGGCGTCAATTATGTAAAGTGAAGAGTAGGTTGTTACCTGGTTTTGCTGTTGGTCTCTGGCCTGTTTATACAGCTAGGGTGGGATATCAGTGGCTTTTGGGTCAGCATCAGAAGGTTCAGTGGTTCTCCTATGTTTGGAATAGGGTGGCTCTCCCTAAGGTCTCCTTTGTTAATTGGTTGTTCATCCATCAGCGATTGTTAACAAAGGATAGATTGGCCAAGTTTGGAATCTGAATGATGGCTTGTGTTTTACGTGTGGGACTGCTCTTTGAGTCCACAGCTCACCTTTTCTTTGAGTGTGGGTTTAGTAGAAGATGTCTCAGCTAGTTCGAGTTGTGGCTCCCTGCTCCTTGGCGAGCCAAATGTGATTGAATGGATTATTAAATGGAGATGTAGGTCTTTATTGAAGAAACAGGTTCTAATGGCAGTACTGGCAGGTCTTGTGTACTTGATCTGGGATAGTAGGAATGTTAGCCGTTGTGAGCACCGTGTTATCAGACCTGACTGTCTTCTTAAGAGATTGCAGAGTCTAACAGCTTTACGAGCTAGAGGATTTGAGCAAATTATGGGTAGTCATAGCGAGCATGTTTGGTTTAAGAATCATATCCTAGTGCATTGAATGTATTAGTTCTAGTATGCTTGGTGATTGTATGGTGATGATAATGTAACTCGTTTAATTATTAATACAATTTTCACATTTCACCAAAAAAATATAAAGATGGCTCAATTTTTGGCATCTGTCCCAAAAACGTAAGAGTATGACAGATGATGGAGTTGATATTTTTACATTTGGATTCTTAATGTGTGTTATTAAGTACATTAAATTCTTTTCTATTTTAATTTCTTATCCTATGTCTAGTGGGACATAGGTTAGAAAAACCCTAGAAAATATGCAATATTATTAGAAGTTTCATAACTAATGATTTATGGATTGCATATATTTGATATCTACATTTACACTTATCGATAGTAATACAAATACTCCCTTCCTAGTTTTGATAACCTTCTCTATTCATGGGTGACACAAGATTTAAGAGTGAGATTTAAATAAGCATAAAGTATTGTTGTGAGGTGAGGTAATTGGAAAGAGGGTTGTGGGATAAGGTGATTAAAATAAGCATAAAATATGGGTATTGTTGTGAGGTGAGGTGATTAAAATAATCATAAAACTTTACCAAAAATAGGAAATATGGAAGATATTGTGAATAGACGAAAAAGGAAATATGGAGGTTATTTAGAATAGAAAGGAGTAGTAGTTATGGAACTTGAATTGTGAACAAGAAAAGTCTATTTATGTGAACGATTGCAATGTTACATAAATTCTTAATGTGTGTTTTTAGGGCACGTGTTAGAAAATCCGTAATACTATTAGAAGGTTCACAACTACGTATGAATTGCGTGCATTTATTTGATATATTTACATTTACACTGATCGATAGTAATACAACGTTAGTTATGGAACTTGAATTTTAAACAAAAAGGTCAATTTCTGTGAACGATTGCAATGTTACATAAATGAGAATGATCGATGTTGCTAAGGTTGGTTGTTTAAGCATGAGTTAGCCAATCTTCTTCGTTATAAATTCCGCATTGCAACTAGTACCATCAAGAGGTCGTCGATGGTGGTGAGTCGATGATATTGTTGTCCCTTGGCGAGTTGGCGTAATCATTGGTGTTGATGGATTGGAGTTTGCGGATGACAGTGCGTGGTAAGGGCTTGTACCTGTTAACACAAGTGGTAAAGGGTTTGATTTCAGACTCTTGATTGTGAATGAAAAAATCAAGTTTGAGAGAGATCTATCAATTAAGCTCCTTCAGTATCCAAAAGAAGATTTGTCTACTCCTAATCAACACCAATACTTTATTATTGTTTACAATTGTGTAAAAGTTGGTTCTAAGGGAGGGATGCTACATCAATTATCATCGACTAAAGTTGGCCAACAGTACGAGTTGACTCGGCCCAACCCGTTGATCGAGTCCCTAGCCCTAGCTTGTCCAACCTGACCCGAGTCGCCATCGCATGCATGACGGAGCTAGGATTTAAATCTAGGGGGTGGGGGGTGGGGACGATTAATGATACAAGGTATACTCGAAAAAATGAGTAATGATACAAGGTACACTCGAAAAAATTAACTAAAATTCTCGAAAATCTCATCCAGTCCCTGATAGGCCCCTAGCCCCATCAATAATTGCATGAACGGTAACAAAAATATGTATTTCTTATTAACCTTTTCAAAAGCATTTTTAAAAAAAGTTAACCTTAATTATCTGCCTTGCCTCGACCTAAGCCAACCCAGCCACGCCCCCGCCCCCTAAAGACGGGTCAAAGTGAGTCAAATCAACCTAAACCTATTACCGAACCCGACACATGATCACCTTTATAATTGACCAATCAAAACATTGAAATAGGAAAGTGTAGATACCCAGTATCTGCTGAGACTCCAACAAACACCCAATGATTATCGGACTATAACATGCTTTGGAATCGCGGCGTTTGATCGACAATTTGTGTACAACTTTACGTTGAAAAACTTAAAACGATTTCGAAAATAAAACATTTCAAAACTTTTCAAAAGTACCTGGAGTGTTTAATGCACGACGACGGGGTTGTAATGACACTAACTAGAGTCAAAACCGACACCGGACCAAAAACCGACTCAAAAATTCAAATCCCAACTCCAACAACGAGTCAAACCGAGTCAACCACCAAAAACAAAACATTCAAAGCCTTCTATACTAAGATTTCCCGGATTCATGAATGGTCAAGTACCAAACATGTGACTACAAATCCTAGGATAGAACAAATCATGATTGCACTTGTGTGAGAGTGACAGGACAACTCGAAGACCCGCGACGTGGCTCGCGCCTCTTTGAGCAGCCCAGGTGGCCACGTCGCTCAAAACTCACACAACCACTCATTTTCCTATAAATACCCCTCAAATGCCCCCCACTTGAGAACGTACGCGAGTGTCCGCCCCCTCTTTTGTCCCTTAAAATTCTCGACTCGACTTCTTAAGTCACAATCCGACGCGTATTTACGACCTACCGATCGTAAATACAAGCCTTACACATTGTTTGGTACCGTCATCGTGCATTAAATCACTTGACCGACCACTTCGACCACTACACCGTCACTAATCTTAATAAAACACTCTTTTTACTTACCAAAACGGTTTTAAACCGAGTCTTTTCCGACCAAACGAGTTGTTACACTTACGTCGGTTTCTTGCCATAACCAAACATGTAAGTATGAGGGTGTAAAAATCCTTCTTTTATCATGTCTTCATTTTTTTTATGACTATAACATGCTAAAACATGCATAACACGATCCAAAACATGGGATAAACGAGCCAAAACCGAGTTTTAGCCTTGGCGAAGCCCCTTATTGTGCACATAGGCTCGCGCCTCAATGGGGTGCCCAGGTCAGAACTCAACTGTGTTTGTTCTCGTCTTTCCCCTTTAATCCATTTTCATATTTGTAATCGGTTTTTACCATTTCAAATATTTTCAAACATTTTTTATTTTATTTTATTTGTTTTTAAGCATAAAACATTTTTCACCCTTGGTTCCTCATACCATGACGGTTAAATCCGTGTTTCGGTGATAATATTTGGTTAATAACGTTTAAAAGGTATTTAAAACCTTTTATTTCTTTACATTTTGGGAGGTATTTTAAAGCCTTTCATCATTTCTCACATTTTCAAAACAAGCATAGTAGTCACCAACACAAAGTCATCCTTGGTTCTACATACCATGCCGGATTTTAACCCGGGTACGATGATGAATATCGACTAATTATATTCAAGTGAACTTAAAACAATTAGTTCATAATTATTTTCAAAACTATTCATGTCAAGCTTGTCAAGTCGAACCCGACACCGAATATCATCAAAATAATGACGATTATTCAAGTCCCGTTCTTCAAATCAACAAATACGGTCTAAACAACCCTTTTAAACCAAATCGGGTCAAATACCCATTTTTCAATACGTTTTATAAACGTTTTCCAAATGGTCAGAACACGGCATATAACCGTTGGTTGACCCGCCCCTAAAACAGGCCCCTTCTTTCTTATTTCCAACACCAGGGGAGGCCCCCTTGCACCGCCGGCATGCTCGCGCCTCATATGGCCGCCTGGCACAGGGCCTGTTCCCTTTCCAGCATTAGTCTAGGACAATCCCGACTCCGGTTAGCCCGGATATAGGAGGGATCAGATGACTATTTTCTCATTCGAAAATCATGTTTGCAAAATACTTTACTAAGACAAATGGATCACGTTATGCACCATAAACCTAATACGGTAAATGGATGTTTAATTTCCGTCTTGCATGCAAATCAACCATTAATCCAACTCGACATCTTATACTTGATACTTGGATTAAATCAACCGACTTAGAAAGCTCTCGCATGTTAGATTTAAATTATTGGATGCGCATTCATGCATTTAAACCATTTTATCAACTTTTGCATTCAACCAACCAAGGTCGATCAGTAGAGGCCGCTACCGCGGGCGGGATTGGATGTCTGATTAAAGGGCTTCCTAATACGTACCTTCACCTCTTACTCAGAAACTTTGGATAGTGGACGACCTTATCCAGGGCGTACGAGAGTCATTCTAGAGATAGGATGCTAAAGAGGGACGATTCCTCATCTTTAGTACCTATGTCAAACACTGCTTTGTGCTTCGTTTGACCAAGGTATAAAGTGGATTCGAACGGGTTCCAAGCATCCCACAAATGCTTGGTGGCGACTCCGAACATCTCTAATCATTTCGAGACCCTTACCGAGACGAAACCGACCGATCTAAAACGATCCGGACGAAAGCATTTTTACGCCGCCGAGCGTGGCTTTCAAAAGACTGATGTACGTCCACAGATCGGATGGGTTTGCAGGTGGGCCATGTCCACAGAAAGTGTGGAACATTAAAACAGGTTGACAGAATAATCCAAAAATTGAAAGAAGGGGCTCGTGGTGAGGCCATGCAAAATGCCAAACAACAATGTCACACTCTCCCTCAGTCCCTCTACCAAAACAGAATGCTCAATTTCACTGACTGATTGATCTATATAATATAATAAAACACAAACCAAGGACACTTTTTTCCCGCTCATTTAATGCAAAGTGTCACGGTCCGGTACTTTTGCAGGATCGTGGTGTGCACCCTTGCCCAACTATAGGGCAAGAATGCAAGCAACAAGGGTCTCGTACTAGTGAGGGATCGCCCACTAGCACGTTTCTCGGGACTCGGAGTGTGTGTCGGGAATCCTAGTCACGATTATCAAAATCCGGCACATGAAAGCAATAAAAGTAAGTAATAAGATTATTGTAAGCAAGAGACAACCAATATCAAGCTTAAAGATGAGAAGCCGTTGTTTATTGACTAGCACCTCTCATTGAGGCAAATTTGATAGTTTAGTCCTGGTAGCAGGATACATTGATTGTGTAGAATAGCGATATGTTTTCTAAACGCCTAAAAACATATCTTGAACTAAAAACAAGACTCCAAGATTTGACTCGCAGGAAGTAGTCTTGGAGTACTAAATGAAACTAAAAATAGAAATGAAAATACATAAGCGGAAATATAAAATCTAAGGGCTCGAAGTGAAAGGATCACGTGTTCAATTCTCAGGGATTATGCGGCTAAATGTGCGGCTCCTTATACTCTCCCCCATCTAATTTTTTGCCGCCCTCGACAACAACAAAATCTCGAACGGCGCTTCAGTGAGACATCCTCGGTGAGCTGTGGCCGTCCATGCTGCATTGAGGTTTGGCATTCTCTTGAGTCTGGCTCGTAGATACTTCTCGGTTCACACCATGATCGGATTCATCGTCTCTTCAAGAATAGAGTTCATTTCCTTGATGGTGAGACTCCCGAACATCATGTCCTCCAAGTTATCACTCGCCTCTGGTCATTCTGGGAAGTCCAAATCCTCGTTGCTCGAGCGGAAACTTCACGAGATCGTTCCAGGTGCTGGCTCTAGCGCACCTTCACCTTGTCCATCACCACTTCAGTACCTGCATTCTAAGGTAAGTGAGTTCTCCAGGATGCCAAATCAGCACTTCGGCGCGGCCCCCAGATGGTACGAGGCCTTCTTGTTTGGGTCGACTGACCCGCAAATCAGGACGTCGATTCAGCACATCGACGCGGCCCCCTAATGTCACGAGGCCTTCTTCTTTGGGTATCACAACCCTCGTTGTCTACTCCTCTTTGAGGTGGTAGACTCTCATTCTGTCTCCCAGGACACTTAGCAGCGTAGTTAGCCTCGGTCTTGTTCTCCCTCGGTTCTTTTGAACCTTTGGCCATTCTCCCATTTGGCGCTCCTCATCTCGGCATTGGAATCACCCTCATTGCCGATATTCGGGGGCTCCCCTGATCCTCGTCTGCATCTATGGTCTTTGCTACAAAAGACCTCATTAGTAGCGTTGATCTGTCACTTCGCTTCAACACCACCAATGCTCTCTGAAAGAACTGCATCCTGAGTACTAACTTGAAGTCATCTAACGGAACGGTGGTGAAGTCGAGCTCCCCTGCCCACTCACCCACTTGGACCGCGATTTTCTTAGCCACTCCTTGGACACGTCTCATTTTACCGTTAATCGGCTTCAGGCAGCAATTAACGTCACTCAGAACTAATCCTAACGGATTAGCTTCCTCTTTAGTCACAAAGTTGTGGGATGCACCCGAGTCGATCATGGCTCGTGCTTTCCGTCCATTCACCGTCAATTCTACGTACATGAGCCCGGTGGAATTCTTGGCGAGGGTTTCTTCCAACTTCCCCATCGCACTTATCCTCTATAATGAGCCCATACGTGGCTGGTCTTCCTCATCACCCGAATCTTCATCATATTCTTGGTGATAGTCGGACAGCACCCCGTAAAGACGCTCTTAAGCCCCCTTTGGCATCTTCTGAATCATCGTGTTGAACTCGGCCTTGTTGGGACATTCGGCCATCTTGTGAGGACCCTTGCACACAAAGCACGCGAATGGTTTCTTTGTTGTAGACGCAGTTGAGTTCCCCACCTTTGAAGATGAGCTTGTGGGCGAGTTCGAACTGTTCGCCGCTTAAACTTGGCTCACATGTGAGCGAAACCGACTGTTCCTAACTGAAATCGAACTAGCTTGTGGCTTCCTTCCGTTGAACCCAATTTGAGGCGCACCAGTATTCTCCGTTGGTGCCACATCTCGAGGTACCTCTCGCTCCTCGTGGAAATCGAGAAGACGCTCCGCAGCCGATATGGCTGAAGATAGAGTCTTGGGGTTCTGTCTCTATAACACCCCCATACTCCAAGTGCCTTACCAGGACCACTTGAGGCATGGAAATGCTACCATCTCGGTTACCCGAGGCAATGTATATCAAATAGACAATAAATAAATATACTTTAGCAAGTAAATTTAAAGTGATACATGTCCAAAACTAAAACTGATAAATAAAATACAATTGTTCCTCAAAATTGTCAAACCAACTAAATAGAAGAATGTTTATGACACAGCGGAAGACTTCTAGACATCTCGTGGCAACACAACCCAGCTATCCCATGCGCATCATCTCATACCTGCTCAATAACTGCTCAACATCCTCGAATGAATCACCACAGTTTTCAAAACATTTAAACCGGGGTTAGTTACTGTTTACATAAAACATTACAATAAAAGCAATACAATAATCCAATCCAATCAACCAATCTCCATCATAACTCCACACACCTGACTACACACTAAAGTGTGTAGTGCTACCAGAATACTCATCGCAACAAGTATTCTACACCACCAGTAGGGGATCGCAGATGTTCCCACCTAAGGCCCGCTCATCTCATCCAAGCGATAACCCAAACTCTTAAATGTGCACATCCCCTCTGTGGCGGGTTCCACAGAGGGCGAATCAAGGGCATAAAGCCACTCCCGCAAGTGACTCCACTCAGCCGAGGACGCACCTCATAAACCACAGACAGTTATACAACCAGCCACATTATACTACAACAATTACCAATTACCAAATCCGATATGATATAAATCAACAACAATGATTAACCATCAACAATACAATGTAAACAATAACCTAGTAGGGAATCCCTTCCTGGAATAGCAACCACAAGACCGTCACAGCAACTAATCAGTAATGTTCCTCTAAGAATAATCCTCCTATAACACATATTCATATAATTATCACCTAATCAACATAATACACCCAAAACCCCCAAATCTACCCAATTAGGGTTTTAAAAAAACTCAACGAAACATTATAAAAATTATACAAGAATCTTACCCTTGACGCGACGAACTCAACGGTGTAAAGAACAAGACAATCCGACGATACTAGCCTTTGGGATTTGATAATAACCCGACGAAAGAGAACGACGTAACTTTTTTTTCTTTTGAAAGGTTTTAGAAAGCAAAAGTGATTAAAAAGAATGACGGAATCCTTTCTAATCACGCGATATTAACAAAACCCGGCTAAAATAACCTATAAGACTCACTTACTCGATCGAGTAAGTCACTTACTCGATCGAGTGCCCCTTACTCGATCGAGTGCCCAACGTACACGATCGAGTACCCATCAGGTAGCCTACTGTTTCGTATAAAAACATACTTACTCGGCAGAGTAAGCCCCACTTGATAGAGTACCCATAGACATAGAAAACCGTAGTATTACAGTCTCATTACCTCTTGTTGAGCCCACCTCTTCAATCCGTTGACGAACTCGAATGTCTTGTCCGTCTCGGTCATTTCCGTAATCTCGAGCATGCACGCTGAGAATTCCCTCATATAATCCCTGATTGATTTGGTGTGCTTTACTTTCTTCAGCTTCCTTCGAGCGACAAACTTGGTGTTCTCGGGGTAGAAGTAATCCTTCAAAATCCTCTTGAAGTCGGCCCACGATGTTAGCGTGATCGTGCCCGCTTCGATTTCCTTGTACCTAGCCCGCCACCAAATCTTGGCATCGTCCACCAAGTACATACTTGCCGTGTCGATTTTCCCTTCTTCGTCGAGCCCACTTACTCAGAAGTATTGCTCCATATCGAAGACAAAATTATCAACCGCTTTCGAATCCCTCGACCTATCGTAGATACGAGGTTGGGGCGCCTTCACCTTGCGCCCCCCTAAAGACTTCCCGTCATTGGCCACCGCTTTCAAGAGCGTGGCACAAGTGTTCTCTAGCTCCTCGATCTTTCGATGGAGGTGAGTGATCTCTTCCGACCGATCATCGGGGATTGCCTCAATGATCGCTTGATTCCGGGTACTCATCCCGTCCACCTTCGACTCAAGTTCACCAACCGACTTTTCCATCTCCTCAAGGCTCTCCCTCATTCGGATAATGATGCCCTCGAGTAAGGGAAGTTTCTTATCGAATGACTCCTCTAAGGCGTCCACTCGGTCCTCTATATTATCGCCCATTTTCTCAATCTCAATGAACAAATGCGGCTTGCAGAAACCCGTTCGAAGATCGGGCTCTGATACCAAATGTGTAATACTACGCATTTTCTTTGGTGACTACTCGACCGAGTAAAGCCTACTCGGCCAAGTAGTGCTATTGTTGTAGTCTGTTTTGGTTCTGCCAAGAAATACTCGGCCGAGTATAGTGAATACTCGACCGAGTAGAGGATACTCGGCCGAGTATACACTTTACTCGACTGAGTATCCGGTCTGGCGAAGCGTATTTTGACGGTTTGATTAAGGAATGTTTGGGGTTATTTTTATATCCCGCGTCAGTTTCTAAAACCTTATTTCAAACTTCATCATTCTACGTTTACCCTAATCACTCCCTAATCACTTCCTAATCATTCCCTAGCATCGTGGTGTGTGCAATCTTCGTGGTTCTTATGTATAATTCCTCATTCTACTGTTGGTAAGTTCTATTTCAATGTTGTTTGTGTTCTTTGAGGTTACTGTATACATATATGGAATTGGGAATATGGGGGATTGTGCAATGTGTAATTGTGTTATGTGATTATTGTATAGGAGAAGACTTCGTAAAGGAGCCTTTCTGATTGTCCGAGTTTCGTGCTACTGTTGATTTCTAAGGTAGGGTTCTCCCTACTCAGTTTATTGTTCATTGTTAAGACATACTTGTTGTGTTATTTGTTATCTGTTGATCATCGGAGTATGGGCGTTGTTGTGGTGGTGTTGATGTGGAGAGGTGGTGATAGTTGTGTTACTGTGTGGTTGTGATTGTGGTGGAGTCACTTGCGGGAGTGGCTTCACACCCTAGTTCGCCCTCCGTGGAACCCGCCACGGGAGGGGATGTGCACATTAAGGGACAGGGATTGTTAGTCGTTCGTTGATGAGCTGGACTAGGTGGGATCGGCTGCGGTCACCCACTGGCGGCGAGGATTACCTGTTGCGATGGGTAATCTGGCAGGGCTACACACTCCGGTGTGTAGTCGGTTACTGTGTGAGATCGGGAGACTGGGGTTGAAGGATGATCAGCTGGTTACCTTGTTGTTTGTCTTATATTGATTGAGTAATACTGACCCCGTTGTTGTTTGTGGAATCTGCGGTGATCCATTCGGGGATGGTGAGCAGACTTGACAGGTTTTGCTTGGTGAGCTTGGGGCAGTCATGGGAGAGTTGTCATCACTAGTCGTAGCATCACTGTCCGAGTCGTAGTTTTGGATTTCTTAGTTGTCATACATTTGGTTTATTTTATTGTAACAGTTTTGGATTTGGTCGATGTAAACTTTTATACTTTATGGTACCTTAATAAATGTGCTCAGTTTAGACGCTTTTGATATGTACTAACCTCGGGCAACCGAGATGGTAACACACTTTCATGGTAGGGTGGTCCTGGTAAGGCACCTTGGTATGAGGGGGTGTTACAAAGTGGTATCAGAGCCGAAGATTCCGGCACCTAAACAAATGAATCTAATGAACTTAGGGAGTCTAAATAAAATGAACCCGGGGAGAGTTGTTTGGAGCTACCGCAAAGACTCGGGAGACGTCTCGAAGTCGCAACTTGGCCCTCATTAACTCGAGCCGGTCACATGGGAAAGTGTGTCGAGAGATGTGTTTTGCATGTGCATGTACGTGAGGATTAATGTTGGTAATAATGGATGGTTGAAAATGTATAAGCGGAAATTCATAAGTTGATGATTGGAAAAGTAGTAGAAGGACGGGTGTGCGAAATTTTGTGTTATTTGTTAGCCTGTGAATGAGTTGTATGGTTATATGTTTATAACGTGGCATTTAAGTTCATGTTGATGTATGTTCAATGAGGGAATAGAAAGCATGATAGGGGACTTTTACTGTATTAACCCGTCTTTAGTATGGCTCGGCCGAGCAGGGCAGGTACTCGACCGAGTAGGGAGTACTCGGCCGAGTAACGAAGCACTCGACCGAGTGTTGTTTGGCAGTGAGTAACAATGGCTATTGTACGTGTTTACTTGTGGTCATGGGCCACATCTCGGTCTGTGGATTTGGGGCCACCTACCGGTCTGCGGTCGTGGGCCACCTGGACGCCAGGCCAATCGGTGGACATGCAGCAGTCTTTTGAAAGCCACGCTCGGAGGCGTAAAGATGCTTTCGACCGGATCATTTTAGATCGGTCGGTTTCGTCTCGGTAAGGGTCTCGAAACAATTAGAGATGTTCGGAGTCGCCACCAAGCATTTGTGGGATGCCTGGAACCCGTTCAAATTCCACTTTATACCTCGGTCAAATCGAAGCACAAAGCAGCGTTTGACATAGGTACTAAAGAGAAGGAAATCGTCCCTCTTTAGCATCCTATCTCTAGAATGACTCTCGTACGCCCTGGATAAGGTCCTCCACTATCTAAAGTTTCTGAATAAGAGGTGAAGGTACGTATTGGGAAGCCCTTTAATCAGACACCCAATCCCGCCCGCGTTTAGCGGCCTCTACTGATCGACCTTGGTTGGTTGAATGCAAAAGTTGATAAAACGGTTTAAATGCATGAATGCACATCCAATGATTTAAACCTAACATGTGAGAGCTTTCTAAGTCGGTTGATTTAATCCAAGTATCAAGTATAAGATGTCGAGTTGGATTAATGGTTGATTTGCATGCAAGACGGGAATTAAACATCCATTTACCGTATTAGGTTTAGGGTGCAAAACATGATCCATTTGTCTTAGTAAGGCATTTTGCAAATATGGTTTTGAATAAATGAATAGTCATCTGATCCGTCCAATATCCGGGTTAGCCGGAGTCGGGATCGTCCTAGACTAATGCTGGAAGGGAATAGGCCCTGTACCAGACGGTTATAAGAGGCGCGAGCCAGCCGGCGGTGTAAGGAGCCTCCCTCTGGTTTTGAAAATGAGAAAGAAAAGGCCTGCTTGAGGCGCGGGTTAGCCAACGGTTGTATGCCGTGTTCTGACCTTTTAGAAAACATTATAGAACGTGTTGAAAATGGGTATTTGAACCCGGTTTGATTTTGAAAGGGTCGTTTAGAGCGCATTTGTTGATTTGAAGAACTAGACACGAATAATCATCATTATTTGATAATATTCGGTGTTGGGTTCGATTTGACAAACTTGACATGAATAGTTTTGGAAAATGATTATGGACTAATTGTTTTAAGTCCATTTTGAATGTAATTAGTCGATACTCGTCATCGTACCCGGGTTAAAATCCGGCATGGTATGTAGAACCAAGGATGATTTTGTGTTGGTGACTAATATGTTTATTTGGAAATGTAAAGAAATGAAATAAAAGGCTTTAAAATACCTTCTAAATGTCATTAACCAAATATTATCACCGAAACACGGATTTAACCGTCATGGTATGAAGAACCAAGGGTGAAAAATGCTTTATGGTTAAAACATGTGAAACGAAACAAAAAGGTTTCGGAAATACTTGAAATGATAAAAACCGATTACAAATATGAAAAATGGATTAAGGGAAATGACGAGAACAAACACGGTTGATTTCGAGTCTGAATACCCCATTTAGGCGCGAGCCAGTTGGCGACCTAAGGGCTTCGCCTCCTCGGACCAAAAATCGTTTTGGCTCGTTTATTCCATATTTTGGTTCATGTTATGCATGTTTTAGCATGTTAGAGTCATGAAACAAATGGAAACATAATAAAAGAGGATTTTTACACCCTCATACTTACATGTTTGGTTATGGCGAGTGACCGACGTAAGTGTAACAACTCGTTTGATCGGAAAAAACTCGGTTTAAAACCGTTTTGGTAAGTAAAAGAGTGTTTTAAAAGTTTAGTGATGGTGTTGTGGTCGAAGTGGTAGGTCAAGTGGTTTAATGCACGATGACGGTACCAAACAATGTGTAAGGCTCGTGTTTACGATCGGTAGGTCGTAAATACGCGTCGGATTATGACTTTAGAAGTCGAGTCGAGAATTTTAAGGGAGAAAAGAGGGGGCGGACACTCGCGTAACTCTCAAATAGGTGGAATTTGAGGGGTATTTATAGGAGAATGAGTGGTTGTGTGAAGTTTGAGCGACGTGGCCACCTGGGCTGCTCAAAGAGGCGCGAGCCACGTCGCGGGTCTTCGAGCTGTGTTGTCGCTTTCACAACAAACGCAATCATGATTTGTTCTATCCTAGGTTTTGTAGTCACATGTTTGGTACTTGACCAACATGAATCCGGGAAAACTTAGCATAGAAGGCTTTGAGATATTTTGTTTTTGTGGTTGACTCGGTTTGACTCGTTGTTGGAGTCGGGATTTGAATTTTTGAGTCGGTTTTTGATCCGGTGTCGGTTTTGACTCTAGTTAGTGTCATTGCGACCCCGTCGCTGTGCATTAAACACTCCAGGTATTTTTGAAATGTTTTATTTTCGAAATCGTTTTAAGTTTTCCGACGTAAAGTTGTACACAAACTGTCGATCAAACGCCGCGATTCCAAAACATGTAGTCCGATAATCATCGGGTGTTTGTTGGAGTCTCAGCAAATACTGGGTATCTACAGAGCCCCCACTTTGACTGAGGCTTGGACAGGGCCAAAGTCAAAGTAGAGCCCCCAGGTCAATCGAAGATTACAACGTGGAGACCCAAGCGACGTCGAGGCGGCTCGAAAGAATTCGAGCCATGGACCTGCCGTCGGGAAGGGCAACGCCAAGGCGACTCGAGGGTACGAGTCAAGGGCCTGTCGTCGGGAACAGTTTAGAGTCTGTCGACTGTCCGCACGGGTCGTTTAAAGTCCGTTAGACTACGTACAAAGGCTCGCCAGCCATAAGAAGGAGTCATACCTGAGGCATCTTCGGATATATCTTCGCATGTTTGCGGATAAAGGCTCGCCAGCCATTGGCAAGGAAATGTACCCGAGGCATCTTCGGGATGTGTCCTTGATGTGTTACGGACAAAGGCTCGCCAGCCGATGGTAAGGAAATGTACCCGAGGCATCTTCGGGATGTATCCTTGAAAGGTTGCGGACAAAGACTCACCAGCCAATGGTAAGGAAATGTACCCGAGGCATCTTCGGGATGTATCCTTGATGTGTTGCGGACAAAGGCTCGCCAGCCAATGGTAAGGAAATTTACCCGAGGCATTGTTGGAGCTTGTGTCCTCCACAAATTAGCGTGATAACATTTGTAAATCTCTTACAGGATCACAAGGGTATACTTCGTATATTTAATCAGTTGATTAACGTTTACCTAATAACGGTTGGCTTGCTATAAAGTTTTGTGGGAAATAATCTGTATACTTCCCTTAAACTAGAAGGATTATAACGAATTTAACAATGATGATTAAAGGTCATAAACAAAATACATAAACAAAGTATAAGGATTTATAATTAACCTCCGGTCCTAGAAAAATTGGTCTAAGAACAATATCAAAATTGATATTCGCCTATTAGTTGCACCCAAGACGATCTGAGATATGCCCTTTGATTATGCTAGAAATCGATCTAAAATTTTCTGTAAAATTTAGTTGTTTTTGTGTTCTTGTGATGAGGGAGATGAGGCAAGGTCAAGAAAAAGCATTAGGGTAGAAATAATTCTCTCCCTTTCTTTTTATATTGACCGAATCATCGAGTTAATTAGGAAAGAAAATTACTTCCTAATTTTCGGCCATCAGACCGAAATAAGGACTATATGCTCCTTATTTTTGGTCTTTCCAAAAATATATAAAGTGTGTTAAATTGTCATCTAGTGAGGATCGAACCCATGACCTCTTGACTTGTGTACCCTCACTATTACCACTATGACACATTCAACTTGTTGATATTAAATATAACTGATTATATTTAATTACGAATTAACAGATTAATTCGTCCAAGCTAACATTATATATATTTAATTAAATATAACTTATTATATTTAATTTACGAATTAACAGTTAATTCGTCTCAACTTAATATTATTTAATTTTTATTAAATAATTATCTCATCAACACATTGACTAACTTTTTAGTCATATTGGGCATCAATGTGATTATATTTCTATAACCACATTTCTCAAACACATCCTATAGGTGTGACCTTTAGGGACCAGTTGATCACCGCCATCTGTATGATAATAACGTCAAACTTTCTAGCAAGCCAACCGTTATTAGGTAAACGTTAATCAACTGATTAAATATACGAAGTATACCCTTGTGAACCTGTAAGAGATTTACAAATGTTATCACACTAATTTGTGGAGGACACAAGCTCCAACAAACTCCCGCTTATCCTCACAAGTGTATGTGCGATAACCGATTCTCATATCCTATAAAATTTCTCCCACTCAATGTAAAATAATTTGCAAATCCGAATTCACAAAGGTCGTATTTTATAGGCGATCAATATCAAGAGTGGTTTCCCCGACTAGAGAGTAACTTAACTGATAAACGAATCAACATTCGAGCATGGCCATGCATTTCAGTTACAACTCCTCGAGTGGCCCTGAGAAATAACTATACCTGATAAGGGTTGGATATTTTTCTCAACTCGAATCCTGCAGATGTAAGCACAGTATGAAATGACCCAGAAAAAATCTACTTAGCCTCCGATTCGGCGGACCGTGAGAAAGAAACCAAAGTCACCCAAAAACTGCCTTAATCTCAAGAGACAGTCGATAGTCAAAAGAATCGACTCTAGGAACACAATGGATGTCCTATCCACGACCTGGCACCGAATGTTTATTAAACATTTAGGACTCCATACGTTGTCACAAAAAGTTGTCCTACGAGGTATCGTCATAATCTCGTATATGTGATCGATTAGTCAACCGTTTAACTTATGGCTCGTTGAACCCACCATCAATCGACTGCACAATATAATAGCCGGAGTTATCAGCTCACATTGGCGATTACGGACCAAAACAATTATAATGTAATTCAGTTCACTTTGTGGCGTTCAATGTTGTCAGTACAATCCACATGAAAAACAAAATATTATATATTAAACGATGAAGTTATAAATAGTATATGAAAACGATAATGTATCAAATTCATAATCAAGTACCATAACTCAGGAACACGTTTAATTCCCATGGAAATAACGTGCTCTACATGTTTATCATAATTCAACGGTTCAGTAGTAGAATCTGCTACAACACACTAAGAGTGAAGACGAACCCGGACTGTGATCGGTTTGGAAGCTAGCATCTGCGTAACCGGTTGCGCATAGCTTAGTATCTTCTCCATAAGTCAATACCCAATCCTTAGTCCTCCGTAGGTACCTGGATTCTTTTGGTACTGACTCGTCATACTCAATGCATATGCCACGTCTGGACGCGTGCATATCACGGCTTACATGATTGATCTATAACTGATGCATAAGGAACTCGTCTCATGCGTTCAACCCCTTCAGGCGTCGTGGGTGACTGAGACTTACTCAACTGCATCCCAGACGTCATTAGAAGGTTCCCTTTCTTGGAGTTGATCATGCTGAACCTCTCAAGAATCTTTTCCAAATAAGACTACTGACAAAGTGATAACGTCCGTCGTGATCTATCTCGGTAGATACGGATTCCCAATATACGCTGTGCCTCACCCAGATCTTTCATCTGGAAATGGTTCTTCAACCATTCTTTAACCGAAGATAGGAGAGGAATGTCATTCCCAATCAAGAGTATGTCATCGACATACAATATCAAGAATACAATCTTGCTCCCACTCGACTTGATATATAAGCATGGTTCCTCGACCGATCGAGTGAAGCCATACTCTTTTATCACTTGGTCGAAACGATGATTCCAACTCCGAGAAGCTTGCTTAAGTACATAAATGTAACGCTTAAGCTTGCATACTTTCTTAGGATGCTCAGGATCTATGAAACCTTCGGGTTGCACCATGTACAACTCTTCCTCCAAATAACCGTTTAAGAAGGCAGTTTTCACATCCATTTGCCAAATCTCATAATCATGAAATGCGGCAATCGCTAAGATTATCCGAATGGAACGTAGCATGACTAGAGGTGCAAAAATCTCATCATAATGCAATCCTTGCACTTGAGTTAAACCTTTTGCCATAAGTCATGCCTTATAGATATCTGGTTGCGCGTCTACAGAACGCTTTATTTTGTAAAGCCATTTGCACTGTAGAGGTTTTACCTTATTAGGTAAATCAACCAGATCCCATAAGTTATTCTCATACATGGAGTCCATCTGGGATTGCATGGCTTCAAGCCATAGCTTTGAGTCGGAACAGGCCATAGAACCTTTATAGGTTGCGGGTTCATTACTTTCTAGAAGTAAAACGTCATTCTCCTCGACCATACCAATGTATCTGTCCAGAGGATGAGAGTCTCTACCCGACCTCCTAGGTTCCTCAGGAATATTAACCGTATCATCAGTTGGAGGTACAGCTTCCTCCATCTGTTCCTCGGTCGTTGGTTCTGGAATCTCCGACAGCTCGAAGGTTCTATTACTCGTCTTGTTCTCGAGAAATTCTTTCTCTAAGAACGTCGCACTAGCCGCAAAAAAAACTCGATGTTCGGTAGGCGAATAGAAGTAATGACCAAATATTCCTTTTGGATAACTTATAAAGTCTGTCTTGACCGATCGAGGGCCGAGCTTATCCTCGTGTCTCCACTTGACATAAGCCTCGCAGCCCTAAACCCGAATAAAGGACAAGTTAGGGACCGTTCCCTTCCACATTTCATATGGAGTCTTGTCGACAGCTTTAGACGGACTTCGGTTAAGTATAAGAGCGGCTGCCAAAAGAGCATAACCCCATAATGATTCAGGCACTACGGTGTGACTCATCATGGATCGAACCATATCAAGTAAGGTTCGATTTCTCTGTTCGGACACACCATTCAATTGAGGTGTTCCAGGTGGAGTTAACTGGAAAACGATTCCACAGTCTTTCAGGTGTTGATCAAACTCATTTGAAAGATATTCGCCACCCCGATCTGAACGGAGTGCCTTAATCTTTCTACCCAGTTGGTTCTGTACCCTACTCTGGTATTCCTTAAATTTCTCAAAGGACTCACTTTTATGCTTCATTAAATAGACATATCCATATCTACTCAAATCGTCCGTGAAAGTGATAAAATATCTATAGCCATCTCTAGCGGTAATTGACATAGGTCCACATACGTCCTTATGTATGAGTCCTAATAGGTCACTTGCGCGCATTCCAACACCTTTGAAGGAAATTCGAGTCATCTTGCCAATGAGACATGATTCACACGTGCCATATGTAGAAAATCCGAATGTGGGAATAGTCCCATTATCGACGAGTTTCTTCACGCGTTTCTCATTTTTGTGTCCCATTCGACAATGCCATAAATAGGTTTGATCTTTGTCACCTACCTTTAATTTCTTATTATTCATGTGTAATACTTCCGTGGTTTGATCTAAGATATAAATTCCATTCATGGAAACTGCTTTGCCATAAATCATTTCATTAAAAGAGAAAATACAACTATTATCCTTTATTGAAAATGTAAAACCGTCTTTAGCAAGTACGGAAACGGAAATAATATTCTTAGATAAACTGGGTACATAGTAACAGTTATTTAAAGATAACTCAAAACCACTAGGGAGTTGGATTACATATGTTCCCTTCGAGGCAGCAGCAACTCGTGCTCCATTCCCGACTCGCAGGTCCACATCACCTTTTTCGAGAGGTATGATGTTCTTTAGGCCCTGCAAATGATTACACAGATGAGATCCACAACCAGTATCTAGTACCCAAGTTCCGAAACTTGCATGGTTAATCTCAATCATATGAATATAAGATGACATACCAACAGGAACGACGCGGCCTGCCTTGATGTCCTCACTGTAGACGGGACAGTTCCTCCTCCAATGTCCAGTCTTGTGACAATGGTGGCACTGTATGTCACCGCCCTTGCTCTTTGCCTTGCCTTGTGAGCCACTAGTCTCACCAGGCGCACTCTTACCGTTTCCTGGCTTCTTAAACTTTGGCTTACCTACAGCTAGGTCGCCATGAGCCTTGTCCTTACCTTTACCTTTGTTGTAAATCGTGAGAACATCCTGCTTCACGCTCCGACTCAATTTCATATCCTTCTCGGTCTGTACGAGAAGGGAGTGTAGCTCATAAGGACTCTTTTTCAAGTTGTTCATATAGTAGTTCGCCCTGAAAAGGGCAAAACCATCATGAAGAGAATGAAGCATTCGGTCAATGACAATACTCTCACTGATTTTACAATTCAGTGCCTCCAGCTTCTCGACATTCTCAATCATGTGAAGAATGTGTGGGCTAACCGGTTGGCCCTTCTGGAGTTTCGCATCAAAGAAGCGACAGGTATGCTCATATGTAACGATTCTCGGTGCCTTTGAGAACTCGTTAGTGAGCGTGGTGAAAATCTTGTTTGCACCTAGGGCAATGAAGCGTCTCTGCAAATTGGTTTCCATTGCAAAGATGAGTACGTTCTTTATCGCACCCGCTTCCATAACGAAATCCCTATAAGCGAGTGACTCGTTGACTCCAGCATTGGGGCCTGGGTTGACCGGTAATGGCTCAGTTAAATACCTGAGCTTACCGTCAGCGATGTGACATTCCGTAGTGCCGCCTCCCGTCCGCAAAAATTGGACCCATCATTCTTGATCGAGTGGGTGATTCATTTGGTCCATGAACATTTTAAGCCAGACGAACGATCTAGTGTGGCACTAGGCATTGGGATTGCGTTATTTCAGCCATTTCTTTAATGATGATTATCGATAATAAACGTGTTCTACACTGCGAAAGAAGAATAAAATAATAAGCATGTGCACCGTTTTGATTTTAAGTCTAAGGAACTAATGTCATAACGCGAAGACTCAAAACATTTATACAATTGACCTCCCTCAAGAATTATATAAATGACCCCAAGACTCAATTCTCTGCAAATTGATAAGCTAACCTTTTAGCTAATTCTACCGTTAGAATTCTTGGTCGATAAATTTCTGTAAATTCTATCTTTAGTCCATCATAATCACGAGAAACTTTTCGGATTATGATGTTGAGGTAAACTAAGTCAACACAACTACTTACCCAACGTAGAAGGGGTCATATTAGGCCTACCGACGAAGAAGGGATTCATAGATGTTTGCCCTTATAAAGACTAATCTCAATTTCCGTTTTAGAGGAAGATCCCATCAACTTTATTTAAATTCATTTTAAGTGAACTATAATCTAGCATGCGAGAATGATTAAACTAAGGTGATGGCTTAAAGATCGTGACATCGCATGTCCATGAAAACTAACATACAACCTATATGAGTCAATTTTCATGCATTTTAGTAGTAGGTGGTTTGGTTTTAGGCGGAATATGATGCAATTACTAACATGTGAATGAAAAGCAATAATAAGGAAAAAACGTAAAAACAGTAAAAGTCCTAGAGTGGCCTATCCTATCAAAATGAACAATAAATACAAGTTTGAAATCCATCCTAGGACCCGAGAAGCTTGTCTTGATGTTCCATCTTGATCCATGTAGCGGGAGTGAGCTTGAATCTTCATCTTTAGTCTTCTTTGAAATTACAATAAATAAAATTACATAATTGACCTATTTATTACATTCTAATTTCAAAACCCAAAACTAAAATAAAGGAGATTCGAGATCTCATAATTACATAAAAAATCATGTTTCCTTCATTACGAAAACATAATTTGACTAAGGCCACACTAAGTATTGCAATTTACAACCGATTGCAAAATTAAATACGTAAATAAAATTCATTCATTCGATTCATTCAACAAAATTAAAAAGCATCAACTAAAATAAATTAAACATACATAACACAATTCTTTAATTATGTTGATTAATTTATCCAAACCACCTATTTAAATTAAATTAAGTGACAATTCCGCAATTAATCACATTAATTTCATTCTTAATCCATATTAAACTTGTAATATGTATTCTATCCGTCAAAATTTTAAACTGCTTTAAAATAACTGGGTATCTTTAAATTGTGAACCGATTCACAATAACTAATTGGCCAAAATAAAATAAAAAAAAAACAAAATTCAATTTTTCTTCCTTTTCGGTCTCGGCAAAAAGGAAAACAATTTTTTTTTAATTTGTATACTCAGCTCACAGCTGAAAAAGGAAAAGAAACAGCCAATAATTTTTTTTTTCTTTTCGGAAATAAGGCAAAAACAAGGAAAGAAAAAACTTTCCTTTTCTTTTTCTTTTTCTTTTTCTTTTTCTTTTAGATTCTGCAAAAAAAAATAACCCAAAAAAAACAGTTTTTTTTTTTTTTTTTTTTTATGAACACTGTTCACGGTGAACAGTACCGAACGAAAAAAAACAACGGCAAAAATAAAACAGCCGTCACAAAAAAAACTTGCGGCAAGAATTTCCCTAAAACAAAACCGATGAAGAAAATGTTTACAGTTGCCATATAGAACGTGATTTAGCAAGTGAATTAATGAACATGATTAATCTTATATGCTAAAACTATATAGCAAAAACAAGTTCTTGTCTCATCGACATGATTATTCCATTAATAATTTAATTTAATCCGAATTAAATCAAGGTATCTACAAATTCATTTTATTATCATCTTAACATATTAAAACAATAATTCATATGAATCAAATGGAAATAAATATTCAACAAAGGAAAAACAGGCCGAAAAAAAAAAATTCTCTCGGCACAAAAAAAATTTCAGCCGAAAACCCTAATTTTTTTTCGAAATCCCCATTGTTTACATACATATTTTATGAAAATTATCAAAATAAAATCGTGGCCTAGTGCTCTGATACCACTTGTGAGAAATAATTTGTATACTTCCCTTAAACTAGAAGGATTATAACGAATTTAACAATGATGATTAAAGGTCATAAACAAAATACATAAACAAAGTATAAGGATTTAGAATTAACCTCCGGTCCTAGCAAAATTGGCCTAAGAACAATATCAAAATTGATATTCGCCTATTAGTTGCACCCAAGACGATCTGAGATATGCCCTTTGATTAAGCTAGAAATCGATCTAAAATTTTCTGTAAAATTTAGTTGTTTTTGTGTTCTTGTGATGAGAGAGATGAGGCAAGGTCAAGAAAAAGCATTAGGGTAGAAATAATTCTCTCCCTTTCTTTTTATACTGACCGAATCATCGAGTTAATTAGGAAAGAAAATTACTTCCTAATTTTCGGCCATCAGACCGAAATAAGGACTATATGCTCCTTATTTGTGGTCTTTCCAAAAATATATAAAGTGTGTTAAATTGTCATCTAGTGAGGATCGAACCCATGACCTCTTGGCTTGTGTACCCTCACTATTACCACTATGACACATTCAACTTGTTGATATTAAATATAACTAATTATATTTAATTACGAATTAACAGATTAATTCGTCCAAGCTAACATTATATATATTTAATTAAATATAACTTATTATATTTAATTTACGAATTGACAGTTAATTCGTCTCAACTTAATATTATTTAATTTTTATTAAATAATTATCTCATCAACACATTGACTAACTTTTTAGTCATATTGGGCATCAATGTGATTATATTTCTATAACCACATTTCTCAAACACATCCTATAGGTGTGACCTTTAGGGACGAGTTGATCACCGCCATCTGTATGATAATAACGTCAAACTTTCTAGCAAGCCAACCGTTATTAGGTAAACGTTAATCAACTGATTAAATATACGAAGTATACCCTTGTGAACCTGTAAGAGATTTACAAATGTTATCACACTAATTTGTGGAGGACACAAGCTCCAACAAGTTTAACGTTATTATCATACAGATGGCGGTGATCAACTGGTCCCTAAAGGTCACACCTATATGATGTGTTTGAGAGATGTGGTTATAGAAATATAATCACATTGATGCCTAATATGACTAAACAGTTAGTCAATTTGTTGATGAGACAATTATTTAATGAAGATTAAATAATATTAGTTGAGACGAATTAACTGTCAATTCGTAAATTGAATATAATAAGTTATATTTAATTAAATGTATGTAATGTTAGCTTGGACGAATTAATCTGTTAATTCGTAATTAAATGTAATCGGTTATATTTAATATCAACAAGATGAATGTGTCATAGTGGTAATAGTGAGGGTACACAAACCAAGAGGTCATGGGTTCGATCCTCGCTAGATGACAATTTAACACATTTTATACATTTTTGGAATAACCGAAAATAAGGAAATTTACTCCTTATTTCGGTCAAATGGGCCGAAAATTAAAAGAAGATGATCTACCCTAATTACTTCCTAATACACGGTTTATAGGGAGTGAGGGAGAACATTATTCTAACCTAATTTTTTCTTAAACTATTTGTGCCTCCTCTCTCATCAGAAAAAACACAAAAACCTAAATTTTTACAGAAAATTTTGGATCGATTCTAGCACAATCAAAGGGCATATCTCATATCGTCTTGGGTGCAACTGATAGGCGAATATCTACTTTGATATTGTTCTTAGGCCGTATTTGCTAGGACCGAAGGTTATTTCTGAATCCTTTACTTTTGTTTATGTATTTTATTTTACGACTAGTGATCGTCTTCATTAAATTCGTTATAATCCTTGAATATTGAGGGATTCATACAAATTAATCCCACAAGTGGTATCAGAGCAAAGGCCACGAATTTTAATTTTGATGATTTTCATAAAATTGTATGTAAACAATATGAGGAATTTCGAAAAAATTAGGGTTTTTCGGCAAAAAAATTTTTTTTTGCCGAGAAGAATTTTTTTTCGGCCTGTTTTTTTTTCGTTTTTTTTCTTCTTTTGCTTGATGATTTATTTCCAATTTCATTTTTCATATCATTGTTTTAATCATTTATAATTATCATATGAAGAATTGGTAGATTTTGATTTAATGAAGATTAAGTTAAAATACAAATAGAATCGTCATGTCGATGATACAAGAACTTGTTTTTGCTATATAGTTTTAGCATATACGATTAATCATGTTCATTAATTTATTTGCTAAATCATGTTCTATTAGCAACTGTAACATTTTCTTCATCGATTTTTGTTTTAGGGCTTTCTGCCGCAAAAGAAAAAAATTGACGGCTTATTTTTTTTTTTAGGGTTTGCCGCGAGAAAAAAAAATTTTTTTTGGTTTTTTGTTGTTTTTTTCTGAAATGCCGAAAAAGAAAAAAAAAGGAAAGGTTTTTTCTTGTTTTTGCCTTATTGCCGAATTGAAAAAAAAAACATTTTTGGGCTGTTTTTTATTCCAGCCGTGAGCTGGGAATTAAAAAAAAAAAAAAAAACTTTTTGATTCAGTCGAGACCAAAAAAAAATGGATTTTGTTTTTTTGTTTTGTTTTGGCCAATTAGTTATTGTGAAACGGTTCACAATTTAAAGATATCATATTATTTTAAAGCAGTTTAAAATTTTGACGGATTGAATTCATATTACAAGTTTGATACTCCCTCCATTCAACTCCAAATGGTAGTTATCTTTTTTGTACACTATTCACATTTTAGAAGAATCTTCTCATTTCCTCCCAATATATAAGATAAAATATATTCATGTGAGATCTTGTTTTATTCGTCTTTAAGAGTACATTTAAAATATCAGAGTTTTATAATTTTAACAACTGTGTAACTAAAGATATTTACAAAGTAAAACTCGCGTTGGCAAACGTGAAAAAGAGATAAGTACCATATGGAGTTGAATGGAGGGAGTATGAATTAAGATTGAAATTAATGTGATTAATTGAGGAACTGTCACTTAATTTGATTTAAATAGGTGGTTTGGATAAATTAATCAACATAATTAAGGAATTGTGTCATGTATGTTTAATTTATTTTTAGTTGATGCTTTTTATTTTAATTTTGTTGAATGAATCGATTGAATGAATTTAATTTGATGTACGTATTTTGTCAATTTGTAATACTTAGTGTGGCCTTAGTCAAATTATGTTTTCGTAATGAAGGAAACATGATTTTTTATGTAATTATGAGATCTCGAATCTCCTTTATTTTTCTTTAGTTTTTGGGTTTTTAAATTAATTAGAATGTAATAAATAGGTTTATTATGTAAATTTTATTTATTGTTTTTCAAAAGAAGACTAAAGATGGAGATTGAAGCTCACTCCCGCTACATGGATAAAGATGGAACATCAAGACAAGCTTCTCGGGTCCAAGGATGGATTCCAAACTTGTATTTATTGTTCATTTTGATAGGATAGGCCACACTAGGACTTTTACTGTTTTTACGTTTTCATTCTTATTGCTTTTCATTCACATGTTAGTTTATGCATCATATTCCGCCTAAAACCAAACCACCTACTACTAAAATGCATGAAAATTGACTCATATAGGTTGTATGTTAGTTTTCATGGACATGCAGATGTCACAGACTTTAAGCCATCACCTTAGTTTATTTATTCTCGCATGCTAGATATTAGTTCACTTAAAATGAATTAAAATAAAGTTGATGGGATCTTCCTCTAAAACGGAAATTGAGATTAGTCTTTATAAGGGCAAACAACTATGAATCCCTTCTTCGTCGGTAGGCATAATATGACCCCTTCTACGTTGGGTAAGTAGTTGTGTTGACTTAGTTTACCTCAACATCATAGTCCGAAGAGTTTCTCGTGATTATGATGGACTAAAGATAGAATTTACAGAAATTTATCGACCAAGAATTCTAACGGTAGAATTAGCTAAAAGGTTAGCTTATCAATTTACAGAGAATTGAGTCTTGGGATCATTTATATAATTCTTGAGGGAGGTCAATTGTATAAATGTTTTGAGTCTTTGCGATATGACAGTAGTTCATTAGACTTAAAAATATAAACGATGCACATGCTTATTATTTTTATTCTTCTTCTCGCAGTGTAGAACACGTTTATTTTGATAATACTGTTACAACTAAATGGCTGGAAATAACGCAATCCCAATGCCTAGTGCCACACTTGATCGCGCGTCCTGGCTTAAAATTTTTATGGACCAGATGAATCAGTTCACACGTCTGAAAACCGATGGGTCCAACTTTGCGGACTGGGAGGCGGCACTACGGAATGCTGCCATTGCTGACGGTAAGCTCAGGTACTTAACTAAGCCAATACCGGTCAACCCAGGCCCCAATGCAGGAGTCAACGAGTCACTCGCTTATAGTGACTTCGTTATGGAAGCGGGTGCGATAAAGAACGTACTATCTTTGCAATGGAAACCAATTTGCAGAGACGCTTCATTGCACAAGGTGCAAACAAGATTTTCACCACGCTCACTAATGAGTTCTCAAAAGCACCGAGAATCGTTACATATGAGCATACCTGTCGCTTCTTTGATGCGAAACTCCAGAAGGGCCAACCGGTTAGCCCACACATTCTTCATATGATTGAGAATGTCGAGAAGCTAGAGGCACTGAATTGTAAAATCAGTGAGAGCATTGTCATTGACCGAATGCTTCATTCTCTTCACGATGGTTTTTCCCTTTTCAGGGCGACCTACTACATGAATGACTTGAAAAAGAGCCCTCATGAGCTACACTCCCTTCTCGTACAGACCGAGAAGGATATGAAATTGAGTGGGAGCATGAAGCAGGATGTTCTCACGATTTCCAACAAGGGTAAAGGTAAGGGCAAGGCTCATGGCGACCTAGCTGTAGGTAAACCAAAGTTTAAGAAGCCAGGAAACGGTAAGAGTGCGCCTAGTGAGACTAGTGGCTCACAGGGCAAGGCAAAGAGCAAGGGCGGTGACATAGAGTGCCACCATTGTCACAAGACTGGACATTGGAGGAGGAACTGTCCCGTCTACCGTGACGACATCAAAGAAGGCCGCGTCGCTCCTGTTGGTATGTCATCTTATATTCATATGATTTGAGATTAACCATGCAAGTTTCGGAACTTGGGTACTAAATACTGGTTGTGGTTCTCATCTGTGCAATCATTTGCAGGGCCTAAAGAACATCATACCTCTCGAAAAAGGTGATGTGGACCTGCGTGTCGGGAATGGAGCACGAGTTGCTGCTGTCTCAAAGGGAACATGTGTAACCCAACTCCCTAGTGGTTTTGAGTTACTATGTACCCAGTTTGTCTAAGAACATTATTTCTGTTTCCGTACTTGCTAAAGACGGTTTTGCATTTTCAATAATGGATAATAGCTGTATTTTCTCTTTCAATGAAATGATTTATGGCAAAGTAGTTTCCATGAATGGAATTTATATCTTAGACCAAACCACAGAAGTATTACACGTGAATAATAAGAAAATAAAGGTTGGTGACAAAGATCAAACCTATCTATGGCATTGTCGAATGGGACACATAAATGAGAGACGCGTGAAGAAACTCGTCGATAATGGGACTATTGTCGCATTCGATTTTTCTACATATGGCACGTGTGAATCATGTCTCATTGGCAAGATGACTCGAATTTCCTTCAAAGGTGTAGGAATGCGCACTAGTGACCTATTAGGACTCATACATACTGATGTTTGTGGACCTATGTCAATTACCGCTAGAGATGGCTATAGATATTTTATCACTTTCACGGACGATTTGAGTAGATACGGATATGTCTACTTAATGAAGCATAAAAGTGAGTCCTTTGAGAAATTCAAGGAATACGTAACAGGGCAGTAACCAACCGGGTAGAAAGGTTAAAACACTCCGTTCGATCGGGGTGGCGAATATCTTTCGAATGAGTTTGATCAACATCGAAAGAGATCGTGGAATCGTTTTGCGCTTAACTCCACCTGGAACACCTCAATTGAATGGTGTGTCCGAACGGAGAAATCGAACCTTACTTGATATGGTTCGATCCATGATGAGTCACACCGTAGTGCCTGATTCATTATGGGGTTTTGCTCTTTTGTCAGCTGTTCTTATACTTAAACGAAGTCCGTCTAAAGTTGTCGACAAGACTCCATATGAAGTGTGGAAGGGAACTGTACCTAACTTGTCCTTTATTCGGGTTTGGGGCTGCGAGGCTTATGTCAAGTTGAGACACGAGGATAAGCTCGGCCCGCGATCGGTCAAGACATACTTTATAGGTTATCCAAAAGGAACATTTGGTCATTAATTCTATTCGCCTACCGAACATCGAGTTTTTGTTGCGGCTAGTGCGACGTTCTTAGAGAAAGAATTTCTCGAGAACAAGACGAGTAATAGAACCTTCGAGCTGTCGGAGATTCCAGAACCAACAACCGAGGAACAGATGGAGGAAGTTGTTCCTCCAATTGATGATACGGTTAATATTCCTGAGGAACCTAGGAGGTCGGGTAGAGTCTCTCATCCTCCGGACAGATACATTGGTATGGTCGAGGAGAATGACGTTTTACTCCTAGAGAGTAATGAACCGCTACCTATAAAGGTGCTATGACTGCTCCGACTCAAAGCTATGGCTCGAAGCCATGCAATCCGAGATGGACTCCATGTATGAGAATGACGTATGGGATCTAGTTGATTTACCTAATAAGGTAAAACCTCTACAGTGCAAATGGCTTTACAAAATAAAGCGTTCTGTAGACGCGCAACCAGATACCTATAAGGCACGACTTGTGGCAAAAGGTTTCACTCAAGTGCACGGATTGCATTATGATGAGATTTTTGCACCTGTAGGCATGCTACGTTCCATTAGGATAATCTTAGCGATTGCCGCATTTCATGATTATGAAATTTGGCAAATGGATGTGAAAACCGCCTTCTTAAACGGTTATTTGGAGGAAGAGTTTTACATGGTGCAACCCGAAGGTTTCATAGATCCTGAACATCCTAAGAAAGTATGCAAGCTTAAGCGTTCCATTTATGGACTTAAGCAAGCTTCTCGGAGTTGGAATCATTGTTTCGACCAGGTGATAAAAGAGTATGGTTTCACTCGATCGGTCGAAGAACCATGCTTATATATCAAGTCGAGTGGGAGCAAGATTGTATTCTTGATATTGTATGTCGATGACATACTCTTGATTGGGAATGACATTCCTCTCCTATCTTCGGTTAAAGAATAGTTGAAGAACCATTTCAAGATGAAAGATCTGGGTGAGGCACAGCGCATTTTGGGAATCCGTATCTACCGAGATAGATCATGACGGACGTTATCACTTAGTCAGGAGTCTTATTTGGATAAGATTCTTGAGAAGTTCAAAGATGACCAACTCCAAGAAGGGAACCTTCCAATGACGATCGGGATACTGATTGAGCAAGTCTCGATCACCCACGACGCCTGAAGGGATTGAGCGCATGAGTCGTGTTCCTTATGCATCCGCAATAGGATCGATCATGTATGCCATGATATGCACACGTCCGCACGTGGCATATGCATTGAGTATGACGAGTCGGTACCAAAAGACTCAAGGTGAAACACACCGGATAGTGTTAAAAACATCCTCAAGTACCTACGGAGGACTAAGGATTGGGTATTGACTTATGGAGGCGATACTAAGCTATGCGCAATCGGTTACGCAGATGCTAGCTTCCAAACGGATTGAGATGACTCAAAATCTCAGTCCGGGTTCGTCTTCACTCTTAATGGTGTTGTGGTCAGCTGGAAGAGTTCCAAACAGAGTGTTGTAGCCGATTCTACTACTGAATCCGAGTACTATGCCGCTTCGGAGGAAGCAAAGGAAGCGATATGGATGCGTCATTTCTTACAAGGACTTACGATAGTTCCTAGTTCGAATGACCCGATCACCATCTATTGTGATAATAGAGGTGCCATCTTCCAGGCAAAGGAGCCAAAGTCTAGCAACAAATCTAGACATCTACATCGGAAAGCTCACCTGATCCATGATTACGTGGAGCAAGAGGAGATAGTGATAGACAAGATTGCGACGGATGCTAACATCGCGGATCCTCTCACTAAACCGTTGAATTATGATAAGCATGTAGGGCACGTTAATTCCATGGGAATTAAACGTGTTCCTGAGTTGTAGTACTTGATTATGGATTTGATACATTATCTTTTTCATATACTATTTATAACTTCATCGTTTTATTATAATATTTTGTTTTTCATGTGGATTGTACTAACAACATTGAACGCCATAAAGTGAACTGAATTACATTATATTTGTTTTGGTCCGTAATCGCCAATGTGAGCTGATAACTCCGGCTATTATATTGTGCAGTCGATTGATGGTGGGTTCAACGAGCCATAAGTCAAACGGTTGACTGATCGATCACAGATGCGAGATTATAACGATACCTCGTAGGACAACTTTTTGTGAAAACGTAATGGAGTCCTAAATGTTTAAAAACATTCGGTGCCAGGTCGTGGATCGGACATCCATTGTGTTCCTAGAGTCGATTCTTTTGACTATCGACTGTCTCTTGAGATTAAGGCGGTTTTTGGGTGACTTTGGTTTCTTTCTCGGGTCCCAGAATCGGAGGCTAAGTAGATTTTTCCGGGTCATTTCATATCGTGCTTACATCTCAGGATTCGAGTTGAGAAAATATCCAACCCTTATCGGAATAGTTATTTCTCGGGCCACTTTGGAGGAGTTGAATGGAAATGCATGGCCATGCTTGAATGTTGATTCGTTTATCAGTTAAGTTACTCTCTAGTCGGGGAAACCACTCTTGATTATGATTGCTTGTAAAATACGACCTTTGTGAATACGGATTTGCAAATTGTTTTACATTGAGTGGGAGAAATTTTAGGATATGAGAATCGGTTATCGCACATACACTTGTGAGGACAAGTGGGAGTTTGTTGGAGCTTGTGTCCTCCACAAATTAGTGTGATAACATTTGTAAATCTCTTACAGGTTCACAAGGGTATACTTCGTATATTTAATCAGTTGATTAACGTTTACCTAATAACGGTTGGCTTGCTAGAAAGTTTAACGTTATTATCATACAGATGGCGGTGATCAACTGGTCCCTAAAGTTCACACCTATAGGATGTGTTTGAGAGATGTGGTTATAGAAATATAATCACATTGATGCCTAATATGACTAAACAGTTAGTCAATGTGTTGATGAGACAATTATTTAATGAAGATTAAATAATATTAGTTGAGACGAATTAACTGTCAATTCGTAAATTGAATATAATAAGTTATATTTAATTAAATGTATGTAATGTTAGCTTGGACGAATTAATCTGTTAATTCGTAATTAAATGTAATCGGTTATATTTAATATCAACAAGATGAATGTGTCATAGTTGTAATAGTGAGGGTACACAAACCAAGAGGTCATGGGTTCGATTCTCACTAGATGACAATTTAACACATTTTATACATTTTTGGAATAACCGAAAATAAGAAAATTTACTCCTTATTTCGGTCAAATGGGCCGAAAATTAAAAGAAGATGATCTACCCTAATTACTTCCTAATACACGGTTTATAGGGTGTGAGGGAGAACATTATTCTAACCTAATTTTTTCATAAGCCATTTATGCCTCCTCTCTCATCAGAAAAATCACAAAAACCTAAATTTTTACAGAAAATTTTGGATCGATTCTAGCACAATCAATGGGCATATCTCATATCGTCTTGGGTGCAACTGATAGGCAAATATCTACTTTGATATTGTTCTTAGGCCGTATTTGCTAGGACCGAAGGTTATTTCTGAATCCTTTACTTTTGTTATAATCCTTGAATATTGAGGGATTCATACAGATTAATCCCACAGGCATCTTCGGGATGTAACCTTGAAAGGTTGCGGACAAAGGCTCGCCAGCCAATGGTAAGAAAATGTACCCGAGGCATCTTCGGGATGTATCCTTGATGTGTTGTGGACAAAGGCTCGCCAGTCAATGGTAAGGAAATGTACCTGAGGCATCTTCGGGATGTATCCTTGATGTGTTGTGGACAAAGGCTCGCCAGCCAATGGTAACGGTCGGTTAGGGAATAGCCGCGTCAAATGGGCTTGTCTTGAAAGTAGCGAACTCGTGATGTCGCTGGGGAAATAGTGAGTACGGCTTCTCACTATCACCATTTTTTGAATGAGTGGGTTCCGCGAGGAAGCCCCCTGCTGGTATTTGAAGGAATAGTGAATTTGGAATCTTCACCATTCGTTGGCTTGAATTTGCAGTGGCGGTTTTGATCGCCGTTTGTTTTAGTTTTGAAGGAAAATAGCCAATTTGAATTTGCTATAGCGTTTGAAGTGACGGTTTATGTGCCGCCGTTTACATTTGACAGAAATAGTGAATTTGGAATCTTCACTATTGATCGAAGTGACGGTTTATGTGCCGCCGTTGACATGTGATGGAAATAGTGAATTTGGAATCTTCACTATTGATCGAAATGACGGTTTATGTACCGCCGTTGCTTGAAATTTCGAGAAATAGCGGTTTTTGATTTTTCGCTATTATTTTTGGAATTGACGGTTTTAATTGCCGTCGTTCGGATTTTGAGGAAATAGCGATTTTGAATTTTCGCTATTATTTTTGAAGTTGGCGGTTTTGATCGTCGTTTGCTTGAAATTTTGAAAATAGCGAATTTGAATTTTCACTATTTGGTTTTGTTTGTTTTTGAGGATATGACGACATTCATTGTCGTCAACGAAAATCCGAATTTGTTGATTGGAAATTGGGCCAAAGCCCAAATTTCGCTGAAAAGGCAAGGGAGAGGCTTGGTTTAGGCGCGAGCCATCTGGCGATGGAAGCCGACTTCCCTATTTTCTGTTAAAAAGACGCGAGGTTGAGCTGCAGATGATTATTCATCTTCAACCTCAAAATCTCGCAAAATCGCCATTAAAGGACCTTCTAGCTTGCTTTCACTTGTGCCATTGTCAACAAATGTCATCTCAAGGTAAGTATTTCCTCTTGAATCCATTCAAATTTGTCTATTTTTAGCTTGATTGAATTAGGGCGAAATTTTGCCCTAAAAATCGAATTGGGCGTTTTTTTTTTGGTAAAATGTAAGTATATTAAAAATATCAACGTAACCATACATAGCAATATGCGTGATCGTTTAACGGACTCACACACATCATGCCACACCCAACCCAATACATCATAGCCCAAGACCGTGGCCCATCAACCAACAACAAAATCAGGGGAAAACAAACAACAAAACCAAATACATTCTAACAACAAATCCCAGAAATCCCCGAAATCCCCAATTTGGAAACCCTAAAAAATCGCATATCATCATCTTCACCATCGTTCCAGTAGAGCTCTCACCAATCCTCCATTTCCTCGGTTGCCATTCTCCTTTACATACAAGAACCGAGACTTCAAATCCACAATGAGTTGCTTTGCAAGGGAAGACGGTCGTATAACATAAGCATTCATCCTGCAATTGTTCCGTTGCTGCCAAATATTGTAGATACAAGCGTTGATCATAGCATTAATTATCCCCTTATCATCTCTAGTCCCTCCTCTGGTCAACCTCCAAGCTAAGAGACCAGCAGCAGGTATATCCATTCGTAGCCACTCCCCTACCAGGGTGATGACCTCTCTACTGTACCTGCAGTCGAAGAAAAGATGATCCAGGTCTTCTATTCCACTGCCGCAGATATAGCAGGTATTATCGTCTTTGATCCCTAAATTATATAATTTAGCATTAGTATTCATGTTTCCCTGTTGATAAATCCATGAATTGGGCGTTTTTTGATTGAGCCAATTTCGAGTGAAATTGATGTTTGCATTAGGTTAGAAACCTGTTTAGGAGCATAGGGGTGCTTTTAGTTTGCATTTTGGTCCCCGTTCCCGCTCCCTATGTTCGAAAACGTGAATGAGGCGAGAAACCGTCTCATTTCACAATGCCAAGTTTATTTGCTTGGGTAGTGGGTCCCACTAGGTTGCATTGTAGTTACCCGTGTTTGCCATCTAAGGACCTTCGTTGGATGTATGTGGGCAAAATTGGATTTTTGCCTTTTGCGACGGTCTTACGTCTGACAAAATAAGCGCCTGTTTGGGCTTGAATTGAGTCAGTTTGCCTTGAAATGGACTTTATTGGTATTTTAGGTCACCTTGAGGCGTGATAAAATCACTTTTTGCCTTTTGCGGCCGTTTTTGAATTTTTGACCGCTTTGGGCTCAAATTAGCGTATGAATTGCCTTTTTGAACCGTAGAAAAATCCCCATTGTGTCGGGAATGTATTTTGGGTTGTTGGCGGACCTTGTATGGGTCTTGAAAGGCCGTTTTTGTGATTTTGACTCGTCTTTTGCTTGAAAAGAGAGGCGAATCGTTTTTGTGTTTTTTTGTGAATGGTTTGGGGCGGGATTGCCCCTTGTTTTTGTATTACAGGTTGTTTTTTTTGTTTTTGGATTTATCCATTTCATGCCGTCGTAATGCCGAAATTTCGGCTGACGTTTTTTTGTTTGTAGGAGAGTGTTCGGGGCAAGCCGAGTTCATGGCTGCGACTCTTGAGGAGTTGTTCGGGTCGGGCCCGGTTAGTACTCCGGTTAGCACGCCAGCCGTGGTTGTGGAGGACGTTACTGAGGAGGAGAGACCTCCTGAGCAGACTGTTGGGGCCTCAGGGGCCGTCGAGGAGCATGAGGAGCCCGTTGTTGGGGCTGTTAGCACCGGTAGAGCTCAGACTGGGGCTGAGGCGAGTACCTCCGGGAGGAGGGTTTCTTCGAGGGAGCGACGTCCTCAGGCGACTAGGCGGACGTTGGGGGACGTCAATAGGGTGGTTGAGTTGGGCCCTATCCACCACGTTGAGTCTCGCGGTCATAAGAGGCGGAGAGCAGAGACAGCCGAGGACGATGCTGATGCCGCGAGCTGGAGAGCCAGGCGAGCTACGGCCCCGCGGGGGTTGCTTTTACGGGCGGCGCCTGAGTGCGCCGAGGGTTTTGACGGTAGCCAGTTGTTGTTTCGACTGGACCGACACCTTTCCTACCGTGCTCACGAGGGCATGGTGAGTCGCATTCCCTGGTTGAATTTTGTCATTTTTGAAGTGTCGAGCCTAAATAGGAATTCTGACGTTCTCTGTTTTTGATTTCAGGAGATCGGCACCATGAGGACTTTCTCGGGCTTTTCTACCTGCTTGGGTCTTTACGACGTTCTCCGAGCCGGGTCGAGGGCGTTGATAGAGAGGTCGGCTTTTGGGCCGTTGGTGGCCGCTTGGCGGGACAATCACAGGTCCTCGATTAGGTCGAACCTGTGTTTGATCCGCGCTATGTTGGATCGGTATTGGGATACGACGTCATCGTTCCACATGGAGTTTGGGGAGGTCGGCGTGACTTTAGAGGACTTCGCCATGGTATCCGGCCTTCCCTGCGGCGAGCTGCCTTTTGAGTTTACCGCGACACCGGAGAGAGTGTCTTCTCCTGCGGTCACCGCCTTGATCGGTACTGCTTTGCCGGAGCCTTTCGACGTCACTCCGTACCTGATTGCGAGTTCCTACGTGAAGGACCACTTCACTGAGAGGGTGGCAGGTGTTGTTCCGGCGCCGTTGGCGAGTCCGGAGGCAGAGGTTGAGGCCGACGTGAGGGAGGCGCGGCTGTGGTTGTGGTACTTCTTGGGTGCCACGTACTTTGGTGACAAGGGCGAGCGCTTGTCGACCAAGGTGCTTCCTCTCCTTACCGATCTTGACACTTTGGGTCGGTTTGACTGGGTTACGCCGGTTTTGGCGAGTTTCACCTGGTACTTGCACGCGGCGGTGCGTCCGGAGACAGTGGGAGCGGGTAGTGCTCCTGCTTTGGTTGGTCCCCGGCCTCATCTTTGAGGTACGAGTTTTTTTTTTGTGGTAGTTTTTTTTTTTTTAGTTTGATTTTGATTTTGACTTTGGAAATTTTTGAGAAATTGGCTAATTTGTGTTTGCTGTGTTTGATTACAGGCTTGGTTGTATGCTTACTTCACTCCTCTGCGTCCGGGGACTACGAGGACGGTGTTCCTCGCTTACCTGCTGTGAGGGGTTGGACGGTGTCTCGGAAGAAGTCGACCAAGTCGACTTACGAGGACCGGCAGCGTCGCGTGAACAAGCTTCGGGTTGTCGATGTAAGTTCTTGTTCTCTTCCCCTTCTCCCTTAGATAGAGATAGACAGAGATAGGATGATTAGGTAGCTTGTGAATCCCCCAGTTAGCTGAGTAGCTTTGTCTCGAATGCAGTTTGTTGGGCGGCCTTGGGAACACTACACGGGTGTGACGGCCGCCATCGTGAGCGTTGCGGCCTCGCAGCCTCCCGCGTCTCAGATTGAGACGGCGATTGAGCCGGTTTGGTACTGGGCGAGCGTCTAGTTCGCCGAGTTGCTTTACCGAGACTTTCGTCGTGCGGTTGACCCGCCTGGGGTGTTGTTCCAGGAGTCGACTCGACGAGGTTTAGGAGCACCTTCACGGTCGGGAGGTGAGGAGCTATTCTTTGCGGGACGTCGACTATGACACCTTCCGGTTGTCGAGGCTTGCTTGGTACCCGATCGAGGTATGTTTTCCTCTTTTCTTTTGTTTTTATTGCCTCTCTTGATATGAGGGTTTGTCATTTTTAATGTGGATCCAAATGGCAGGGAGTCGACCCGCTGATGAGGACTCAACCCTCAGCTTTCCCGACGGAGACCACTTTTCAGGGGCCGGGTGGCGAGGAGCTTCGATTGCGCCACGGAGCCCGCGGTGGCCGAGATGGTCGATGCCGCATGGAGTGGAGGTTGACGTTATTCCGAGGGTGAGTTCCCGACTTGAACATTCTCTCCATTTATACCTTGCCTTACATTGTTTTGAAGGACATTTTTGTTTTGCAGGTGACGACTGTTAGTCACCAGGACTTGTGGCGGATGGCCAACCGCTGGAGGGCGCTTGCTAGTGACCTGGCTACGAGGGAGGCTCGGCTTTCTCAGGTACGTTTTGTGTGTTATTTTTGTGTATTTGGTGTTGTATTTCACGTTTTTAGATCTTGAGGATCTGTTATTGTGTTTTGCAGGGCACTGCGAATCCGGTGGAGCTTGCTCGAGTCCGTGCTGAGTTGGAGGCAGCCAAGTCGATGATCGAGGCCCAGGGGTTGGGGATTACCCGTCGAGACCAGGAGTTGAGGCGTCACAAGGACGCGTTGCGGAGCCGAGACGCGGAGATTGCCTCTCTGAAGGCTCAGTTGGCTGCAGCGGAGGAGCTTCACGTCGAGATGGAGCGTGAGACGCTGGAGAGTTCCCCTGAGAGGGAGTCTGAGCTGGTGGTGGTGTCTGCGTTGGCGGCGACTCCTAGTGAGACCAGGACCGGTCCGACGGGAGACGTCGAGTAGTTGTTATAGTTTGTCCGTGTCTTGGACTCTTGTTTGTACATATTTACATTTTGCGTGAGGCGGTCTGTATATATGTGTTTTTGGATTGTGGTTTGTTTTGTGATTTTTGGCTTTTTTGTGTTGTGTTTCGGAGGAGCGCTGTCGGCTGTTGATTCTCCTTTTGCTTTGCACTAGTTCCTGCATCGTTAGCTGTAGATAACAGGCAACAGATAGCACATACGCAAAAAACGTAAACACGTAGAAGCATTTGGTTGAAAACACATAAAGCATTTGCTTGAAAATCAAAATTAACCAAGATAACTTGAAGTTAAAATTGAAATTTTGAAAATTCCGTGACAAATTGTTGCGTTTGGAATTCAAAAGTAATTGATTTGAGAATTTGGGCAATTAACTCGTCTCGTGAATTAAATTGCACCGAATTTTTTTGAAAATTGACTCGAAAAAATATAAAACTCAAACCGTCAGGAAAGAATTTTAGAAAAGGATTTTTGCGAGTATATTTGGCTTTTGATGTCAAGACTCGAATTTGTGAGTGCTTGAATTTTGAGGAGAATTGATGTCGTGTTATCAATTTTCGATTTTGATTTTTGCGGGAAAATTGCGAAAAAGCGAAAAATTTTCGGCATTTCGAGTGACATGGAAACGATACATCGCGGATCGGGGCGACTAGCCCTTCCCCCTTTTAAAAAAAAGAAGAAAAAATCCGTATGTTTAAAGCTGCGTCATGGAAACCGTGTCGGATTTCGTAAAACGCGAAAACAAGGAAATGTGAGTGTGAGGAAACACAAAATTTCCTGAATCATCCCGAAGAGGCGCGAGGTTCCCGGCGGGAGGTTTGAGGTGTAAGGAGAAGACACATGTTGAAAGAGACGAGTCAACAGCGGGAATCCTGGAGGAGCCTCAAAGAGGCGCGAGCAGCTTGGCGATGGAAGCCAGCTTTCCCCTTTTTCTGAAAAATGCGCTGATCATTTTGTATAAATAGGGACGTTTGCGCTTCATTGTTTCATCATCCGAAACACAAAAACATCTATACAAAACCTCTTCTTCTTCCACAAAAATATTTCATGGATGCTTTTGAGAACGCATTGCGACAATGGTGCCGGGATTTGTCGCCTCCCGAAAAGCATCAATTCATTTGCATGGGAGTTGGTCAATTGTTGGTGCTTCGTCAAGTCAAGGTGCAACCTTCGTTTCTTGAAGCATGTTCTCGGTTTTGGGATTCGAAACATCATGATTTCGTTTTCCCGAAAGGCGAGCTTTGTCCTCTTGCCGAAGAAGTTGGAGCCATTTGTGGGTGGCCGGGTTGTGTTCTGGTGCTTCTTCCGACTCGGTTGTGCTACAAGGAGAAATTCCGTTCCATGTTAAGCTTGTCAACAAGCCAAATCAACTTTCTTCTTGCCCCACATGGTGTGGATATGTTGGCTCTTATCAACATCTTTTCAAACCGATTAGATGTTGACGTCTCGGAGGTGGCTAGGAGAAGGGCTCTTGCATTTTGCCTTGTCCATGTGTACCTCTTTGTTGATGTCTTGAAGAAGGAGGGGCCAAGATTCCGTGGTAGCATGACCCTCATCCATGTGATTGAGCAAATGGAGCATGGTAGAGATCCATCATGGTTGGTGCTTGGAGAGATTATCCAAGCTTTGGACAAGGAAGGCTCTTGTGGAGAAGCTCCCTCTTTTGGATCGCCAAGGATCCTCCAAGTGTGGCTATTAGAGAGGCTAAGATATGTAGAGCCTCCGGTTAATCCTTCTTCTTATTCCTTCCGTCATCTTACCATGAGGAAGAAGTTGTACCCGGATAGTTTTGCTTCCACCGAGGCCTATTGGGCCGCAAGGTTGGCGGAGGAGGGTGGTCCTCATATCCGTTGGGTGGTGACGTGGTGGCACTTGAGGTCTTTCACGGGGTTGCCCGCTTCAGGTACCAGTCCTCGTTCTTTGATGGTGGTGGGTTTGAAGGTTGTTTCCTTCATATATCCCGAAAGGCTCATGAGGCAAATGGGGAGTCAACAAAAGGTGCCCGCTCAAGATACTCTTGTTCAAGAGAATGTGTTCCGGAACTCCGAGCTGGTGGAATTCTTTGAAAGGTGGTGGTCCACTCGGTCAATTTGGGAGGTGCCAAACCCCGCTGCCACGACACGGGTGACTCCCGCTTATGTCAAGTGGTCACGTGCTCCGTCCTTGGAAGAGAGATCCAAATTTCGTAAGGACGAGGTTGTCGACTTGAAGTATCGAGAGGTTGGCAAGGCCAACCGTGCCTTCTTCGAGGAGTATGGAGCTACCCCCAATGAGATGAGACCACCGAAGAGGAGGAGTTCCGGCCCCAAGAATATGGTGGGCCGTGCATTGGCTCTTTTTGGGTCGAACATGGGGTCTTGTGCTAGACCGGAGGCCGCCGCCCTCTTGGACCCGTTGAGGATCCGTTCCGAGGAGGAAGTCCATGCTAGGCGGGCCAACAAGAAGAACAAGGGGAAGATGTACCCCGAGGGAAAAGGCAAGGGTAGAATGGAAGAGTAAAGACCTCCATTACCCGCTTTATTATTATGTTGTAGTATTGTTGTGAGTTTTTATTATGTTGTACTAGCTAGTTATTGTGCGTTTTGTGCTAGTTTTATTATGTGAGGTATGTTAGTGGACACCTTAGCTTTGACAAGTTGTAGACTCGTCGAGCTTTATTTGTTGTTGAAACTGTAATCCCTCCCATTATTAATTAAATAAGAGGATTGCTCGTGTCGAAAATTGTGAACGCTTGTTTCTTCCATCCGTTTGATGAAGGCAATTCAATTTGAATCGTCCTAAACATTTGCACTTGGGAAAGTGGTATTTTGTAAGAAGGGAGAAAGGCTCATTTTTCGTATTTTTGTGGGAAAGGAAATGGTTTTACCTCTCTCTTTTTTGATAGGGATTTTTGTATGGGAATGATTGTATTATATTGTGGGAATGGTTGTATCCTTCTTGTGTAAGAAAGGACTGCCTACGTATCCACCTGAAAAGGTGAAATCAAACCATGATCGTAGTTCGAAATGTTTTGTGAATTTGATTGGGTTTTGTGGTTGTATCCCTCAGGCATAAGAGGGACTGCCTACGTATCCACCTGAAAAGGTGAAATCAAACCATGCTCGTAGTTCAGGGGGTTTTTTGTTTTAGTGCAAATGGACGTTGCCTTTGACGGATCAAAGGACATTCGAAACGGGCAAGGTGCCGTAGCTTAGACTCGATAAAACATGCAATTTCAAATCAGAACATATTGAGGAACTTGACTTGAAAAGGGTTGAGGTCGATGCTAGTTGTAAAACTAGGCTAGGTTGTTGGTTGATAGGGTTCAAGGGTAGTATTTCTTGTGTTGGTCTAGGTTGGTCGGGTTTGCAAAGTCCTCCCCGTCTAGGTCACTCAGTCTCACTGCACCCCCCGAAAGTATTTTCTTGACCAGGTATGGCCCGGCCCAATTGGGTTTGAGTTTTCCCCTCGGATCGACGGGTAATGGTGCTCAAACTGACTTGAGGACCAAGTCGCCCTCCCGGATATTTCGGGGTTTAACCTTCTTGTTGAATGCCCATTGTATACGTCGTTGGTATAGCTGGACGTTGTGCAAGGCGTTGAGTCATCGTTCATCTAGAAGAGTGAGTTGTTCGTACCTTTGACGGGTCCATTACGCCTCAGGGACTTGACTCTCCAGTAGGATGCGTAGAGATGGGACCTCTAACTCTACCGGTTGAACCGCCTCCATACCGTATGCTAGGTAGAAGGGTGTGGCGCCTGTCGGTGTTCGAATGGAGGTTCGGTATCCCCAGAGTGCGAATGGGAGTTTGCTCGGCCAATCGCGGTAGTTGTCTTGCATTTTCTTGATAATGGTAATAAGAGTTTTGTTCGCTGCCTCCACCGCTCCGTTAGTTTGGGGACGGTAGGGGGATGATCGATGTCGTTTGATCTTGTATTTGTCCAGCAAAGCTTGAGTTTCCGCCCGGAAGTGAGAGCCTTGATCGCTGATGATTTCATGGGGTACCCCATATCGGCAGATGATGTTGTTTTGAATGAACTTGGCCACTTGCTTGGCGGTCAAGACTGCATACGACTGCGCTTCCACCCATTTGGTGAAGTAGTCGATAGCAACGAGGACGAAGTAATGCCCCTTGGTGCCTATCGGGTTGACTTTCCCGATGATGTCGATGCCCTAGGTTGAGAAAGGCCAGGATGATGTCATTGTGTACAAAAGGGATGGTGGTATGTGTTGTATGTTGGCGAAGATTTGGCAATTGTGGCAATGTTTGACGTAGTTACGGCAATCAGCTTCCATGGTGATCCAGTAGTAACCTTGACGCGTGATTTTCCGTGTAAGCATCATTGCACTCATGTGAGGGCCACATTCTCCGTCGTGAACCTCTCCCATAACTTTCTTGGCTTTGTGATGGTCAATGCAAAGGAGGAGAATTCCTTGTGGTGTTCTTTTCTAGAGTTGATTTTGGTTTATCACGAATTGTGATGCAAGTAAACGGATGGCTCTTTGTCCTCTTCGATCAGAGTTGGGAGGAAATTCGTTTTTGGTTTTGTAATTGAGGGTGGCTTGGTACCAAGGTTCATCATGGCTTTCCTCGCCGTCGATAATGGCACAAATGTGGGCTGGCTCGCTCCGCCTTTCGACACATAGGGGCATTGACGTCATGTCGTCAGGTATGTTGACGAGCGCGGCAAGTTTTGCCAGGGCATCAGCAAATTGATTTTCCTCTCGCGGCAAGTGGAAGTAGTCGACTTGGTCGAAGAATTCGGCCTCTTGATTGATCTTTGCTCGGTAGGGAGCTAAAATTTGTCGATCGGATTTTCCATGATCCGGATACCTGATTGATGATGAGTGAGGAATCGCCATGGACCCTCAGTCTCTTGATGCCAAGTGTGATGGCTGCTTGTAGGCCGATGAGACATGCTTCATATTCAGCGGTGTTGTTGGTGACGGCGAAGTCTATCTTGACCGAGATCGGAACGTGTTCTCCCTCTGGCGATATTAAAAGGATTCCTACCCCGAAGCCTCTCAGATTAGATGCACCATCAAAGTATAGGTCCCATGCGTCGGAGTCGGCACAAAGGATGTCTTCGTCAGGAAGTGACCATGTGTCGGTCGTTGGATCCTCGTTGACGGGATTTTCTGCTAGGAAATCAGTGACTGCTCTTCCCTTGATAACCTTGAGGGGTACGAACTTGAGGTCAAATTCAGACAGTATGAGTGTCCATCTAGACAGCCTTCCGTTTAGTACGGGTTTTTCGAAGAAGTATTTAACCGGGTCCATCTTGGAGTAGATGTGAACCGAGTAGCTGAGCATGTAATGCCGCAGCTTCTTTGTTGACCATACTAGGGCAAGGCATGTCTTTTCCAGTTGGGTATACCTCGTCTCGTACTCAATGAACTTTTTGCTGATGTAGTAGATGGCTCGCTCCTCGTTGCCAACTGTTTGTGCGAGCATTGCTCCCATGGCTGTGTTGGTAACAGTCAGGTATAAGGATAGAGGAATCCCTGGTTGAGGTGGCATGAGGACAGGAGGTTTGGATAGGATTTCCTTTATCCTGTCGAACGCCTTTTGACAATCGTCGTCCCAATCAGTGTGATCGGATGCACGAAGCTTCTTGAATATCGGTTCACAGATCATAGTGAGCTTGGCAATGAACCGGCTGATGTATTGGACCTGACCGAGAAATCCCCGAATCTCCTTCTCGTTCTTAGGCTGGGGCATTTGCTGAAGGGCTTTGATTTTGGTTGGATCAATCTCAGTGCCTCTTTTGCTGACGACATGTCCCAAGAGTTTTCCGGAGGTGACCCCGAATGCACACTTCTAAGGATTTAGTCTCATGTTATATTTCCGCAGACAAGCGAAGAATTTCCGAAGGGCATTGATGTGGCCGTCCCGTTCTTTTGATTTGACGATCATGTCATCGACATATACCTCTACCTCCTTGTGCATCATATCATGTAGGAGAGTGGTAGCGGTTCTTTGATAGGTCGCTCCGTCGTTGATGAGGCCGAAAGGCATGACCGTGTAGCAATATGTACCCCACTGTCTGGCGAACGCAGTTTTGTGCATGTCTTCCTCAGCCATCTTAATCTGGTTGTACCCGGCATACCCGTCCATGAATGATAGGAGAGCATGTTCGGCAGTGTTGTCCACCAGAATGTCAACATGTGGCAAAGGGAAGTCGTCCTTTGGACTTGCCTTGTTCAGATACCTGAAGTCGACGCAAACCCGAATTCTTCCGTCTTTCTTTGGTACCGGCACAATGTTGTCCACCCAATCCGAGTATTCAGACACTTTGATGAACCCAGCCTTGAACTGTTTGTCTACTTCTTCTTTGATTTTTAGGGCCCACTCAGGACGCATCCGGCGTAGCTTCTATTTCACAGGTTTAGCCCTGGGTTTAATGGGTATCCGGTGCTCTGCGATTTCTCTGTCAATCCCATGCATATCTCTGTAAGACCAGGCGAACACGTCCTTGTATTCGTGGAGGAGGTTAATGAACTGTTGTCTTTCCGAGGGGTCCAGGGTTGTCCCTATCCTAAGTTCTTGAGGTGTATTGTCGGTTCCTACGTTAATAGGCTCGGTTTCCTCAATGATGGGGGTTCTGGTTTCCCGCTTGTCAAGTTCTTTGGCTAAGTGAGGTGGGTAGTCACTCAAGTCAAATTCCTCATAATCATTCAGAATTGCATTGCAGTTAAATTGAGACGAGTCATAAGCAAACTTAGCGTTCATTAAGTTGACACGAGCGAAAAGCTCGTAAAGGACAGACATCTTGTGGTCAGTCAGAGGTGACACGACAGAGGAAGTGGCCCCTGGAACAGGCTCCAGGTTGTCATCATTCATGGGAGTGGGGGTGACCCCAGTAGACTCAGCCTCTTAATCAGCCACGACTTTGTGATAAAACAATGGGAAGGGGACCTTGACTGGGACATCAGGAGTGTTAGGAGCTATGACAGACTTTGACTCCGACTCAGACTCAGACTCAGATCCTTCTTCACTTTCCTCCTTGAACATAGGGCCTTCTCCAGTTGTTATCTTGAGAATGCGGCCCTGGTGATCGGTCCACTTGACGGTCTTCCTCCAGCCTTGGGTAGTTTTCTCCGGGTCAGTATCGGAGATCAAGGCAGTTGGATCAAATTGATTGTCCTTCAGGGCGATGTTGATGATGTACTCATAGTCGAGGTGTTTGACGTTATCTTCCCCAAAGAGGAGTGTGACAGCTTGTCCGTCAAGGCAGGGTGACGGCTTGGACTCAGTTGACGCAGCTTCGATGTTGTCGGGGATAAAGTAGCAGTCCTGGAAGACTTCCACTCCCGGGTACCTAGCTTTCGCCACAGAGTCATAGATCGGCTCCGAAAAGCCGTGGTAGAGTTCAGACTCTCCCTCGGGGACAAAGTATCCGTTGAGATTCAGGTGGTATGGACAGAGGATGACTCCGTGCTTCTTGCGTTTTCGGATTAGGAGGTTCATCTCCTGGATGTCTTCATTGGTAGGTTCGTATCCCAGCCCAAAGGGAATGTTGGGGACCTTAGCCTGTTTTAAGGGAGGCAATGGGTCCTTCAGTGGATTGAGCGGCAAACTCGGGAAATAACCTTGACGCATCATGATACGGTTGATCGTGAGGTTGGTGAACGGGTCACACTCAGAGGTTGCCAATTCGTCAGTTATGGCGTTTACGGCTTGGAAACCCCACATTTCATTGTCGTCCTCCTCAATGGCTTGGGAGGCTATCCCTCTTCTCATAACTGCTTTGATTGGGGAAGTGGATATCGTGATCGTTTTCCCGTTGAAGGGGACCCTGATTTTTTGGTGGAGCGTTGATGTGACCGCCTTGACGGCGTGAATCCAGGGACGTCCCAGGAGCATGTTGAAGGATGCGTCGATGTCGACCACTTGAAAACTGGTTTGTCTTTCTAAGGGTCCGGTTGCGACTATCAAAGTGAATAGCCCAGCGACTTTGCGACGAGTGCCGTCGTAGGCGCGTACTCCTTGATTCGTTGAGATTAGATCAGATTCCTTGATACCCAGCCTGTGGGCGGTTTTGAGAGGAATGACATTCACGGCGGAACCGTCATCCACGAGGACCATTGGTATATTCTTTTGGAGGCATTGTACGGTGATGTACAGGGCCAGGTTATGGTTGGCTCCGAACAGGGGAATATCCTCGTCAGAGAAGACGACCGGGTTGCTCAGATCAGGGGCGTCTTTCATCATGTGCGCCACTATTTCTTCTGGGGAAGAGGTGGAGGGCACGGTTAATTTTCCCAAGGCTTGCAGCAAGGCCTGTCGATGCTCAAAAGTCGTTGCGATCAGCTGCCAAATTGAGATTTCGGCTTTTGCTTTCTAGAGCTGTTTCAGGATTGAGTTCTCGGGGGCCTTTGGTTGAGTGTCCACCTCTGGGACGATTTGGTCATTCGTTGTTGGAACGGTCGTTAAGTTGCTCGGATTCTGATAGGGACGTCCGGACCGGGTGAGATGTCCGATTTCCTTCGTCCGCTTTTCCTTCCCCGGGAGGATATAGACATCCTCAACATCATCCCGCCATATGCCGTTAATTTCAAGGTCTCGAGGATACCTTGGAGGGGTATTCCTCGGTGGGTAGTTCTTGTGGGGGATATTTTTGTGAGGGCGATTTTTGTGGGGGTAGTTATTTTGAGGGTAGTTATTTTGAGGGTGATTTTCGTGAGGTCTATGCCAGAATGGTCGCGGGAGCAATCCATCCTGGGGTGGGTAGTTTTGAATGCTTGGGGAGTTCTCCCTCGGACGCGGTGTTGGGGGATTGAAGATGAGTCGACGGTAGGCGTCGTCGAGTCGGGTGATTCTCTCAGAGAGGCTGGCTATAGCCTATTCCACTTGCTGAAACATAGTGAGCATGGTGACAAAGATCGAACACGAACACTCCGTCTGAAGGATCCTTTTCCAGAACATTCACCTCGTCGTCAATCGGCAAGATGAGATGAGAGCAGTCTAGGGTCGGCTCATCGTCAGAGATGGCGTGAATTCCCAGGGGATTCTTTTTGTTGTTCGGTTTAGTTGGTGGGGGTATAGGTAAATCTCCCTTCTCAATCATGTCTTGAATGAGGTGTTTGAGTTTGAAGCAATTTTCGGTATCATGCCCTTTCCCTCGATGATACTGGCAGTAGGCGTTAGGGTTTCAAAATCGGGATTTCTTGGCGTCGGCCGGGTCCGGGGTGGGCCCGATCGGTTGTAGCTTCCCTTGGTCCATGAGCCTTTTCAAGGCACTTGCATAAGTCGACCCTATGTTGGTGAACACTCTCTGGGGGCGTTCAATTTTCTTGGCAGATGGTTCGACGAGGTTAACCTCATCAATCTTGTTTGTCTGACCGTAAGGGCGAGATCCGGTTGAGGTGGATCCTTGATAACCCATGCCAGTGGTCTTTGCTAAGACACCCTTTCGGAGGTTGTCCTCGATACGTGTCCCCAGAATCTGCAGATCTTGAAAAGTTTTGATATTCTGATACCTTACTAGGTTGGCATAAACCGGGCGGAGGTTGTTGACAAACTTCTCGACCAGAGTTCATTCACTCGGCTTACTGACCAACTGGGTGCTCACCCTCCTCCAACGGGTTAAGAACTCAGTGAACCCTTCCTTGTCGTTTTGGGTTAGCACTTCGAGAGTATGGGTGTTGGCCTGGATCTCGACATTGTCGTCATACTGTTTGGCAAACTCAACTGCGATCTCATCCCAAGTAGTAAGGTTTTTGGGATCCAAGGAGTAGTACCATTGGCGAGGAATTGGCTCCAGAGAGGATGGGAAGATCCGGGTAAAGAGCTCCTGTTTGACCCCTTTAATGGCCATGTAGTCTTTGAAAGCACGGATATGGTTGAGTGGGTCCTTCACTCCCTTGAACTTGGGCACATCATTCAGGGTGAAGTTGTCAGGTAACTGATCCCCAATAGGTTCGAACCTTCGGTTATTTTCAAGGTGGATATTGTTACCCCGGGCTAGGAGCTGTTCTTCCAAGAGTTTCAGCCTCTTCTCGGTTTCAATCAGAGGTGGGGTATTATGTTCCCCAATTTCCTTGTTCTCCAGGGCGTCGATACGGGTATCGACGCGATCCAGAGTGAACTTAAGAGCGGTAAGCGGTGGCTAGGCGATCGGTTGTGACATCTCTGTTGTTATCATTGTTGTTGTGGTTGACAGACGAAGTTGAAGACGGGGCCATGGCTCTGAGGCAGAAAAACGGCTCACATTACAACTCAATCCGACATGGTTCCAAGACTGAACGCAGACAACACAGAGGACGAGACAAAGATCGACTCAACAAGACGGGGTGACCGTGTCTGGTCCCTCGGTGCTGACTCGATTTATGACGTGACGGTGTTTGACCGAACCTTTTACACGAGTCCAACATGACGGCGTGACGCCATTGGACGGGTCTCGTGATGAGACGACTCATAAGTAAAGACCCATAACTACGTTTGCTTCGACTCGATAGACACGAGGCGGAATTAGACCGGTGGACTGAAGTTTTCGAAAATAGAAATTTTCAAAAAGATTCATTTGTCGCTTTTATTGACGGCTTCCGAAGATAGAAATCTCCGCAAATCGATCAGTTGAAAAGGGTTGTCTTAATTTTATTTTCAAAAGACGGTTTGAGTTCGAGTCGGCTCGGAAAACAGTGCAATGTTTTCCAAGACGGTTTTGAAATTCAAAATTGTATGTTTTGAAAATCGAGTTTGAAATGTTTGAAAAGGTCTTGGGGACGGTGCGTGGTCCTCGGGATCCGAAAGTGTCTCGAGAAAAGGGGTGTGTGCTTCTCTCGGGTTTTGAAAGAGAGCCATTGTCGGCGCGAAACGGGTTAAAATCCGTGTCTAGACGCGGTGATTATAACGGCGTAAAAAGGTGATTTGAATGGTAATACAAAACCGGGTTTGAAAATCGTCATTACGACGGCCTAGAAAGGCGTGTTGAAATGGTTATACAAAACCGGGTTTGAAATTCGTCATTACGACGGCCTAGAAAGGCGTGTTGAAATGGTTATACAAAACCGAGTTTGAAAATCGTCATTACGACGGCCTAGAAAGGCGTGCATCGGTCGGCGAAAGACCGAGTTTTGAAATGGCCATTATAACGGCGCGAAAAGGGTGTTTTTGAAAGTTTGAAAATGACACGGAAGGACTTATGATCAGATAGCACATAAGCACTCACAGTTCATTATATTATGCATCATGCTGACACGGGTTTTGGCTTAGAAGGGTGGGTTACACACCAAGAAATCAAACCCCGATTTGCGAGAGGGATACCAATCCAAACAAAATGTGTAAGGAGGGTGACCTAGCCTCGTGCTCGAAAGTGATAAAAGCTCTTTGACGAAACAAAATGTGTAGCGTCAATGGTATGCTTGACTCAATCGGGATTCGAAACGCGGGGATGAGAAAACTCACGCCGACGAAACGAGCCAACTGGTCGAAAAGGGTTAGGTTGTGGGCCCGGACGAGGAAACCCGACCGTGACCGTAATATCAATTAATGCATTCCAACCAAGACCTCGTTTGAGTCTCACCATCTAGGGATCACAAAGACGTAAGTGTCCTAGTCCTCCCCAGCAGAGTCGCCAATCTGTGGTCAAGGGCCACGTCTCGGTCTGTGGATTTAGGGCCACCTACCGGTCTCCGGTCGCGGGCCACCTGCACGCCAGGCCAATCGGTGGACATGCAGCGGTCTTTTGAAAGCCACGCTCGGCGGCGTAAAGATGCTTTCGACCGGATCGTTTTAGATCGGTCGGTTTCGTCTCGGTAAGGGTCTCGAAACGATTAGAGATGTTCGGAGTCGCCACCAAGCATTTGGGGGATGCCTGGAACCCCTTCGAATTCCACTTTATACCTCGGTCAAATCGAAGCACAAAGCAGCGTTTGACATAGGTACTAAAGATAAGGAAATCGTCCCTCTTTAGCATCCTATCTCTAGAATGACTCTCGTACGCCCTGGATAAGGTCGTCCACTATCCAAAGTTTCTTAGTAAGAGGTGAAGGTACGTATTGGGAAGCCCTTTAATCAGACACCCAATCCCGCCCGCATTTAGCGGCCTCTACTGATCGATCTTGGTTGGTTGAATGCAAAAGTTGATAAAACGGTTTAAATGCATGAATGCACATCCAATGATTTAAACCTAACATGTGAGAGCTTTCTAAGTCGGTTGATTTAATCCAAGTATCAAGTATAAGATGTCTAGTTGGATTAATGGTTGATTTGCATGCAAGACGGAAATTAAACATCCATTTACTGTATTAGGTTTAGGGTGCATAACATGATCCATTTGTCTTAGTAAGGCATTTTTCAAATATGGTTTTGAATAAATGAATAGTCATCTGATCCGTCCTATATCCGGGTTAGCCGGAGTCGGGATCGTCCTAGACTAATGCTGGAAGGGAACAGGCCCTGTACCAGACGGCTATAAGAAGCGCGAGTCAGCCGGCGGTGTAAGGAGCCTCCCTCTGGTTTTGAAAATGAGAAAGAAAAGGCCTGCTTGAGGCGCGGGTTAGTCAACGGTTGTATTCCGTATTCTGACATTTTAGAAAACGTTATAAAACGTGTTGAAAATGGGTATTTGAACCCGGTTTGATTTTGAAAGGGTCGTTTAGACCGCATTTGTTGATTTGAAGAACTAGACACGAATAATCATCATTATTTGATAATATTCGGTGTCGGGTTCGATTTGACAAACTTGACATGAATAGTTTTGGAAAATGATTATGGACTAATTGTTTTAAGTCTATTTTGAATGTAATTAGTCGATACTCATCATCGTACCCGGGTTAAAATCCGGCATGGTATGTAGAACCAAGGATGATTTTGTGTTGGTGACTAATATGTTTATTTGGAAATGTAAAGAAATGAAATAAAAGGCTTTAAAATACCTTCTAAATGTCATTAACCAAATATTATCACCGAAACACGGATTTAACTGTCATGGTATGAAGAACCAAGGGTAAAAAATGCTTTATGGTTAAAACATGTGAAACGAAACAAAAAGGTTTCGAAAATACTTGAAATGGTAAAACCGATTACAAATATGAAAATTGGATTAAGGGAAATGACGAGAACAAACACGGTTGATTTCTGGTCTGAATACCCCATTTAGGCGCGAGCCAGTTGGCGACCTAAGGGGCTTCTGCCTCAGACCAAAAATCAGTTTTGGCTCGTTTATTCCATATTTTGGTTCATGTTATGCATGTTTTAGCATGTTAGAGTCATGAAACAAATGGAAACATAATAAAAGAGGATTTTTACACCCTCATACTTACATGTTTGGTTATGGCGAGTGACCGACGTAAGTGTAACAACTCGTTTGATCGGAAAAAGTTCGGTTTAAAACCGTTTTGGTAAGTAAAAGAGTGTTTTAAAAGTTTAGTGATGGTGTTGTGGTCGAAGTGGTAGGTCAAGTGGTTTAATGCATGATGACGGTACCAAACAATGTGTAAGGCTCGTGTTTATGATCCGTAGGTCGTAAATACGCGTCGGATTGTGACTTTAGAAGTCGAGTCGAGAATTTTAAGGGAGAAAAGAGGGGGCGGACACTCGCGTAACTCTCAAATGGGTGGCATTTGAGGGGTATTTATAGGAGAATGAGTGGTTGTGTGAGTTTTGAGCGACGTGGCCACTGGTCGCTCAAAGAGGCGCGAGCCACGTCGCGGGTCTTCGAGCTGTGTTGTCGCTTTCACAACAAACGCAATCATGATTTGTTCTATCCTAGGTTTTGTAGTCACGTGTTTGGTACTTGACCAACATGAATCCGGGAAAACTTAGCATAGAAGGCTTTGAGATATTTTGTTTTTGTGGTTGACTCGGTTTGACTCGTTGTTGGAGTCGGGATTTGAATTTTTGAGTTGGTTTTTGATCCGGTGTCGGTTTTGACTCTAGTTAGTGTCATTGCGACCCCGTCGCCGTGCATTAAACACTCCAGGTATTTTTGAAATATTTTGAAATGTTTTATTTTCGAAATCGTTTTAAGTTTTCCGACGTAAAGTTGTACACAAACTGTCGATCAAACGCCGCGATTCCAAAACATGTTGTAATCCGATAATCATCGGGTGTTTGTTGGAGTCTCAGCAGATACTGGGTATCTACATTACTCGACCGAGTAAATGGGTGTACTCGACCGAGTAGTGACCACTCGGCCGAGTATTGTTTTTACTCGACCGAGTATTCTTTCTGGGTTTTTGATGTTAGCTACTGGAGTCGATTACTCGACCGAGTATCTGGGATACTCGATCGAGTAGTCGTTACTCGACCGAGTGTCGTCGTATACTCGGCCGAGTGTCCCTTTGGTGGAAGATTGTTACATTTTGAGCCGTAGGCTTTTGTGCTTACGTTTTCTTGTTTCTTACCAGCTCAAAATGCCGCCCAAAAGGACCCCCGCACAGATCCAAGCTTCTGAGATGACTCTTGATGAGGTTGCTCGCATGATTGAGCAACAAGAGGCTCTCCTTGAAGCTCTCAAGAATGTGGGAAAGGGGAATGAGAAGTCGATGGATGCTACTCAGCTCAGCATCATCATTGCTCGCTTCAACCCTCCCACATATGAAGGGGTGGGTGAACCAAAGCTGCTCGAGAAGTGGCACCGTGAGATTGAAGCTCTCATGGAAATGGTTAAGTGCCCCGAGGACATGATCGTTGAACAGGTAGTATACTACCTGAGAGGTGAAGCTGCCGTTTGGTGGCAAAATGTCAAGGAGGATGCTAGAACTTATTACCAGGATGAGGGTCTGGGAGCTATTCCTTGGTCCGGGTTGAAGAGCGCTATGAGAGAGCAGTTTGTGCTGGAGCATATCCGACACAAGATGAGATCCGAGTTTGATTCCTTCACCATGACTGAGGAGATGACAGTCACTGACTACTATCATCAGTTTCTGGAGCTATCTCATTATGTTGACGACATACAACTAGGACCGAGGGGTTTAGCTCTCCGTTTTGAGAGGGGTTTATCTGCCAAGATCGTGAGTCGTATGCCAACTGGGGTTGCTACTGACCTCAAGGAAGTGTACCTGAGAGCGGGCCAAGCTGAGAGAATGGTAGATCTCTCAAGATAGATTGATGAGAGGACTCGCGCTTTGAAAAGAGGAAGGCCGAGTAGAAGGAAGCAAACAGTCAGTCGGCCAACAAGAAAGGGAACTTCAACCATGCAAAGGCTTTTTCTGGTGGAGCTGGTTTCTCGGGGGGATCTCGTGGCTGGGGGAAGAATGGAGGTCAGAGTGTGAGTGACAACTCTAACCTTACATGCATCAACTGTGGTGGTGTAGGCCACAGGAGATGGGAATGCACGAGTTACAGGCCCGGCACTGGCTAGGAGCTCGGCAATGGAATTTCTCTCAGGGGCCAACTCAGAGCTTTGCTAGTAACCGACCAGGAGGTTCATGGGGTAACATAAGTGGACAGGGCTACCAGGGCAGTTATAACCGTAGTGGTGGTGGGTCATATCAACGTCAGAACAATAGCACCACCCAGGATTCAACAGCCAAGTCAAGTACCTCCAATGCTTCAGTTCAAGGTGGAGGACAGAAAAACAGTGGGAAGCTTTTTATGATGGACAAACAGGAAGCACAGGATGATGCTCATGTAGTTACTGGTACCTTTCTTGTTCATAATGTACCATCCTTTGTTTTGTTTGATTTAGGGGCTACACACTCTTTTGTGTTTAAGAGTCATGCCATGTCTATTGGTTTGGGTAAGTTTGAGGTCGTAAAAGATGATGTGTTCATACCTTCAGGGGAGTCTGTGTCGTGTCTCAAGTTGTATAAGGGTGTGTCCATGGTGGTTGGAGGGGTAGATTTACCGATAGATCTGTTAGAGTTTCCTATGGATGGGTTTGAGGTGATTGTCGGGATGGATTGGCTGGGTAAGTATGATGCCAGGATAGATTGTCGGCAAAAGAGAGTGTCCTTAAAGGGTCCTAAGGGTGTTAGGGTGTATTATAGAGGGTTTGTGGTAAAACCTAAGTGTAAGTTCATACCTGTGATGACTTTAAAGTCATGTTTGAGGAAGAAGTGCCCCTTGATTCTCTGTCATATGAGAGATCACCGAGTAGAGCCGCCGACAGCTTCTGAGATATCTGTGGTGAGAGAGTTCGAAGATGTCTTTCCTGAGGAGATACCGAGTTTGCCTCCCAAGAGGGATGTTGATTTCAGCGTGGAGCTTAAACCGGGAACAGGTCCGATATCCAAAGCACCTTACGGTATGGCACCTAAAGAGTTAGCGGAGTTGAAAAAGCAGATACATGAGTTGCTAAGCAAGGGTTATATCAGGCCTAGTGTGTCACTGTGGGGAGCCCCAGTTCTTTTTGTAAAGAAGAAAGATGGGAGTATGAGACTGTGCATTGATTACCGAGAGCTGAATCGTGTCACAGTAAAGAACAAATATCATTTGCCTAGGATTGATGACCTGTTTGATCAGCTAAGTGGGGCAAGTGTGTCTTCCAATATTGATCTGAGGTCGGGCTATCACCAGCTGAGGATAGGAGATGAGGATATTCCTAAGACGGCGTTCCGATCTCGATATGGTCATTATGAGTACGTGGTGATGCCTTTTGGGTTGACCAATGCACCAACAACTTTCATGGATTTGATGAACCGGATCTTTACACCGTTCTTGGATAGGTTTGTGGTTGTTTTCATCGATGACATCTTAGTCTATTCTAAGACTAAGGAAGAACATGAGGAGCACTTGAGGATAGTCTTACAGACTTTGAGAGAGAATCAACTTTATGCCAAGCTATCTAAGTGCGAGTTCTGGTTGGAGGAGGTGGCTTTTCTGGGTCATATGATATCCAAGAAGGGGGTATCTGTGGATCCTAGTAAGATTGAGGCCGTAACCAAGTGGGAATCACCGAAGAATGTTGCTGAGATTCGGAGTTTCTTAGGCCTTGCTGGCTACTACAGGAGATTTGTGAAAGATTTCTCTACCATAGCACGGCCTATGACATCTTTGATGAGGAAAGAGACCAGATTTGTTTGGGATGAGAGTTGTGAGACGGCGTTTCAGACCTTAAAGGAACGCTTGACCACAGCTCCTATCCTAGCTTTGCCAGAGGGATGTGAGAACTTTGAGGTTTATACCGATGCTTCAAAGAATGGTCTTGGTTGTGTTTTGATGCAGGCAGGGAAAGTCATCGTTTATGCTTCGAGGTAGCTGAAGCCATATGAGGAGAACTACCCTACTCATGATCTGGAGCTGGGTGCAGTTGTTTTTGCTCTTAAGATTTGGAGGCACTACCTTTATGGAGCGACCTTTAAGGTGTTTTCTGATCATAAGAGCTTAAAATATATCTACACTCAGAAGGAGCTTAACATGCGACAGAGACGGTGGATGGAGCTTATCGGAGATTATGATATGGAGATCATCTATCACGAGGGTAAGGCTAATGTTGTTGCAGATGCACTGAGTAGGAAGAGCGTTCATTAGCTATGTACAGCCATGTCCTTGCTAAAGCTAAGGGATGAGGTGTCTAGGATGGGAATCTTTATGTTAAGGAAGGGGGATTCCATCGGGGATTTGACGATCGAGCCAGAGTTTACGAGAACATCAAGAGTAAGCAGGAGCTTGATCCTAAGATTCAGGAGTGGAAGTCCAGAGTAGAGAGTGGGACGGTTTCCAGGTTTTCTATCCATACAGATGGGAGTGTCCGTTTTGATGGGAGATGGTGTGTTCCTGAGGATGCAGAGTTGAGGAGAGTGATATTGACGGAGGCTCATTGTACTCCTTATTCAGTTCACCCGGGTGGTGACAAGCTTTACAAAGATCTTAAGAAGACTTTCTGGTGGCCAAACATGAAGAAAGATGTAGCTGAGTTTGTGGCCAGATGTTTGACCTGTCAAAGGGTCAAGGGTGAACAAAGGAGACCACAAGGTAAGATACAATCTTTGGAAGTACCTGAGTGGAAGTGGGAGTCAATCTCTATGGACTTCATTGTGGGGATGCCTAGGTCACAGCAAGGTAACAACATGATCTGGGTGATTGTTGATCGGTTAACCAAGTCAGCTCACTTTGTTCCTATGAAAGATAATTGGTCTAAAATGCAGCTGGCACTGGGTTATAGGAGGCATGTGGTTCGGTTACATGGTATACCTAAAGATATCGTTTCTGATCGTGATGCGAGGTTCATATCCAAGTTTTGGCAAGAACTGCAGGAGTTGATGGGTACAACCTTGAAGATGAGTACAGCCTTTCATCCAAAGAATCGATGGTCGATTTAACGAACCATCAAGACCTTAGAGGACATTTTGAGGGCATGTGTCATGAAGTTTGGGGGCAGCTGGGAAGACAGGCTTGATCTGATCGAGTTTTCATACAACAACAGTTATCATACGAGCATCGGGATGGCACCTTTTGAGGCTTTGTATGGCCGGAAGTGCCGAAGTCCAGTTTGTTGGGATGATAGTTATGAGACAGTGGTTTTAGGGCCACAGCTGGTACAAGATATGGTGGACCAAGTCTAGTTAATTCGGCAAAAGATGAGAGCAGCTCAAGATCGTCAGAAGAGCTATGCCGATTTACACCGCAGGGACATTGAGTTCGCAGTAGGTGACAAGGTCCTTTTGAAAGTGTCACCTATGCGAGGTGTGATGAGATTTGGGAAGCGGGGTAAGCTAAGTCAAAAGTTTATAGGTCCTTATAAGATTTTGGACCGTATAGGCGAGGTAGCCTATAGATTAGCCTTGCCACTAGCTTTGGATAGAGTCCATAATGTTTTCCATGTTTCTCAGCTTCGGAAGTATATGAGTGATCCATCGCATATCCTTGAGATGGAGAACATCGAGCTTGATGAATCCTTGTCCTATGCCGAGATTCCTAAAGAGATTCTTGATCGCAAGGTGCGTAAGACAAGGAATGGTGAGACGGTCTTACTCAAGGTCCTTTGGTCTAATCATAATGTGGAGGAAGCCACATGGGAATCCGAGGAAGCTATGCGAGAACGTTTTCCTAACCTTTTTGATTAGGTATGTTTGTTTACGGGGACGTAACCGTTGTCTTTTTAGGGGGGTAGGAGATGGTCGCGGTTGTGTTTTGTCTTAGTTTGAGTCGGGTTAGTGAGTCTTGTGGTGTCTTGTGTGGTTCTTTGGCGTTGATAAATGTTTGTCAGTGTAGTCTTTTTGTGTTGTGTAGTGTCTTGTTTAAGGGTGGAGTGTGAACTTCGGGACGAAGTTCTTTTTAAGGGGGGAAGACTGTAATACTACGGATTTTCTTTGGTGACTACTCGACCGAGTAGAGCCTACTCGGCCGAGTAGTGCTGTTGTTGTAGTCTGTTTTGGTTCTGCCGAGGAATACTCGGCCGAGTATAGTGAATACTCGACCGAGTAGAGGATACTCGGCCGAGTATACACTTTACTCGACCGAGTATCCGGTCTGGCGAAGCGTATTTTGACGGTTTGATTAGGGAATGTTTGGGGTTATTTTTGTATCCCGCGTCAGTTTCTAAAACCTTATTTCAAACTTCATCATTCTACGTTTACCCTAATCACTCCCTAATCACTTTCTAATCATTCCCTAGCATCGTGGTGTGTGTGCAATATTCGTGGTTCTTGTGTATAATTCCTCATTCTACTGTTGGTAAGTTCTATTTCTATGTTGTTTGTGTTCTTTGGGGTTACTGTATACATATATGGAATTGGGAATATGGGGGATTGTGCAATGTGTAATTGTGTTATGTGATCATTGTATAGGAGAAGACTTCGTAGAGGAGCCTTTCTGATTGTCCGAGTTTCGTGCTACTGTTGATTGCTAAGGTAGGGTTCTCCTACTCGTTTCATCGTTCATTGTTAAGACATACTTGTTGTGTTATTTGTTATCTGCTGATCATCGGAGTATGGGCGTTGTTGTGGCGGTGTTGATGTGGAGAGGTGGTGACAGTTGTGTTACTGTGTGGTTGTGATTGTGATTGTGGTGGAGTCACTTGCGGGAGTGGCTTCACACCCTAGTTCGCCCTCCGTGGAACCCGCCACGGGAGGGGATGTGCACATTAAGGGATAGGGATTGTTAGTCGCTCGTTGATGAGCTTGACTAGGTGGGATCGGCTGCGGTCACCCACTGGCGGCGAGGATTACCTGTTGCGATGGATAATCTGGCAGGGCTACACACTCCGGTGTGTAGTCGGTTACTGTGTGAGATCGGGAGACTGGGGTTGGAGGATGATCAGCTGGTTACCTTGTTGTTTGTCTTATATTGATTGAGTAATACTGACCCCGTTGTTGTTTGTGGAATCTGCGGTGATCCATTCGGTGATGGTGAGCAGACTTGACAGGTTTTGCTTGGTGAGCTTGGGGCAGTCATGGGAGAGTTGTCATTACCAGTCGTAACATCACTGTCCGAGTCGTAGTTTTGGATTTCTTAGTTGTCAGCCATTTGGTTTATTTTATTGTAACAGTTTGGGATTTGGTCGATGTAAACTTTTATACTTTATGGTACCTTAATAAATGTGCTCAGTTCAGACGCTTTTGATATGTACTAACCTCGGGCAACCGAGATGGTAACACACCTTCATGGTAAGGTGGTCCTGGTAAGGCACCTTGGTATGAGGGGGTGTTACAAAATGTCACGGTCCGGTACTTTTGCTGGATCGTAGTGCGCACCCTTGCCCAACTCTAGGGCAAGAATGCAAGCAACAAAGGTCTCGTAGTAGTGAAGGATCGCCCACTAGCACGTTTCTCGGGACTTGGGGTGTGTGTCGGGAATCTTAGTCACGATTATCAAAGTCCGGCACACGAAAGCAATAAAAGTAAGCAATACGATTATTGTAAGCAAGAGACAAGCAATATCAAGCTTAAAGATGAGAAGCGGTTGTTTATTGACTAGCACCTCTCATAGAGGCAAATTTGATAGTTTGGTTCTGGTAGCAGGATACATTGATTGTGCAGAATAGCGATATGTTTTCTAAACGCCTAAAAACATATCTTAAACTAAAAACGAGACTCCAACATTCGACACGCAGGAAGTAGTCTTGGAGTACTAAATGAAACTAAAAATAGAAATGAAAATACATAAGCGGAAATATAAAATCTAAGGGCTCGAAGTGAAAGGACCGCGCGTGCAATTCTCAGGGATTATGCGGCTAAATGTGCGGCTCCTTACACAAAACCTATTTAATACTCTCTCCAATTTCTTATGTTTTTCCCTTTTCTTTTTTGCCCAAAAATTAAGAAAATTAATTTGGACCACACAATATACATGACCTCACATGTAGTTTATTTTGACCACAAACTTCTCCAAAAAAGAAAAGAGGGAACAACAATGAAATTGAACGGAAAGGGTTAGAGGAACAACATAGGAAATTGGAGGGAGTACTTTTTTTTTGAAAGCCCATGAGTCAGACAGAGAGAGAGACTACTAAAGAGCCCAAGCCACTACTCATTGGGCCCCTCACAAGTCACAACTAAAAAACTACATCCCACTTATCTTCAATTCTGCATATTATCGGCTACCAAATTAATAGCATACCTTAAATTCAGTAGCAATACGCACTTTAATTTGACATAGTATTTGACTATTTGTTGTTACATTTTCAATTACCTATAAAAATATGTCATTTACTTAATTTTCTATGGTTAAGGGTGGCAGTAGATGGATTATACATCTGATGTATTACCACCAATTCAATAGTTCTGAGTATTTTAATAAAAATTTTGAGTTTTGTTTTAAAAACTATGAGTTTTACTATAAAGTTTCTGAGTTTATTCACTTAAACATTAAACTCTAAAAAATTAAAATAAAACTCAAAAACATTACATATAAATTTAGTAAAATATGAGTTTTGAAGGAAAAAAATTAAAATCTAACTTATAAATTTTAATAAGCTCAAAAAAAATATACATATGCTCAAAAACAAATAAAGTTTGAGGTAATAAGCTCAAAAAATATACATATATGCTCAAAAACAAAAAAAATTGGAGATAGTACATCCGATGTATGTTCCTTTGTTCTCTTAAGGGTGGGGTATAATTAGATTTGACAAATGAATTAACTAGATTGGATCAGTTTGAATGAGGTAATATTAAGTTCGTAAGAAAATAAGGTAAAATTGGGTGGATTCGGGTCTTATTGGGTTATTTCTAGGTATATTATTATCAAGGAACTCAGGGATATTTTTGTCATTTGCAACAATAAACATTAAGATCAGGTCGGTTTGAGTTACGGGTCAAACTTTGATCCTTAGTACATGTGTATGGTCGAATACCAGTCGTGTTACTTAGGTCGGGTCATTTTGATCATATCAATTTTGTGAAGTCTAGGTGTAACTTATTCAAAAAATCAGGATATTGAAATTCTTAATTACAGTGATTTAATAACATTTTTTACTTTAGACGAATGAATGTCGTAACGATATGATATTTATTTCTTCGTATTTGACTATTATAGTTCTTAGATATTGACTTTTTACTGAATTTTTTTCTAATGAAGAACAATTTCTGTAAGATATTGTACATTAAAATAATTATAATATTGAAAAAAAAAATCAAATTAATATGGTAATTTAATAAAAATTTTAAAAGCTTATTTATTGTCAAATTTCATATGCCCGTGCAATTTTGCACGGGTTTAAGCTAGTTATACATATACAATTTCACCATTTACAAAACCCATATCTTCAATCATTCAATCACTCCGCGAGAGCACACGCTACCAGGGAATTTTTCACTGTAGGCGACGATGAACACCCCCGATTCATAACCCATATATTCAATCATTCAATTACCTCAAAAAAAAAAAATGGAACAATCATTAACCCATGAATCCCCAATATTTGATTTAGCTCAAGATCATCTTATTTCAATCCTTTACTTATTACCAATTAAATCCATTTTATCATTTGCTCAAACTTGCAAAAAGTTTCAATCTTTATCATCATCTAACAGTTTTTGGGAAACTATTTGTAGAAGAGATTGGGGTCCCACTTGTGTCGATGCACTAAAGTTTCAATCTTTTAATCAAAATCTTAATACTAATAATAATTGTAATAATAGTAATAATAGTAATAATAATAATGTTAATAATATGTTATGGTTAAAGTTATATCAGCAGGTGGCACAACTGCGTTCTGTTTCATGTCATAAGTTGATTGATACAGTTGGTGTTGGTGATGGTGATATGATTCCTTGCCCTAGAGCTTCTCATTCTCTCATTTTTGTGTCTAATTGTTTGATTTTGTTTGGTGGGGGTTGTGAAGGAGGTTAGTTTTTGTGTTTTTCAAGATGCCCATGTGATAATATTTTTTATTACTCCTCCCGTCTCAATCATTTGCTTACGTTTGATTAAAATACCGCTTATAAGGAATAAAACAGGTAAACAAATGATCGAGATAAAGGGGTTTGATTTTTGTGTGTGTGTGTGATTAGTTATGCCTGTTTTTTTGGTCGGACTGCTGTTTTAGGAATGTTTTTGGGTGAATTAGTGTTAGGGTCTTTATGAGGTTTAATTATATTCATAACATCATTATAATATGTGATGTTACATGTTTTTGTGTCTCCAGGAATATATTGAGTTAGGTGTGTAGGGATTTGAATTTGGTTTGAGAGCAACAACATTAGACCATGCATCAATGGCTCCTGCAAATTGCGGGGTAAGAGGGGTAGGATGTAGGTAACATTAGTTATGTTACTTAGACTCGTTTAGAAAGATCCAATGAATGTGTGTGCCCAAGTGTCAGCTTTGGCCATCTTTATGAAAAGCAGGCATATTTTGGCTTAAAATGAGGCGTCCACCATGTCCGACTCTTGAGTGTGGGACGTGGATACGTGAGGGAATAAGAAGAGTCAAAGTAAATAGAACATCAGTAGGATCTGTTTTTCACATGGGTGAGTTAAGAGTGTTCAGTTACACTCTCTTAGTCTTAAATATGATGCCCCTCAAAATAAGTCATGAGTTAGAATGTTGGACTGATGTCCCAAGGAATAGATTACTTCAAAGTGGTTCAGCTTGTTCGTTAATTGAGGGACATTAGTCGATTATGAGGTAGCGAAAGGGCTTGGTGGTCGTTTATTTGGGAATGCCTGGACTATCTTTAATAAGATTTGATGATGCCTGGTTTTGACGGAGTTTCGCTTGATTACTGTGCTAGACAGCCTTTAACTTTGATAAAGAAAAAGCCGCAGGAGCTGTGATAGTGGTACATCATGATAAGGAGTGACTGGTATTTGCACTCTACTTGTCTATAATAGTACAGATACCATTAGGGATGCTTTATGCCAATTTGAGGTACCCCAGCCTATATGAAATTTATGCTTATGCTTGTTTCTCAAGGAGATTCCCGATATTGATGTATTGTGACTATAATATGAAACATAAAACCTTAAAATTGGAGAGATAATGTAATAGAGCTGGGAGCCTGGGAGGGTAGATCACGGCACATGACAAGTATCTTTTGTCATGCTCGAAACTTTGTTGACAATATTCTATTTCTCTCTTGTGGCCTTATCTATCCTAGCATCACTCCTGATCTCCAAATGATGTTACCATGTTGGTTCACTGTATCAGCCTATGAGGCTTCTAGAATATGTTCACAATTCATAGGACAATAGTTTACGAACTTCATTCATGTTCAGCAGAAAACCCTTGCTCTCCGTTTTCTCTGTTATTGCATGAAGGTGTGATCATAGAGTTGGAATCCGTAACCATTTATTCTGGTCCCCTCACGTGTGTGTCAAAGTTTATATTATGATGTCTTCTAGACAACTCAAGTCATGAACTCCTGATGTTTTTATGTATATAGAAATTAAATTCATTCCGTCTATCTCTAATAGAGGCAAAAGCTCAAAAGATCATTGTTCTTTTTGACTGAAATAATGAACTTAAATCAAATATTCTCTTCATACCCACTTGCGTCTTATCACACGTAAATATAGTTGGTTGTCTTGTTCACTTAAGTTGGGCCGTGAAACATTGTCACATTCAAAAGATGAGGGTGGCGGAGATGCGCATGTTGAGGTGGATGTGCGGACATACAAGGAAAGATCGGTTAAGGAATGAGGCGATTAGGGAAAAGGTTAAAGTGGCGCCAATAGAGGACAAGATGATGGAAAACCGACTAAGATGGTTTGGCCATGTGAGAAGGAGACCTATGGACGCACTGAGTTAGGGAGGTGGAGACTTGGAGAACGAGAAAAAGGTCCCTAGAGGCGAGAGGAAGACCGAGACAGACATGGTTGAGAGTGATAGAGCACGATATGAGAGTTCTGGGGCTTGAGGAGAGTATGGTGACGGAGAGGGCACAATGGAGGGAAAGGATACATGTGGATTTTTAGTATTTGATGTTTTTTGACAGATTTAGTGTTTTTATTTATTTATTTAATTTAAAGAAATTAATTTATTTATTTTTCTCTCCTTTATTACACACTTTTTCAACAACCACTTTCTTATAGATTTTACCTGGTTCATTCCGGATCCTTAACTTTATTTCGGTTTTTAAAAATCGTTTTAATCCTTTCTCTCGATTTAAATTTTAAGTTTTTATAAAAGAAAGACGGAATTCGATTTTAAAACCCCTAAGTTCACCTTGACTTTCCATTACATTTTCGTTCTCCCTTTTGTTTTTATCTTCCTCTTTTTATTCGCATTTTGAGGCGTGCGTTCACCCATGGACGGTTCGAAAGGATGATTCATGTCAGCCGACCCCAAATCATTTTGGGATTAAGGCTCTGATGTTGTTGTTGTTGTTGTTGTCTTGTTCACTTAAGTGACGATTGGAAACCACCTCTTTTCTACAAGAGGTGTAAGTTACGTGCATTTGATACCCTCTTATCGTACTAAGAATATGAAAGAATCTTTCGAGGTACTGATGCAGTGATAATGAGAAATGTGTATGAAACATCTCATTTTCTTGGATTGGAATGTTGTGCATTGTACTAGTGTCAAAAATGTTTTTCTTAAAAACTGTTTTCAGAATTTAGAATTACTAAGTTAAGACTGTACCTCATTTTTTGTTCTTTGGTATCCTGTGATTCCGTGATGATTCTCTCGTGCTGTCTCTGAAAGTTATCTTTGCCATTCAGGACGCCATCGTGATGATACATGGGTTGCATACCTTGGTTATGACTTCCGAACTATAACAAAATGGGAGAAAGTCACGTCAGGCTTGCCAACTGGGCGTTTCGGGCATACTTGTGTAGTGTCAAGTGACACTCTTATATTGTTCGGGGGAATCAATGATCATGGTATCCGTCAAAACGACACATGGGTCGGAAAAGTAGTCCAAAATGAGGAATCCGTTGTTTCGTTGTGTTGGAAGCCATTGGATGTGGGGTCGGCATCACCACCACCTCGTGGTGCACATGCTGGATGCTGCATAGAAAACAGGAGAATGCTTATTCATGGAGGGATTGGCTTAGATGGAGTTAGATTAGCAGACATGTGGATTTTGGAGCTTTCAGAGAGCTATAGCCATGGAACTTGGCATGAAGTTATAGCACATCCATCACCGCCACCTCGTTCAGGACATACTTTGACTAGTATCGATGGGACAAGGGCTGTGCTTTTTGGGGGTAGAGGGTCGGGCTACGATGTTCTTGATGATGTCTGGCTTTTTGACGCCTCTGAGGGTGATGAGAAATGGGTCAAGGTTATAGTTGACTTAGAAAACGTATATAGGGGAACATCCCTAGCTAGAGTGGGTCATTCAGCCACACTAATCCTCGGAGGGGGCCTACTGATATATGGAGGTGAAGATTCCCTGAGACGCAGGAAACATGACTTCTGGCTGTTAGATTTGAACTCAATACCTGGCATCAAAACACACTCCTTTTCTTCAAGCTCAAGGTCGGCTCTTACAAGAATGTGGAGAAGGCTCAAATCCCATGGATTTAACATAAATTCACGTTCATTTCATGCTGCATGTGCCGATCATTCAGGTCGTTTTGTGTATGTATTTGGGGGTATGTTAGATGGAGTACTTCTGCCAGCGGAATCATCCGGACTAAGGTTTGATGGGGAACTCTTTCTCGTGGAACTCCGCTTAAGAAACAGCTAATTCTTTTTTTTTGGGTGTAAATGGAGCCACAATGACGGTTTTTGTGTTCACTGATTTCAGACTTTGGTTTACTGGAAATCCTTGTAAACTAATTCATGTGTGCATAGTGGACATTTTCTTTCCAACTGTTACCTTGTGCAGCCTGTAATGTTGCTGGAAGTAGTAGTATTCATGACCTGATTCGAAACTTGTGTTCACCCGTATAGTGTTTCTGAGTGGTCAAAGAGAGATGGGAGTCAGATTGGTTTCATCTTTCATAAATGAGTGTCGTATGAAGTTGATCGGTTTCTGCAAGAATTGTCTGGTTGTGATGAAGCGGAGGAGAAACACGTTGCAGAGTAGGAATGCATTGGGTTAGCTGTGTTTATTTTACAGAAATGAAGATCACCCCATGAACGAAGCTCGGAAATTTTTGCTCCTGTTGAAGTGCCCAAACAACAATAAACCGCAAATTCTTGTTTAGCACACTCATCTCTCATTAGCTCCTTTTATTGTGAAATAGATACTGTCAATTATTTATGCATCATAACAGTGTTCCTTTGTTTGCATTTTTTTTTTTTTTTTTTTTTTTTTTTTTTTTTTTTTTGACGGCTGTAAATAAAAGGTTTCACAGTTTAATGGCCTGCTTAGCTAAGCTATGCGCAAGACCATTTAAATGCCTTGGAAGGAAACTAAAGCATTTGAAGGCCGCTAATTTGTCAATTACGAATGTCAGTTAGCTAAGTTAGTAATGTCATTCCAGGGTGGCGCAGCGTCTTTGTATGTTTTTTGGAGCCAGGAAAACATAAACATTGTACATGAAGACGTCTCAAACAAGACCTACTCATTGAGAGCTAATTTACAGAGTTACAGTGATCCAAATTTACCAGAATTAATACACAGGTTAATCAGTGTTGCACAAATTGGAATCATGGCGAAGGATGACAGCTGAATTACACCAGGGGCAAAAGAGAGGATAATCATTTAGAGTATTACACTAAATTTACCCAATTTTGAAGTTATACAAGATATTCGTATGTTCAAATAATTTATCAATATGAAGGTATATTACAAAAAATTTAACTACAAGCGGATAATCTACTATGAATTATACAACAATGGTTAATTAATGAATAATATGTCCTTCCCTACTTACAAAAAAAATAGAAAAAGAATGAACTAGAAGCTTAGTTTTGTTCTCCACATTTCTCCGAGAACTTTTCTTGGGGTCGGATCATCAGGCCCTCTGTCCCGCTGACCAGATGTGAAATACAACCAGCCATTCCAATACCCAACTAATGTCGTTTTGACACGGAACGGAAGTTGACCAATCACCGACCATTTCTATAAACGGCAATGAAATGAAACGACGACGTGAGAAACAATCTCGTTAAAATGTGCAGCAGTTAACACTTTCAAAATTTCAATAATAATTTAGAAGGAAAAGCGCAGGGAGAAAAATGGAAATGGGGTGGGAAAGGAGGGTCGACAAATCTTTCCAAAAATCGATAAGTTGGAAAAGGATAGCCATGTCTTGCCACTAGTTGCTGGCTCCTTGGACAAGTTTACTTAAGCAACAAGTAACATATGTGAGACCAAAGAACTTCCCCACCCCTGCCTCATTTCCCCATTTACTGTCCGTACGATGGATTCTAAACCACTCCCTTTCCATCCATTTCCTTCTTTTCATCAAAACAAAGTTCTTAAGGGAGCATCATTCAGCACTATGAAACGTATCAGAAAACTTTAAGGGTGTGTTTGGATAACAAAAGTGGAGCGAAAGGGAGGTGAGGGGAAAGGAGGGAAGGGGAAGGGAGAGAAGGGAAGGGGCGGGGGAAGGGGAAGGGAGTGTGGGTGTTTGGATACAAATTCCCCCCAAATCTTGCCTATTATGGAGAGATTTTGATTAGGCTTGGAGGAGAGAAATTGAATTCCTCCAAATCCCTCAATCCAAACACACCCTAAGTACAGAAAACCAGGAAATAGCGGAACTTACCATTGTGTCTAAATCAAACCGGAAAATCTCTCTATTCAGGATCATCTTTTTCGTGACTGGATGTTTGTCGGTTGTCCCTCCAACAAGAACGATAGAATGATTCAATAAAGCCCAAGCAAACTCTATATGAGAATCGGGTTTTGGCATGGGAGGCAGGCTTTTCCACTTCATATCATCATCCAGCATAAAAACATCAGCATATACTACCTATTAGGGGACATATTTACCTTATCAGAACGCATTTCTCCTAAAAAAATATGCAAGTAATGACATACCATAACATCTTACAAAGTGCACGAAACACAAATCTAAAAAAAGGGCTTGAAAGAAAATGTGTATTAACTTGAACAGTTGCAAAAATCTCTTTTAAATATACAACAAAAGTTAGCTAAACTATTTAAGAATATACTAATCGTCGCATATATGATAGACCCCAAGCCAAAATACTATGCATGTCTCTTTACACTTTTCCAACGACAATCTAAACATGTTCACAATTCAATTCAAATCTTAAGCAAATGTAGCTGCGTAGTTTAATAGAATTATTCAATGTATAATAAGAGAAATATAGAGCTTCTTTTCACCATCAAAGAGTAGGAAACTAGAAATCCAACCAAGGAATTGGATATGTTTCAAAATAAATAAGACTAACTTACCTCATTTCTTCGGGAACACTTAAAGATTGGTGACCCAGGTTTGGCCATGAAGTCACCTTCCTGACCGCCAATAACCATTAGCCTATCATCAGCCACAACACATGCTCTGACAAGAAAGGGTTACAGGATAATCTTTTAGGAACATAAAATGTGGAGGAATGTGATTAGTAATCACTTGACTGAGGTATACAAGCTGCCTCAAGGACCACAACATTACCAAAGTATCTCGAAGACAACAATAACATCCTCAAAGGGTCAGATTTATGCAACCTTACTTCGTTCTTGAAAGTTTCGGATGATCCCATCATAAAAAATGGAAGTGTCCTATTAGACGTTCTTATAAAAACTTATTGTGAGACTATGTCAAACTAAATAGTCACTTATAGTTGTCGCCTTGTCAGTCTAAAAGGGTCATGGACAGTATTAAAACCAATTGTTTCATCACAATTCACAATTAAAAGCCAAAGTGTATTGAGTCTTTGGCTCTGTTGAATAATCACTTAACTAAAGCATGTTGATAAAAAAAAAAAAAAAAAAAAGACTACTCCGTAAATCACATTGCTATTTCCATATTTTGAAAGAAAACAGGGGCTTTTTTGTATGATTATTCTATTGTACGTACAAGGTAACGCTATGCTGCTTGTTACAAGAGAGAATTAACAAAGACAGAAGTTAAACCTGTGAGGTCCCCCGCGAGGAATGGGGACTTCAGACCGCCACTTCTTTTCCAATGGTTTGCCATCCTTCACAGCCAGACTCCAGTGATCTACTTCGGGAGTATATCGATTCACACCACTGCCTCCCATGACATGTAGCCTTCCTCTCCAAAGCTGGGTGGCTGGTGCATACCTGAATTGAATTAGGGTTACAGATATGAAGCTTTCCAAAAACAAAACCGACATATCTCATAAACTTTACAAAGTATGAAAATCCAATTGTATTTGGGAATAAATACTTGATGCATGGCTTTAATGTTTTGTTTAGTCAGCCATAAAAAAATATGGAGTAGCAGGTTAAAATTATAGCATCTCTTCATATTTCAAAACCTGATAAAAATACATAAACCTACGGGCTATGGTATTTACAGGGATGACAAGCTATGCTAACTTAGGTTGAACATAAAAAATTAGTCCTAGAATATCAGTACAAAATTTACCTAGGGGCTGGTAACGGTGGCAAGTCATTCCACTGCTTAGTTTCAGTGTCCAGCACAAATGTATGAGTAGTAGCTCCTCTGCATTGTGGGCCATATTGACCATTGACTATATATATGTACCTCCCATCTGTTACCATCCCTAAATGAGAATGAGCCATCTCCTTTGGCATGTCAAACTTTCCTCCCCAAGTGTTGTCTATAAAATTGTAAATATCAACATGAGAATGTACCTGTAAGAGACATCAAGTAACGATGGATAGTGAAATTAGTGATCATAGATAGAAAAATTAAAGAAAAAGGTTACAAAGGTGTCATTGACTTCTCATTACAAATATGAGACTTGCGGAAAAAAATCACCAATGCATATTTTTTTGTGAGGTAACTGTTGCCAGAGTCTGTTGGGCTATTACACTTATGATAAACTGGCAGCTCCGAAAGGATTACTCAACAATGAGAAGGTACAATCATGGAGAATGAAAATATGTGACAAGAAACGATACAACTAAAAGCAAACTTCCTTGCCCATAGCCCAAATTTTACATTTTAATCATGTGTACATGTGTCTATGGTCATGAGTCATGACACAATGTTGTTAGCTGGATCGAGATTCGAGAGACTGTCATGCTTCCAGGTGAACACACATAAATGATACTTAAGACGTTTTGTGCAATGTAGGTCTTTACAGCTTCTAACTGCATACACAATTTATATACTCCCTCCTATTCACTATATTCTTCCCCTTTCCTTTTTGCACAAGAAATAAGAAAATGAATTTGGACCACACAAAACACACTACCCCACATGCAATTTAATTGGACCACACAAATCAACCCAAAAAAGGAAATAGGGAAAAAAACCCGAATAATCCGAATAAGGAAATAGGGAAGAATATAGTGAATAGGAGGGAGTAGTGATTATTTCTTAAATGTCTGAGGAACTTGTAACCCAAATCTGAATAAGAGTTAGTTGAAGGATTCAAAAATAAGAGCTCAAGTGCAGTTAAGGTAAATTCCCATCCTGGCAAGGCCAAGGCAATAACTGATACGTTTTAGAACAATTGAATCTGATGAAAACGGCCTGGGAATCTCCTAAGTATAATACGAAGCCAAGTCGGTAAGAATGGAAGAATAAATAATAACAGAAATTTTGAAAGCTTATGGATCCATTTTGGCAATTACCAACAAATACTCACAAGATTGATGGTACCATATCCAGCAAAGACAAAAAAAAGATCTTTTATTTGTATAGCAGCTCCATCTAAGCGTGGCACGGGAGCTGCTGCCATCTTTTCCCAATGTAATTCTGGTGCTGGCAAGTCAGCAAATGTTGCAGAAAGAACTCTTCCTTGAACTTCATAAATTTTAGGATCTTTGACCTTAACCTGCAGTGATCAAATTAGCCACACGTAGTAATGTCAGTTTTCCCAAAAGTGACCTGTTTCCACAATGATTAATCTTATCAGATCCATTACCTGCCCATTTATTCTAATAAAGTGATTATTAAACTTAAAAATGATGAAGCTGCGATTTAAGTTGTAATACAAATCATCTATTGAGTAGCAACTAACAAGATGAAAATGCTCACATATAAAACCTTCCCACAATTAGTGTAGCTCAATTTTGACCAAAAATTACAGTCTAGATCTCGCTACAATAAAGAAGAGTTCACCTATCAACTAGGTGACATTGTACTAGAGGCACAACTTCCACACCCTAAATAGTCAAGTAATCCACACAACTGTAATCCACACAGGTGTCTCAGACTCTCAGCAGATGTCTACCCCCCTCGCCTTCCCTTCCTCCTTTTGCTCCTCCTTTCCCATCCAAACAAGGCGTAAAAGTCCTTTTGCACTACCCTTTCCCCCTGAGAAAAAAAGAGATATGTGCGGGAAAGAAAACGTAATGTGAAGTCTTCTTAATTCATTAACATTAGGACAAAGAAGAAATATACTATAAGAGAACATGAGAATGCTGAATAGTTACACGGAGGTCCTATACTCTGTTGTATGACCATGGTTTCTAAAGAAGCTCAAGTACAAAAATTGATTTCTCTTTCAGCAAGAAAAGAGTGGCAATTCCAGTTTTACCCTCAACTGAGATGAGCAAACTAGAAAGAGTCAGATGATGGATATTAATGCCTTTACTTATGGGTACTCGTTTGAGATAGTTTCCCTCATTTTCTTACGACTGAACCCTGCTTGAATCTGCCCTATCTATATACCGCGAAAGAGTAAGAACTTAAGAAGTGTTAGACTACGTCTCTCTCTTTAATACAACTCAACCACCACCAGACTCTCATTGTATTTTGAGGTGTGCGTCCAACCGGTTATGGTTTCGATGGATGATTCATGTATCATTTAGGGATTAAGGCTCTAATGTTGTTTGAACCACCAGCAGACTCATACACATTGCGAGCAAGGACAATGATATCCTAAACTCATAACCTTGCGAAAATCCTTCCAACACCGGAACATGATTTTAACCAGAGCAACCGAGAAAATGTAAATGAGGAAGCAAGAAGCAACTTTTTTATCCGGCACCAACCCCTACATAAGGAAACAGCTCAAAAGAAGCTTCTCAATGAGGTGTAATGGAGTCAAAAAGCTAACACTACTTTTCGTCGTCAAATGAGCCACAAGGGTAGTAAAATATCGGGGGATTCAAACTTGAGCCCTACTGTCCAAATAACGCCATCTTAACCATTAGACTAATACATCTTCCGTACTAAAAAAGCTTACATTGTGAACGCATTTAGATAGAAAGCCGATACACAGTAAACAAATCCTTCCAACACCGAAAAATTATAGCAATGTGCAGCGAAAATTATACCTAAAATGCAACAATTCTTAGTAAAACCAGCTACATATTTGGTACCACTACATATTAATCAATTCCGTTCATTGGGATTCACTACATTTCCTTCTAAAGAAAGACAATGCCTTTAAAACCGTCAATGGGCTCGGCTAACATGAATCACCCTTTAAAACCGCAAATTGAACAAAAACACAAATAAAACTAAAACAGAAACAATTAAGAAGTGGGACCCACCAGGGGAAGAGAATTAAGGTTAAGGTAAGGCAAAGTATTGGTGACGTAACGAAAAGCGGAGAAAGCAGAAGATGACGACGAAGCCCATATGACGTCGGCGATGATGGCAGCACCGACAAAAAATATTAAGGAGATGATTATTACTAGGTTTATCGACCAAGTTGTGGGTTTCTGTTGATTTTGTCTCCCTATTCGCATTGTAATTTTGATTGATTAATTTGGGGATTTTTTTAAATTAGGGTTTGAGAGTGGATTTAATTGGGGAGAGTGATGTTGAAGACATGAAGTAGATAGATCCAGGCAGTGAGTGAGCTATAGAGTATGATGACCAATTGACCATACGGGGAAACATTAATCACCCACCAGTTGGGAGTCGAGTCGGAATTTGGATCTATTCTATATTTCTTTTCACAAATCCTCATTTGTGACGTGTTCATACCCGTCACAAGCAAGATGGACTAAATTTCTTTTAGAGATTGAGATTTTATAATGAGCCAATCTAACCATTGTAAATTTGTAATTGAATTTTGAGGTTGAAATTGAAAATAAAACTAGCACAACTGAAAAAAACTAATCTTTAAATAATACTCTCTTGCCTTCAACTCCACTCTACCACCTTCTTTTTTCACGATTGTCAACGCATGTTTTACGTGATAAATATCGTTAGCTATGTATTTGCAAAAATTATAAAAGTTAGATATTTTTAATGTACTCATAAAGACGAATCAAACAAGATCCCACATGAATATATTTTCACTTACGGATCGAGAGAAAATTGAAATTGAATACTCACTTGTGAATAGTGTACAAAAATAACATTGGTAGGGTGGAGTTGAATGGAGTAAGTAAGTTGTAAAACGGGTTAGACAAGCAATCGATTTACATAGTTAATAATAATAAAAAAAAATTAATCATAAAAATCAGAGAACAATTTAAAAATATGGACATGCTAAATCCCGCACACAATTTTACTAAATCCCGCACATTTTGTCGTCTTATTCCAAATATACTCCTCCCATTTCTCACCCCACTAAGAGTTGGACAAATCAAAAACTGAAAAAATAATAAATTCCCAAATCGCTTGACCACCACGCCCCACTTGGAAACTGAACTGATGTCGGTGACAGAAGGTTGATTGCGGTGGTGGTTGATGACCATTCGTGGGCGTCTCTGGCAAAGATAATCGCTAGCCTTTTTCGTTCGTGGTCTGGTTTTCCAATTGTAAAATGTAACATTATGATTTTGGAGAACAGACAACCATGTATTCCACTTTCTGTGGCACTTGATTTGTTCACTCAAATTTGTTAAACAAACAATTATTCATGTTCTTATCATAGATTCGTAAATTGTAATGCAATATCGATTTAAACCCTAATTGTAGAAAACTTTCAACTTTTCTGAAATAATACATTAACTAGTTTTCAACCCGTGCAATTTGCACGGGTATATGTTTATAGCCATTGATATCACTGTTAATATTTAAAGAATGTTAAGTAATATACATGAATATTTTATATTCTATTTCTTTTATATTGATAATATATTAAAACACGTGCTAAATTTGCAAGGAATTGAAATTTGCACATGTTTTAAATAATATGTGATATTAAGCACAAATTCAGTGTTGTAACATGAAATCAACTAATCACATATACAATATACAAGTATTATAGGGACTAGGTTTCAAGCCCGGGCGTTGCCCGGGTAAGATCGTAACAGTGGCTTTCAAGTAGACCTCGCACAATTGTCTCGACCCGAATAATCTGACACCCGCACCGAGAATCCAAACATAATCCGTAATTCGAATTAGTCTGAATCAATATGACTCGATCCGAATGTTTATTGTTGCAAACTGACCATTATCTCCAAAAAAATCGATATTAATAGAACCTAATATGATCAGACCGACCCGCCCTGACCCGAATGGTTGCTAACCAAGAATGACCGACCTAAAATGACCTGGCCCAAACGACTCAACCTGAACCTAAACCTAAACATGAACCTGACCCTGACCCAGACCCTGACCCAGACCCAGTTGACCTGTTTGCCAGGTTAGCTTGCAAGAATTAACTGTGAAAATGTTTAAAAGGTTTTTTTAGAGCGATTATTTACTTGTGCTGTGGATGCTTTGTGCAATAAATGCTATTACCCTTGCTGAAATTTTACATTACGAAATTGGCATGATTAAAGTCACCCGTAAAAGTATGACACATATAATTTCTACTATCTTTGTCTAAATCACTTTCTTACCTTTTATGTATTAATTATGAGCAGTATTTTATTTAAAGGTAAACATTTTCATAAGTAAAATTAACCCTCTACTTTACTACTCTTTGATTTGATTAGTACTCTCATAATATTAAGTGCGTACACAACGACAAAGCTACTCTTCGATAAGCTCTTTGACTAACCCTCAACTTTAGTAATCTTGGATTAGTACTCTCATAATATTCATACGTACAAATCGACAAAGCTCTTTGGTGACCTGCGTAGATCAACAAAGCTCTCTCCTCCCTATGCTGATCGACATTTTTTTCCTTCCGCTTTTTGATGGCTCCTCATTCATCCATGCACCATTCATTAACCTTTTATTCCTCTACTTGCCATTCAAAGGCCTCATCTTTGCTGTAATACTACGGTTTTCTATGTCTATGGGTACTCTATCAAGTGGGGCTTACTCTGTCGAGTAAGTATGTTTTTTACGCAAAACAGTAGTCTACCTGATGGGTACTCGATCGAGTACGTGTGGCACTCAATTGAGTAAGGGGCACTCGATCGAGTATGTCACATACTCGATCGAGTAAGTGTGTTTTACGAGTGATTTTGACGGGTTTTGTTAATAATGCGGGATTAGTATATAAAGCCTCCGTCATCTTTCTTAATCTCTTTTATCATTCTAAAAACCCCTTTTGAGAAGAAAAGAAGTTACGTAAGTGTGTTCCTCGCATTGTTAACAAATCCCCAAGGCTAGGAGTGTCGGATCATCTTGTTCTTTACGCCGTTGTGATCCTTGTGTCGAGGGTAAGCTTTTTATATAATTTTTATAATGTTTTGTTAAAGTTGGTTGAAATCCTAATTGGGTAATTTGGGGGTTTTGGGGAGTATTGTTGATGTTAGATTGTGATTGTATAATTGTATGTTTGATAGGAAGTAATTTCAGTGAAGGACGATGTTGATTAGCTGATTGTGACGATCTTGGTGATTGTTGTTCCAGGTAGGGTTTCCCTACTCAGTATTGTCTACATACGTTGTTGGTGATGGTTGTTGTGATTGTTGAGTAATTATAATGTTGGATTGGTTTTGGTGTTGTTAATAGTATATTGTTGATTGATTGTGTAACTGTCTGTGATCTTCGGGGCGCGTCCCTGGCTGAGTGGAGTCACTTGCGGGAGTGGCTTCACGCCCTTGATTCGCCCTCTATGGAACCTGTCACAGAGGGGATGTGCACATTAATAAACTTAGGTTTATCGCTCGATGGAGATGAGCGGGAATTTGGTGGGTACGGCTACGGTCCCCCACTGGCGGCGTGGAGTACTTGTTGCGATGGGTACTCTGACAGGGCTACACACTTTAGTGCGTAGTCAGTTGTGTGGAGATTGGAGATGGAGACTGGAGATTGTTTGAGCTGTTTGGACTGTTTGTGTTTCTATTTCATTGTGGCATTTGTTTTATGTAGTCAGTACTGATCCCCGTTTAAATGTTTTAAAAAACTGTGGTGATCCATTCGGGGGTGGTGAGCAGTTATTGAGCAGGTATGAGACGATGCGCGTGGGATAGCTGGGATGAGTCATCACGTTGCAGTTTAGAAGTCTTCCGCTGTGTCGAACATTTTGTAGTTGTTTAGTAGTTGACAGTTTTCAGAACCTTGTATTTCCTTTTTACAGTTTTTGGAGTTTGGCTTGTATCACTTAAACTTATTTACTATTAAAGTACGTTTCGTTATTGTCTATTTGATTATCATTGCCTCAGGTAACCGAGATGGTGGCGTTCTCATACCTTAAGTGGTCCTGGTAAGGCACTTGGAGTATGGGGGTGTCACAAAGTGGTATCAGAGCGACGATCCTGAAACCTGTAACCAATGAACCTAATGAACATAGGGAGTCAAACTAAAATGAACCCGGGTAGGAATTGTAGGAGCTACTGCAAAGACTTGGGAGACGTCTTAAAGTCGCGAATTCGCCCTATAATTTTGAACTGGTCACCATGAGATGTGAGTCGGGATTGCTATGTGTTTACTTTGTGTGCTATGTGTTAGGCCCAGTTTAGCCTGGTCTGACTCTAACCTGGCCTGACCTTACTAGGCTGATTGAGGCAACCAGAGACCGGACAAATCTAACTACTATTTAGCTATTGAGGAATATTATAGTAAGCAGGCTACTAAATCCTGGAAGTGAAGCCTGATGGTAAGTGCAGAATAGCCGGGCAGGACATTTAAACAAGCTGGATTAAGAAGATAAACAAGAGAGGCAGTTGTATGAACTAATAACCACGACCTACTCTCATGGAAGACCAAGTCCAACTACAAGGAGCACATAATCTTAGTAAATCTAAACGTGCAAGAGGAAAGGAAGGACGGTTTGTTAAAGAAGAACGAGTCAACCGAGTTAATAGGGAATGTGCCCTATTTTCCAGCTAACAGCCCCAACAATCAAGGGGAACGTTGAGGATGAATGTAACGTTAGCATTTGTAGAACTATAAATAGCAGAATCTAACAATTGTAAAGAGATTCATGATTGATCGATTATTTACAATTTATCTCTCATTTATTCTTGAATATTCAGCTACACACACAAGATTGTACTCAGCTTATCAAAATAATACAAACAATATTCTTTATACTTAATTCTTCCCTTGTTATTCACTCACAATATTCCAGACTTATAGAACTAGATACCCAAATTACTCTTTAATCAAGCCGGATCCATTCAGGGGAAATCCTGCTAAAACAATTGGCGCCCACCGTGGGGTATCTAGTTCTTTAATCAAAAAATTCCTTTTACCATTCTCCATTTAATATTCACATACAAAAATGGTGGAACTCACCCCAGAACAACAATTAGCGGCTACCCTGGCTAAAATCAAAGAATTGGAGGCAATTCAAGAGAATGCAACCCAAGCGTAGTAAATCAATAGGTCAAGGAATCGAGTCTAGCCCGAGGAAAAATTGGAAAATCAGGCCTCGGGCTCCAAGACCGATTCGAACCAGAACCCCATTCTCATCCATTATCAAAAACATTGACTTTTCCAATTTTGGAACTCCGGAGAAGGATACATTATCTGGTACCCAAATCATTCCCAATGATGAAACAAACAAAACTGAAGCAGCAATAATGATGGCTATGCTTCAAGAAATCCAAAAACTTCACAACAAAATAGAAAATATACCTGGAGTGCGGACACCGTGGGAAGTAGAAGTTGATGACTTTGTAGATTCACCCTTTGCAGATGAAATTGCAAAGATTGATCTCCCAAAGAAATTTACCGTCCCATCCATGAGAACTTATGATGGGACCTCCGATTCACAAAATCACGTTGCCATATTCAAACAGAAGATGTTGGTCGCCTCAATACCCGGTGAACTCGGGCAGTCCGCATGTGTATAGGCTTTGATACAACCGACTGACCGGAGCAAACATTACAATGGTTCATTAATCTCCCAAATGGAGGTATCAAGAATTTTACAGAACCGATCAATGCCTTCAATCAACAATTCGCAAGCAGCAGAGACATGGCCAAGAGACCTAGTAACTGTTCAGGGTAAAACAACTCCCCTGAAGAATCTCTCAAAGAATTTCCTGGCGATTTGTCAAAGAGAAGGTGGCCATTCCAGTGTGACGAAGAAAAGAAGAGAAGCCTTCGTGCAAGGAGTCCGCTGACAAGTGACATCTATGCAGACTTAACAAGAAAGCTCGCCCAACCTTTGCCACTGTTCAATCCATCGCCTTAGAACATGTCGGATTGGAGGAAGATCTCAACTTCAGAACAAACTCGTCCGGAGGAAAGCAAGGCTATGGACACACTAACAGAAAAGCTCCTACAGAAAGGAGGCAACCCGGATCAGCACCCTATTCCAGGCCCGAACGATCCAAGTCAACATGGCACAAGAACACAAAGGTAACCTTTCTAGCCTTCCAACTATTCCCGAATATAACTTCTCTATTAATACTGCAGGATTAATCAAGCGCCTGGAAAGCCTGGGAGATATGGTTAGATGGCCCAAGAAATCCGACAACCCCAGGAAAGACCCAACGAGATGGTGTGACTTCCATCAGGACATCGGGCACACCACAGAAGAATGCATCCAACTCAGGAAACAGGTGGCATATCTCCTAAAGAAAGGCTATTTGAAGGACTTAATCCAGCAGCCAAAGAACAAAGATGAAGGACAAAACAAGAGAGATTCAGGGAACGGTAGAGATCCACCTCCTCTTCCCCCCCATCTATGAAGTCAAGTTCATAAATAGAGGATCGAAATCGTGGTCCGACCCGGTTACGCGCAAAAGAATATCCAGGAGTCTAGACTTGACCCCCTTCCAGGTCCAAGTCATTGCCTGCTATTATTTTTGATGACTCGGACTGCGCAGGGAATATCGGATCTACACCATGATGACTTGGTAATCACCATGCAAATTGGCACAGCTAAGGTATCAAGAATCCTGATAGACGGAGGTAGTTCAATCAATTTGGTGATGCTTGACGTCCTCAAAGCTATGAAGATAGATGAAGGAAAGATCATCAAGAAATCCAGCGTCCTGGTTGGATTCAGCGGAGAAACAAAGAACACCCTGGGAGAAATTAGCCTGCCAACCTATGTGGAAGGCGTGGCTTCGTATGAAAGATTCGGGGTAATGGATTGCCTATCCTCATATAATGTAATCTTGGGCAGACCATGGATCCACAACGTCAAAGCAATCCCATCAACATACCATCAATGTGTGAAAATACCAACCGAATGGGGATAACCACAATCGGGGAGAACAAAGGACGGCTCAGAATGCTACACCCAGGCTTTGAAACCCTCAAAGTCAGGTAAGTCCCTTGCATAGCAATTAAAGTCACCTGTCAGGGAAGAATATATTGCACAAACACAGATGGAAACAGGAGAGGTCATTTTGGACCCAGAGTTCCCTGACAAGAAGGTACTTGTAGGGTCAGATGCACCGGACTCGATCAGACCCGATCTGCAAAAGAGAAGAAAATTTGCTGCAGAGAGGTATGAAATCATCAACCAAGAAGTTGACAAGGTACTGGACATGAGAATGATCAGGGAAGTAATGTACCCTGACTGGCTTGCAAATGTAGTAGTCGTCCAAAAGAAAAACGGCAAATGGAGAGTCTGTGTAGACTACACCGACCTAAACAAAGCCTGCCCAAAAGATCCATTTCCCCTGCCACACATCGATGCAATGGTGGATGCCACTGCAGGCGACGAGATGTTAACATTCATGGATGCCTCCAGCGGATTCAATCAAATAAAGATGCACCCTGCAGATCAGGAAAGCACAGCTTTCATCACTGAAAGAGGAATATATTGTTATACTGCTATGCCTTTTGGATTAAAGAATGCAGGTGCAACCTATCAAAGGCTAGTCAACATGATGTTCAAAGACCAAATAGGAGATACCATGGAAGTCTACATAGATGACATGGTAGTCAAGTCAAAGAAGGCAGAAGATCACGTCAAAGACCTGGAAGTAGCCTTCCAAATACTGGAGAAATTCAATATGAAGCTCAATCCACAAAAATGCCATTTTGGAGTCTCAACAGGCAAATTCTTGGGCTATATGGTGACAAAAAGAGGAATAGAAGCCAACCCTGAACAGATCAAAGCTATCCTGGAGCTAGAACCACCAAAGACAGTCAAAGACATACAAAAGCTGACTGGAAGAATAGCGGCCCTGAACAGGTTCATTTCAAGATCGTTAGAGAGGTGCAAATCATTCTATAGTCTGCTAAGGAAGAACAAAGACTTTCAATGGACCCCTGATCATCAGGCTGCCTTTGAGGACCTGAAAATATATCTATCCTCTCCTCCCTTGTTGGCAAAACCAGTCAAAGATGAACCCCCGACAAGATAATTCGATCCACAGCTTCTTTGTCGGTGCAGTCTTGGTCAAAGAAGCAGACGGACAACAACACCATGTCTATTACGTAAGTAAAAGTCTACTGGATGCAGAGATCAGGTATGGCCTACTTGAAAAATATGTTTTAGCTTTAATTATGAGTTGCACAAAATTAAGACCATACTTTAAAAGCCACCCTATAATAGTCAGAACCAATCTTCCTATCAAGTCTGTACTTAGAAAGCCAGAATTGTCCGGACGAATGTGCAAATGGTCAGTCCAGCTAAGCACATACAACTTAACATTTGAACCAAGGACAGCAATTAAGTCACAAGCACTAGCAGACTTTGTGGCTGATTTTAGTCCAACCCTAGAACCCGGCCTAATAAAAGAAGTAAATAAACTGACCAGCGACCAAACAGACCTAGAATGGACCCTATTTGTCGATGGTGCAACCAACATGAGAGGCACAGGCCTGGGGGTAGTACTAAAATCGCCACAGAGGGATAAGATAGTACAAGCTATAAGCTGTGCATTTGAGGCTACCAACAATGAGGCAGAATATGAAGCCCTAATAGCTGGATTAAAGGTATGTATTGACCTTGGTGTGCAAAACCTAAAGGTACGTACTGATTCCCTTCTTATTTCCAACCAAGTAAACGGAATATATACTGCAAAAGACTCAAAAATGATGCTTTATTTGGAAATTGTTCAAATTTTAAAATCAAAATTCCGCAATTTTAATATTGACCAAATTCCCAGGGACTTGAATACCAGGCCGATGCTCTAGCCGGCCTAGGATCCAACTTCAGTCCCCTTGACTTCGACAAAATACCCATCGTACATTTATTAGAACCCTAATAAATAAACAAGATGAAAGTTTCCCAATTTATGTTGCCAATTCTTGGACAAAACCCTACTGATGATCTACAACAGGGAATCCTTCCCTAAATAAGCAAGATACCAGAGCACTAAAAATAAAAGCCGCTTCATATACTATTATTAACAACGTGCTTTTTAAGAAATCGCAGGTCGGGCCGTACCTCAGATGCCTGGAACCACAAGAAGTTGAACAGATATTATCAGAAATCCATGAAGGATCTTTGTGGAAATCATAAAGGCGGAAGAAGCCTGGCAAGCAAGGTACTGTAACAGTTATTATTGGCCCACCTTGAGGGCCGATTGCCTGGAATTTAGCTCTAAATGCAAAGCTTGCCAGATTCATGGACCATATATCCATCAGCCATCCGAGGAACTACATTCCATATCCGCACCCTGGCCATTTATGAAGTGGGGCATGGATATAGTAGGGAAACTACCTCAAGCACCCGGACAAAAGTTTTCATGCTAGCAATGACTGATTACTTCTCCAAGTGGATAGAAGCGATTCATACAGCAAGTCAAGGAAAAGGATGTCATAGCATTCATCAAACACAACATCATATGTAGATATGGCATCCCCTCCGAAATAGTATGCGACAATGGCACGCAATTCGTGGGAAAAAGAAACAAGACCTTCTCGTGCTCAATGGAATATCAACCTGGTAACCTCCACACCAGGATATCCAAAAGCTAACGGTCGTGCAGTAATTCAAGAACAAAGTAGTAATCACCGCATAAAGAAGAAGCTAGAAAGAAGGAAAGGCAGATGGGTCAAGAGCTCCCCCTGGTCCCTCGGGGTCGATGTAACCACGCCTAAAACATCCACAGGCCAAACCCCCTACTCCTTGGTCTATGGATATGAAGCAGTGATCCCGGCTGAGGTCGACATTCCATTAGCCAGATGCAGCCTGAACACAATAACAAGCAATATACCTCTAATGGAGGACAACCTGGACTTAACGGAAGAGCTAAGAGATGCAGCCAACATTAGATTGGCAGCATATCAGCAAAGAGTTGCAAAAAGCTACAACAAGACTATCAAAGCCAGGGTATTCAGGGTAGGACACCTTGTCCTCAGGAAAGTCTTCCAAAACACAAAAGAAAAGAATGCTGGCAAATTGGCCCCAACCTGGGAAGGTCCCTACCTGATTGACTCAATAGTCGGTCAGGGAGCTTATAGATTGCAAACCCTGGACGGCGAAATGATCCCAAGAGCTTGGAATATTGCACACTTAAAACTATTTCACATATAAAATATATCTCCCAGTTCAGGTATAATTTTCACCTTAACATTTCTTGCTTGGCCTGATATGAAACTAAATGTATGATACTTGCCATTATATGAATAAATGCCGTATATGATTTCTTCAATTATGTGCCCAAGTACTTGTCAATATTCTCATATTTACTTTTACCAAATAGAATCTTCAATACTTGTTTTACATACTGCATTTTATTTAAAACAAATCTTAAAGATTGGGGGCCACCCCACCAATATCCAACTGATACCCAATTTTCAGTTGCAAAACAGGCCTTAAAATATTGAGCTCCATTTAATATACAAATCTCGAAAACCTCTTCCTGACTTGTATAACATAGATGGGTCATAAGCCCTCCCAGTGCAAGGGACGTAAGCCCTCCAGGCATGTGCAATAACCCCACCCATAACACGATGGGCGGCGGAAGACAAAAATCGGCCCAATCTAGTCGATAATCGCCGATCCGATAGAAACATCCAATACTACAAAAGTACCTTATCAAAACACAAAAAGGAACCAACAAAGACCAAATATTTATTCATCCAAAATAGCCGGCCTTGCCTCATACTTAATAATTATCCATTCCAGGGACATCCCCCCTGGATGGGCCAAAAAATACCTAAATATCCATTCCAGGAACATCCCCCCCGGATGGGCCAAAACAAAGAGGAAAAACATAAATCTAAGTAGGTTTTGAGCCAGTAACCAACTCACAACCATCCACCATTTCCTGATCACCAGATTTTTCCTTGGAAGGAGGAGAATCCACTTCTTCTTCTTGACCCATGTTGGCCAAATCAGGATATTGAGCATCCAGTGCTGTCTCATCCCGGTCCGGATCCCAATTAGCCCGGTCAGATTGCGGATCCCTCATAGCATCAACCCGGCCTTTCCCAAAGAAGTACTGAGCGGCATCAGCAAGCCGCGCCTCCACTAATTCCTTTTCAGCACCAAGCTCTTCATTCTTCCTCGGTGATCCCGCATTGCCTCGCTTCTCTCAAGAGCGCTCTCCCGGATGACCTCCAACTCTTGCCTGGCAACCTTCTCAGCATTTTTTGCAGCCACCTCACAAATTATAGCAGCCCTGGATGCCTCTCTAGCTGTCACCAGCTGAGATTGAAGTACTACTTCATTACCCCTGGATGTGTGCGGCTCACAGTTAACCTTATCTAGTTTTTCTTCCAGGCTAGAAACCCTGGCCTGGGCATCCCTGAGCTGACAAGCAGTAGCCAACCCGACATCCAATCCCTACAAGAAACAAAATTAATCAGCCCAATATAAAGCAACATAAAGAGCACATGAACAATTAAAACATCCCTTTACAACTAACCTCCTTAGCCCGAGAAGCAAGTTCGAGACCTTTGTCACAAGAGAAGTCAGAATAGAAACCACTTTAGTAGACGACTCAAGGGTATTAGTAGACAAAAGCTGGCTGCCCATTTTTGCAGAAAATTCATCTATCCGTGCCCGGGCAGCATCCATATCGTCAATCCTAGCAGACACTTGACTGATACTCCTGATTGGTTGAGCCTGAATAGGCTCTTTCTCTCCCCCTTCCTCTTCAGGAATAACATCTTCCCTTCTCCTTTTAGAAGACTGAACAACATCCGGTGATACTAGCCTGGGCGGTTCTTGGGGAGGCTGGACATCAGAAACCAAAATATCAAGCGTCTTGTCACTCCCACTAGCCTCCTGGCTCTTGGACTGTTCAGCAATTCTAGCTACCCTGACCTTTAAGTCTTTTGCGATAAAGTGGCCAACCTAGTGTAAGACCCGAATACCGAATATACAAAGAATATACATAAATATAGATGAGAAGTAATAACAAGACAACAATTGACATAAAGACATATAGAAGACGTACAGGAAAGAGCGGTGGAGCTAGGCTTGCCTTTGGGTACTTTGACCACACTCAGCTTGGTCTTCATATACCGGGGCAATAAATCCCCGCCGGACTAGCAGGCCAAGCCCTCTCTTCCTCAGGAATAGCAAGGAAAGCCTCTATCCTGGAAATAGCTTCCTCGTCAAGAGGATCAGAGTTCCAATCAGGAGCTGCAAAAATCATCAAAAATACACAGGTGAAACTCAAAACATCCTAATTTCGTATAATATATATTTGCAAACTAAGAGTATAGGAAACCTACCACTTTCCAGAGGGGGATATCTCGGGTAATCAAAGCGACCCCAGGCTCTCGATCCGGATAAACAGGAAAGTCTTTGCCCACTTTTATCATCTCCGAGTCCAGGTTAGTGATTAATGGAGACATTTTCGACTTGATTCTCAAATTAAAACGACCATTAACAGGATTTTTCATATGATATATTGCCTTGATATCATTAATAGTAATTACAAGATTGTGTTTAGCACATAAATTTTCAATGGAATGAACAAGTTTCCAAACCATTGGCATAATCTGAAAAGGTGATACTTCCATAGCACGAATGGTATCAATCATTAAAGGAGTAAAAGGTAACTTACAACCCGCTTTGAACGCCCATTCGAAAATACAAAACCAACCAGGTGACACCCGGTTAGCTCGATGGACAAGACTCGTGAATCCATACCTCAGTCGAATCAGGAATTAATTTCTTCTCCCTTAAAACCCTATCATAGTTTGTTTTCAATAGGTTTTCTTCAGGAAAGTAAGGATCCAGAGATTGAAGAGCAGAAAAAATAGAATCCTGATATTTAAAAGCTATAGCACGAGCAGGAGGATCAACTTCAATCACCTCCTCCTCCTGGACGTCTTTGGGTTCAGATTCAGCAGCAGCCTTCCTGGGGGCAGGACGCTTTTTGGCTCCCATATCCTTTATTATTTAGTTTATTATGATGAATTTTATTTTATAAAGTTAGCAGAATGGAGATCCTGGGAAATAGGGGAGAATTTTGGAGAAAATTTAGCAAAGAAAGTGGAAGAAATTTGGTGAAAAACAATCTCATCACAAATACCGTATTTATAGAAGAGGAATAACGGTGCAAAAACCCTAGAGAATGCAAAACTGTCAGCATGACATCATTAGCCGTTATAGTGTTTAACGGTAACTAGGAGTCTAAGAGTCATTGAGCAAATATAATTCTCTTTATTGTTTAGCCCGGTAAAATTGACATCTCACCCCTGGCCTGATCCAGCACGGGTAAAATGTCAAGGGGCAATTGTTAGGCCAGATTTAGCTGGTCCGACTCTAACCCGGCTCGACCTTACTAGGTGATTGAGGCAACCGTGAGACCGGACAAATCTAACTACTATTTAGCTATTGAGGAATATTATAGTAAGCAGGCTACTAAATCCTGGAAGAGAAGCCTGATGGTAAGTGCAGAATTGTGACACCCTCATTTTTAGCATTAAATAAACACGTAAATTCTACAGAAAAACTGACAGGATATGTTTGTAATTGGTTCAACTAGATAAAACCTGTAATTTTTAAAACTTTTCTAAACCATTCACAAACATTCCCAAATGAAGAGTGCCAAAAACTGCAAAAACTAACAAACTAATTTACATAACAATACTAAGTCGTGAGAATAAAGTGATACAAACCAAAGTAAAAGAAGGAGACATATGTCCCTCCAAAATATTAACACAACCATATGTTTAAAGGTTTACTACAAAATATAACCAAACTAAGTCCAAGGTTCTTTTGCTCACTAGCTCGTCTGTGTACCCCATCTAATCATCATCAACCTGTCAATCGCATTTTATACAAACACGAAAGCCACAATTCAGTGGGGAGTAACTTCGAGTCCTCCCAGCCACGAAATGTCATATTTAATGTAACATGTAATGTAACATGTAAACAACATCATAAATAAACTAATTATCGAATATTCTAACATATGAACACTAAACTGACCAAATTAAACTATCATGTGAAACATATAACAAGCAGTAATCCAAACTTATCAATTGTAACCGGCTTGCATCTCACCTATTACAATTCATAAAATCACCATACAAGAAAGGGCAATATATCAAAGACAGGCATAAGTTCTTAGCACCGTCAATAGTCACTCTGTAACTCGAGTCTATACCACGAGGTAGGGAAGGTAATCGAACCGGTATCTTGGCTCAGAGGTTCTATCAAAACATGGCCAAGACACAACACAACCCTAGTCCTAAATCTGCGCAGACCTAGACATGCGGATACACACCACCGCACCCAAGACCCACAATTTTTTTAAAACAAAGTGAGTACCCTAAGGAGTCCACCAAAGGGTTGGCTAGTACTTAAGTTGACCACTTACCCTCAAAATAAGTAACGAGGTCATGCCCCAACTTGGATATAAACCCACCAAGTCAGGAACACAAAGGCTATTAAGCAGTGAACATATACTCGTCAAAGACTATAAAGACCTCTCTATGACAAACACAACAACCTGCAAGAAGTATTCAATACCAATTCCATTTCAAGCAATATTAACAATATTAAAGGTTTCAGGGAATCTAAAGCCGTTTCTACAATATAAGAAACCATTCAATTCAACCAAAAACACATGTGAACTAAAAACATAATAAATGGCCTAAAACAAGAATAAGGCCAATTATCCATTTTTCACAATAATTTGCATTCAACCGAATTTTTACCCGCAACCCCAGTCCTGCGACAGGTACGGGTTCAATCGCGGCTGACCAATCACACAATTGACTGACATCGATTCAGTCAAAGGGACTAAGGCTCAGTTTTCGGCATAATCATCCAAACATTACAATTATCGCTATAAAATTCATTTTAAGCCTATTCATTACAATTTCATATCATAACCTATCCTAACATGTGCAACTACCAATATAAACATAATTTTACCATCAACCTTATATTTACTACTAACATGATTCATTTCAAATGATTACCCATATGTTACTTATACTAAATATAACATTAATAAACCCGAAACGACGAACAACGCATGAAAAACCGCGAAACAAGCAACGGGCCGACCCGGGCCAACCCAGGGCCTGCCGTGGGCCTGCCTGGGCCTGCCGGGCCTGCTGGGCCGCCACCCCCTCTTCTCCGTTTCTCTGTTTTTGTTCATTTTAACATCGTTTTAAGCATCAATTAATCATTCCCATCTCATTTCCATACTAATATGTGAACTTAAACATACAAAAGACATGAATTTAACACATATTTTCATGTGAAATAAACCACTCAAATAACATTCACAAAATCATACAAAAACAAAGAATGTGACATTTAATCGTCGAGTAACTCGAAATATGTTACCTTTAGCAACAAAATGAGCAATTAGCACCTTGAACACCAAACCCTAATATGCAATCTAGCCACTATCTTCAACTATATACGAGTCTCCAAACTCGTCTTCTAAATCTTCACCTAAATAAACAATAAAAACACAATTATAAGCACTAATAATCAAAACCCTAAAAATGGTGGACAAAATAAATTTAGGGCAAATGAATTTAGAACATACTAGGATGTTGGAAATGAAGAGAGGATTCCAAATATATAATCCTTATGAAATTTGGAGTAGAAACGAGTAAATTACGATGAAAATTAGCTTAGAAAAGTATGAAAATGGTGGTTTATGTTTAGAATGCTTTAGAACATTCAAGGGAGATGAAGTTGGAAAAGAAAAATGTAAAGGAAAGGAGGAGGAAGGGGGGTGCCGTGGAAAGGGAATGGGAGACGGGTTTTTTTGGCGGAATTTTATTAGTCGGTTTTGGCTCGTTTCGACGATAATTAGAACCGTTTGTCAAACGCAAATTCCGACAACGCCAAAGTTCTTAAACACGAGATTACAAGAAGATTGAGTACTCATATGACCCATTTCCAAAATCGTTTGCCCAATTTTCAAAAGAATTGCCATTTTTCCCGATATGCCCTTATTTCGAAATAAAAGGTTTTTACATGGTTTAAACTATTTTTAAACATTTCGAAACTATCAAAATAAATACTTTACTTCAAAATATAATAGAATTATATTTCATTGAATTATTATTACTTCAAATACATTAATATTAAATTCAACTTGATTAATAAATTACTTTCGCAATATAATAACGGTCCGAAATTACGGGGTGTTACAATCACCCTTCCTTTTAAAAAGTTTCGTCCTCGAAACTTAGAAGGAGAAATTATAGTAAACAACATCTTAATAATATAATCATAGGTAAAATATAGGTATCTTTTCAATGAAACAGTGATACTCTTGTTGATCAGACAAGAACATCCACATTTCATATCAAGATATAAAAATATTTCTACACCAATGAATGAGAAAACCCATTATTGGGACGTCTCCAATAACGAGATTTACCACTCATTAATGTTAAAATCATTAAAAAAAAATCATAAAAGCATTTTCAAAATTTTAGTTTAAAGTTCTATAATAAGAATAATATCTTTACTAATTATGATTAAATACGGCTTAGTAACGCGGAAAAAGAGTAAGAAAAAGGAATACCTTACGAGAATAATTCAGGATATTTAGCTAACATAGAAGCTTCAGTCTCCCAAGTCTCCTCTTCGACATTTCCACAACGCCAAAGAACACGGACTAAAGGTACAACTTTGCTCCTAAGTTGCTTGTTGGCTTTTTCAAGAATCCGTATTGGCCTTTCTTCAACCGCCAAGTTAGACTCCAATTCAAGAATCTCTTCTTGGATGATATGGCTAGGGTCACTAATGTACTTCCTTAACTGAGAAACATGGAAGACATTGTGAACCTTGCTTTCATTTGGGGGCAATTCTAAAGCAGTAAGCGGCAGGACCAATCTTTTCAATCACCCGGAAAGGTCCAATATATTTAGGGCTCAGCTTCCCTTTTACGCCAAACCGTTTCACCCCTTTCATAGGTGACACTTTAAGGAACACTTGATCATCAACCTCAAAAGAAAGTGGTCGTGGCGGACATCAAGATATGATTTTTGACGGTCTGAGCGGCTTTCATCCGCTCCCGAATGATTTTAACTTGTTCAATGGACTCGTTCACCAAATCAGGTCCTAGCATTGGAACATTTTGGGTTTGATCCCAACAGACTGGAGTACGACATTTTCTACCGTACAGAGCTTCATATGGTGCCATTTTAATGGAGGCTTGATAGCTGTTGTTGTAAGAGAACTCAACCAGAGGTAAACATTTCTCCCGAGAAGTTTGGAAATCTAAGGCACAGGCACGAAGAAGATCCTCTAAAGTTTGAATTGTTCTCTCGGTTTGACCATCAGTGGCGGCGTGAAAAGCAATGCTCATCAATAGTTTACTACCCAAGGCCTCCCGTAATGCGATCCGTAAACGAGAACAAAATCGAGGGTCCCGATCGAAACTATATCTTTAGGAACCCCATGATAGCGCACTACCTCATCCACATAGACACGAGCTAGAACTTCTAAACTCCAGGTCTCTTTGATAGGAATAAACCGAGCACACTTAGTCAATCGGTCCACAACCACCCAAACAGCATTCTTCCCAGTGGAAGTCCTGGGTAAAGCCATCACAAAATCCATGGAAATAGACTCCCATTTCCAAAGAGGAACATCCAAGGGTTGAAGCAAACCCACGGGCTTTTGATGCTCTATCTTTACTTTTCGCGGTGAGGCATTTACTGACATACTCCACAACTTCAATCTTCATCCTAGGCCACCAGAATTATAATCTCAAGTCTTTGTACATTTTGGTACCTCCCGGATGAACGGAGTAAGGAGAGAGGTGTGCTTCATCAAGAATTCTTTTTCTCAAATCAGCTGCCCTCGGAACATAGATTCTACATTGATAACGAAGATACCCATCATCATCAATCTTACAATCCTTAGCTTGCCCAAGTTGAATTTTAGCTCGAATGGATCTGAAAGTAGGATCATCAGGAAGGCAAGCACGGATCTCACGGTAGAAGTCAGGTTCGGCTGACATGGCATTAAGATGATTAGAGCCCCTTTTTATAAGACTTATTCCCAATTTTTGAAGTTCTAAAGCAAGTTCAAGAGGTAATTCCCGAAAAGAATTCAAAGAATGACAGGATTTTCTGCTAAGAGCATCGGCCACCACATTAGCTTTTCCTTCGTGATAAATTAGGTCGGCATCATAATCATTCACCAATTCCAACCATCTTCTTTGCCTCATGTTCAGATATTTTTGGGTAAAGAGGTATTTCGGACTATTGTGGTCGGTGTAGATGTTACAATGGACTCCAATGAGGTAGTGTCTCCAAATCTTCAATGCATGCACCACCGCAGCTAATTCAAGATCATGAGTCGGGTAGTTAACTTCATGAACTCTAAGCTGTCGAGAGGCATACGCAATGACTTTTCCTTTTTGCATCAAAACACAACCTATACCATGCTTAGAAGCATCACAGTAAACATCAAAGTCCACTCCTTCTTCAGGTAAGGTCAACACCGGAGCGGTAGTCAACCTTTTTTTCAATTCCTGGAAGGCATTTTCACACTCCTCAGACCACACAAATTTAGACTCTTTCTTCAGCAACCGAGTCATCGGCCTAGCAATCTTTGAAAAATCCTTCACAAACCGCCGATAATAACCCGCCAAGCCAAGGAACATACGGATTTCAGAAACATTGGTCGGACTTTTCCAATTAACAACGGCTTCAATTTTGGCAGGATCTACCATAACGCCCTCTTTCGAAATGACATGCCCAAGGAAGGTCACTTTAGATAACCATAATTCACATTTAGAGAATTTAGCATACCATTTTTCACGGCGCAAAATCTCCAAAATAGCACGAAGGTGTTTGGCATGTTCTTCTTCAGATTTAGAGTAGATCAGGATATCATCAATGAACACCACAACGCATTTGTCAAGGTGTTCTCTGAAAGTACGGTTCATCTGATCCATGAATACTGCTGGAGCATTGGTCAATCCGAATGGCATTACTGTAAACTCGAAATGACCATATCTCGTACTGAAAGCGGTTTTAGGAATGTCAGCTTCTCGGACTGGAATTTGATGATAGCCCGAACGAAGATCAATTTTAGAAAAAGTGGAAGCACCTCGGAGTTGGTCGAAAAGATCATCAATTCTAGGAAGAGGATATTTATTCTTGATAGTAACCCGGTTAAGTTCATGATAATCTATGCATAACCGCATAGATCCATCCTTCTTCCTTACAAAGAGAACAGGAGCACCCCAAGGTGAAGAGCTAGGTCGGATAAAACCTTTGGCAATCAAATCATCCAGCTGAGTCTTGACTCTTTCATTTCAGGCAAAGGCTTGACCTATAAGGAGCTTTAGCAATAGGGCCGGTACCAGGAATAAGATCAATAGTAAATTCAACTTCTCTTCCAGGAGGAATTCCCGGTAGCTCATCAGGAAAAACATCAAGAAATTCACATACCACCGAAACGTTCTCTTTAGAAGGCAGAGAGGAAGAATCTGAAGGAGTCACCATACACAAGAAGGCTTGATGACCCTTTTTCATCGCATTGACAAACTTCATAGCAGAAATTAATTTAGCACCGGTTTGTCTTTTAACCCTTTGATAAGACACACGGTGACCTGAAGGGCTTGTAAGAATTATTTTCTGGTCCCGACATTCAAATCGAGCATGATAAGTATGTAACCAATCCATGCCCAAAATGACATCAAATTCTTCAAGCGGAAATCGGAAAAGATTTGCTGGAAATATAGATCCCGCGATAGAAATAGGAACTCTCGGATAGATTTTAGAACAGGAAAAGACATCACCAGAGGGTAAGGATATAGATGTGCTTTCTTCTTGTGATGATTCAAGTGATAACTTATCGGAGAGTTTCATTGAAATAAAAGATAAAGAGGCACCTGTATCAAATAGTACCAAACAAGGAACATCAAAAATAGAAAATGTACCAAGAATGATATCGGGGTGTGCCTCGAAACACCGCTCACTCATGACAAAAATCCGGCCTTTCGGCCTCTCTGGAGCAACAGGAGTAGTAGGAGCCGTCACCTTCTTCTCCGGGCAAACATTAGCCTTGTGGCCCGGTTTGTTGCAAGAAAAGCATATGATAGGATCAACGAAGCATTTACCAGAATGTGCTGGCTTCTTGCAGTTATAGCACACTCGGTCTTTAGCACCTTTATTGTTGTTAAGAGCTGAAGATTGACCACCCCGGTTAACGTGCACAGTAGGATCAAATCTCCTCTTGTTTGAGTAAGAGGGAGAAGAGGTGAACCTGGGTGAAGGAGTATAGGGCCTAGAAGATGGATATAAAGGCCTCTTGCCAAGACTGGAACTGGTAGCACGAGCTTCATTTTCAATATCTTTCAGTGAATTCTCAGCCCATAAAGCATCATTGTAAATTGAAACAAAGCTGGTGGAGTCCCGTCGGACCATGCTTTTGATTTTAGGAGAGAGCTTTTCAAGATAAAAGAAGGCTTTTTCATTGTCATCCTTCACTAATCTAGTAGCATAATGAGCCAACTCGTTGTATTTATCAGTGAAGGCCTGAACAGGAAGGCTTCCTTGCTTTAATTCCATGAATTCCTTCAACTTTTGCTGTTTAAGTTCTTGCGGATAGAATCGGGCCTCCACTAATTCCTTGAAACGTTCCCAGTCAAAACCCGGTTCAGATGAAACGGTAGGCCCAGTCATAGACCACCATCGATCTGCTTCTCGTACTAGGAAGTGAGATGCCAGCTTCACCTTATGTTCCTTCTGGACATCATACAACGAAAAGCTTTTCTCTAACTCTCGAAACCACCCCCAAGAGCAATCGGATCAATTTCTCCACCATAAGTGGGAGTGTTGTTTCGGGTTAATTGGTTAGCCACCCAAGTATAGGTGCCTGGAGTACCCTCAAGAGGCGGAGGAGGAGGAGGAGCTTGTTGATTCTGCTGATTTTGTTGGTTTTGGAGAATAAGAGTAAGAGCTTGTAAAATAGCATCATCAACTCTCCTTGGTGGAGCCATCTTGCAAAAGAGAAAATTTAATTAGTACCTAACAATTAGCAATCACAAACAGGCTACCACATAAAATCCTAAATCTACCCATCCTACCCATCTCTCAAGTTTATTATTTAAAGGTCAAGTGATTTAAGTGGGGTGCACAAACGTGCGTCGGGAGCAACAAGCTCTGATACCAACTGTGACACCCTCATTTTTAGCATTAAATAAACACGTAAATTCTACAGAAAAACTGACAGGATATGTTTGTAATTGGTTCAACTAGATAAAACCTGTAATTTTTAAAACTTTTCTAAACCATTCACAAACATTCCCAAATGAAGAGTGCCAAAACCTGCAAAAACTAACAAACTAATTTACATAACAATACTGAGTCGTGAGAATAAAGTGATACAAACCAAAGTAAAAGAAGGAGACATATGTCCCTCCAAAATATTAACACAACCATATGTTTAAAGGTTTACTACAAAATATAACCAAACTAAGTCCAAGGTTCTTTTGCTCACTAGCTCGTCTGTGTACCCCATCTAATCATCATCAACCTGTCAATCGCATTTTATACAAACACGAAAGCCACAATTCAGTGGGGAGTAACTTCGAGTCCTCCCAGCCACGAAATGTCATATTTAATGTAACATGTAATGTAACATGTAAACAACATCATAAATAAACTAATTATCGAATATTCTAACATATGAACACTAAACTGACCAAATTAAACTATCATGTGAAACATATAACAAGCAGTAATCCAAACTTATCAATTGTAAAACTTGCATCTCACCTATTACAATTCATAAAATCACCATACAAGAAAGGGCAATATATCAAAGACAGGCATAAGTTCTTAGCACCGTCAATAGTCACTCAGAATCCTCGAGTCTATACCACGAGGTAGGGAAGGTAATCGAACCGGTATCTTGGCTCGAGGTTCTATCAAAACATGGCCAAGACACAACACAACCCTAGTCCTAAATCACAGAGACCTAGACATGCGGATACACACCACCGCACCCAAGACCCACAATTTTTTTAAAACAAAGTGAGTACCCTAAGGAGTCCACCAAAGGGTTGGCTAGTACTTAAGTTGACCACTTACCCTCAAAATAAGTAACGAGGTCATGCCCCAACTTGGATATAAACCCACCAAGTCAGGAACACAAAGGCTATTAAGCAGTGAACATATACTCGTCAAAGACTATAAAGACCTATCTATGACAAACACAACAACCTGCAAGAAGTATTCAATACCAATTCCATTTCAAGCAATATTAACAATATTAAAGGTTTCAGGGAATCTAAAGCCGTTTCTACAATATAAGAAACCATTCAATTCAACCAAAAACACATGTGAACTAAAAACATAATAAATGGCCTAAAACAAGAATAAGGCCAATTATCCATTTTTCACAATAATTTGCATTCAACCGAATTTTTACCCGCAACCCCAGTCCTGCGACAGGTACGGGTTCAATCGCGGCTGACCAATCACACAATTGACTGACATCGATTCAGTCAAAAGGACTAAGGCTCGAGTTTTTCGGCATAATCATCCAAACATTACAATTATCGCTATAAAATTCATTTTAAGCCTATTCATTACAATTTCATATCATAACCTATCCTAACATGTGCAACTACCAATATAAACATAATTTTACCATCAACCTTATATTTACTACTAACATGATTCATTTCAAATGATTACCCATATGTTACTTATACTAAATATAACATTAATAAACCCGAAACGACGAACAACGCATGAAAAACCGCGAAACAAGCAGTGAGCCGGCCGGGCCAACCTGAGCTGCCGTGGGCCTGCTGGGCCTGCCGGCCTGGGGGCCGCCACCCTCTTCTCCGTTTCTCTGTTTTTGTTCATTTTAACATCGTTTTAAGCATCAATTAATCATTCCCATCTCATTTCCATACTAATATGTGAACTTAAACATACAAAAGACATGAATTTAACACATATTTTCATGTGAAATAAACCACTCAAATAACATTCACAAAATCATACAAAAACAAAGAATGTGACATTTAATCGTCGAGTAACTCGAAATATGTTACCTTTAGCAACAAAATGAGCAATTAGCACCTTGAAAACCAAACCCTAATATGCAATCTAGCCACTATCTTCAACTATATACGAGTCTCCAAACTCGTCTTCTAAATCTTCACCTAAATAAACAATAAAAACACAATTATAAGCACTAATAATCAAAACCCTAAAAATGGTGGACAAAATAAATTTAGGGCAAATGAATTTAGAACATACTAGGATGTTGGAAATGAAGAGAGGATTCCAAATATGTAATCCTTATGAAATTTGGAGTAGAAACGAGTAAATTACGATGAAAATTAGCTTAGAAAAGTATGAAAATGGTGGTTTATGTTTAGAATGCTTTAGAACATTCAAGGGAGATGAAGTTGGAAAAGAAAAATGTAAAGGAAAGGAGGAGGAAGGGGGGTGCCGTGGAAAGGGAAGGGGAGACGGTTTTTTTTTGGCGGAATTTTATTAGTCGGTTTTTGGCCGTTTGACGATAATTAGAACCGTTTGTCAAACGCAAATTCCGACAACGCCAAAGTTCTTAAACACGAGATTACAAGAAGATTGAGTACTCATATGACCCATTTCCAAAATCGTTTGCCCAATTTTAAAAAGAATTGCCATTTTTCCCGATATGCCCTTATTTCGAAATAAAAGGTTTTTACATGGTTTAAACTATTTTTAAACATTTCGAAACTATCAAAATAAATACTTTACTTCAAAATATAATAGAATTATATTTCATTGAATTATTATTACTTCAAATACATTAATATTAAATTCAACTTGATTAATAAATTACTTTCGCAATATAATAACGGTCCGAAATTACGGGGTGTTACAAGAATAGCCGGGCAGGACATTTAAACAGGCTGGATTAAGAAGATAAACAAGAGAGGCAGTTGTATGAACTAATAACCACGGCCTACTCTCATGGAAGACCAAGTCCAACTACAAGGAGCACATAATCTTAGTAAATCTAAACGTGCAAGAGGAAAGGAAGGACGGTTTGTTAAAGAAGAACGAGTCAACCGAGTTAGTAGGAAATGTGCTCTATTTTCCAGCTAACAGCCCCAACAATCAAGGGGAACGTTGAGGATGAATGTAACGTTAGCATTTGTAGAACTATAAATAGCAGAATCTAACAATTGTAAAGAGATTCATGATTGATCGATTATTTACAATTTATCTCTCATTTATTCCTGAATATTCAGCTACACACACAAGATTGTACTCAGCTTATCAAAATAATACAAACAATATTCTTTATACTTAATTCTTCCCTTGTTGTTCACTCACAATATTCCAGACTTATAGAACTAGATACCCAAATTACTCTTTAATCAAGCCGGATCCATTCAGGGGAAATCCTGCTAAAACACTATGTATTCATATAGTAATGAGTTGTATGAATCGGTGGATGCATGTATGTGGAGGATAGAATATGTGTAGTGAGGGAAGATGATGATATAATTATATATGTTGTTGGTTGGATATATGAATGGCATGATGGATGATTTATAATTTGGCATAATAAGGAACATGTGAATAGGAATGTTGTGTCGTATACGTATATTGTGTTTGCGTAAAGTCATATAATGAAGTCATATATTTGTTTACCGTTGTTTCATATGCACATGTTGGATGAATAAATTGGAAAAGATGGAGTGACAATTGCATGAGAATATGAATTTCATAATTAAGAATATGTTTACATGACAAAGTGGAGTTGTAATAGAGTTGTATTAGTAAAATGGGAATAGGATTTGTAATGTATGAGTATGCTTTGCTTTACGAAAAGTTATAAAGTTAAAACATGCGGGTAGTAGATGATTGATAAGTTGAATGTTATATGAGCATGATAGATGTTATTGTTTGGTTTTTCGTAGGTAGTAACATGTGGTTAGGGGTGGTGGTTTTAAAAGTATCGAGTCGCTTTTGTTCACCTTGTTGATGTTTAAGTTGTTGAAAGAGAAAATCAAATAGTTATGTTGTCTGTTTATAGAGAGGTTGTCTTTAAACTATATGTATATACATATATATGTATGTATATATATATATATATATATATATATATATATATATGTATATATATATATGTATACATATATATATATATATATATATATATAGAGAAGGGTTCTTATAAGGTCCTCCTATCATATAAGGCCCTAAGTCCTTATAAGGGCCTTTGGATGGAAGGGATGGAGGGATGAGATTACATCTCAATGGAGGGCTACAATTCTCCCTCCCTAATCTTCTTCCCTAATTGTGTATAACTCTACCTAATTGTGTACAACTCTTCCACCATTCTAATCTCCCAACTCACTTCCTCATTCACTCATCTTTTCTCATTTCTCACATTCACTTTCTCTCTCATTTTCTCCCACCCTCTCTAAACAAAAAAAAAAAAAACCAAGCTATACAAAAAAACCCAAACTAAAAAAAAAAAAAAAAAAAACCCAAACACAACCCCTCCTCCAAACACCACACCCGACCCACCTGCTGCCCACCACCACCCCACCACACACCACACCCGACCCAAAAACCGCCAACACCACCGACATCAGCAACAACAACCAACAACAACAACAACCAGCCAACAACAACAACAACCAACAACAACAACAACCCGCCAACAACCCACAACATCTGCGCCCACCACCAGACCCGACGCCGCCACCCACAACCCACGAAACCATCGCCAAACCCGACTGTCCTCCACCCACGAAACTGACGACCTCCTCTTTCCCTTTCTTCTTCCTCCACCGTGATCCAAACCTTAGATCCACCACCCACCAACCACGAAACCCGCCAACAACCCACAACAACTGCTCCACTGTTGATTTTGATCCGTCACCAACGCACCTCCTGCACCTCTTATTTCTCTCAATTTTTTATCGTTTTTTCCAGATCTGAGTATTGGTTGTTGGTCGATTTTTTCGAATTTTGTGTGTGTTGTTTTTGCTTTTGGCCGGATTTTTTTGTTGGTCGATTTTTTTGTTTCTCCCTCCCTGCTCTTCCTTTCTCCTTTTATGCGTTCTTTTTTTGCGTCTTTTTTTTTTTTTTCCTTTGGTTTTATGTTTTTTGTTAGATTGTTTTTTGTTTTTTCCTTTGGTTTTATGTTTTATGTTTTTTGTGATTGTTATTTGTTTTTTTGTTTTGTTATTGTTATTATTGGTTCTTGTTATTGTTTTTTTTTCCTGATTTCTTTTTTTTTTTGTTTTTTTCTGATTTTTACCTCTAATAGTTTTTTTGGTTTAGATATTTTTTTATTATTTTAGATTTGGTATTAATTTTATTCATATCTATTGGTGATTTTTTGTTAAATTTTAATGACATTTTTTTTGTTATATATATAATTTGTTGATTTAATTGGGCTATACGACTAAAGTTGTACATTTTATGACTAAAGTTGTACATTTTATGACTAAAGTTATACATTTTATGACTAAAGTTATACATTTTATGACCAAAGTTATACATTGTTATTTGGTTTTTTATTTTGTTATTGTTATTGTTATTTGGTTTTTTTAGTTATTTGGTTTTTTTAGTTATTTGGTTTTTTTCTTAGACGGGTTTTTTTTGTTAGATTGGCGGTTTTTTTATTTTAGATCTAGTATTGGCGAGATTTGGTTTTTATTTTTTCAGTTTTGTTGGTTTTTTATTTTTGGACTAAAGTTATACAATTTTTGGACTAAAGTTATACAATTTTAGACTAAAGTTATACATTTGGACAACAGTTATAAGTTTGTTGGATTAAAGTTGGATTTTGGACTAAAGTTATACATATGAATGACTAAAGTTATACAAATAAGGACTAGAGTTATACAAAAATTGACTAAAGTTATACAAATATGGACTAAAGTTATACAAAAATGGACAAAAGTTATACATATGAATGACTAAAGTTATACAAATAAGGACTAGAGTTATACAAAAATTGACTAGAGTTATACAAAATTGGACTAAAGTTATACAAAAATGAACCAAAGTTATACACAAATGAACCAAAGTTATACAAAAAATGGACTAAAGCTATAAAAAAAATTGGACTAAAGTTATACAAAAATTGGACTAAAGTTATACAAAAATGAACCAAAGTTATACAAAAATAGACCAGAGTTATACAAAAATGCACCAAAGTTATACAAAAAATGGACTAAAGTTATACAAAAAATTGGACTAAAGTTCTACAAAAATTGGACTAAAGTTATACAAAAATGCACCAGAGTTATACAAACATGCACCAAAGTTGTACAAAAATGCACCAGAGTTATACAAACATGCACCAAAGTCCATTTTTGTATAACTTTAGTCCATTTTTTGTATAACTTTGATCCATTTTTTTATAACTCTGGTGCATTTTTGTATAACTCTGGTGCATTTTTGTATAACTTTAGTCCATTTTTTGTATAACTTTGGTGCATTTTTTGTATAACTCTGGTGCATTTTTGTATAACTCTGGTTCATTTTTGTATAACTTTGGTCCATTTTTGTATAACTTTAATCCATATTTGTATAACTTTAATCCATTTTTGTATAATCTTTGGTCCATTTTTGTATAACTTGATCTTTTTTGTATAACTTTGGTCTATTTTTGTATAACTTCGATCTTTTTTTTGTATAACTTTAGTCCATATTTGTATAGCTTTAGTCCATATTTGTATAACTTTGGTCCATTCTTGTATAACTTTGGTTCATTTTTGTATAACTTTGGTTCATTTTTGTATAACTCTGGTTCATTTTTGTATAACTTTAGTCCAATTTTTTGTATAACTTTGGTGCATTTTTGTATAACTTTGGTCATAAAATGTATAACTTTAGTCGTAAATAGTTAAAAAATCAAACAATAAATATGAAAAATATGAAAAAAAAAAATAATAACAAAAACCAAAAAAACTCATAATAACAAAAACAAAAAACCAAATAACAATAATAAAACCAAAAAACCAACAACCCAACCAAACCCGAAATCTAAAATAAACCAAATAACAAGATTTAAAACCCGAAATCTTAAAAAAAAAAGTATAACAAGAAGAGATTTGAGAAAATGAATAAAAAAGGAGAAGTAACAAAATAAAAGAAAATAAAAGACAACAACAAAAAATGAATGGAAAAAACAACTCAAAACATGAAAATAAAGACCAAACGAAAAAAAAAAAAAAAAAAAAAAAAAAAAAAAAAAAAAAAAAAAAAAAAAAAAGTTGGCGGTGGTGCGGTGGCGGCGGTGGTGGGCGGTGAGTTGGTGTCGGGTGGGATAGTGGTGGGTGGTGGTGAATGAGGAAGAGAAGAATGAATGATTTATTTGGGTTTTTTGATTTAATTGGATTTTTTGGGTTTTTTGATTTAATTGGATTTTTTGGGTTTTATTTATTTATTTGGGTTTTGGGTTTTTTATTTATTTGGATTTTTTGGGTTTTTATTTTTTGGGGTTTTAGAGAGAAGATGAGTTGTGTGATATATGAGAGAAGTGGATGAGAGGAAAAGAAGTTATAGTGAATTAGTGATTAATTAGAAGGATTAGTGAAGGAGGAGAGAATGAGTGATATTAGTACATAAACACACTTTTGGAGGTTGATCTTGGCCATCCATCTCCCTCCATCCAATGGCTCACAATAGGACTTATGGACTCAAATATATAGAGGACCTTAGTTGATCCTTCCTCTATATATATATATGTATATATATATATATATATATATATATATATATATATATATATATATGTATATATATATATATGTATATATGTATATATATATATATATATATGTATATATATATATATATATATATATATGATTTTGATGTGATTCCAATTGGAGTTGGTATCTTGTTCTTTTACGATTCTAACGATAGGTCACACGCCCATAATGACCAAGAAACGAGTGAGTTATGACCGTTTTACAAAAATTGGACAGTGCTGAGAAATGCGTAGGGTACTCGATCGAGTGGCCCTCACTCGATTGAGTGCACCTCTTGTTACTCGATCGAGTAACCCTTACTCGATCGAGTAGCCCTGGTAATTTGTTTTATGTGTCTCTGGCCAACACTTACTCGATCGAGTAAGTCACTCACTCGATCTAGTGACCCTTGTTTTGGGTCATATGTGATAGGCTATCGCACACCTATACAAAGATAATATTTATACCCTAGCAAAACAAAATGAATGTAGTACGTAGGGGTCGAACCACAGAGAGACGAGAGTTGTTAATTAGTTGCTATGAATTGAACTTTTATCTCGGTAGGTTAACGGTTGATTGATTGGTTTGGTTTGATGTGATGATAAAACAATAATAAAGAAAATGTCTAGGGAGGTCGGGTCACACATATTGATTATGTAAATGCTCATGTCAAGTTAGGAAGTTGATTTTACGATAAATGTTTAGGCTTAAAGACACCCACCTTACGATATTAGTGTCAACCATAGACCGTGTCCTAGAGAAACTCTCGTCCATGACTAGGTCGTCCTACTACACATGCTTAGTCTAATTCAATTCCGTGCCTCTCGACTTTTACAATGAATGAACAAACTTAATCAATGAATAAGGCCTTTAAACATATATTAAACGTGACGATGCAAACATGTGATAGAAACAATTTATCAATTTAACTTAGCCTCATTTTAACATTTACAATTTACTTAGTCATGCATGGTTTTCCTTACTCCTTAGACAAATGCAACTACTCTAACATGGTGGAAATGTAAACTAAACTAATGCTAAATGAAATGATAAATAACATAATGAAAATAGAATAAGAGTTACCTTGAATGGAAATGGAAATGGAAATGGAAATAGAAGAACAATGAAACTAGAACAAACTTGAAATATAACTTGGAATTAAACTTGAAATGGAATTGTAATGTAATTGCTAAAAGGAAATGTAAACAAACTAAACTAAACTAAGCTAACCTAAACTAACTACTAAAATTTAGAGAGAATTTAGATGAAAAAATATGTGTAAGAGTTGTGTCAAAGTCGTCCCTAAAGGCTTCCATTTATAGGAGATCATAAGGGAAACGTATGCATTTGATGGAGCATTGAACACACCCGTGGACTGTTCAACCCCGATCGGGGTCGTGTGTTTCTCGCTTGTTTGTCTTCAATTGTGATTAATTATCAAATGGTATCCAATGCTTATGATTTAATGCTTGTTTAATCACCCGATTAATCACACTTTTGCATCCCAAGCTCCTCAAAGCATCCAAAGTAGCATCCAATATTTGGCATCTTATGTTTGCATTTTGTGGACTTTGCATTTGGGCTTGACTTGACTTGACCTGCATTTTTATTTCTCCATCTAATCCATAACTTTGATCCATGCAAAAACATGCAACATTCCTTTGGTTGGTCCATTTTGCTTCCTTTATTTAGCCTTGCTTCTAGTGACTTGCAAATGAGTAGGATTAAGCTCCTAAAAGCTTATGTACCTACAAAACATGACAAAACATACAAATAGAACTAGAAAGCAAATATTAGCTCAATATCACTAAGGTTAGTGCATAATGACATATAAAATGGAGCTAAATATTGAGGTAAAAATATATAAAATATGCACTTATCAATATGCTTATCTTTTGACTTCGTTGCCTATTATGTTTAATTCAAAGGTGTTCTTTTGCTTCCTTATGCATTGCTTTACATGTGTGTCGGTCTTGATGCGTAAGTTACCCAATCTTATGATGTAAGGAGTGGCACCTGTGGTGTGTATGAGTTCTGTGGGGAGGACATGAGTTATATGTGGTTGTGATAGGTAGTGGAAAAGAAAAGGAAGATTGGTAAGGCTTATTAAGGCATGGGGCATGTTTTGTGAGGTGAGATGAGTGATATGATTGTGTGTTGAGTAATGTAAAAGTAAGTGAATATGGGCAAGGGATGATGTGAGTCTAAGGAACGTGAGAATGAAAAGATTGAAAGGAAGGATGTGGATAGTGGCAACTTGAGATGTGTAAAGAATTATGGAGGGAGATGGTTAGGAATCGTGTGGGTTAAGAATATATGTAGTGAAAGGTCGTTTTAGAGGGATTGAGAAGAATGGTATATAGTGAACTTAATGGAGACATGTCGCGACGTGGAGTTGTAGATAGTGAGTGAGTTTGGGAATTTGTGATACCGTCGTTTAATACCAAAAATAAATACCTAAGTACTACTAACAGAAGTCAGCGGTAAGTAGGGTCGATCTCCACAGGGAGGCGGTCACTATCTATAACACCCCCATACTCCAAGTGCCTTACCAGGACCACCCAGGTATAAAGGTGTTACCATTTCAATTGCCCGAGACAATGATAATCATAAGACAATAACGAAACAATCATTTAAATAGTATAACTTTAGTGAATAAGATACAATCCGAAACCAAATACCAAAATACGGTTACATATTCTCAAAACCAACCGTCTACTCAACTAAATGAAATGTTTAATAAATTAATCATGGTACAGCAACAAACAATTCAATCATCACAGATATACTCCGAACTCCAATCCCAACTCCACAATCCTGACTACACACTAAAGTGTGTAGCTCTACCAGAGTGCCCATCGCAACAGGTCACTCCACGCCGCCAATGGGGGACCGCAGCCGTACCCACCAAATCCCCGCTCATCTCCGTCGAGCGATAAACCCAAATTCCTTAATGTGCACATCCCTTCTGTGGCGGGTTCCACAGAAGGCGAATAATAGGTGTGAAGCCACTTCCGCAAGTGACTCCACTCAGCCAGGGACGCGCCCCGAAGAACACAGACAGATACAATCAATCACAACTACTATCAACAACCAAATCCAACAATCGTCACAATATGAGTATGATAATATTCAACAACCATAAAACACCAACAACACATTATGGGACTAATACTGAGTAGGGAAAACCCTACCTGGAAAGCAACACAGTCAGACGATCTCAACAGCTGATATCAAAAGGCTTCTTCTACAAATCCTCCTCCTAACATACAATCATACAATTACTACCAATCAAGAAACACAACAAAACCCCCAACTTCCCAAATTAGGGTTTAACTAACTTTAACGAATTACCATAAAAACAGTACGTAGATCTTACCCTCGACGCAAGGATCACAAAGGTATAAAGAAAGACGAATTCTGACCTTCCAAGCTCCGGGATTTGCCAATAATGCGATTGATGCGAAGAACGTAGTTTGTTTTCTCTTTTGAAAGTAATTAGGTTTGTAAAAGTGTTTAAAGAAAGTGACGGAAGTAATAATATATTAAATCGCATTATTAACAAAACCCGACAAATCATCCCCCCGTAAACCGGCTACTCGATCGAGTAGCTGACATACTCGATCGAGTGCCTCCTACTCGATCGAGTATCCAGGTTACTCGATCGAGTACCCAACAGGTAAGAAACTATTTTAAAACGCAACACACCCTTACTCGACAGAGTAAGGCCCACTCGATAGAGTACCCAGAGACTCATAAAACCGTAGTATTACAGTCTTCCCTCCTTAAAAAGAACTTCGTCCCCGAAGTTCAAACCACAACAAATCAAAGACACATACTACTACACTCCCGACTCAACAACCGAAACAAAACTCAACATAAAACATGTTACTAACCCAAACTCAACCCGACTCGACCACAACAAACATACCGACACAACATGAAAAAGGTATAAGAGCTCTTAAAAACTCTTCGCGATCATCTCCTACCCCCCTAAAAGAAACAAGGTTACATCCCCGTAACCATACATATCTGATAAAAAAGGAAAGGGTAACGCTCTCTCATGGCCTCCTCAGCTTCCCATGTAGCTTCCTCGGACTCGTGGTTAGACCAAAGGATCTTAAGCAAAACTGTCTCACCACTCCTAGTCTTCCTAACCTTCCGGTCAAGAATCTGCTTAGGCACCTCAAGATATGACAAAGACTCATCTAGCTCTAAGCTCTCTGCCTCTAACACATGTGACAGGTCACTCACATACTTTCGCAGCTGAGATACATGAAACACATTATGCACCCTCTCTAACGCAGCTGGTAAAGCCAGACGATAAGCAACCTCTCCTACCCGCTCTAAGATCTCATAAGGCCCTATGAACTTCTGACTCAGCTTGCCTTTCTTCCCAAATCTCATAACCCCACGTATAGGAGATACTTTCAGAAGAACCTTGTCTCCAACCTGAAACTCTATATCCCGTCGATGTAGATCTGCATAACTCTTTTGCCTATCCTGAGCTGCTCTCATCCGTTCCCTGATCATCTTAATCTGCTCAACCATCTCATGCACCATCTCTGATCCTAGAACCACTGCCTCAGCACTGTCGTCCCAACAAATCGGACTCCTACATCTCCTCCCATATAAAGCCTCGAACGGTGCCATACCAATACTAGTGTGATAGCTGCTGTTGTAAGAAAACTCTATCAAATCTAGCCTCTGTTCCCAGCTACCACCAAAGTCCATCACACAAGCTTGCAACATATCCTCAAGAGTCTTGATCATTCTCTCAGTCTGACCGTCTCTCGCAGGATGAAATGCTGTACTCATCTTCAAAGTTGTTCCCAAAGATTCCTGCAACTCTTTCCAAAACCTTGAGATAAATCTCGTATCTCTGTCAGATACTATGTCCTTAGGGACTCCATGTAACTTTAGCACATTCTTCCGATAAGCCATAGCTAATTGTGCCTTAGTCCATGTATCTTTCATTGGCACAAAGTGAGCTGACTTGATCAGTCGATCCACTATTACCCATATCATGTTGTTACCCTGTTGACTCTTTGGCAAACCCACGATAAAATCCATAGAAATGGATTCCCACTTTCACTCAGGTACCTCTAAAGACTGAATCTTACCTTGTGGTCGTCGCTGTTCCCCTTTAACTCTCTGGCATGTCAAACAACGGGCCACAAACTCAGCTGTTTCTTTCTTCATCCCAGGCCACCAAAACGTGTTCGTTAAATCCTTGTACAGTTTATCACCACCTGGATGTACTGAATATGGTGTACAATATGCCTCTATCATGAGTGTCTTTTTCAGCTCCTCATCATTAGGGACACACCACCTCCCATCAAACCTCAAACTACCATCTGTATGAATAGAGAACCGAGACACTGTCCCTTTCTCTACTCCAGCTCTCCACTCAACCATCTTAGGATCCAACGCCTGTTTGCCTCGAATATCATCATAAAGATCAGGTTGCACTGTCAAAGCTCCCATAGCATCCCCTCTCTACATCATATGTATCCCAAACCTCCCCACCTCGTCTCTCAACCTCATCAAAGATAGAGCCGTACACAAAGAATGTACACTCTTCCTACTCAAAGCATCTGCAACAACATTGGCTTTCCCTTCATGGTAGATGATATCCATGTCATAATCGCCAATCAGCTCCATCCACCTCCTCTGTCTCATGTTCAACTCCTTTTGAGTAAAGATGTACTTGAGACTCTTGTGATCAGAAAATACCTTAAAGGTCGCCCCATAAAGTTAATGTCTCCAAATCTTGAGAGAAAACACCACAGCACCCAACTCTAGATCATGTGTAGGATAGTTCTCCTCATAAGGCTTCATTTGCCTAGAAGCATAGGCAATCACCTTCCCGTTCCGCATCAACACACATCCCAACCCATTCTTTGAGGCATCCGTTTAAACCTCAAAGTTCTCGATCCCTTCAGGCAATGCTAAGGTAGGAGCTGTGGTCAAATGCTCCTTTAATGTTTGGAACGCCGTCTCACAACTCTCATCCCAACGAAACCTGTTCTCTTTCCTCATCAAAGCTGTCATAGGTCTAGCAATCTTGGAGAAATCTTTCACGAACCGTCTGTAGTATCCAGCTAAACCCAAGAAACTCCTGATCTTAGCAAAGTTCTTTGGTGCTTCCCACTTTGTCACTGCCTCAATCTTTGCCAGATCCACAACTACTCCATCCTTAGAGATCACATGCCCCAGAAAAGCAACTTTCTCTAACCAGAACTCACACTTAGACAGCTTAGCATATAACTCATGCTCCCTCAAAGTGATGAGTCATAATTATATGCATATTTATGCCTTCCCTTAATTGCTTTTGATATGGTTTTCGTGCTAGTTTATATCATTTACATGCCTTTTATGTTAGAATGTCAATACTTTCGCTTTTTGATGTTTAATGCAGGAATGATGCATTTGAGGAGCAAATGAATGAAATGGGCATCGCGGAGTGGGAATTAAGGGATACACGAAGCATGGCACGAGAATCCATAAGAATGAAGGAAGAGAAGTTAAGAAGAAAACACGAAGAAAAGAGCTTCTTATCATTAGTGCCTAATTTGAAGAGCCATATCTAGAGTTCTACAACAGATTTTCAAGTGATTCTAATTGGAGGTGAAATCTTATCTTCTTTTCTTTCCAAAGCCGCAAAAATCGCTTGTTTCTGACAAGTAACGAAGAAATGGCGGCCGTTTGAAGCTCAGTGCGCGAAGCAGGAAATTGGTGCCTCGATCGAGTCACCCTTGGCTCGATCGAGGAACTTCATGATCGATCGAGTCACTCTCGACTCGATCGAGGAACCAACCTAATCAATAAACTTTTCAATGTCGAGAGTTGGGGTATCTGGGAATTGGTGCCTCGATCGAGTCAACCTTGGCTCGATCGAGGAACCACTAGTTTCCGCAATATTCCGCAACTTTCCTTAAGTCGGTTATGACTACTATAAATACCAAAACTCGTACTCTAGGTTATATTATGCCTTATTTTACATAGGTTTAGTATAGCTACCTTAGAAAACTCTCTCAAATACTTAGTTTAGTTTAATTATTGTTGGGATCTATTGCCTTTGATTACGGTATTGTTCTAATCTTTCTTCAATTATTATTTCAATTACTTGTTTATCTTTATTATTGTTCATCATTTTTTCCATTACTATTATTGTTATTCTTTCTATTATGCGTAGCTAATTTCCTCATCTAGGATGAAGGGGATCTAGGTTAATTAAAAGGGAAAAATTGATTAATTGCTAGGGAAATCATATAAGTTGTCGTTTGATTATTGTTCTTATTCTAGTTAATTAACTTAGGCCTGAGTTGTTAATTAGTGTAGCGAATTAATCCTTTCACCACCGGGTTAGAATTAATATAGGCTGCGATAATCAAATAGATTGTATCTAATTATAGCGACCGCATGTTAGAATCGATCTAAAGGGCATAATAGAGTCGACCGATCTTATGACCTTAGACAGCTTGACAGATCTAGCAATTGATTAATAGACCCCATATAATTGACCTAGTGAACCGGAAATCCTAGACCTTCAATATTATTGTTATTTGCCCTTTAAATTACTTGCAATTAGTTAGTTAGCATACAAACAAAACAAACCCCCACAATTGGTTACTTTAAGACAAATTTAAATATAAACAAACTAGATAATCACCGCCACCCTGTGGATTCGACCCTGACTTACCGCTAGCTATTTTGTTAGTAGTAGTTTAGGTTTACTTTGATTAAGGTGATACGACTTTAGCCTTATGAAACATGCATGCAATCCAAGAATTTGCCTACCTTTTTGGGACAGTCGCAGTTGCTTGTTTATCATGTCTATTTTGCTATTATGGTTGGGTTGGGACTTATTGTTGTCATGTGGGTATAGCAAAATACTTTTAGCAATTGTGTTGTATCCTTGTGTTGGAAAAAGAAAAATATGAAGCGAAAGAAAAAGAAAAAAAAGAAAAAAAAGAAAAAAAAAGAAAGGAAAAATCGAAATATATTGAAAAAGAGAAAAGAAAAAGAAAAGAGATTGCTTCATTTGGTTTTGTCAGGATCAAAAAGGTGGTTGTTAGAGTCTAATTTATAATTGGAGAGTAGTTTGTTAGCTCTCATATGTTGTAAAGTTCAGATTATTTCTCTAAGTTGGGTTCATTTGTTATTTTAAGATTTAGATTTGGTTTGGGTTAGCGCTGCGACTACCATCTTAGCTCCACATATCCATAACGTGTTTTGGCACAAACCACTTCTATTCCTTTAACCCATTTGCCACCCTTATTGTCCTTGATACATGTACTTTTGTCTACATATGATGATTGCATATTAGTTGGAGAAATCCCTATCACATTAGATTGCATGCATGTTTCATAAGTTGAGTGAGTGTTTCTACTTCTTTCTATCTTCACATATAACTCACCCTATATACTTATGAGTGCATGAGTGAATCCGCGAGAATCCGACTAATTTGTCTTGCAAGATCGAAAGGTATTTGGCATTTGTCTATAGTATGGTAACTTGAGACTTAAGCTACGTTTTCTATTTCCCGTACCTTTGAATTTGTTTTATTGGTACACTTTAGTCATTACTTTGTTACAGATATGGATGGCTTGGAATTTATATGTGCATTAAACATTAGCTCTGAGTTATTTATTCGCCATTTGTATGTTTGTCTTTTGTAATTGTGTGTTGCTTTGCTTGAGGACAAGCAAAGAGATGGTTTGGGGGAGTTTTATGAGTCATAATTATATGCATATTTATGCCTTCCCTTAATTGATTTTGATATGGTTTTCGTGCTAGTTTATATCATTTACATGCCTTTTATGTTAGAATGTCGATACTTCTGCCTTTTGATGTTTAATGCAGGAATGATGCATTGAGGAACAAATGAATGAAATGGGCATCGCGGAGTGGGAATGAAGGGATACATGAAGCATGGCACGAGAATCTATAAGAATGAAGGAAGAGAAGTTAAGAAGAAAACACGAAGAAAAGAGCTTCTTATCATTAGTGCCTACTTTGAAGAGATATATCTAGAGTTCTACAACAGATTTTCAAGTGATTCCAATTGGAGGTGAAATATTATCTTCTTAGCTTTCCAACTTCGCAAAAATCGCTTGTTTCTGACAAGTAACAAAGAAATGACGGCCGTTTGAAGTTCAGTGCGCGAAGCAGGAAATTGGTGCCTCGATCGAGTCAACCTTGGCTCGATCGAGGAACTTCACGCTCGATTGAGTCACTCTCGACTCGATCGAGGAACCAACCTAATCAATAAACTTTGAAATGTCTAGAGTTGGGGTATCTGGAAATTGGTGCCTCGATCGAGTCAACCTTGGCTCGATCGAGGAACCACTAGTTTCCGTAATATTCCGCAACTTTCCTTAAGCCGGTTATGTATTACTATAAATACCAAAACTCATACTCTAGTTATATTATGCTTTATTTTGCATATGTTTAGTATAGCTACCTTAGAAAACTCTCTCAAATACTTAGTTTAGTTTAATTATTGTTCGGATCTATTGCCTTTAATTACGGTATTGTTCTAATCTTTCTTAAGTTATTATTTCAATTACTTATTTATCTTTATTATTGTTCATCATGTTTTCCATTACTATTATTGTTATTCTTTCTATTATACGTAGCTAATTTCCTCATCTCGGATAAAGGAGATCTAGGTTAATTAAAAGGGGAGAATTGACTAATTGCTAGGGAAATCATATAAGTTGTCGTTTGATTATTGTTCTTATTCTAGTTAATTAACTTAGGCCTGAGTTGTTAATTAGTGTAGCGAATTAATCCTTTCACCGACCGGGTTAGAATTAATATAGGCTGCGATAATCAAATAGATTGTATCTGTTGGAGCCGGTGTCCTCCAGTTAGTGCGGATAACGTTATTGCACGTACACTTGTACGGACAAGTGGGAGTTTGTTGGGGCTGGTGTCCTCCACAGTTAGTGCAATGACATATAAATCTCTAAAAGGATCAAAGGGTATACTTTTGTATTATTATCAGTTGGTCCACGTTTATCAATAACGGTTGGCTTTCTAGATAAGTTTGACGTTATTGTCATACTGATGGCGGTGATCAACTGGTCCCTAAAAGTCACACCTATAGGATACGTTTGAGAGATGTGACGGTATGAAAATACAGTCATGTTGATGCCTAATATGACTAAGCGGTTAGTCGGAGTTATTGACTAATAATTAGTCAAACGCGATGTTGAGATAATTATTTAATACGGATTAAATAATAATGGCTAAGGTGAATTAAGCGATTAATTCGTAAATTGAATATAAACGATTATATTTAATTAATGTATATTGAATTAATTAATTATACAATATTGTCATTGTCGGACAAGTATTAATATATCGACTGAGTCATGTTACTAGTTGATATTTTAATATCCGATGACGGATGACGATTTATAATTAAAACCCGTCATATACATTTTAGCGATTCGAGTCGGACCACGAGTTAAATAAGGAGAAAGTGGAAAGCCCACTCCCTCCTCTTGGAAACTCACGGTAGAACAAAGAAGAACAAAAGGAGAGTCTTTCTCTCCTTTTGACCTAATTCATTTCATTTGCAAAAAAATTAGGTTTTTGGAGCATTTCTCTCTGAAAACCTAGATCTCACATCAGAAAAACTCACAAAAACTCTCTCAATATTGCAAGGCAATTAGAGAGTAATTTCTAGCACAAGGGGCATAGTCTCAGACGGTCTTGGGTGCAACGATTAGGAGGAAATCTATATTGATTTCTGTTCTTAGGCCGAATTCACAAAGGACCCGAGGTTGATTTCATTCTCTTATTGTTTTCTCTTGTTTTTCGTTTATGACAATTATTCACATGTTAAATTTGCATTATAATCCTTAATTTTAAGGGAATTTTACGGATATTTCCCTACAAGTGGTATCAGAGCCAGGTTACGCAAATTTTTCATTGTGATTTTCATTAAACGATTTGAATCGATAATTTTTTTTTTTGCATAGAAAACCGTGCGGCCGAAATTTTTTTTTCTCGGCTGTTTTCTGTTTTTTTTTCTTCATTGAAAACCGTGACATGTATATACACGGCTGATCTGTTTTGTTTTTCGATTTGTTCTTTGCATATTGTTATTTTAAACGATAATTATAGCAATATGTTAAGGTCTTGTCAATTGTAGATTTATTTTAATACGGATTATGTTTAAATTGCAATTGGTTTTTGTCAAATCGATTTTGTTTGGTTTGTTAAAGCTCACGGCATGAGCTGAGAAAAAAAAAAAAATTTGGTTAGCTCTCGGTCAGGCAGTGAAAGAAAAAAAAAAAAATTTGTGTTTTATTTTTTTTCGGCCATAACATGTACATAATACGGATTTTGTGCACTCGCTTGATAGTGAAACAGTTCACTCACGTACCATTTAGTTATTTTAAAGCAATTTAAAGTAACGGATTATCATGAATTAAAATTAAGTTGATAGAAGCGGTTTTGTCACATAATTTTAATCGTTAAAAGGTGGTTTGGATAAATTTAACATAATTACGGAATTATGTCACGAATAATTCTATTTTAGTTGATGCATTTTTATTTATCGTTACTTTTGAATGCCATGAATGTTTTTTAATTACGTATTTAATTTTACAAACGGTTGTAACTTAGTGTGGCCTTAGTAGAACGTGTTACCGTAATGATGGAACACGGTCTTGGTTGTATTTTGAGATCTCGCATCTCCGTTTTGAATTTTTCTTTGTAATTACAGTTTTAATTTAGAATGTAAATAGGTTTATATTTTGTAAATTTTTAAATTGTAATTTTGAGAAGACCAAAGATGGAGATCGGATGCTCACTCATTTGCATGGACAAAGATGGAACATCAAGACAAGCTTCTCGGGTCCAACGGTGGATTCCAAAGTTGTATTATGTTCTTTTTACTAGGATAGGCCACACTAGGACTTTTATTTACGTTTTGCATTCTTTTATGTTTTTCATCGTAACGATAGTTTGCATCATATTCCGCCTAAAACCAAACCACCTAATATTTGCATGAAAACTGACTCATATAGAGGTTACGCATTAGTTTTCTTTGATATACAGATATCACACGTTTTTATAAGCTATCACCTAAATTAATTCATTCACGCAATGCTAGTTTTTCGTTCACTTAAAATGAATTAAAACTAAGTTGATGGGATCTTCCTCGTATAAACAAAAATTGAGAATAGTCTTTATAGGTCAAACTCCAATGAATCCCTTCTTCGTCGGTAGGCATAATATGACCCCTTCTACGTCGGGTAAGTTGGAACAGATTGACCTATTTTATCTCAACACTATGGTCACTCGTACGATCCTGTGATTATGGTGGACTATAGATAGGATTTACGGAAATCCATCGACCGAGAGTTCTAACGGTAGAACTAGCCAAACAGTTGGCTTATCAATTTACAGAAATTAAGTCTTGGGATCATTTGTATAGTTCTTGAGGTAGATCGATTATACAAGTGCAATGAGTCTACACGTTAACATGAATTTTAATTAGACTTAAATCACCTCGATGAGTTGCTTATTTAGTTTTGTTTTTCCTTTCTTTTTCAGTGTAGATCACGATCATTTAAACTGCGTATAACAAAATGGCTAGCCGTATGAACGACCCAATGCCAAGTGCCACATTGGACCGTGAGTCCTGGCTTCGGATCTTCATGAATCAGATGAATCAGTCTACTCGACTGAAGAATTATGGATCAAACTTCGCGGACTGGGAGGCGGCATTACGGAATCCGCCATTGCGACGGGAAGCTCGGAGATATCGATCGAGTCCATCCCGCCAAACCCAGGCCCCACGGCTGGAGCTAACGAGATCGCCACGTATAGCGATTTCGTCATGGAAGCGGGTGCGATTAAAAACGTACTCATTTTTGCAATGGAATCCAATTTGCAGAAACGCTTCATAGCCCAAGGTGCGAACAAGATTTTCACCACGCTCACTAAGGAATTCTTGAAAGCACCGAGAATCGTGACCTATGAGCATACCTGTCGCTTCTTTGAGGCGAAACTCCAGAAGGGCCAACCGGTTAGCCCACACATTCTCAGCATGATTGAGAATGTCGAGAAACTGGAGGCACTTGATTGTAAGATCAGTGAGAACATCGTGATTGACCACATGCTTCATTCACTCCACGATGGTTTTGCGCTCTTTAGAGCCAATTACTATATGAATGATTTGAAGAAAAGTCCTCATGCACTACACTCCCTTCTCGTACAGACCGAGAAGGACATGAAGTTTAGTGGGAGCCTGAAACAGGATGTTCTCGTTGTGTCAAACAAGGGCAAGGGTAAGGGCAAAGCTCAGGCAGACCTAGCAGTAGGTAAACCGAAGTTTAAGAAGTCGGGATCAGGTAAGAGTGGGCCTGGTGAGTCGAGCACCTCATCAGGCGCGACAAAGAGCAAGACCGGTAACATGGAATGCCATCATTGCCACAAGATCGAGCATTGGAGGCGTACATGTCTGTATACCATGAGGACATAAAAGCGGTCGCGTTAACCCTGTTGGTATGTCTTCTTCTTCTTCTTCTTTTATTCATATGATTGAGATAAACCACGCAAGTTACGGAACTTGGGTACTAGATACTGGTTGTGGTTCTCATCTGTGCAATCATGTGCAGGGCCTCCGAAACATCGAACCCCTCGTAAAGGGTGAGGTGGACCTGCGTGTCGGGGATGGAGCACGAGTGGCTGCCGTCTCAAGGGGAACATATGTGATCCAGCTTCCTAGCGGATTTGAGTTATTTTTATATAACTGCATTTATGTACCCAGTCTATCCAAAAACATTATTTCAGTTTCTGCACTTGACAAACTTGGTTTTCCATTTGTAATAGAGAATAATAGCTGCATTTTCTCATTACACGATATGATTTATGGCAAGGCAGTCTCCATGAATGGAATTTATGTTTTAGATCAGACCACTGAAATATTGCACGTAATGAATAAAAAGTTAAAGGTTGGTGACAAAGATCAAACTTATCTATGACACTGCCGTATGGGACACATTAATGAGAAACGCGTTAAACAGCTCATAAAGAATGGAGCTATCTCGGCCTTTGATTTTCAATCATTTGGCACGTGTGAATCATGTCTCATTGGTAAGATGACTCGAATTTCCTTCAAAGGTGTTGGAATGCGCGCTGCTGACCTATTAAGACTCATACATACGGATGTGTGTGGACCTATGTCAATCACCGCACGAGAAGGCTATAGGTATTTCATCACTTTCACGGATGATTTAAGTAGATATGGCTATGTCTACTTGATGAAGCATAAAAGTGAGTCCTTTGAGAAATTCAAAGAATACCAGAATCGGGTACAGAACCAACTGGGTAGAAATATTAAAACACTACGATCAGACCGTGGTGGCGAGTATCTTTCTCACGAGTTTGATCAACACCTTAAGGACTGTGGGATTGCCTTACAGTTAACTCCACCTGGAACACCTCAGTTGAATGGTGTGTCCGAACGGAGAAATCGAACACTACTTGATATGGTTCGATCCATGATGAGTCACACCGTGTTGCCTGATTCATTGTGGGGTTATGCTCTTCGTCATTTGCTCTAATACTTAATCAAGTCCGTCTAAAGTCTGTTGACAAGACTCCATATGAACTATGGAAGGGAACGGTCCCTAACTTGTCCTTTATACGGGTTTGGGGCTGCGAGGCTTATGTCAAGTGGAGACACGAGGATAAGCTCGGCCCGCGATCGGTCAAGACATACTTTATAGGTTATCCTAAAGGAACATTTGGTCATTACTTCTATTCGCCAACCGAACAATGTGTATTTGTTGCGGCTAGTGCGACATTCTTAGAGAAGGAGTTTATCGAGAATGCGAAGAGTAATAGAACCTTCGAGCTGTCGGAGATTCTAGAACCAAATGCCGAGCAACCATTGGAGGAACCAGTTCCTTCAATCCCGGCTGCGGTTAATATTCCTGAGGAACCTAGGAGGTCGGGAAGAGTCTCTATTCCTCCGGACAGATACATTGGTATGGTCGAGGAACATGACATAGATGAAATTCTGCTCTTAACGAGTAGTGAACTCGCAACCTATAAAGGTGCCATGACTAGTTCCGACTCAAAGCTATGGCTTGAGGCCATGCAATCCGAGATGGACTCCATGTATGAGAACAACGTATGGGATCTTGTTGACTTGCCTGCTAAGGTTCGTCCCCTTCAATGCAAATGGCTTTACAAGATAAAGCATTTTGTGGAAGGTCAACAAGATATCTATAAAGCACGACTAGTTGCTAAAGGTTTCACCCAAGTGCCAGGTTTGCACTACGATGAAATTTTTGCACCCGTAGTCATGCTGCGTTCCATTCGGATTATCTTAGCGATTGCCGCTATTCATGACTATGAAATTTGGCAGATGGATGTGAAAACCGCCTTCTTAAACGGTTATTTGGAGGAAGAGTTGTACATGGTACAACCCGAAGGTTTCATCGATCCTGAACATCCTAAGAAAGTGTGCAAGCTTAAGCGTTCCATTTATGGACTTAAGCAAGCTTCTCGGAGTTAGAATCATCGTTTCGATCAAGTGATAAAAGAAAATGGATTTACTCGATCGGTCGAGGAACCATGTCTATATATCAAGTCGAGTGGGAGTAAGATTGTCTTCTTAATATTGTATGTTGATGACATACTCCTGATTGGGAATGACATCCCTCTCTTAACTTCGGTAAAAGTATGGTTGGAGAACCATTTCCAGATGAAAGATCTGGGTGAGGCACAAAGAATTTTGGGCATCCGTATCTATCGAGATAGATCACGTCGGATGTTATCTCTCAGTCAGGAGTCTTATATAGACAAGATCCTAGAGAGATTCAGCATGACTAACTCCAAAAAGGGGTTTCTTCCTATGGCTCCAGGGGTGCATTTGAGCAAGTCTCAGGCACTAGAGACACCGGAAGAGAAAGAGCGCATGACACGGATTCCTTATGCCTCGGCTATAGGATTAATCATGTATGCCATGATATGCACACGTCCGGACGTGGCATATGCATTGAGTATGACAAGTCGATTCCAACAGCATCCAGGTGAATCACATTGGATGGCAGTCAAGAACATTCTTAAGTACCTACGGAGGACTAAAGATTGGGCATTGACTTATGGAGGCGATCAAAAGCTATCTTGTAATCGGTTCGCAGATGCTAGCTTCCAAACGGATCGAGATGACTCGAAATCTCGGTCTGGATTCGTTTTTACTCTTAATGGCGCGCATGATCAGTGGAAGAGTTCCAAACAAAGTGTTAAAGCAGATTCTACGACTGAGTCCGAGTACTATGCCGCGTGCGAAGTCGCAAAGGAAGCGATATGGATGCGTCAGTTCTTACAAGGACTATCTGTAGTGCCTAGTTCGAATGACCCGATCACCATCTATTAGGACAATAGAGGTGCCATCTTCCAAGCTAAGGAGCCTAAGTCTAGCAACAAGTCTAGACATGTACAACGGAAAGCTCATCTAATCCGAGATTACGTGGAGCAAAAGGAGGTAGTGATAGAAAAGATTGCTACAGATGATAATATAGCAGATCCTCTCACTAAACCATTACGACAAGATAAGCATGAAGGGCATGTTAATTCCATGGGAATTAAACGTGTTCCTGAGTTGTAGTACTCTTTTATGGATTAGATTCATTTTCTTGTGTACTCTATACGACATCATCGTTTTGATATTTATATATTTTGTTTTTCATGTGGAGTTGTACGACAATATTTGAACACCACAAAGTGAACTGAACAAACATTATATTATGGTCCTTAATTGCCCCACGTGGTGATAACTCTGGCAATTATTTTGTGACGTTGGTTGATGGTGGGTTCAACGAGCCATAAGTCAAACGGTTGACTAACCAATCACAGAGGCGAGTTATACGGATATCTCGTAGGACACAATTGTGACAACGACGTGGAGTCCTAAATGTTTTATAACATTCGGTGCCAGGTTGTGGATAGGACCTCCATGGTGATCCTAAGAGTCGATTCTTTTGACTATCGACTGTCTCTTGAGACTAAGGCAGATTTTGGGTGACTTTGGTTTCTTTCTCACGGTCATCCGTAACAGGGGGCCAAGTAGATTGTTTTCTGGGTCATTTCATGCTGTGCTTAGATCGGCAGGAGTCGAGTTGAAGGAAATATTCAGCCTTTATCAGGTACTCGATATTTCTCAGGGCCACTCGAGGAGCTGTAACTGAAATGCATGGCCATGCTCGAATACGAATTCGTTTTATCAGTTAAGTTACTCTCTAGTCGGGGAAACCACTCTTGATACAGATCGATTGTAAAATACGACCTTTGCGGATACGGATCTGCAAATTGTTTTACATTGAGTGGGAGAAATTTTAAATGGATATGAGAATCGGTTATCGCACATACACTTGTACGGACAAGTGGGAGTTTGTTGGAGCCGGTGTCCTCCAGTTAGTGCGGATAACGTTATTGCACGTACACTTGTACGAACAAGTGGGAGTTTGTTGGGGCTGGTGTCCTCCACAGTTAGTGCAATGACATATAAATCTCTAAAAGGATCAAAGGGTATACTTTTGTATTATTATCAGTTGGTCCACGTTTATCAATAACGGTTGGCTTTCTAGATAAGTTTGACGTTATTGTCATACAGATGGCGGTGATCAACTGGTCCCTAAAAGTCACACCTATAGGATACGTTTGAGAGATGTGACGGTATGAAAATACAGTCATGTTGATGCCTAATATGACTAAGCGGTTAGTCGGAGTTATTGACTAATAATTAGTCAAACGCGATGTTGAGATAATTATTTAATACGGATTAAATAATAATGGCTAAGGTGAATTAAGCAGTTAATTCGTAATTGAATATAAACGATTATATTTAATTAATGTATATTGAATTAATTAATTATACAATATTGTCATTGTCGGACAAGTATTAATATATCGACTGAGTCATGTTACTAGTTGATATTTTAATATCCGATGACGGATGACGATTTATAATTAAAACCCGTCATATACATTTTAGCGATTCGAGTCGGACCACGAGTTAAATAAGGAGAAAGTGGAAAGCCCACTCCCTCCTCTTGGAAACTCACGGCCGAACCAAAGAAGAACAAAAGGAGAGTCTTTCTCTCCTTTTGACCTAATTCATTTCATTTGCAAAAAAATTAGGTTTTTGGAGCATTTCTCTCTGAAAACCTAGATCTCACATCAGAAAAACTCACAAAAACTCTCTCAATATTGCAAGGCAATTAGAGAGTAATTTCTAGCACAAGGGGCATAGTCTCAGACGGTCTTGAGTGCAACGATTAGGAGGAAATCTATATTGATTTCTGTTCTTAGGCCGAATTCACAAAGGACCCGAGGTTGATTTCATTCTCTTATCGTTTTCTCTTGTTTTTCGTTTATGACAATTATTCACATGTTAAATTTGCGTTATAATCCTTAATTTTAAGGGAATTTTACGGATATTTCCCTACAGTATCTAATTATAGCGACCGCATGTTAGAATCGATCTAAAGGGCATAATAGAGTCGACCGATCTTATGACCTTAGACAGCTTGACAGATCTAGCAATTGATTAAAAGACCCCATATAATTGACCTAGTGAACTGGAAATCCTAGACCTTTAATATTATTGTTATTTGCCCTTTAAATTACTTGCAATTAGTTGGTTAGCATACAAACAAAACAAACCCCCACAATTGGTTACTTTAAGACAAATTTAAATATAAACAAACTAGATAATCACCGCCTCCCTATGGATTCGACCCTGACTTACCGCTAGCTATTTTGTTAGTAGTAGTTTAGGTTTACTTTGATTAAGGTGATACGACTTTAGACTTATCACAAAGTCTGCAACACAATCCTCAGATGCTCCTCATGCTCCTCCTTAGTCTTGGAGTAGACTAAGATGTCATCGATAAACACCACTACAAACTTGTCCAAAGACTGTCTGAAGATTCTGTTCATCAAATCCATAAACACAGCCGGTGCATTAGATAACCCAAACGGCATCACCACATACTCATAATGGCCATACCTCGACGTGAAAGCTGTCTTTGGTATGTCCACCTCTCTGATCTTCACCTGATGGTACCCCGACCTCAACTCAATCTTGGAAAAGACTGACGCACCACTCAACTGATCAAACAGGTCATCTATCCTTGGAAAAGGATACTTGTTCTTTACCGTCACTCGGTTCAGCTCCCTGTAGTCTATGCACAACCTCAAACTTCCATCTTTCTTCTTCACGAAAAGAACTGGTGCTCCCCACGGCGATACACTAGGTCTAATGTATCCCTTCTCTATCAGATCATCTAACTGCTTCCTGAGCTCCTCCATCTCCTTAGGACCCATCCGGTACGGTGCCTTAGAGATTGGCCCCGTCCCCGGTTTCAACTCAACTGTGAAATCTATCTCCCTCTTCGGCGGCAACCCCGGAATCTCCTCTGGAAAGACAACTGCAAACTCACCCACCACTGGTATCTGATCAACTGTCGGACTCTCTATTCGGTCATCTCTCACATGGCACAAGATCAAAGGGCATCCCTTCCTCAGATAGGACTTCAAGGTAACAGCTGCAATCAAGATAAGACATACTAACGCCCTTAGGACATCTCAAAGACACTTTCTTTTGATGACAGTCTATCTTAGCTTTATACTTTCCCAACCAATCCATCCCGACTATCATCTCAAAACCATCAAAAGGAAACTCTAGCAAGTCTACAGGTAGATCAACTTGCCCAACTATCATAGACACATCTCTATACAACCTCCCACATGATACAGACTCACCCGAAGGTTTAAAAACTTTCTCACTTACAGACTCATATACCCTCAAACCCAACCGTTTAACATGACTCGAAGATACAAACGACTGAGACGCCCCCGAATCAAACAAAACAAAGGTATGAATACCGTTAACAAGAAAAGTACCAGTGATAACATGTGCATCATCCTCAGCTGCTTTCTTGTCCATCATGAACAACTTTCCACTGGTCTTCTGCCCACCTCTCTGGACAATACTGGCTGATGTGGTCGGTTTAGCACCCGACCCCTGATTGTTGTTGTTGTTGTTGTTCGTAGCTGGTTTCTGATAGGAATTACCGCCATTGCGGTTACCTCCACCCTGATAGCTTTGACTTCCCCGGTTAGACCATGACCCAGATGGTCTATTGCTCGCATAACTCTGTGTCGGCCCCTGAGAATAGCTCCCCTAAGCCGATCTCTGAAAAGCTCCAGGTAAACTCGTACACTCATATCTCTTGTGGCCTACACCGCCACAGCCATAGCAGGTCATTCCCCAACTACCACTACCACTCATACGGCCACGCCCAAAGGAAGCCCCAGCACTGAACCCTGACCCAGAAGAAAACGCTCTAGCCTGGTTGCCTTTCTTGTGACTAGATTGGCCACCACCTTCACTCTCAGCCTTTCTTTTCTCAACTGCTCTCTCCTGAGCCATCTCCACCAACCTCTCGGCTCTCCCAGCCCTCTCATAAGCTTCCTTAACATCGGTAAGGACTCCCACGGGTAGCTTATCCATGATCTTAGGGGTCAATCCCCTCTCAAACCTCAGCGCTAGGTAATCCTCACTCAAACCCATATCCTCAGCGTACCTAGACTTCTCATTAAACTGCTTGTAGTACTCAGCCACTGACATGTCAGATGTCATCCTAAACCCATCAAACTCCTCCCTCAACTTACTCCTCACATGCTTAGGTACGAACTCTTTCCTCATAGCCCTCCGAAACTCTTCCCAAGGTATAGCAGGTAAGCCCTGCTTCGTGTACATCTCCCTAGCACTCACCTTCACCTTATCCCACCACTCACCAGCTGCTTCCCTCAGGTAGAACGCAACTTGTTCTACTCTCATCTCATCAGGACAGTGTACCAGGTCTAGTATGTTCTCCATCTCACGATGCCAGTTGTTAAGAAGATTAGGCTCCCCGGTCCCCTTGTACTCTTTTGGGTTAAACCTTGCTATATAAAGGCTGATTTTAGAGTGATCAACCTCCTTATCCTTTCCCACACTCTTTAGGGCCTCCGTAAGAGCATCCTGATGCTCCAACATCTTAACGACATCATCGATGTTCATGCTCTCAGCTCTCGCATACAAAGCATTTCTCTTGGGCGGCATCTTGAAACTATATACGAAAGGGTAGATATAAACATACGCACTATAACCCCAAAACACGAAAACAGACTGCCCAGAACACACTCGATCGAGTGCCTAAACCTACTCGATCGAGTAGAGGCTACTCGATCGAGTGCCCCGACATCAGACCCAAAACAGACCTTCTGATCTCTAACATACTCGACCGAGTAGCACAACCACTCGATCGAGTGACCCCCTACTCGATCGAGTGCCCTATATACTCGATCGAGTACCCAAAAACACGATTCTGGTTGTAAAAACGTCAAATACCCACTCGATCGAGTCAGACCCACTCGACCGAGTACCTCACCTACTCGATCGAGTACCCCCTACTCGATCGAGTCATGCTGACTCGTATATACTACCCGCATGTTATCTTACATATCCCAACATACTATACAACTTTATAAACTCAACATTATATCATAGCTAAACATGCAATTCTACACAACTCTTCATATGATCAACAAAACAACAATTTCATGTTACCAAATGCCACATAATAAACAACCATCATGCTTCTTATTCAAACAACATATTTATATACTCACAAACTTTCAATCACCACATCAATCTTCTACTCCCAACATCCATCAATTCACAACATATATCGTCACATTCACATACAAGCTAACAAACACCATATATGACCTTGACATATACCTCCCAGGTGACCGGTTCAAAATTGTAGGGCGAGCTCGCGACTTTAGGACGTCTCCCAAGCCTTTGCATTAGCTCCTACAACCTTTACCCCGGGTTCATTTTAATTGACTCCCTATGTTCATTAGATTCATTGGTTACAGGTTTCAGGATCGTCGCTCTGATACCATTTTGTAACACCCCCATACTCCAAGTGCCTTACCAGGACCACCCAGGTATAAAGGTGTTACCATCTCGGTTGTCCGAGGCAATGATAATCATAAGACAATAACGAAACAATCATTTAAATAGTATAACTTTAGTGAATAAGATACAATCCGAAACCAAATACCAAAATACGGCTACATGTTCTCAAAACCAACTGTCTACTCAACTAAATGAAATGTTTAATAAACTAATCATGCTACAGCGGAAGACTCTATCATCAGACGGTGGCACATCCCAGCTATCCCATGTAACTCGACTCATACCCGCTCAACAACTGCTCACCATCCCCGAATGGATCACCACAGTTTTTAAAACAATAAACGGGTCGATTACTAATCACACAATTTATATAAACCAACAACACAGAAACAAACAGTTCAATCATCATAGATATACTCCGAACTCCAATCCCAACTCCACAATACTGACTACACACTAAAGTGTGTAGCCCTGCCAGAGTGCCCATCGCAACAGGTCACTCCACGCCGCTAGTGGGGGACCGCAGCCATACCCACCAAATCCCCGCTCATCTCCGTCGAGCGATAAACCCAAATTCCTTAATGTGCACATCCCTTCTGTGGTGGGTTCCATAGAAGGCGAATAATGGGCGTGAAGCCACTCCCGTAAGTGACTCCACTCAGCCAGGGATGCGCCCCGAAGAACACAGACAGATACAATCAATCACAACTACTATCAACAACCAAATCCAACAATCGTCAAAATACGAGTATGATAATATTCAACAACCACAAAACACCAACAACACATTATGGGACTAATACTGAGTAGGGGAAACCCTACCTGGAAAGCAACACAGTCAGACGATCTCAACAACTGATATCAAAAGGCTTCTTCTACGAATCCTCCTCCTAACATACAATCATACAATTACTACCAATCAAGAAACACAACAAAACCCCCAACTTCCCAAATTAGGGTTTAACTAACTTAAACGAATTACTATAAAAACAGTACGTAGATCTTACCCTCGACGGAAGGATCACAAAGGTATAAAGAAAGACGAATTCCGACCTTCCAAGCTCCGGGATTTGCCAATAATGCGATTGATGCGAAGAACGTAGTTTGTTTTCTCTTTTGAAAGTAATTAGGTTTGTAAAAGTGTTTAAAGAAAGTGACGGAAGTAATTATATATTAAATCGCATTATTAACAAAACCCGACAAATCATCCCCCCGTAAACCGGCTACTCGATCGAGTACCTGACATACTCGATCGAGTGCCTCCTACTCGATCGAGTATCCAGGTTACTCGATCGAGTACCCAACAGGTCAAAAACTATTTTAAAACGCAACACACCCTTACTCGACAGAGTAAGGCCCACTCGATAGAGTACCCAGAGACTCATAAAACCGTAGTATTACACTATCTACTTGTTAATTCTAGTCTGTCTACGGTCACCAGATGGGGATTTGAATTGTGTGAACTAAACTAAATGAGATTAAAGAGAGAGAAGAGAATAAGAGGGATTAACAATAAAGAGAGAGGACTAGGATTGTCGGGTCATCAATGAATGTCAGATAATTGCAGCTAAGGTCACAGATCGGTCGCTTGTATCAGTGTAAGGGGCAACGAATATCTCATTCCGGTCTCAATTCGGCCTAAAACACTATTAGCTTAGCTTCCACCCTCACTAAAGTATCCTAATGTTCACTGCAGGTCTCACCCCTTCCAACCTTCCGGTCTAGGTTAAGGCTTACCAAATAAATTAGCTAAATGCATCGATTCAAGCAGCTAATAACAGTTAATTGCAGTGATTAACAACAAAAACATGATAGCAATGAAAGATCTGTAAACCTAATTAGCAACTAACAATAATTCATTGAATCCCCTAAATCCTAGCAGGAGAATTAGGTACGCATACTAGTAAATAAGGCAAGAGTGAAAGATAAAGGAATAATCAACATAATAAAGAGATAAGAGATAAAAAGGATAAAAGAGAAAGAGAGAGTTACTGTGAATTAGATCCGAAAAAGAGAGAGAAACAGTATTCAACAGTAAAAAGGAAAGTAATGTATGAAGTGATAATAAAACCTAATTACCCCTGTCCTATTTATAGGAGAGGGATTTTATTATTCGACCTAAAACATAATACTAGAACAAAAGCCCGTGTCCAACAACTTATTACTCGATCGAGCCCTTTGTAAATGCTCGATCGAACATAATCCAGCAAAAACCTCTCGATCGAGTACTTTAGGTACTCGATCAAACACTTATCAAAAAGGTACATTCGATCGAGTAGAAAAAGGAGTCGATCGAACACTATAGTACTCGATCGAGTACTTTCCAGCGCACAATTCCTGCTTCGCGCACTGAACTTAAAACGGCCGCCACTTCTTCGTTACTTGGGAAAACAGAGCGTTCTTGGTGGCGTTGGAAAGCTAAGAGGACAAGATTTTATCCCCAATTGGAATCGCCTGAAAATCAGTTTTAGAACTCGAGATATGTCTCATCAAAGTAGGCACTAATAATTTGAAGCTCTTCCTTTGCTCGCCTAGCTATCTTACTTCTTTGCACATCACAATTAGTAGTTTACAAGCTCCGACTCAACTCATCTTCTAAATGCATGCATAGGGACATATTTTAGGCCTGATTATGCTCCTTTCTGGTTCATACCTGCAAATAATACAAGACAAACCAAAGTAGACTATTCGGGGGACATTTATAGCTAAACACTACATAAAATGCATAGAAATGCGTGCAAATGAAGTACGAAATACCTATATAAAATGTACGCATCAAATCTCCCCAAACCAAACCTTTGCTTATCCCCAAGCAAACTATATGCAACTAATGGAACAGAAAAGAAAACTCAGAGCTAGCTACAAATTGTCCACTTAAACCAATTTAATGCAGGAAACTAACACCTATAGCAAAAATGTCAAATGCAAACGAGTTGTAGGATGTTTATAATAAAGCTGAACCGTCGACCTTGCAAGACATTTATTGATGGACTCTCATGGGTCACTCTTCTCTCATGAAGCAAAGGGTAAGCAATTAAAAGTAAGAGAGAAAGAAAAATAGTCGCTCACCTAAACTACGACCCACATAAGCATGCATACAGCTAATATGATAGACAATTTTAACTATCGTACATACATTCCAACCAAATAAGGTCTGTCACAGCCGAGGGCTTACAAAAGTATGGTAAAGTGAGGCAATGGGTAAGAAAAGGCAAAACATTTTTGGGAATGTGGAGGTATAGGCGGCCAAGCTAGTACCTGAACAGAACCAAATGGAACATATCCATTTCTAATCCATCAAAATGAAGCACAATGCCCATATTTGGCATTCAAACTCACCAAACCGAACTGAACATACTCCTCAATAGATATAAATAAAGCATAGGAGTGAAACCGTCAACAATCAAACATCTTTTTTTTTCTTTTTCTTCTTTTCTCGATTTCTTTTTTTTTTCTCCTCCTTTTTTTACGACTTTTTTTCTTTACTTTTTTCTGTTTTTTTTTTTAATTTTTTTTCTCATCCTCCTTTCCTTTCACAAATTACCAACTCCTGATAATACAATACAAACCAAACTTGGCACAATAAACAATATACCACAGAACAATCTAAACTACCTCGACAAGGCATGCTAAATCTGGATGTAGTTAAGGGTCAAAAGGCAAATTTGGCTAAATGTGGAGTTAAATGGGTAAAAATGAAAGAAAAGGGAAATGTAAGCGCCTCCCTGCATGTTACACCAACCACTAACCCGAATGTATGCAGGCAAAAAGTAATTGAATTTCATAAACGTGCAAATTAATGAACATGTTATGCAAGGAGTAACTACTCACAATCCTACATGAAACTGGTCATAAATGACACCAGTTTATAAGGCTCTAATTCCTTAGAATTTATAATTAGGTTGCCAAAATTACAGGTCAAGTCTATTCGTTCAGCTAAATTTCAACATTAACTCGTAGATATGCAAAAAACAAAGCTAATAAGACATCAATTTGTTGCAAGGCTTAAGCAAAAGGACTAAAAGTAGTGCAATTTCATCATTGAAATCCACCGTTCCGACTCAACCTATATGCAAAAGTAAACGTGAATTTTTTTTGTATTTTTCATAATTTTCTAATTTTTATGAGATTTTTGAATTTTTATAAAAATAAACAACAATGCATACAGAAATTAAACGTGATAACAGAAATGCAATGAAAACATAAATGCAGACACAGATATGTTATATATCGGCTATTATATTAGAGAAAAAATTTGACAGGCTAATCGTATACCTACCAAAAATAACCAACTGGTCTGTAACTAATATAGCTAGGGAAGTCGGGATCGTATCCACAGGGAGGCAAGATATCTGTTAAAGGTCCATTTATTAGGTCACAAAATGGGGGTTTGATTTTGATTTTTAAACTAACAAAAGATCAAGGGAAAGAGAAATTAAGCAAGAGTAACAAAAGTAGAAAATGTGATAAAGATGATCAAATAAAGAGAGTATGCCAGGATTTCGGTTCACCATGGTAGTCTATCGACTCAGCTGCAAATAGCCTAGATAATCTACTGTCAGAAGTGATATGGCTAAAGTCGTATTACCAAATCAAAATAAAACAATCTCAAAACTAACAAGAATAGCTAGTGGTAAGACAGGTATCGAATCCTCAGGGAGGCGGTAATAGTCAGTCTGTAAATATTTAAATTGTCTGAAGGTAATCGTTTTCTCGGGGGTTTGTTTTGTTTGTTATCTAACCAACTAATTGCGAGTAATTAAAAGGATTTAAAATAATGATATTAAAAGTCTAGGATTTCCGGTTCACTAGGTCAATATATGGGGTCTCTTAATCAATTGCTAAATCTATCAAGTTGTCTAAGGTCACAAGATCGGTCGATTCTATTTATGCCCTTTAGATCGATTCTAACATGCGATCGCTATAATTAGATACAATCTATTTGATTATCGAAACCTATATTAATTCTAACCCGGTCGGTGAAAGGATTAATTCGCTACACTAATTAACAACCCAGGCCTAAGTTAATTAACTAGAATAAGAACAATAATCAAACGACAACTTATATGATTTCTCTAGCAATTAATCAATTTCCCCTTTCTAATTAACCTAGATCCCCTTCATCCTAGATGAGGAATTTAGCTACTCATGACTAAAGCAATAACAACAATAATAATAATAATTGAAGGCATGATTGAAAACATGAAATAAGAACAATAATTGAGTAACATAAACTTGAATGATTAATTGTTGAAGAAAGATTAGTACCGTAGCAAGGAAAGATTAAAGCTAGAGAGAGTATTCAGCCGTTCTAAGCAAAATAAAGCATAACCTAATAATCCCGTACGAGTTTAGAATTTATAATACAAAATAAATGTTTTAGGAAAATCCGGAAATAAATCTGCCAGAGAGGTTCCTCGATCGAGGCTGAGGTGACTCGATCGAGGACGATTACTCGATCGAGCCTCAGGGGACTCGATCGAGGAACCAGCTACAGAGAAGACTTCTAGCCTTCATGCTACCTCGTTCTTCGTGCCATGCTCCGTGTATTCCACTATGCCATCTCCGCTATGCTCATATTAGTTTGATTATCCTCTTAATGCGTCATTTATGCATTAAAACATAAAGTAGCGGCAGTATCGACAATTCACTGAAATAAGGCGTATAAACGATATAAAGGCATGAAAACGGTATATAAAATGGTATGAGAGAAGCTATAAAAGTATATATAAAAGTGATACATCAAACTCCCCCAAACCAAACCTTTGCTTGTCCTCAAGCAAAGCAATCAAACCAAACAAAGGACAAACAAACAACTGGTGAATAATAACTCAGAGCAAATGTCTAGGCACATACAAATCCCAGCTATCCACATCTATAACAAAGTAATGACCAAAAATTGTGCCAATAAAACAAATTCAAAGGCACGGGTAACAGATTAACGCAGCTTCTACTCAAGATGTGACATGATACCGAGACTCAGCCAAATGCTTTTCAACCTTGCAAGACAATTTTGTTGGATTCTCGCGGTTTCACTCATGCACTCATAAGGGGTGAGATATATGTAAGATAGAAAGAATAAATACACTCACTCAACTTATGAAACATGCATGCAATCTAATGTGATAGAAGATTCTCCAACTAGTGCGCATTCATAATACAGACCAGTACATGTATCAAGGACAGAATGGTGGTAAAGTGGCATGGGTATAGAAGTGGCTTGTGAAAAAGCACGTATGGGTATGTGAGGCTCAGACGGTAGTCGCAGCGCTACACCAATAGCCAAATCTAATAGTAAAGAAAACAATCATCCAACTAGAGAAATCATCTCAACTTTGACAACATAAGAGAGAATGAAAAGACTCTCCAATTGTGCATTAGACTTCAGTAATTACCACGCATGACCTCCTAACAAAACTTGATGAAGCAAGATTTTTTTTCTTTTTTTTTCTTTCTTTCTTTTTCGATTTCTTTTTTTTCTTTCTTTTTTCTTTTGGTCTTTTTTTTTCTTTTTTTTTTTTCATTGCTTCATAATATTTTTCTTTTTCAACATAGGAGATCACACAATTGCTACAAAAAGATAGCTATTACCCACATGACATAAAAGTCCCAACCCAACCAAAGCAGCTATAACAACAAAGACTCAAGTAACTGCGACTGTCCCGAAAAAGGTAGGCAAATTCTGAAATGTTGCTAAGAAATAGGATATAGAATGGCTACATGGTTCAAACGGGCTAACAAAAACTGGGTAATGTATGACATATTTGAACAATAAGAACCGCCTTTCCTCATATACTCAATCATATGAACGCGCAAAAGCTAAGAAACTAATGTCACACTTATGCAGTTTGATATTACATATTCCATAAGGAGACCACACTCTTTAGCCTAAATAACAATGAGACCGGTTTATTAATGTTCCCGGCCTAGGAAGCTCTAAAGACCTCAGAAATTTAAGTGGTTTACCAACAAAATAAAGTCAAATTTACTCGGCATAAGGCATATTGTGACGGTCAAGACTTGAGTAAAGAGCTTTGTTCATCATAGCTAACGGGTCAAAACAATGTACATGGACAACTAGATGGGATTCAAATGCAAAGACAAAGCAAATTATCATCATTGCTAAACAATTCACCAAGACTCGACTCAAAATAAATAAAACATGTTTTTGTATTTTATAAATTTTCCAATTTTTTTGAATTTTTTTTTTACACACAACAATAAAATAAACACACAACAGAAATGAATATCCTCTCCCAAACCGAAATGTCACAGTGTCCGCATTGTGATGCCTACAGCATAACAATCACATAGAAATCCAGCAACCTATGGGACACAACTAACAAAGGGAAGAGGGAAAATAAGAAATACAATAAAAACAAAAACAAGAAAGATAGCACCAGCTGTAATGCAAAAGCCTCCCCCAAACCAGCTGGAAAGTGAGGGATGTAGTGACCAGCTGTCACTATTGAGCTCCATCATCATCATCAAGGTTAGCTTAATCGAACTCATCAATCTCAAAGATACATAGCCAAAGAACTCGGGGTCGAGAATGGGGTACCACGACCTCTAGAACGACCAGCTCGTCTACCACGACCTCTAGAACAGCCACCTCCTGGGAAAGCTGCTGCAGCAGAAGTAGAAGCTCCAAACTGACCAAACTGCCCATGCTGGGATAAAGGAACACCCACATCCTCTAGAAAGATAGAAGAAGGCTGATGGGGACGGACTGGAGTTTAGAAAGGACGGCACAAAACACCATAATCAGTACTAAACTGTCCAAACTTAGCAGGAGTCACTCCAAAAAGGTGGAAGACACGGCTATCATCACCAGGTGTGGTGTAGTAGCTAGGAGAAGTGCCCGTGTACTGTCCCCCTGCAGCAAGAGTCATAGCCTCCACCTGCTCCCACATACGCCGGTCAGTCAATGCGGCGTTAATGCCTTGATGAATCCTCACCTCTCTCGCAAGGACTGGGTCAAAGTGATAACCCTAGGTAGGATAGGCTGTAGGAGGTGGAGGAGTGGGCTAGTATGAACCAGGTAAGTGGGTGGTAAGATGACGACGTCTACGACGCCCGCCAGTGGTAGTAGTAGTACTAGAGCTAGGAAAAGTAACCAGAAGATCCTAGGGAATCAAATAAGTGACAAGTGGGGGTCTCTCCCTAGCTGCACTCTCCTCAAGAGGATCCAGAGCCGGCAAGCGGTCACAAGGCAAAAGCATATAAGAATGACCCCGGACCTTCCAATAATGATCCTTCCCGTTCCTAATGTCAATGTAGGAGATATCGTAATGAAGGTGGTCGTCATCAGCTAAGGGCTCATGGTCAGCCGTAGGCTCATAGGGGTCATCCCCCTCAAAATCACATAAAACCCGAGCAAGCCTAGTAATGAGGGCACCACAGTCTAAATCACCATGTTTCCCAATCATACGGTCAAAAGCTTGGTAAACAAGAGCAGGGGGAGAAAACTGAAAGGTCCTCTCCTGAAATGGGTTCAAGTAACTAAAATCAAGACCTCTAAGGAAGAGGCCTTGCTCTTGTCATGCCTCCCGTAAAGCAAGTAGCTCAAATACCGTAGAAAAAGTCGAAGACAAACATGTTGAACATCCAACAAAGTCGTACTACTAACGTCTGCATCCGCATAGCCAGTAAACAAAGGAAAGTATCGGACTGCAGACATCCCACTACCATTATATAAGTCCCCATCGGTATGCTTATCAATCCCCAGAATTTCGGAAAGATGGTCAAAAGTAAAAGACCATTCTATATTAAGCAATCTAAACCGAATAAGATGGTCATTAGGAAAGTAAGCATATGAGCTCAAAAACTCAAGGGTCAAGGCAGGATACGATAACTCGTGTAGTAGAAAAAGACCCTGTAATTCAATCTCAACAAACATACCCAACATAATGTTATCAATCTTGAAGGTTCGCAAAAATTTTCGATCCACACACCTAGTGGCATTCATGGTTTTAGTCATCAAGAATTCGAACCTATCCCGTTGCTCCTTGTCACGGAACTCAACAAAAGGATAGTCGTCAAATGGTGATAAATCCTCCTCCTCGGAAGACTCCACCACCTCCGGCACCACCTCCGGTTGATGAATAGGAGCGCTTCTCTCCCGTGTCCTCTTGTTTCCTTGCCTAGTAGACGACATTATCTGCAAAATAGACAAGTATACAATCATACCCCAACCAAGAAGCAAAAATAGTCCCGTATTTTGGCAAATATGGGTCGAAAAATCGAGTTTTAAGGCCTAAAATCACAATTAAACCATCGAAAAAGCTAGGGGATCATGATTATATATCAAATAATGAAGATTCCAAGCATAAGAACATAATTTCTAACCAATTTAATGCATAAATTCAACCCGGATTTTGAAGAACCCTAATTCCCAAATTAGCAAATTAGGCATTTAATTCAACAAATAAAGGGCTAAAAAGCAAGGAAATAACAATTGTATATGAGCAATGGAAGATTCAAAGCAATAAACTCAAGATTTAAACAAGAAATTTCAGATTTTCCGGAACAATTAGAGGGCAAAATGGGACTTACCTTAGCAAATAGAGCAATGAAATTGCAAAAATAAGCACAATAGGTTGATGTAATCACTTAATATGCAAACAAACACAAGTTTTATGGGAGATTTGATGATGAATGATGATGATTTAGGAGAGAAAAAAGAGAGGGCAGGCGGAATATGCAGAAAAATAATGACGAAATAAGAAGGGATTGCAAATATTAGAAGCAAATAATAGAGAAAACCGGCTTGGAAATAATCGCGGAACCCGGTTCACAAAGGTGCCTCGATCGAGCCTGAGGTGACTCGATCGAGGAACCAATTTCAGAAGATGCCAACTCTCATTTTAAGGGGTTTTAATTCCCTTTGTTGGTGCCTCGATCGAGCCCTGGGTGCACTCGATCGAGGGGGTTGGTGCCTCAATTGAGCCTAGCTTGAATCGATCGAGGAACCTGCTAATGGCGTCTTTTTTCGTCATTTGTTATTCTTAGCTGCAAAGACGTCGAAACCTGCACAAAATACCTTGAAAGCATATCAAATTCCCTCCTCTCATCTCTCAAAGTTCAATGAAAATAAATGCAATACTTAAATTTAAACCCTAATTTACAAATTAATAAATTACAATGTCCGAGCTGCCTCTCGGTAGCGCTGGTTTTTGCGGTCCCACACGACCGTAATTCTTCATCAGTAAGAAGAATCAATGGTAAAGAGGTCGATGGCCTCTATTACCCCAACATGAGCTCCTTCATAGTAAACTTTCAGTCGTTGCCCATTCACTTTGAAGGTCTCTCCTTTGTCAGTTTTGCAGTGTAACTGACCCAAATTTGTTCACATCAGCAACAGTGAACGGTCCAGACCATCTACTCTTCAGCTTACCTGGAAACAAACGCAAACGAGAGTTAAATAAGAGAACTTTCTCACCAACATGAAATTCCCTTTGCAAAATATGCTTGTCATGCCACTTCTTCGTTCGCTCCTTGTACACTTGAGCACTATCATAGGCATGCAGTCAAAATTCACCGAGCTCGTTCAACTGCATTAGTCATTTCTCACCCGCCAGTGAGGAATCCATATTCAGCTCCTTTATGGCCCACATAGCCTTGTGCTCAAGCTCTACAGGTAAATGGCAAGATTTGCCATAAATTAGACGGTAAGGTGATGCTCCAATCGGTGTCTTGAATGCAGTACGGTAAGCCCACAAGGTGTCATCTAGCTTCCGACTCCAATCCTTTCTGTTCTTGCTTACTACCTTTTCTAAGATCTGTTTCAGCTCTCTGTTAGAAACCTCTACTTGTCCACTGGTTTGAGGATGATAAGCCAATCCTCTACGGTGTGTAACGCCATATTTCTTCAAGAGAGAATTAAGATGACGCTCGTTGAAATGCTTTCCTCCATCACTAATCACCGCGCGAGGCACTCCAAACCGTGGAAAGATAATTTTATGAAACATCTTAACAACAGATTTAGCATCACAAGTGGGGGTGGCAATTGCCTCCACCCATTTAGAAACATAATCTACAGCTACTAATATATATTGATTCCCATGAGAAGTAGGGAATGGCCCTTGGTAATCAATACCCCAAACATCAAAAATCTCCACTTCTAAGATTCCAGTTTGAGGCATCTCATGCCTTTGCGAGATATTACCCGTTCTTTGACACACATCACAAGAACGGACAAAAGTATTAGCATCCTTTAAGATAGTAGGCCAATAAAAACCCGATTGCATTACCTTAGCAAATGTCTTAGAAGGACCATGATGACCACCATAAGAAGAAGAGTGACAATGAGAAAGGATGGCACGTACCTCACCCTCTGGAATACATCGTCTGTAGATACCGTCTATGCACTCCTGAAACAGATATGGATCGTCCCAGAAATACCGCTTCACATCATGCATAAATCTCTTCTTCTGCTGATAGGATAAATCAAGAGGAAGCATACCTCCTACCAAGTAATAGGCATAATCTGCAAACCATGGAGTATTTGTAGCTACAGCTAGAAGTTGGTCATCTGGAAAAGAGTCATCAATGGGCAAAATCTCTCTTCTTGCAAATCTCAGCCTAGACAAATGATCTGCAACAACATTCTCAGCACCAGACTTATCACGAATTTCTAAATCAAATTCTTGTAACAACAAAATCCATCTAATAAGTCGTGGCTTATCCTCTTATTTGGTTAAAAGATATTTTAAAGCTACATGGTCAGTGTGAACAATAACTTTAGAACCAACAAGATAAGCTCTAAATTTGTCTAAAGAATAGACAATTGCAAGAAGCTCCTTCTCCATAGTAGCATAGTTGATCCGCGCATCATCAAGAGTCTTACTTGCATAGTAAATGGCATGTAACACCTTATCTTTTCGCTGCCCAAAAACAGCTCCAACTGCATAGTCACTGGCGTCGCACATAATCTCAAAAGGAAGGCTCCAATCCGGAGATCGGATTATGGGAGCTGAGATGAGAGCTTGTTTAATCCTGTCAAAGGACTTAACACACTCGTCAGTAAACACAAAAGGTGTATCTTTATGAAGTAGCTGAGTTAGAGGTTGAGCAATTTTAGAGAAATCCTTAATAAAGCGGCGATAGAACCCTGCATGACCAAGAAAACTACGCACACTTTTAACATTAACCGGGTACGGGAGTTGCTAAATTACCTCAACCTTAACTTTGTCCACTTGAATACCCTTACCTGACACCAAGTGACCGAGTACCACCCCTTCAATAACCATGAAGTGACACTTCTCCCAGTTGAGAACAAGGTTGCTCTCCTCACAGCGCTGCAAAACTTTAGTCAAGTTTCTCAAACAAACATCAAAATCAGTACCATACACACTGAAATCATCCATAAAGACTTCCATGATAGACTCTATGTAATTAGAAAATATGGCCATCATACAACGCTGAAAAGTAGCAGAAGCGTTACATAAACCAAAGGGCAATCCTCCTATAAGCAAATACACCATATGGACATGTGAAAGTGGTCTTTTCCTGATCATCAGGATGAATGGGTATCTGAAAGAAACCAGAGTAGCCATCTAGGTAACAGAAATAACTATGACATGCTAATCTCTCTAACATTTGGTCAATGAAAGGAAGTGGGAAGTGGTCTTTCTTAGTAGCAGTGTTCAACTTCCTATAGTCAATGCACATCCTCCACCCTGTAACAAGTCTAGTAGCAATCAACTCATTCTTATCATTCTTTACTACTGTAGTACCTCCCTTCTTAGGTACAACTTGGACAGGACTAACCCATTTAGAATCAGATATAGAGAAGATAATGCCAGCATCTAGTAGTTTCTGTACCTTTTTTCTTACCACCTCCTGCATTGGAGGGTTTAGTCGTCTCTAACCTTGTGCACTAGGCTTGTGGCCTTCTTCCAAATAAATACGGTGCATGCAAAAATCAGGACTAATACCTTTCAAATCATCAATGCTATACCCAATGGCCTTTTTATGAGTTTTCAAAACAGTCAACAAACCAGATAGTTGACCTTTAGTTAGGCTAGCATTGACAATCACGGGATTCATGATGCGTGTCTTTTATATGATGTTTTACACCCTATTTTACACGCATTTCAGAGCTCATTTATGCGGTTTAAGGCTACTATTTGCCCCATTTCGTCTACTTTCGTATTTTTATGTAATATTGCAGATTTATGCGGAAATGAGTAGATATTGAGCTAAATACGTCCCCAAGTGCCTTGCATTGCATTTGACATGAAGTTACTTACTCGAGGAACGAGCTTGGTGCGTATTTCGAGGCCCGAAAGACTAATCCACGAAGTTTTAGAAGCGGACTACCAGCTAAAGCAGTCGATCGACCGATGCCTATGGTCGATCGACCATCATACGACTTACGAAACTTTGTACATCAAGAGAAGCGATCGATCGATCGAGCATCATGGTCGATCGACCACACCGCTAATCAGACGTGAATAAGAAGATCGAGGAAAAGCAAGCCCATTGTGTTTAGGTTTTGATAATAAGTGTTACGTATATTTTCTATATAACGTAACCTGGAACATCAAGTTTGACATTCAGTTTTCAATCAAGTTTTACATTCAGTTTTTATCAGTTTTAGAATATCAAATAATTAGGGTTCAGAATATTGGTTTGCATCGGATTTTCGTTCGTACTTCTAATCATTCCGTTATAATTCCTCTGCAATTTCGGTATTCATTCTGCTCTATTTCAGTTCATCTTTATTGCGTTGATAGTATAGAAATTGCTAGTTAGGTTCCAAAAGCCAATTTTATCGTTTTATGTTATTTATTTGCCTAATAGTTTTAAGCATGAATTCCGTAGTTTTAATCCTTAATATTATTGTTGTTTCCACTATAGTCACGAGTAGCTAAATTATTCGTGCTAGGATGTAGGGAATCTGTAGGATTAGGCGGCATTAGAATAGTAGAATAGTTGAATGTTTAGGATTTGACTGACCCATTAGATCGAAAGATAGGGAAGGTTGATTGACCATCAATTAAAATGACTAAACTATGCTGAGATCGAAAGATAGGTAAAGTTTAGGTTTTTAGTCACTTTTCAGGACGAGAGTCAGTACTAGTGATATTAGGGACTTGTAGCGAGATCGAAAGATGTTACTTGTTAAGAGTGGACCGAGAGGACCTCTTGTTTTCCCGCCTCATGTGTGATTTAGACCTACTTAGTATCTGCTTGAAACTATAGTGAACCGACCATCCTTGCACCCCTTTTTAATATTTGTTTTATCTGTCTATTTAGTTTATTATCTTTATTGCCTTAAGCTATAGACCAAATCAATTCAACCCCCACATTCGTTACCTTAGACTAGAATTAAACAATTATTAATTACATTCGCCTCCTTGTGGTTCGACCCTGTTACCACTAGCCTAGGTTAGTTTTAATAGGAAATATAAATATTATTTTTGGTACTCACAACGACGGGTATCAAATTTTGGCGCCGAATTCTTGGGGATGCAATTGTTCTAATTTTTAGTTGTTTTATTTTAGTCTGTTTCTTAGTTTAAGGGACATTCGTTCCTTAAACTATTCTCATATTCTTTTTGTAGTTTCCTCTTATGCAGCAGTCACGGGGTGGTGAATTAGTACCTTTCAATCCTGAGATTGAGAAGACCTTGCGTGAGTTGATACGATCATCTAGGATATTGCCAACAGAGGAAGAGCTGAGTACTCTGTCAAGTTACTACGAGAACGCTCTATTTGAGGAAGATCCACCTTCTTCTCATGTTTCCACTTCTTCACCGAGACCGTCACTTCTCCGTAAATTCCAGTCATGGTGAAGAAGCAAGCATAGCTAGTCACTCGAGCCGATCTTTGTGAATCTTTACAAAGGATTCGCATTACCAAGGAAGACCGAAAATTCGAGCCAAAGCCTGCCTATATTAATTTGGTTGAGAGAAACCAATTCGGGGGAGCTGCAACTGAAGATGCAGCCAAGCACATGGAGACCTTTATCGATTATTTGTTCCATACCCGCACCCACTGGCGTGACTCGGACCGGATAAAGGAGACCATGTTTATTTTCTCCCTTCGTGATCTTGCAAGAGAGTGGTATAGAGACCTGGATCGAGTTGCTAATGGGATCATCGGCGGAGTTCGTTGGCCTTGGCATTTTACAAGAAATACTTTTCTGCCTCGAAGACCAATGCGATTAGAGCTCAGATCACGAGTTTTAAACAAGGGCCGGATGAGAACTTTCATGAGGCCTGGGTCCGTTTCAAGAAATTGGTGCGAACCATACCGTACCATGGGTTTGAGAAGTGGAGCCTATGCAATCAGTTCTATAATGGGCTCTATGATGATCAAAGAGCTATCTTGGATGCTGCAGCAAGTGGTCGATTTGCAGAGAATGTTGGAGAAACCAAAGGGTGGAAGATCATTGATGACTTAGCCACCCATAAAGCTGAGTATGGGAATTCCAGAGGGAATCAAAGGAGGAGTGCTAAATCTCCTTCTGTGGCTGCAATAGAAGCTCTCACGGCAAGATTTGACAAGTACGAGTTGGGAGGAGCTTCAAAAGGGGGAATCTACCATGTAAATGCTGTGTCAGACGGTCCTTTCGTCTGCAAAAGATGTGGAGCTGAGGGACATGTTTCATAAAATTGTCCTAGTCCCTTTGAGTCTTGTGCTGCCTTTCAACATTATAGGCAAACGAATACCTATTATGAGCCGAATGTTCATACAAATCTGAGGTGGAGTAGTCAAAATGTGTTAAATCCTACTCAACCTCCACAGCAGCAGCAGCAGCAAACTTATGTGCCTCCTCATAAGCAACAACAGTTTCAAAAACCTTCCTATGTGCCGCAGCAGCAACAATCTCAAAATTTTGACTTTGCTGAGTTGAAGAATATGTTGCAAAAGGAGTCCCAAGCTAGAGAGGCCGGGATGAAACTACTAGAGAGCCAAATTGCTCAATTGGCTAGCAAGAGTACAACTCGAGCTCCGGGACACTTACCGACTCAGACGGACTAGAAAGAGACCCTTAATGCCATCACTTTGAGGAGTGGGTCTACCCTTGAGGGGCCCGTCATGGTCGAGGACGATGCTGCAAAAGATGAGGCGGAACCGAGTCAAAAGAAAGCTAGAACGAACAAAAACAAGAAAAAGACGAACATCAGGTATGTCAGTCGATCGACTGACATACCCGGTCGATCGACTGAAGTGCGACAAACAGTAGCTTCTGGTCCTCTTCAAGTCAGTCGATCGACTGACCTAACCGGTCGATCGACTGAGATTGCTGCTGTTAGTGAACCTTTTCGTCCTCCAATGCCCGATAACTTGAGGGATCATTTGTTTCGGGGTACGACGCCCCGAAAATATTGAGAGCAGACCGATTCAACACGATGGGTGCATTCGGTTCAGTACGACCCTATGTCAATTAACGGTTCACATTTGAGACGGTCTGAAGAAGGGTCAAGCTACAACAAAGAGAAGGTAGTGGACTTTCAGCCTAAGTCCACCGACGCCGGCATGAGAGACTTAGAGGAGAGGGCTAAGTTACTTCTTACAGCCCCTTATCCGGAGAGATTGGTGCCGACGAAAGAACATGTATCTTTTAATAAGTTTGAAAATGTTGTTCGTAGTCTAAACGTACAAGTACCTTTCCTAGAATTAGTCAATCAAGTGCCTGCTTATATGAAGTTTATGAAGCAATTACTGTCTAAAAAGAAGTCACTTGAAACTGTGCATACTGTCGCATTAACTGAGGAGACATGCTCTTATTTGTCCCATACTGCACCCCTTAAGCTAGAAGACCCGGGAAGCTTTTCAGTCCCTTGTAATATTGACACCTTTCCTATTGAGAAAGCCTTATGTGACCTAGGAGCCAGTATTAGCGTCATGCCCTTGAGTCTTGCTAGGAAGCTAAAGTTGAATAGGTTTACAGTCACAAATATGACAGTACAGATGGCTGATCGCTCTGCGGTCCAGCCAATAGGAGTCTTAGAGGACATCCCCGTGCAAAAAGGGAAGTTTTTCTTCCCTGTTGACTTCGTGGTGCTTGATATGCCCGAAGATGCACACATACCTATCATACTAGGTAGACCATTCCTGCACACTGCTGGTGCAGTTATTGATGTTGGTTCGGGTACTTTGACCTTTAAGGTAGGCAAGCATTCCATTGTCTTTGCCCATACAACTAGGAAGAAAGACCCCATGTGGCCTGTCACTTGCAATACGGTTTCTGAAAAGAAATCCTATTTTATACTTCCTGATATGCCTGTCTCTATTCCTACTCCTGTTGTAACACCTCCGCCCCAGATTGGGAGCAAAGTGGAGGAAGATTCTTCTGTTTTAGACATTGCAGGAGCTGGTTTGGGGAAGGGAGAGATGCCTGTTGCTCCAGCTGTGAAGGAGCAAGTCGTTTCGAGAGGCGGTCTAGGTTGCCTTAGCTATGGCACGGATGAGGAGCTTGAAGATGAGCCAGTCAAAGTGAGAGAGTCCGGCCTGGACTTTGATGAGCTAGAAGAGGTCATTGATTGGGGTGATGATGAAGCTGTTGATCCGTTGAGCTCTACGAATGTTGAAGTTAGGAAGGGTGCAGCTGAGAAGATGAGCACCGTTGAGGCTACCTCCTGTAGCCAGAAGCCAGTCAAGTGGGCCATTCCGTGGCCGTTCTTGATCAACTATTAGTTGATTGAGACTTCTTCAAACATTTACATTTTATTGCTTTTGAACCTTTTTAGTGCTTTTGTGTGCGCGAGACTTCGCATTTAATTATTTTGCTTAGTTTGTTTTAAGCACTTTGGACTTTACTTTGGGTTTTGCGCAATTTTGGGCACCTATTATTGTGCACTTGCAGGTTTTTGGACCTTATTAGCTCAAGTTATTGAGCAAATACGAAGAAATCGGTTACAAGAAAGTATTTTGATCGAGTCGATCGACCGATCTGTATGGTCGATCGACCGGCCGCACGCGATTCTAGGAGCTTCATTTCTGTTCACTCTGGTCGATCATTGGGACGGGATATGTGGTCGATCGACCGCCCGCATCTTTGTGACTGTTCACGACCTCTCCCCTCTTTGTGTTTGGTCGATTTGCGGAATTAAGGGAGTTTTCTACTCCACTTTATTTTCCGTCATATTTACGATATCTTCCATTTTCTAAATTGTGCACATAATTACCGCTTCAAAATTGTTTTCTCGGACTTATGCGTGGTTCTTTTGTCTTTTCAGGTACTTATTGGTAGCACTGCGCACTCTTGAAACCTCCTAGCTCATGCTTGGTTTGCGGAGGTTTCCTTTTCGCGCTTAAAGTCTTGTGAGTTCGAGTTCCACTTTTTGTCGTATTTCTTTATTTTATCGCAAATTCCCGTTTCTCTTTTCTTCATTACATGATTTTGCACAATGGGGACATTGTGCGATTTGGTTTGGGGAAGGGTTTTGCGTCGCATATCATTTGCTTGCATTCACGTTTACATTTTGTTTTGCATTGTTTATTTCATTTCTCATATATACAAAATTCAAAAAAATTGAAAAATTTCATCAAATTTCAAAAATTTGCACGTTTATTTTAGCATATAGGTTGAGTCGGAACGGTAGTATTTCGATGATGACATTGCATTTGCATCTGTTTTATTGCCTAAGCCTTGCTAATTGACATGTTATTAGTAGAATCGTATAAGTGCATATCTACGAGTTTTCGTTACATTCTTGCTGGACTTGAGACTTGACTTAGATATTGGGCAAACTACTTATATTTATGAGTTTTAGAGCCTATAACTGGTGTCATTCATGACCAGTTCATCTAGGAATGTGAGTAGTACTCCTTGTAAGACATGTTTTATAAATGTGCATAAATATGAACTTAATCTGCTTAATACCTGTATGCATTCGGTTTGTGGTTTGTTGACACATGTGGTAGAGGTTTCCCTTTTCTCATTTTTACCCGTAAGCTCCACACTGCCAAAAATAGCCTTTTTGTCCCGTTTACTACATTCTACATTTAGCCTGCCCTTGTCAAGCTAGTAGTTTAGTTTTTGGGTTTGTTACTCGTTTTTGGTGGCATATGCTCTGTTGAGATGATGATTGGAAAATGAAAAAGGAAAGAAAGAAACAAAAAAAAAAGAAAAAAAAAGAGTAGAAAAAAAAATGATTCGAAAAAAGAAAGGAAAAAACGAGTGATGTATTGTTCATTGCAGTCGATCGACTGCTTTACTTGGTCGATCGACTGTCGCCCGAGAAGAGAGAAAGAAAAGAATCAATTCGCATAATTCAAGTCTTTATCAAATGGCGATTTTTGCTCCCATGTTTCATTTATATATTATGGGGAGTTGATTTATTACGGAGAATGTGAGTTTGGTGCTTGCTATAGCACTGCTTCGATTGAATTTGAGCAAGAAGTTGGATGTTGCCATATGGTTCCGTTTTGGTACTAGCTTGATCACCTGTACCTTCACTTTTCCATAAAATGTTTTGCCTCTTCTTACCCATACCTCACATATCCATATACATCTCGGCATGTGTTATGGTCATTAGTTCGGTTGGAATGCATATGTACGGTTGTAGAGATTACTTTCATATTATATTGCCGGCATGTTCTTATAGGTCGTAGTTAGGTGAGAGTCTTTACAAAATGAATTCTTTCTATCCTCTTATATATTCACCTGTGCTTATGTGTGATATGAGCGACCCGCGAGAGTCCAATTTGATAAGTCTCTATAGTCGACGGTTCAGCAGTTTTTAACGACTTCATAATTCGTTTGCATGATTCGCATTGCTAATTAATTGTTAGTTGTTGCCTTACAATGGTTTAAGCTTTATATGTTGCAATTCGCTCTGAGATTGAACTCGTTCCAATAGGTCATTAGATCGAGTCTAGTTCTTGTTTGGGGACAAGCAAGGGTTTGGTTTGGGGAAGTTTGATGCGTGTCTTTTATATGATGTTTTACACCATATTTTACACACATTTCAGAGCTCATTTATGCGGTTTAAGGCTACTATTTGCCCCATTCCATCTAGTTTCGTATTTTTATGTAATATTGCAGATCTATGCGGAAATGAGTAGATATTGAGCTAAATCCGTCCCCGAGTACCTTGCATTGCATTTGACATGAAGTTACTTACTCGAGGAACGAGCTTGGTGCGCATTTCGAGGCCCGAAAGACTAATCCACGAAGTTTTAGAAGCGGACTACCAGCTAAAGCAGTCGATCGACCGATGCCTATGGTCGATCGACCATCATACGACTTACAGAAGCCACTGTACACTAAAGAGCAGTCGATCGACTGAGCATCATGATTGATCGACCACACCGCTAATCAGACGTGAATAAGAAGATCGAGGAAAAGCAAGCCCATTGTGTTTAGGTTTTGATAATAAGTGTTACGTATATTTTCTATATAACGTAACCTGGAACATCAAGTTTGACATTCAGTTTTCAATCAAGTTTTACATTCAGTTTTTATCAGTTTTAGAATATCAAATAATTAGGGTTCAGAATATTGGTTTGCATCGGATTTTCGTTCGTACTTCTAATCATTCCGTTACAATTCCTCTGCAATTTTGGTATTCCTTCTGCTCTATTTCAGTTCATCTTTATTGCGTTGATAGTATAGAAATTGCTAGTTAGGTTCCAAAAGCTAATTTTATCGTTTTATGTTATTTATTTGCCTAATCGTTTTAAGCATTAATTCCGTAGTTTTAATCCTTAATATTATTGTTGTTTCCACTATAGTCATGAGTAGCTAAATTATTCGTGCTAGGATGTAGGGAATCTGTAGGATTAGGCGGTATTAGAATAGTAGATCGAAATCGCGTGTCGGTCGATCGATCGATCACAAACCTGGTCGATCGATTGACCACGTGAGGTGTTACCTTCGTTTTAATTGTTTTAATTTCTATATTTGACGAATCGAGTGCACGCGACTAGTTGAATGTTTAGGATTTGACTGACCCATTAGATCGAAAGATAGGGAAGGTTGATTGACCATCAATTAAAATGACTAAACTATGCTGAGATCGAAAGATAGGTAAAGTTTAGGTTTTTAGTCACTTTTCAGGACGAGAGTCAGTACTAGTGATATTAGGGACTTGTAGCGAGATCGAAAGATGTTACTTGTTAAGAGTGGACCGAGAGGACCTCTTGTTTTCCTGCCTCTTGTGTGATTTAGACCTACTTAGTATGCTGCCGCCGAAACTATAGTGAACCGACAATCCTTGCACCCCTTTTTAATATTTGTTTTATCTGTCTATTTAGTTTATTATCTTTATTGCCTTTAGCTATAGACCAAATCAATTCAACCCCCACATTCGTTACCTTAGACTAGAATTAGAAAATTATTAATTACATTCGCCTCCTTGTGGTTCGACCCTGTTACCACTAGCCTAGGTTAGTTTTAATAGGAAATATAAATATTATTTTTGGTACTCACAACGACGGGTATCAATTCATTTCACAGTCATTAAGGAATTCATACTTAAGATGAGAGGGAAGGGGCTTTCGTTCAGGTTTCTTTACCTCAGTTACCTTAGGTGTGGTACCCAAACTGTATACCTTTTGATGGGGGCATTCCTCTCCTGTTAGAAACCTCTCAATTTGATGAACTTCTGGACTCCATGAACCCGTCTGATCAGCTGAATCCGAAACTAAGGCAATCTCTAGAGGATCCCTGTCCAAGCACATAGAAAGACACTCATCAATAGTAAAATCAACAAAATCTATATTATGACAAGTCTCTTCTATCATGGGATGTTTTAATGCTTTTTCCAAGTTAAAGACAATTGTATCATTCCCTACAGCTAGAGTCAATCTCCCTTGCCTAACATCTATAACCGCCCCTGTAGTGTGAAGGAACGGTCTGCCCAAAATGATAGGGATTTGGTTGTCCTCAGCCATGTCTAAGACAACGAAATCAACGGGGATGAAGAATTTCCCAATACGATCGGGAACATCCTCCAACACCCCCAGTGGGTGTTTAACAGATCTATCGGCCATCTGTAGTGTCATATTAGTAACCGTCAATTGACCCATATTTAATTTCTTACAAATAGAATAAGGCATAACGCTGACGCTAGCTCCTAAATCACAAAGAGCTTTACTAATAGCAAGATGACCAATATGACAAGGGATAGAAAAACTTCCTAGGTCCTTTAGTTTAGGTGGTGAATTGATCGGCAACATGGCACTGCACTTCTGAGTGTAAGCAATAGTTTCCACCGCATCAAAGAATCTCTTCTTTGTCAAAATCTCCTTCATGAACTTTGTATAAGCCGACACTTGAGTAATTAATTCAGTAAAGGGAACACTTACCTGTAGGTTCTTCACGACTTCCATAAACTTACTAAACTGCTTGTCCAGCTTGGATTTTTGTTGCCGATGAGGAAAAGGTAGTGCAATTGTAATGGGCTCGACTTGCTTGACCTTAGAATCAAGTTTTGAAACACCGTCGTCTGTCACGGAGGTGCTTCGATCGAGGCTTGATGGGACTCGATCGATCACACTAGTTCCTCGATTGAGCCTGGGCTGACTCGATCGAGGAACCTCTGCAGGTTCAGCTTTCTCGTTCTTTTTGCTTTTATCGTTAGCTCGTGTTTCAACTTCGTCAGGTCCTTTCTCATCATCATTAAGCTCCAAATTATCCAATCCCTTGGGATGCATGTAATGTACCTCATCATCAGCAATGGGCACATCATTATCAAGGCTTTGTAGGTCGGGATTTGCATATGTGGTACCGCTCCTCAGCTGAATAACATTGGCTTGTTCGTGAGCTTTTTTATCTTGAGGAGGAATACCCCCGGCCTGTTTTGATGGATTTTGAAGTGCCATCTAAGCCACCTGGTTATCTAGCATATTATTATGGGCAATCAACTCAGAAATTTGAGACGTCTGCTTCTGCTGCATTGACAAAGTTTGTAGCAAAAGATTACGCAACTCCGCCATCTCATTGTTCGGAGCTTGTTGAGGAGTTTGTTGAGGAGGTTGTTGATATTTATTTTTAAACTGCTGACCTCCTTGAACTTGCCTTTAATATCCTCCGTTTGGTTGATTACCACGACTGTTGGGAGGAATATAAACATTCTTTTCTGGTTGTTGCTGCTGCGGGGTTTGCACATTCTGACTTGACCATTGAAGGAAAGGGTGTTCCTTCGTTCTTTCATTATAAAAATTGGAGAAGGGTGTACCTTGGGCACCTTGTCTGTAAGACTGAAAGGCATTAACCTGCTCCACTGTGCTCAAACACTCGGCTGCATTGTGACTGTCTAAACCACATCTAGCACAAGACTCCTCTTTTAATTGACTCATAGCATGAACTCTCTCTTTACTACCCAATGAATGAGTAGTCTTTATCTCAGCAATTTGAGCAGAAATAGTTGGGCATTAATAGCCTCTAATTGTGCCGTAAGAGCACTATCAAGACCGGTTCCTTGCGTGCTTCCCCTAGGATTTCCATACTTGGCAGTATGGGTAGCAATCTGATAAATTAACTTCCACGCGTTACTATCGTTGGTGTTGTCCTGAAACCTTCCATTAGCTAATGAATCTAATAAGGTACGATGGTCGTCATACAACCCGTTATAAAACTGGTTGCAAAGAAACCACTTTGGAAAACTGTGATGGGGAACAGATCGAACCAACCGTTTGAAGCGAGTCCATGCTTCATTCAAATCTTCAGTAGCTCCTTGCTTAAAACTAGTAATTTGACTTCGTAGTGCATTAGTCTTCTAAGGCGGGAAGTACTTCTTGTAGAAAGTAAGAGCTAAGGTATTCCAGTCTGTAATTCCTTCACCCTCCATATCCAAGTCACTCAACCACTCAGCAGCTCCATCTTTCAGAGAGAGGAAAAAACACCTGCTTTATCTGATCTTGTGTCACTCCAGCTATTAAAGGAATAGAACAACAATAAGTGACAAATTTCTCCATATTTGTCACAGGATCCTCAGCAGCTGCCCCTCCAAATAAGTTTCGTTCCACCAAATTGATGTAAGATGGCCGAATTTCAAAAGTTCCATTGTCAGTAGTGGGCAGCTTAAATCCTTGTGGGATAGAAGCTAAGGTCGGCTCGGAGTGACAAGCAAGAGTAGGCATGATGGTAGTCTCGGGAATAGGAGTTTCGACTGGGATATCGGCCTCGGGAATTTCGTCCTTTGTGTAGGGCTGATCGGCCGACTGTGCCAAGCTCGCCGTCTCGACGTCAAGTATACTCAAGGCTTCTACTTGACCCACTTCTTGATTAAATTTCCGTATATAGCGAAAAGTCTTTTCTGGTTCAGGATCAAAAGGAATAATCTTGGACCTATTCGACCTGGGCATACACGGAACTAACAAGAAAAGTGTGAGAGAGGTCTCAAGGAACTAGGTTCCCTGAGACAAAAAGACAAAATAAACAGAAACAAACTAAACAATTGTTGCCTCCCCGGCAACGACGCCAAATTTGATATGGCTAAAGTCGTATCACCAAATCAAAATAAAACTATCTCAAAACTAACAAGAATAGCTAGTTGTAAGACAGGTATCGAATCCACAGGGAGGCGGTAATAGTCAGTCTGTAAATATTTAAATTGTCCGAAGGTAACCGTTTTCTTGAGGGTTTGTTTTGTTTGTTATCAAACAAACTAATTGCGAGTAATTAAAAGGATTTAAAACAATGATATTAAAAGTCTAGGATTTTCGGTTCACTAGGTCAAATATATGGGGTCTCTTAATCAATTGCTAAATCTATCAAGTTGTCTAACGTCACAAGATCGGTCGATTCTATTTATGCTCTTTAGATCGATTCTAACATGCGATCGCTATAATTAGATACAATCTATTTGATTATCGCAGCCTATATTAATTCTAACCCGGTCGGTGAAATAAGGATTAATTCGCTACACTAATTAATAACTCAAGCCTAAGTTAATTAACTAGAATAAGAACAATAATCAAACGACAAGTTATATGATTTCTCTAGCAATTAATCAATTTCCCCTTTCTAATTAACCTAGATCCCCTTTATCCTAGATGAGGAATTTAGCTACTCATGACTAAAGCAATAACAACAATAATAATAATTGAAGACATTAAATAAGAACAATAATTGAATAACATAAACTTGAATGATTAATTGTTGAAGAAAGATTAGTACCGTAGCAAGGAAAGATTAAAGCTAGAGAGAGTATTCAGCCGTTCTAAGCAAAATAAAGCATAACATAATAATCCCGTACGAGTTTAGAATTTATAATACAAAATAACTGTTTTAGGAAAATCCAGAAATAAATCTGCCAGAGAGGTTCCTCGATCGAGGACAATTACTCGATCGAGCCTCAGGGGACTCGATCGAGAACCAGCTACACAGAAAGATTCTTTCGTTTCTTCACTTCTAGCCTTCATGCTACCTCGTTCTTCGTGCCATGCTCCGTGTATTCCACTATGCCATCTCCGCTATGCTCATCTTAGCTTGATTATCCTCGTAATGCGTCATTTCTGCATTAAAACATAAAGTAGCGGCAGTATCGACAATTCACTGAAATAAGGCGTATAAACGATATAAAGGCACGAAAACGGTATATAAAATGGTATGAGAGGAGCTATAAAATTATATATAAAAGGGATACATCAAGAAGGATACAGGAAAGGTCCTTCCGGTCCACTTTTTATCCTAGATTTCCACTAATTTAACTTCCATCCTCATTAGGGTAGTCTACTGTTCATAGCAGGTCTATTTAATCCAATCTTCCGATCCAGGAGTAAAATCAACCAGATTAAAGGTAACTTAGAAGCGTGCACTCAACTAAGTTGATATTACAATTAAATTGCTATGGGGACAGATTCTCACAAATAAATCATCTAGTTTATTCGCTACATCGTCACAATCCTACCATATATTCCCTAATCCCGACATAAGAGGAATTAGCTACTCATGTTATTAAGGGTGTCAATGATAATAATAGTAAGTATACTAATCAAAGGCATGATGGAATAATGATAATTAAGCATAAACTAAATTAGGGCAGAAATAATAAAGAAGAAACAGGGATCAAAGCAAACAAAATAAATAATATTAAGATTAAGAAAGAAAGAATGATTGCAATCAATAGCAATACGGCGTAAAGATCGATCCACTAAGCAAAGCAAGAGATTAAGGGAAGAGAAAAGAGTAATTAATAGTGAAGAGTATATGAAAGAGAGTTTAGAGTTCTTAAGCGTCTGCCAAAAACGTCCTAATGACCTAATTAACGTTTGCTTAAATAGGAAAACAAAAGAGTTAACAAAATAAAACTAACACGGGTCACTAAAGCCCGCATAAGACTAAAAACCTCTCGATCGAGTGAGTTCAGACCACTCGATCGAGGTCTTCTCCAGCTTTTCCTCTCGATCGAGCAAATAAAGCTCTCGATCGAGAAACTCTCAATATCAGCATTTCGATCGAGCATGTAGAAGTACTCGATCGACCTCTTGTGTCAGCCAATTAACTCGATCGAACACTAGAACCCTTCGATCGAGTGCTTTTCCTTCAAGACAGCCTCTAACTCGTCTTTGGCAGCTCCCGTGACCATCCTTCACGCACTCCAAGGCACTACTCTCGCTCTAATACTCCCGTCTCCTCATAATGCATGCTAAATGAGACGAATAAGACGCGGTTTCACCACTTTCAGGTTCATTTCTGCAAATTAGACAAAACAAACCAAAGTAGCCAACTCGGGGTATATTGCAATACATATCGGTATAAAAATGCATAGAAATACGTGCAATAAAAGGCTAAAAAGACTATATAAATTGCACATATCAAATCTCCCCAAACCGAACCGTTACTCGTCCTCGAGTAAACTAAATGCAAACTAATGGAACGGAAATGAAAACTAAGAGCTAGCTATAACTTGTCTACTTGAACCAATTTAATGCAAATAAAAATTGACAGTCATAGCTACAGCAGTCAATACGCAAATGAGTTATAAGATGTCCATAAATAAAGCTGACCTATCGACCTTGCAAGACCAACAAAATCGGACTCTCACGTGGTCACTCTTCTCTCATGAAGCAAAGGGTGAAATATATAAGTATAAGAGAGAAAGAGAAACAGTCACTCACCTAAACCGCGACCTACATAACATGCATACAACAAAAATGATAGACGATTCAAGTACTATACATACATTCCAACCAACAATGTCTGTCACAGCTGAGGGCTTACAAATAGTATGGGAAAGTGAGGTTCAGGTGAGAAAAGGCAAAACAAATTATGCGAATGTGAAGGTAAGCGCCAAGCTAGTTCCTAAACAAGACCATATAAGACCATCCGAATCTCAACTGACTGAAAATAGAGCACAAGTACCCTTCGTGGCACAAAACTCACTAACGAAATACACTATATCCTCAAAAATATATGAATAAGAACAAAGGAGTAGACTGTCACAAACTTCCCTTTTTTAATACGGTCCTATTTTCAATTCCAATTAACTTTCAATTTTTTCTCTTCTTTTTTTCTTCTTCACACGTTTCCTTCTTTTTTTCTTTTTTTTTTCATGTCTTTTTTTCATTCCTTCTCAAAATCTCATCCTTCCTCATTTTTCTACCAACTCCAATCAAATGTACATACGAGCCAAACTCGCAACATGGATAAAAATACCGCAAAAGTTGCACTAAACTAGCTTGACAAGGCAGGCTTAATTATGGGTGTAGCTAATGGGTCAGAAAGGCTAAATTTGGCTTAAGTGGAGCTAAATGGGTGAAAAATGAAAGAAAGGGAAATTTGCAAGCGCCTCCCTGCATGTGACACCGACCACAAACCCGAATGTATGCAAGGATTACTACTCTAAATTCCTATGTAAACTGGCCATGAATGTCACCAGCTATAAGGCTCTAAAACTCAGAAATTGTAAGTAGGTTGCCAATTTATTAGGTCAAGTCTACACAGTCAGCTAAATTTGAACAAAAACTCGTAGATATGCGCAAGACTCAGGTAATAACTGTCAATAAAGTGCAAGGCTCAAGTAAAAATGACAAGTTATAGTGCAATATCATCACGGAAATCAACCGTTCCGACTCAACCTATATGCAAAATTAAACGTGATTTTTTTTGTGATTTTTGAAACTTTCTAATTTTTTTGGTATTTTTTTTTTAGTTTTTGAAATAAATAAATACAATGCAAGCAGAAAAAGGAAGCGTGAATGCAAAAACAAATGCAGATGCAGACTCAAAGGATGCATTACCCTCCCCAAACCAAAACGGACAATGCTCTCGTTGTCCTCCAGCATACATGATGCGCGCCTTTTGTATCTATTTATTCTATTACTTTGCACGAATTTCTATGCCTATTGTATAGCGATTTAGCTACTATTCTCCCTCGAATTGGCTACTTTGGGTTGTTTTGTAATCTATGCAGGTTGCGGACTCGAGTGTTAGCAGACGAGCCAAAACCCGCCTTTGGAGCTGCAATTTTGAGAAGTGAGCTCGGAAACTTAGGCCTCAGTATACGTGAAGACGGATTGAGGAGAGTTGGAGTGAAGGAAGTGCTGCTGACGTGAGGTTCTAGTCGATCGACTGACTTCTATAGTCGATTGACTGGGCTATTTTTGACGAACCATGAACTTGTTGTTTAGTCGAGGACTGGGATTGTCAGTCGATCGACTGATATGGTTTTGGCAAAGAATGAATTGGCACTTTAGTCGATCGACTGGAGTTTTCAGTCTATCGACTGAAGTGTATTTTTGGCCGAAATTTTGCTTTCTTCAATTCGGTCCATTTAGTTTATTTGGTGATTTCTTTTGGACTCTTAGTATTTAAGAGATGGTTGTAAACTTTCTAGGTTATGTTTTACAGACTGAAAACCATTCCTACGTTACTTTCTCTCAGACTTTTGGATCTGGAAAACTCATAACCTTCCCTTAATTCGGTAATCAATTAGCTTTTATTCCTTCTTCAATTCTTCACTTTTTTAGCTTTTCTTTGTTTCTCTTTTATTCTTGTTAATTGTTCTTCTCATAAATTCGCTATGCCTAATTTAATCATCGTTATTATTATTAATTTCGTTAATTTCATTATGTGTAACTAATTCCCCTTGCTAAGATTTAGGGGAGCCATGATAATAATACGGTCCTAATTAATTCATTAGATCTGTCATGAATCTGTGTCTGTGTTGTTAATTGTAACATTTAATAGCGATTAGTTGATTAATGCGCATGATTAATTTGTTGATACGGTAAACTCTAACCTAAGATCGAAATCCTGGTGAGAGTTAGACCTGCTACAAACAATAGAGTGCCCTAGTAAGTTACGAGAGCCCGCTAGAAGCATTCTAGGGCGAATAGCGATCCGAGAGGACCTAATCTCTACCCTGCAGACCGTTTTATGACTGATCTTTGACCCTATGCTTGACCGTTGCATTTTCATGGTGACCCGATGTCCTAGCTATTTTCTCTCATTATTTGAACTCGTTTTCTATTCTTAATTTCTCTTTCCTTCATTACTCGTAGTTTAGAAACAAAACTTCTAAACCCCCGAATTTGTTACCTAGACAGACTTTATTTAGCAAGTAGAACACTTTTTAGTCTCCCTGTGGATACGATCCTGACTTCCCTAGCTATATTAGTTAGAGACCAGTTGGTTATTTTTGATAGGGTTGCGACAGCCGTGTCAAATTTTGGCGCTGTTGCCGGGGAGACGATGATTTTTCTATTTGTTTATTTTAGATTGTCTTTTGTCTCACGGAACTTCAGTTCCTTGAGACCGTTCTTATTCTTTCCTTTAGTGGTTGTTTATGCCCAGGTCCCTCAGGTCCGAGCTCTTACCGCCCGATCCTGAACCAGAAAGGACATTTCGAGCTAGACGAAACTTTTGGAAGTAGATTAAACAAGCCGAAGACTTGAGTACGCTTGAATCCGTCTACGCTGATTATACTGCAGGAGATCAGTCCTTTGATGAGGAAATTCTTATTCCTGCTGATACTACTAAGATCATGCCTAAACTAGCAAGTCATTCTGAGCCTACGGCCGATTCTATTCCCAAGGGGTTTACACTCCCTTCTGCCACTGCTGGTACTTTTGAAATCCGCCCCTCTTACATCAATTTGGTGGAGAGGAATACTTTTGGGGGAGCTGCTAGTGAAGATCCCGGGAAACATATGGATATTTTTACTGACTATTGTTGATCTATTCCGTTGGCTGCTGGTGTTACGCAAGAGAAAGTGAAAGAGGTTTTATTTCCTTTTTCTTTACGAGATGCTGCTCGTGAATGGTACCGTGACCTAGACAAAGTAGCTGCTGGTGTGACTGATTGAAACTCGCTGGCACTTGCTTTTTATAAAAGGTACTACCTTCCTACAAGAACGAACGCCATGAGAAGACAGATTACTAGCTTTAAGCAAGCACCCACAGAAGATTTATATGAGGCATGGGTTCGTTTTAAAAAGCTGGTTCGCTCCATTCCCCACCATGGTTTCCAACAATGATTCCTTTGCAACCAATTCTATAATGGGTTGTACGATGATCATAAGGCCATCTTAGATGCCGCTGCTAATGGCCGATTCCAGAACAATGTTGATGATGATAAGGGGTGGAACACAATTGAGGATATGGCCACCCACAAGGCTGAGTATGGGAATCCAAGAGGAAGTGTGCGGGGTAGTGGAGGTGACAATAGTGCCGTCGCTGCATAATTGGCAGCTATGAATGCCAGGTTCGATAAACTTGAATTGGGTCAAGCCTCGAGTGGTCACCAAATGGTAATGCTATGGTAAAACAAGAGCAAGTTTGTGAAAGATGTGGAATTGAGGGACATTATGCAGCCGAGTGCATGACGAAGAAGGAGCAAGTGCTTGCTTTTCGTGACTACAAGCAAGCTAATCCGTAGTCAAATTTTTATAATGAGAGAACTAGGGAGCACCCTAATTTCTCTTGGACAAGCAAAAATGTATTGAATCCTACTCCATCACCACCGCAACAACAGCAGCAAACTTATGTTACACCGCATCACAAACAACAAGGGTTTCAAAAGCCTCCATCGTTTTCTCCGCCTTAGCAAAACACCTCTCAAAATCCAAGTGACATGACAGAGTTAAAAGGTATGGTGAAATCTCTTATCATACAACTCCAAAAGAGTGATCAAGCTAAGGATGCGTTAATTAAGATGCTAGAGACTCAGATAGCACAATTGGCATCTAAGCAAGCTACTAGGCAACCGGGTTTGTTGCCATCTCAGCCGGATCAACCTCATGATACAGCTAATGTGATACATCATCGAAGAGGTCTTACGTATGATCGACCAGAGATGCCTAAAAGGAGCGATAATGTCATTATTGAAAAATTAGATGTTGATGCGAAAGTTGAAACGTTAGGCGAGAGTGTTGTATCTACCGATTATAGTCGATCGACTGGAAACGTGAGTCGATCGACTAAAACTCGTGAAGTGGATGGAAAAGATGCTGAATTTAGTCTATCGACTGAAAATGGTAGTCGATCGACTGAGGTCGGTAGTCGATCGACTGGAGATGTCAGTCAATCGACTAAGTCGTCTGATGAAGTTGATGTTTCATTCAAAGCTGCTGATGGACCGTCTTCTATGGTTGATAAGACGCCCAATGCTGATAAAGGGAAGAAGAAAGCTATTGAGCCACCCGTAGTAATCAAAGTTCCATTTCCGGGACGATTGAAAAACACAAAGATCGAGCGGCAGTTCAGTAAGTTCATGGAGGTCGTCAAAAATCTTCAGGTAACCGTACCATTCACTGAGCTAATTACCCAGGTTCCATCTTACGCTAAATTTATGAAAGACACTTGACTCGTAAGAGAAACTTTAATGAAATGGAGACCATTGCTTTTACAGAAGAGTGTAGTGCACTCCTACAAAGCAAGTCTCCCCCTAAGTTAAAGGACCCGGGTATCTTTTCAAACCCTTGTACCATTGGCACTCATGTTATAGATAAAGCCTTATGCGATTTGGGGGTGAGTGTAAGTGTTATGCCTTATTCAGTTTGCGAGAAACTGAATATGGGAGACCTAAAAGTTACTAGTGTGACCTTACAAATGGCTGACAGGTCAGTGAAGCATCCTTTAGGTGTTTTGGAAGATGTACCCGTACGGATAGGTAAATTCTTTATACCTGTTGATTTTATTGTCTTAGATATGGCTGAGGACACCCACATTCCCATCATATTGGGTAGGCCGTTCTTACATACTGCGGGGGCCATAATAAATGTCAAGCAGGGACGTTTGACCCTAGAGATAGGAGATGAGAAAGTGATTTTTAACTTGGCTAGAACATTGGCTAAGCTGATGATAGAGGATACTTGTTATGCTATCGATATTATTGATGAGTCTATGTTTGATTTTTGGTCGAGTTCCCTGATTGGGGACCTGTTAGAGGCTTTGATTGTTCTTGATGATTTTGCAGAGGATGTACTGGTCGATAACGCGAAGATGAATGCTGCTTTGAAAGGTAGGGAGTTCACTATTGAGAAAGGTGAGATGGTAAATGCGATAATGGAAACCTCTTATACTGTTGAGGTAAAGAAACCGGAGCTCAAACCTCTCGCCTCCCACCTTAAGTATGTCTTTCTAGATGACCATGAACAATATCTAGTTATTGTTAGTTCCAAACTTGATGATAGCCAACTCGCCGATCTATTGGTTGTTATGAGAAAGAATAAGAAGGCTATGGGATACAGTTTAGATGACTTGACAGGTATTAGTCAAGATTTCTGTATGCATCAGATCAACCTGGAGGAAGGTTATAAGCCTCGTGCACAGGGTTTACGTAGGTTGAATCAAAACATGCAGGATGTGGTAAGGAAAGAGGTAATGAAACTTCTTGATGCAGGTATAATTTATTCTATCTCTAACTCTAAGTGGGTGAGCCCAGTTCATGTAGTTCCGAAGAAAGGAGGGACTACAGTGGTGAAAAATGATAAGAATGAATTAATACCGACTAGAACTGTGACTGGTTGGCGGATATACATAGATTATAGACAATTAAATACCGCAACTAAGAAAGATCATTTCCCCCTTCCCTTTATTGACCAGATGTTAGAGAGATTAGCTTCCCATAAGTTTTTCTGTTATCTAGATGGATACTCAGGGTTCTTTCAGATCCCTATCCATCCGGATGATCAGGAGAAAACGACTTTTACTTGTCCCTATGGTGTTTATGCATATCGCAGGATGTCATTTGGTTTGTGTAATGCCCCTGCTACCTTTCAAAGGTGCATGATGGGGATATTTTCCGAGTATATTGAGTCAATTATGAAGGTTTTTATGGACGATTTCAGTGTCTATGGGTCTGATTTCTCTTCTTGTTTGTCTAACCTTGATAAAATTTTGTAGAGATGTATTGAGGTTAATCTGGTGTTGAACTGGGAAAAGTGCCATTTTATGGTCAACGAGGGAGTTGTCCTTGGTCACTTAGTTTCTGATAAGGGTATACAGGTTGACAGAGCAAAAGTGCAAGTGATTGAGCAATTACCACCTCCTGTTAACGTCAAAGGAGTTAGGAGTTTCCTTGGTCACGCTGGCTTCTATCGCCGGTTCATCAAGGACTTTTCTAAAATTGCTAAACCATTTACACGATTGCTAATTAAAGATGTTCCCTTTGAATTTTCTGATGAGTGTCTTTCTGCTTTTAACAGGTTAAAGCGGGCCTTGATCACAGCACTGATTATTCAAGCTCCAGATTGGGAGCTGCCATTCGAGATAATGTGTGATGCCAGCGATTATACAGTTGGCGCGGTGTTAGGCCAAAGGAAAGACAAGGCCTTGAGTGCTATTTACTAAGCTAGCCGAACATTGGATGAGACTCAGGTTAATTATGCTACTACTGAGAAGAAGATGCTGGCAGTAGTATATGCATTAGAGAAGTTTAGGTCCTATCTGCTCGGGTCCAAGGTGATTGTTTTTACCAATCATACGGCTTTAAAGCAGCTTCTTGTTAAGAAGGACGTCAAGCCGCGATTATTGAGATGGATACTCCTGATTCAGGAGTTTGATTTGGAGAATCGAGACAAGAAAGGCTCTGAAAACCTTGTTGCTGACCATTTGTCTCGACTAGAGTTACAAAATGAGGGAGATATTCTCCCTATTAATGACTCCTTTCCTGATGATAGTTTAATGGCTATTACTAACGCTGAAAATCCATGGTATGCTGATTATGCTAATTTTATTGTAGGTGGTATTTTACCTCCTGACTTGTCTTATCAGCAGAGGAAGCGGTTTCTTCACGATGTGAAGCAGTACTTTTGGGATGTTCCTTATTTATTTAAGGAGTGCGCAAATGGACTTTTTTAGACGGTGTATACCGCAGTGGGAGACCAAAGCTATCCTGAAAGCTTGCCATTGTTCCTCCTATGGCGGTCACCACGGTCCATCCAGGACCGTGGCTAAGGTACTTCAGTCAGGTTTTAATTGGCCATTTATGTTTAAAGATGCTAAGGTTTTTGTTTCAACTTGTGATGTGTGCCAGCGGACGGGAAACTTATCTAGGAGGCATGGGATGCCTCAAGTTGGAATATTGAAGGTTGAGATTTTCGATGTCTGGGGCATTGACTATCAAGGCCCGTTCCCGTCAAGCAAAGGTAACAGGTATATTCTGGTAGTCGTAGACTACGTGTCCAAGTGGGCGGAGGTCGTTGCTTCGGTCCATTGTGATGCAAAAACTGTTATCCAACTTTTCAAGAAGGTAATCTTCCCTCGCTTTGGTGTCTCTTGGGTTGTCATCAGTGACGGAGGTATGCATTTCAAGGAAAAACAACTTTCTGTTCTTTTGTCTAAGTATGGTGTATGACACCGTTGAGGTTTGGGGTATCACCCTCAAACTAGTGGTCAGGTAGAGATTTCCAATCGGGAACTTAAAGATATTTTAGCAAAATTTGTGTCTAAATCACGAAAAGATTGGAGTCTTAAATTGGATGACACTTTATGGGCTTATAGAACTGCATTTAAGACATCGATTGGCGCCTCGCCGTATCTGTTGGTCTATGGTAAGTCTTGTCATCTGCCCGTAGAGTTGGAACATAAGGCTTGGTGGGCAATTCGTGAACTAAATTTTGATACTAAATTGTGTGGTGAGAAGCGTCTATTGCAGCTAGATGGCTTGAAGAATTTAGGCTCAACGCCTATGATAGCTCCAGAATTTACAAAGAAAAGACGAAGAGATGGCACGACAAGAGGATCATACCGCGTGAGTTCAAAGTTGGGGAGAAAGTGTTGCTGTTTAATTCCCGACTACGCCTTTTTCCTGGTAAGCTGAAGTCCAGGTGGTCTGGCCCCTATACGGTAACATCTGTTTCGAAGTTTGGGTCAGTTGAGCTAGAGAACTCCGCGGGAGAAAAGTTTAAGGTAAACGGTCATCAAGAAAAGCATTATTATGTCCAAGATGATTTTATTGGAGTGGTTGAGGTGTTGCACCTCGAACCCCTTACCGAGTCTGCTAATTGAGGTAACAAAGGTCGTGCGGGACCATATAAACCAGCGCTGACCGGGAGGCAAGCCAGATTATAAAAGTTTGTAATTTGCGTGAATTAAATTTACTAAGTTTTTAGTTGAACGTTAGTTAAATTTATTTAATTAACGCTTTTAGTTAATTTTTTTACGTACTTGCATTTAGTTTAATTCGTCGTTTAAATGTTTTGGCATTTTTAATGTCGGATTTCAGATAGAGCATTTTAAATACCGTACATTTGTGTTGCATGAGGATGAGGGATTTAACGCTTCATTGGAAGAATTGTGTAGGGAATTGAGTCGCGAGCTCTAAAGCACGGATGTTTATCTATTGCTGAAGCGTAAAGGGAGTATTTTAGTCTATCAACTGCATTTCTCAGTCTATCGATTGAAAGCTTGTGACTTTTCTTATTTTAGTCTATCGAATGTCTTTTTCAGTCTATCGACTAAAATCAGTTTGTTGTGGCTGTTGTGTTGTGTTAGACGTAAAAAAATGGGAAATACTCTATTTACCCCTTTATTCATTCCTTTTTTAAAAAGAAAAAAAAAAGAAACAAAGAGGAGGAGGAGCGATATACGAACGACGCATCAAACACAACAACTACTTCCCTTTAGATAATCCCATCTTCATCCCTTTTTTTTATCTGTCTTCATCTTCTAATTTCCGCTCCAGATTTACACAAGTACCAATCTACTTCTTCATCTTTAGTAATCCTTGTTCTTTCCCCAAATTGAAAAAAATTAGGGTTTTGATTACTAATTGATTGAATAGATTCTAAAATTGTTATTACTAATTTGTCTTTGGTTTACTTTGTGTGATAGACTTTAAGATAAATGGCGACAAAAGGAGAAAGACAACCGGAGTACAGCCACGACGACAGTCGACGCGACAACAGACCGCGACTAAGACGACGGACCAGGCGGTAGACGCAAGCAGCAGCGGTGGCGACGTGGGCCCCTCAACGGGCGTACTCCTGCTCACGGAACGGGTGGATAGTTTACATGACTATCCCGAGGTTAGTTTCTTTACGAAAGCTCAGTGAGACACTTTTATAGCTTTAAACCGTGAGCGTATTATTCCGACCCGTTTTCTTGACCGTGAGTGTCTAACAACATTGGGTATTTATGAGCAAGTTATCGGCATTTTGAAAGGGACGGGTATGTGGGGTCTAATTGATATGTGCGAATACACCTATAGAATCCTAACACTTGAGTTTTTCAGTAGTTTTGATTTTTCAAACCGAGACGAGCCCGATGCCTTATCGGTCAGATTTCGTCTGTTTAACACTGACTACTCGTTCACTACTGCTGAGTTTCGTGCACTACTAGGACTCCATAGTAGTAATCCCGTCGCCACTAGGCGACTAGTAGAAGATATGTGGGATGCCTTGTCTGACATACACAAACAACGCTACCTGGGTCGTTCTGTGCACATGCCACCTTTTCGATATTGGTTCCGATTGATCGGGTACACAATTTTCGATAGGAACCTAATAATATCAACACGGAAGAGCTAAACATGTTGGATGAGTACCTTAATATCGATAGTGACAACCCCTTTTTAGTGAACGTGGCCAATGCTGTGGCCCAACACTTTCACAATATTAGTCACGGGGCTTTGGCTTCCAATCACTGTGGAGGCATCGTCACTTACTTGGCCCGTCGCCTTATACCTAATTTTCCTCGTGGTTTGCTGCCCATAGGACAGATGACCATGTGTCTCTTGACAAAAATTGTCTTATTAGCATCCCTTTCTTGCGCTCAGTACACTGGATCCTTCCGAATTGTACTTGGAAAATTGATCAGTATCCGTCCGTCAAGTTGCCTTGTCCCACCCTACCTCCCATTGTTCCTTTCCCCTATGTTCCCCCGACTGAGGTCCGACCACCTTACCCTTATTATTGGGTGCCCTAAACACGTATTAAGAGGAATACTTCTCGGTCACGGAAATCCTCGCGTTCGGTGAGGAAGGTGGGCCAATCTTCTGGAACTGGAACCCACTAAGACACCACTGAGTCGGTTTACCCGGCTAATTTTATTCCCCCTCCTCTGCTCGTGCCCCCTGAGATCATGGACCAAAGGGCACGTGATATTTTGTTGTTGCAAGTTTGCAGAGATGTGAACAGGTTGCAGAGGGACCATGCACCCTTCGGGTTCCACATCTACGAGTCTTATGTACGTAGTGGACGGATACCACGTGACGCGGCGCACCCTTCGTACTACAGCTACCTGCAAGGTGGCTATCCTGCTACAACTGCCACAACTACTGAGAGAGATCGCCGAGGGCGACGACTAGTGGCAGCAGACCATGACCTCCCCTTGTTGTTGGTCGATTTGGGAGGTTTTTCTTGTATATACCTTGTAAGATCCTTCTTCAACTGCTTTATTTCATTTTCTTCCATCTCGTTTTGCGTATCCCTTTCCCCGTCTATTTTGTTGCTGGTGATTGTTTGCTGAACATAATGAGGGCATTGTGTGATTTGGTTTGGGGAGGGTATGCATCTGTCTTTGTTTGCATCCATCTGCATTTTATTGCATTTTTGTTTGTTTGCATGTTTCTTGCATTTTCGTATGCATTGTTTCTTTCACTTAAAAAAAAAATCAAAAACATGTTTACTTTTGCATATTAGGTCGAGTCGGAACGGTTGTATAACAATGATGAAATCGCACTACACTTTTATTTCTTTGCCTAAGCCTTGCATAGTTGACACCTCTACTAGTATGGTCATTTGTATAGTCTACGAGTTTTTGATTAATTCTGCTGAACGAATAGACTTAACTTTAATGTTGGCAAACTACTTATATACTTCTGAGATTTAGAGCCTTATTTAAACCGGTGACATTCATGATCGGTTTCTTTTTAGGATGAGAGTAGTACTCCTTATAAGACATGTAACATCAATTTGCATAAGCATGACATTTGCCTCTTAGTGCCTGTATGCATTCGGTTTGTGGTGGTGACACATGTGAAGAGGCAAAACCTTTCTTATCTATTTTACCCTTGAGCCTCACTAACCCAATTGACTTATTTTGACCCATTTATTAACGACAATCCTAAAATTTAGCCTACATTTGTCAAGCTAGTTTGGTTGTTAATATGGGGTACGCGTTTGATTGTCAGTTTGGTATTCGTTAACCATTATGAGAAGAGGGTTTGAAATGAGAAGGAAAGAAAAAAAAAAGAAAAAAAAAAGTGAATGAAAAAAAAAATATATGAGAAAAAGAAAGAAAAAAATCAGCAATAAAGGAGAAAAAAAATGAAAAAAAAAGGGTTGATTGTGAAAAATGAGCAAAAGTTTATTTCTCCCATGTTCATCTTTATATATTATTGGGAGTTGTGTTTGTTGATGTGAGTGAGTTTATGCCGCGTTGGCATCGTTCTTAATTCTTTCAAGTTGGGTTTAGAAGGCGGGATGAGTTTATTATTTGGATACGGTTGTACTAACTTGGCTTTACCTCCACATATCCAAATTTATTTTGCCCCTTTTCACTCATTTACCTCACCTCACATTATATGTAAGTCCTCGACATGTGTTTTGGTCCAGTTTGGTTGGAATGCGTATGTACGGTCGGTAGAGGTAATTATCATGTTAGATTGCATGCATGTTCTTATAAGTCGCAGTTAGGTGAGTGGTTTCATTCTTTCTATCTTACAATATACTCACCATGTTCTTTAAATGAGTGATGAGCGACCCGTGAAAGTCCAACAGAAACAAGTCTTGCAAGGTCGGCGGTTCAGTGGTCTTGTCATTGATTTAAATCGTTTGCATTTGATTTATTACTATGGTGTTGATTTATTGCATTAAATGGTTTAGGCGAGTCATAAGTGTAGCTAGCTCTGAGATTGTATACCGTTTCATTAGTTCCCCTTTTTGTCCTTTGTGTCTTGCTTGCTTGGGGACAAGCAAGGGTTTGGTTTGGGGAGGTTTGATGCGTGCCTTTTGTATCTATTTATTCTACTACTTTGCACGCATTTCTATGCCTATTGTATAGCGATTTAGATATTATTCTCCCTCGAATTGACTACTTTGGGTTGTTTTGTAATCTATGCAGGTTGTGGACCCGAGTGTTAGCAGACGAGCCAAAACCCGCCTTTGGAGCTGCAGTTTCGAGAAGTGAGCTCGGAAACTTAGGCCTCAGTATACGTAAAGACGGATTGAGGAGAGTTGGAGTGAAGGAAGTGCTGCTGACGTGAGGTTCTAGTCGATCGACTGACTTCTATAGTCGATTGACTGGGCTATTTTTGACGAACCTTGAACTTTCTATTTAGTCGATCGACTAGGATTGTCATTCGATCGACTGATATGGTTTTGGCAAAGACTGAGTTAGCAGACGAGCCAAAACCCGCCTTTGGAGCTGCAGTTTCGAGAAGTGAGCTCGGAAACTTAGGCCTCAGTATACGTAAAGACGGATTGAGGAGAGTTGGAGTGAAGGAAGTGCTGCTGACGTGAGGTTCTAGTCGATCGACTGACTTCTATAGTCGATTGACTGGGCTATTTTTGACGAACCTTGAACTTTCTATTTAGTCGATCGACTAGGATTGTCATTCGATCGACTGATATGGTTTTGGCAAAGACTGAGTTAGCACTTCAGTCGATCAACTGGAGTTTTCAGTCTATCGACTAAAGTGTATTTTTGTCCGAAATTATGCTTTCTTCAATTCGGCCCATTTAGTTTATTTGGTGATTTATTTTGGACTCTTATTATTTAAGAGATGGTTGTAAAATTTCTTAGGTTACGTTTTACAGACTGAAAACAATTCCTACGTTACTTTCTCTCAGACTTTTGGATCTGGAACACTCATAACCTTCCCTTAATTCGGTAATCAATTAGCTTTTATTCCTTCTTCAATTCTTCACCTTTTTAGCTTTTCTTTGTTTCTCTTTTATTCTTGTTAATTGTTTATGATTAATTGCTCTTCTCATAAATTCGCTATGCCTAATTTAATCATCGTTATTATTATTAATTTCGTTAATTTCATTATGTGTAACTAATTCCCCTTGCTAGGATTTAGGGGAGCCATGATAATAATGCGGTCCTAATTAATTCATTAGATCTGTCATGAATTTGTGTCTGTGTTGTTAATTGTAACATTTAATAGCGATTAGTTGATTAATGCGCATGATTAATTTGTTAATACGGTAAACTCCGACCTAAGATCGAAAGCCTGGTGAGAGCTAGACCTGCTACAAATAATAGAGTGCCCTAGTAAGTTGCGAGAGCCCGCTAGAATCATTCTTGGGCGAATAGCGATCCGAGAGGACCTATTCTCTACCCTGCAGACCGTTTTATGACTGATCTTTGACCCTATGCTTGACCGTTGCATTTTCATGGTGACCCGTTGTCCTAGCTATTTTCTCTTATTATTTGAACTCGTTTTCTATTCTTAATTTCTCTTTCCTTCATTACTCGTAGTTTAGCAACAAAACTTCTAAACCCCCGAATTTGTTACCTAGACAGACTTTATTTAGCAAGTAGAACACTTTTTAGTCTCCCTGTAGATACGATCCCGACTTACCTAGCTATATTAGTTAGAGACCAGTTGATTATTTTTATTAGGGTTGCGACAGCCGTATCAATACACCAGCAGATAAATAAAGGGGAACGGGAAAATACAACCGATAAAGGCATGATAAATAAAAGGAGACTGAAATAAGTAAATGGGCAAGAGTATACATACAAAACACGAACTTCCCCAAACCAGCCTGAAAACTGGGGAAGTGAGTAGACCAGTAGCTACTCGTCACCCTCGCCCTCCACGTACTCCATCGTGAAGTCTGGGTCCACCTGCTGCTCCCTCCTCCTCGCCTCCTCAGCCTGAGTCCTTGCCACCTCCTCAACTGTGTCCTCGTCACTGGCTGGCTGTGGGTACCCCTCAGCTAGGTACTGGTAGAACGACGGGTGTGGCCAACCCTTAGGAATGGGATGCTGCCTCATCATGTGATACTCGTATAGAGGGAACAAAGCAAGAGCTATGTCCCGTTCCATACGAGTCTGCCTGCCAAGAAGCTCAAGAAGCAAATTGTCACGGCGCCCTTGGTCACGGACCGCGGACGCCTCAAAGGGTGGAGGAGGAACAAAATTAGCCAGGTAAACCGGCTGTGTCATGTCGGGCGTATGATTAGGAGTACGAGTAGGGATTGGGGTAGAAATGGCCGTGGAAGTCTGGCCACCCTTAGAAGGTGTGGATCCCTCTCTAGTCTCAGGTCTCTTCCACTTCTTAGAAGCGGTTATGGTAGGAGGTGGACCAAGTGGGAGGTGGTACATGGGTAGTGGTGGAGGTATCCTGCCCTTGATAATGGGCAGGGGATCAAGACGAGGAAAAGTGGTGCAAGGTAAGGTCACAGACAAGGAACCACAAATCTACCATGTCTGCTGGTCAGAAGTAAGCCAAAACATAGACAGCATAGTAGCAATGTCAAGGTACCTATCAGTGTCTAGGTGCTGTAAGTCACGAGGAAAGGCGGGGAAGATAGAACGGGCAAGAAAAATGGCTATGCCACCGCAAACGATGGTGCCCGTCGTCTTCTGCCCCACAGTATGAAAATACTGAGCAGTCAGGTAAGCAGTGTTAAGCATAAAAGGTCCCTCAATATCAATGTTCAGGTAACCTCCAAGAATAGACAACTCGGTGTTGTTCACATTGTTTGGTTCTTTACGGCCAAAGACGATCCCACCAATGAGACGGAAGAAGTAACGGGTCGGGGGTAGGTGGACATGCGCGAGCTTGCGCTCTTCAAAACTAGTCTGTGCCAAGGTCCTCCACAACTGGCGGATGACCTTCCTAGGGGCGAAAGTGTCACCGGTAGAAGACAAACCTAAACTACTGCCAAACTCCTCTAAGGTCCAAGAAATAGTCCGGTTAAATAACCGGAAAGAAACACAAGCACAAGTCTGGTCAGTGGCGTAGGCACCGGCAGAAAAGGTAAAGGAGCTGAAAAACTCGAGGGTCAGCTCCTTGTAGGTCAAGGCACTCATGGTAATCAGTCCCGACATCCCCACCGCTCTCAAAATCTCAAGTACAGGCTGATAAATACCTAACCTATCAAGTGACTTACGACACAAAAACTTTGTCGAAGCAAAATCACAGCTCTCTAAAGCAAAGAAACGAGTATGATGAATAGCATTAACGAAATGTATCTAGGGGTAGTCGGGGTGCGAGTCAAGTGAGTCGTCAACTCGGATAGTGACAGGGCTAGTAGTAGGCGTGGCTCGTCCGTCCGCGACCCTGGCCTCTAGTACCTGAGGAAGAAGCCCGTCCTCTGACGGAACGAGGTACCAAGGCCGCCCGATAAGCAGCTGTGACAGCTGGTGACCACGCAGCAGGGGTGGACACCGTACCAGAAGTGCTAGCAGTAGCTGTGCTAGTAAAGGCAGAAGGACAGACGCAGAAACAGGGCTAGCAGCAATGCTAGCAGAAACTGGGGCAGACACAGAGGCGGAAACAGAGCTAGCCGCGATAGAGGCGGAGCTAGCAGCAGCAGTGGTAGTACCAACAACAACAGCATCTAAAACAGGGGAAGCAACAGTGGTACTAACAGTCGGAATGACGGTGGTGGCAGCAGGGACAACCGTCTAAGTCGAGGATGGAACAATGGTCGAGCTAGTCGAGGGCAATGAACTACTTTCCATCCTAATCAAGTAAGCAAGGGGAATAACAATCAATTAAACAAATTAAACATGAAAACCCCCAAATTAATCGGATTTTCGAGTGAAACCCGTAAAACCCTAAACCCTAACTACTTCATAATGTCGAAAATGAGAAATTAATCAACAAAATAGTAAAGGGAATACTTACTTGATGTCGAATCCCAAAAAAATAAGCAAGAAAATCGACAAAAATTGATGCAAATGATGGATTTTTGAATGGAAAACCCGCAAACCCTAATCACCCAAATTAAACGCAACAAAGAGGAATTTTAAGGGAAAAATTGAGGGTTTTAGTCGATTTATTAGCAAGTATGATATTGTGGGTGTTGGATTTGGTAAAAGGGAAGGATTAAAGGAAGGAAGGGGGATTATCGCAGGTACTTATCACAAATAGGGAAGAACAAATGAAGAATAGAATTAAAATAAAAAAATAGAAGTTAAAGAGGTAACTTCCTGCGTGTAATTAGCAATTTCATTCGATCGAGTGATTTGAAATCACTCGATCGAGAACTTTGGCCTCCATTATGCTCGATCGAATAAAATTCCTCTCGATCGAGTACTCTTCATTTTTGCCATTTCGATCGAGTAACTGAAACCTCTCGATCGAACCGTTCTCTTGGGCATTCCTCTCGATCGAGTTCTTTTCTCGTGTAACTCATCCCAATGCGATACAAATTCCTCAAACCTGCATAAAACACGCAAAAACACATCCCGACAATACTAAATCACGAAATACGCAGTCTATAGTCTTTTCTAGCTAAGCTAAATTGTCTAAAGTCTTGCAGTTCTAAAAATGCAAAAACGAAGTTCGACGGAAATTTAAAGTTTTACAATTTGTTACAACAGGGCATTCCCCGCTTATTTCCCAAAACATTTCAGTAGCCCAAAGGAGGGCTTCTGAGTGGAGGAGGTCCCCTCAGCATGTCGGACCGTCCTCTTCGATCTCCATGAGCTTGAGTTTGAACTGGTAGAGGGAGAGTAGTTGATATCTACATATGCACGAACTTTCTTCTTCCCCTTGTCTCTCCCATCAGCTGTGACATCACTACTGCTTTGATTGACTTCAACCACACTTTGATCAGTGACAACACCAACATCTATTCCATCTGTACCTGCAGCAAGGAAAACAGAAAAATGTTCCTCCTTTTCGCTCTCAGTCTGAGGCGGAGAGGTTACAATAACACAAAATTCGACATTCTTAGCTGAAGTGTCTATATCTGAGTAAGTAGAGGATAGGGCATTGCAAGGTTGAGCTTGCATGGGAGCCCTACGAGCATTGCAAGGAAACTGTCACTTGTGAGAGATGTGGGAGCAATGACGGTCACACTGCTGTTGACTGTCTGACAGAAAAGGAGCAAGTCCTTGCCTTTCAGCAATATAGGCAAGGAGGAGGTTCTTACTACAATAACCAAGGGGCAGTCCATCCCAATTTGAGGTGGACAAGTCCGAATGTTCTTAATCCTACTCCTCCACCGCAGTAGCAACAAGCCTATGTCCCTCCTCATAAAGCTCAACAAGGCTTTCAAAAGCCTCCTTATTTCCCTCCACCGCATCAAGGAGCTTCATCTTTTCGTGGGGTAAGTGAGATGACTGAGTTAAAGACAATGATTCAATCATTGACAAAGCAATTGCAAATGAGTGACCAGCATAAGGAAGCTTCAATCAAGTCACTTGAAACTCAAGTTGCTCAGTTGGCCGCAAGCCAATCCACAAGGAAACCGGGTCATTTTCCATCTCAATTTGAGAAGAATCCTCATGAGACGATTAACTTGATTAACCTGCGAAGTGGTCTCTCCTATGAAGGACCAAAGATGTCGACTGATAAGGACATTCCAGACCCGAGGGATGCTATTATGGAGGATGAACAGTCACATGTTGCTGAAAGTATGCCTAGCACGAAGGAAATACTCGATCGACTGATTTCTGGTGGTTGATCGAGTAGGAATGCTACTGAAATTACTCAATCAAATGGAATTAGTGCTCGATCGAGTAAACTAGATTTTCAAGGAAACGATCGAGAGGTTGAAACCACTCGATCGGGTGGAATTGCTGAAGAAACTATTTAATCGAGTGAAAATATACCTCGATCGAACACTGTTGCTATTGAGGAACTCGATCGAGAAGATAGAAGTGCTCGATCGAGTGAAAAGACACCTGAAATGACCCGATCGAGAGGTTAAAAGACTCGATCGAGTGAAAAAGAGCTTGAACCTGCTGAGACGTTGGAAGACAGGAACAAAGGGCTCAAGATTCCTATTACAGTGCCCTTTCCAAGGCGATTACAGAACAACAAAGCTAATCAACAGTTCGGGAAATTCCCCGAGCTCCTGAAAAGTTTACACGTTACTGTTCCATTCGCTGAGTTGCTGACTTAGGTACCTTCTTACTTAAAATTCATGAAATAAATCTTGTCGCGTAAGAGGCATATAAATGATCATGAGACGGTAGCTTTAACTGAAGTAGGGACTGCCTTAGTTCAGAATAAGTTGCCACCTAAACAGTCAGACCCGGGTAGTTTCTCAATTCTGTGTCATATAGGAACCCATTTGATTGATAATGCGCTATGCGATCTAGGCGCTAGCGTGAGCGTCTTACCTCTGTCTCTCGCTAAGAGACTTGGTTTGACCAAATTTAATTGCACTAACATGACCGTACAGATGGACGACCGTAGCATATCGCGGCCACTAGGAGTTATAGAGGACATACCTATCAAGATCGGGAGATTCTTTATTCTCGTAGACTTTATAGTGCTTGATATCCCCGAAGACACTCACACCCCTATTATTTTAGGGAGACCATTCTTATTCACTGCTCGCGCAGTGATCGATGTCGAGGGTAAGACACTTACGTTTCAGGTAGGAGATGAAGAATTGATTTTTCATCAGTCTAAATATCGTAGGGCTCCCATGCAAGCTCAACCTTGCAATGCCCTATCCTCTACTGACTCAGATATAGACACTCCAGCTGAGAATGTCGAATTTTGTGCTATTGTAACCCCTCCGCCTCAGACTGAGAGCGAAAAGAAGGAACATTTTTCTGTTTTCCTTGCTGCAGGTACAGATGGAATAGATGCTGGCGTTGTCACTGATCAAAGTGTGGTTGAAGTCAATCAAAGCAGTAGTGATGTCACAGCTGATGGGAGAGACAAGGGGAAGAAGAAAGTTCGTGCATATGTAGATATCAACTACTCTCCCTTTACTAGTTCAAACTCAAGCTCATGGAGATCGAAGAGGACGGTCCGACATGCTGAGGGGACCTCCTCCAGTCAGAAGCCCTCCTTTGGGCTACTGAAATGTTTTGGGAATTAAGCGGGAAATGCACCGTTGTAACAAATTGTAAAACTTTAAATTTCTGTCGAACTTCTTTATTGTATTTTTAGAACTGCTAGACTTTAGACAATTTAGCTTAGCTAGAAAAGACTATAGAATGCGTATTTCGTGATTTGGTATTGTCGGGATGTGTTTTTGCGTGTTTTATACAGGTTTGGGGAATTTATAACGCATTGGGATGAGTTACACGAGAAAAGAACTAGATCGAGTACTTTTTGTACTCGATCGAGAGGAATTTCCAAGAGAACGGTTCGATCGAGAGGTTTCAGTTACTCGATCGAAATGGCAAAAATGAAGAGTACTCGATCGAAAGGAATTTCATTCGATCGAGCATAATGGAGGCCAAAGTTCTCGATCGAGTGATTTGAAATCACTCGATCGAGTGAAATTGCTAATTACACGCAGGAAGTTACCTCTTTAACTTCTATTTTTTCATTCTAATTCTATTCTTCATTTGTTCTTCCCTATTTGCGATAAGTACCTGCGATAATCCCCCTTCCTTCCTTTAATCCATCCCTTTTACCAAATCCAACACCCACAATATCATACTTGCTAATAAATTGACTAAAGCCCTCAATTTTTCCCTTAAAATTCCTCTTTGTTGCGTTTAATTTGGGTGATTAGGGTTTGCGGGTTTTCCATTCGAAAATCCGTCATTTGCATCAATTTTTGTCGATTTTCTTGCTTATTTTTTGGGATTCGTCATCAAGTAAGTATTCCCTTTACTATTTTGTTGATTAATTGCTCATTTTCGACATTATGAAGTAGTTAGGGTTTAGGGTTTAGGGTTTTACGGGTTTCACTCGAAAATCCGATTAATTTGGAGATTTTCATGTTTAATTTGTTTAATTGATTGTTATTCCCCTTGCTTACTTGATTAGGATGGAAAGTAGTTCATTGCCCTCGACTAGCTCGACTATTGTTCCATCCTCGACTGAGACGGTGGTCCCTGCTGCCACCACCGTCGTTCCGACTAATAGTACCACTATTGCTTCCCCTGTTTTAGATGCTGTTGTTGTTGGTACTACCACTGCTGCTGCTAGCTCCGCCTCTGTTGCGGCTAGCTCTGTTTCCGCCTCTGTGTCTGCCTCAGTTTCTGCTAGCATTGCTGCTAGCCCTGTTTCTGCGTCTGTCCCTGCTACCTCTACTAGCACAGCTATGTCTAGCACTTCTGGTATGGTGTCCACCACTGCTGCGTGGTCACCAGCTGTCACAGCTGCTTACCGGGCGGCCTTGGTACCTCGTTCTGTTAGAGGACGGGCTTCTTCCTCAGGTACTAGAGGCAGGGGTCGCGGACGAGCCATGCCTGCTGCTGGCCTTGTCACTATCCGAGTTGACGACTCACTTGACCCGCACCCCGACTACCCCTATGTACGTTTCGTTAATGCTATTCATCGTACTCGTTTATTTGCTTTAGAGAGCTGTGATTTTGCTTCGACAACGTTTTTGTGTCGTAAGTCACTTGATAGGTTAGATATTTATCAGCCTGTACTTGAGATTTTGAGAGCGCTGGGGATGTCGGGATTTATTACCATGAGTGCCTTGACCTACAAGGAGCTGACCCTCGAGTTTTTCAGCTCCTTTACCTTTTTCGCCAGCGCCTACGCCACTGACCAGACTTGTGCATGTGTTTCTTTCCGGTTATTTAGCCGGACTATTTCTTGGACCTTAGAGGAGTTTGGCAGTAGGTTAGGTTTGTCTTCTACCGGTGACACTTCCGCCCCTAGGAAGGTCATCCGCCAGTTGTGGAGGACCTTGGAACAGACTAGTTTTGAGGAGCGCAAGCTAGCGCATGTCCACCTACCCCTGGCCCGTTACTTCTTCCGTCTCATTGGTGGGACTGTCTTTGGCCGTAAAGAACCAAACAATGTGAATAACACCGAGCTGTCTATTCTTGGAGGTTACGTGAACATTGATAGTGAGGGACCTTTTGTGTTTAACACTGCTTACCTGACTGCTTAGTATTTTCATACTGTGGGGCAGAAGACGACGGGCACCATCGTTTGCGGTGGCATAGCCACTTTTCTTGCCCGTTCTATCTTCCCCGCCTTTCCTCGTGATTTACAGCACCTAAACACTGATAGGTACCTTGACATTGCTATTATGTTGTCTATGTTTTGGCTTGCTTCTGAGCAGCAGACATGGAAGATTTGTAGTTCCTTGTCTGTGACCTTACCTTTCACCACTTTGCCTCGTCTTGTTCCCCTGCCCATTGTCAAAGGCAAGATAACTCCACCACTACCCATGTACCACCTCCCACTTGTTCCATCTCCTACCATGTCCGCTTCTAAGAAGCGGAAGAGACCTGAGACCGGAGAGGGATCCACACCTTCTACGGGTGGCGAGACTTCCATGGCGATTCCTACCCCGATCGCTACTCCTACTCCTACTTCTACGCCCGACCAGACACAGCCGGTTTACCCAGCTAATTTTTTTCCTCCTCCACCCTTTGAGGCGTCCGCGGTCCTTGACCAAGGGTGCCGTGACAGTTTGCTTCTTGAGCTTCTTGGCAGGCAGGCTCGTATGGAACGGGACATAGCTCTGGCTTTGTTCCCTATATACGAGTATCACATGATGAGGCAGCGTCCCGTTCCGGAGGGTTGGCCATACCCGTAGTTCTATCGGTACCCAGCTGAGGGGTACCCACAGCCAGCCAGTGTCGAGGACACAGCTGAGGAGGCGGCGAGGACTCAAGTTGAGGAGGCGAGGAGGAGGGAGCAGCAGGAGGACCCAGACTTCACGGTGGAGGACGTGGAGGACGAGGGTGACGAGTAGCTACTGGTCTACTCACTTCGCCAGTTTTCAGGCTGGTTTGGGGAAGTTCGTGTTTTGTATGTATACTCTTGCCCTTTTACTTATTTCAGTCTCCTTTTATTTATCATGCCTTTATCGGTTGTATTTTCCCGTTCCCCTGTATTTATCTTCTGGTGTATGCTGGAGGACAACGAGGGCGTTGTCCATTTTGGTTTGGGGAGTGTAATGCATCCTTTGAGTCTGCATCTGCATTTGTTTTTGAATTCACGTTTCTTTTTTCTGCTTGCATTGTATTTATTTATTTCAAAAACCAAAAAAAAATACCAAAAAAATTAGAAATTTTCAAAATCACAAAAAAATTCACGTTTAATTTTGCATATAGGTTGAGTCGGAACGGTTGATTTTCGTGATGATATTGCACTGTAACTTGTCATTTTTACTTGAGCCTTGCACTTTATTGACAGTTATTAGCTGAGTCTTGCCCATATCTACGAGTTTTTGTTCAAATTTAGCTGACTGTGTAGACTTGACCTGATAAATTAGCAACCTACTTAGAATTTCTGAGTTTTAGAGCCTTATAGCACGTGACATTCATGACCAGTTTACATAGGAATTAAGAGTAGTACTCCTTGCATATCATGTTTATTATTTTTGCACATTTATGAAATTCGATTTCTTGTCAATTATATACATTCGGGTTTGTGGTCGGTGTCACATGCAGGGAGGCGCTTGCAAATTCACCTTTCTTTCATTTTTCACCCATTTAGCTCCACTTAAGCCAAATTTAGCCTTTCTGACCCATTAGCTACACCCATAATTAAGCCTGCCTTGTCAAGCTGGTTTAGTGTAACTTTTGCGGTATTTTGATCCATGTTGCGAGTTTGGCTCGTATGTTCATTTGATTGGAGTTGGTAGAAAAATGAGGAAGGATGAGATTTTGAGAAGGAATGAAAAAAAGACATGAAAAAGAAAAGAAAAAAAAAAAGAAGGAAACGTGTGAAGAAGAAAAAAAAAAGAAAAAAAAATTGAAAGTTAATTGGAATTGAAAATAGGACCGTATTAAAAAAAAGGAAGTTTGTGATGGTCTACTGCTTTGTTCTTATTCATATATTTTTGAGGAGATAGTGTATTTCGTTAGTGAGTTTTGTGCCACGAAGGGTACTTGTACTCTATTTTCAGTCAGTTGAGATTCGGATGGTCTTATATGGTCTTGTTTAGGAACTAGCTTGGCGCTTACCTTCACATTCCCATAATTTGTTTTGCCTTCTCTCGCCTGAACCTCACTTTCCCATACTATTTGTAAGCCCTCAGCAGTGACAGACATTGTTGGTTGGAATGTATGTATAGTACTTGAATCGTCTATCATTTTTGTTGCATGCATGTTATGTAGGTCGCGGTTTAGGTGAGTGACTATTTCTCTTTCTCTCTTATACTTATATATTTCACCCTTTGCTTCATGAGAGAAGAGTGACCACGTGAGAGTCCGATTTTGTTGGTCTTGCAAGGTCGATAGGTCAGGGACATCTTATAACTCGTTTGCGTATTGACTGCTGTAGCTATGACTGTCAATTTTTGTTTGCATTAAATTGGTTCAAGCAGACAAGTTATAGCTAGCTCTGAGTTTTCATTTCCGTTCCATTAGTTTGCATTTAGTTTACTCGAGGACGAGTAAAGGTTCGGTTTGGGGAGATTTGATACATGCAATTTATATAGTCTTTTTAGCCTTTTATTGCACGTATTTCTATGCATTTTTGTACCGATATGTATTGCAATATGCCTCGAATTGGCTACTTTGGTTTGTTTTGTCTAATTTGCAGAAATGAACCTGAAAGTGGTGAAACCGCATCTTATTCGTCCCATTTAGCATGCATTATGAGGAGACGGGAGTATTAGAGCGAGAGTAGTGCCTTGGAGTACGTGAAGGATGGTCACAAGAGCTGCCAAAGACGAGTTAGAGGCTGTCTTGAAGGAAAAGCACTCGATCGAAGGGTTCTAGTGTTCGATCGAGTGGATTGGCTGACACAAGAGGTTGATCGAGTACTTCTACATGCTCGATCGAAATGCTGATATTGAGAGTTTCTCGATCGAGAGGTTTATTTGCTCGATCGAGAGGAAAAGCTAGAGAAGACCTCGATCGAGTGGTCTGAACTCACTCGATCGAGAGGTTTTTAGTCTTATGCGGGCTTTAGTGACCCGTGTTAGTTTTATTTTGTTAAGTCTTTTGTTTTCCTATTTAAGCAAACGTTAATTAGGTCATTCGGACATTTTTGGCAGACGCTTAAGAACTCTAAACTCTCTTTCATATACTCTTCACTGTTAATTACTCTTTTCCCTTCCCTTAATCTCTTGCTTTGCTTAGTGGATCGATCTTTACGCCGGATCGCTATTGATTGTAATCATTCTTTCTTTCTTAATTTTAATCTTATTTATTTTGTTTGCTTTAATCCCTGTTTCTTCTTTATTATTTCTGCCCTAATTTAGTTTATGCTTAATTATCATTATTCCATCATGCCTTTGATTAGTATACTTACTATTATTATTATTGACACCCTTAATAACATGAGTAGCTAATTCCTCTTATGTCGGGATTAGGGAATCCATGGTAGGATTGTGACGATGTAGCGAATAGACTAGACGATTTATTTGTGAGAATCTGTCCCCATAGCAATTTAATTGTAATATCAACTTAGTTGAGTGCACGCTTTTAAGTTACCTTTAATTTGGTTAATTTTACTCCTGGATCGGAAGATTGGATTAAATAGACCTGCTATGAATAATAGACTACCTTAATGAGGACGGAAGTTAAATTAGTGTAAATCTAGGATAAAAAGTGGACCGGAAGTACCTTTCATGTATCCTTCTCACAGTAGATTGTCCAGGCTATTTGCAGCTGAGTCGATAGACTACCATGGTGAACTAAAATCCTGGCATACTCTCTTTATTTGATCATCTTTATCACATTTTCTACTTTTGTTACTCTTGCTTAATTTCTCTTTCCCTTGATCTTTTGTTAGTTTAGAAATCAAAATCAAACCCCCATTTTGTGACCTAATAGACGGACCTTTAACAGATATCTTGCCTCCCTGTGGATACGATCCCGACTTCCCTAACTATATTAGTTAGAGACCAGTTGGTTATTTTTGGTAGGTATACGATTAGCCTGTCAAATTTTTTCTCTAATATAATAGCCGATATATAACATATCTGTGTCTGCATTTATGTTTTTATTGCATTTCTGTTATCACATTTAATTTCTGTATGCATTGTTGTTTATTTTTATAAAAATTCAAAAATCTCATAAAAATTAGAAAATTACGAAAAATTCAAAAAAAATTCACGTTTACTTTTGCATATAGGTTGAGTCGGAACGGTGGATTTCAATGATGAAATTGCACTACTTTTAGTCCTTTTGCTTAAGCCTTGCAACAAATTGATGTCTTATTAGCTTTGTCTTTTGCATATCTACGAGTTAATGTTGAAATTTAGCTGAACGAATAGACTTGACCTGTAATTTTGGCAACCTAGTTATAAATTCTATGGAATTAGAGCCTTATAAACTGGTGTCATGGCTCTCTTATGCCTTATAACCTAATAATTCAATTTACCATTCCCTTAGAATCATGGCTCCCCTATGTCTTAGCAAGGGAATTTAGCTATGCATAATTATCGGGGTAGCAACAATCACACATAAGCAAGAGAAGTTCAACATAATAACAAAGCAATGAAAGATTGATAATAACAATTGAAGGTAAAGAGAGAAATAAATAAAGAGCAATGAATAATTAAGAATAAAGAAAGAGTGATGGTACCGATTACAAGTTTTAGATCCAAGCAAAAGTTCTAGAGTAAGAGTATGAGAGAGTAGAGAGTCGAGAGAGAGAAGAGAATGTCGAGGTCAGAGAGAACAAGAAGAAGTCGTATCACGTAGTACTTAACCTAGCTTAAATCCTAATTACAAAGCCCAACTCGAAATAAGGTAAAAACACACATACAAGGTAAAACCTCTCGATCAAGTGGAATGAAACCACTCGATCGAGGACATATCCAGTAATTCCTCTCGATCGAATAGAAAAGGGTTCGATGGAGTACTTCTTGTATTAGCCCTATCGATCGAGCACCAGAACAGCTCGATCGAGTGAACCTTCGATAGATAAAGCATTCGATCGACTAAATAGTTAGTCGATCGAGCTATATTAGCTCATAGGACTCCTTGCCGCCTTCTGAAGTCAGCTCAAGTGTCTTCAAGTGATGGTTTCCAAGCTCCAATTCCTTATTCTCCACAAATGCATGCAAATGAGATAAGTTTAGGCTCGGTTTTGCTCCTTTCTGGTCCGTACCTGCAATTTACACAAGACAAACCAAAGTAGACCATTTGGGGGTATTCGTAGCTAGATGCTACATAAATAGTATAGAAATGCATGTAAAAATGAGGTAAAAACCTTATATAAAATACACGCATCAAATCTCCCCAAACCAAACCTTTGCTTGTCCCCAAACAAACTATGAATGCAACTAAAGACAACTAGTGGAACGGGACCAACTCATCAGCTAAAAATCACCCACCCAAACCAATTTAATGCAACAACTAACAAAGTGGCAAGTGGTAAGTGCAAACGAATTAAATCAATGTTTCAAACTACTGAACCATCGACCTTGCAAGACTCATAAATATCGGACTCTCACAGGTCGCTTATCACTCAATTGATACACAAGGCGAGTATATATGTAGAAGATAGAAAGAAGTAAAGACACTCACCTAACTCAACCTACAAGAACATACATGTAGTTTAACATGAATAAGGTCTTTACAACCGTACATATGCATTCCAACCAACTAATGACCAAAACACATGCCGAGGACTTACATTTGGGTAAGTGAGGTAATGGTAGGAAGGGGCTATAATGAATTTGGAAGTGTGGAGTTAGCAGCCAAGCTAGCAACGACGGATCCAAACTCGAAGCGCATCCCAACTTCATACTCAATAAATTAATGCAGATCGGTGCCATATTAAAGCACAAAACTCACCAACCACCATAAAATTATTAACTCCCTATAAGATACTAATAGAACATGGGAGGCAAAACACAACATATCAAACTTCAGCTTATGGTGTTTCGTAATTTTCTTTTTCTTTTTTTTCTTTCTTTTTTTTTCAATTCTTTTTCTAATTTTTTCTTTTCACACAATTTTTTCTTTTCGTATTTTTCTTCTTTCCTTTCCCTTCAACATTTCCACCAACTTCTCAGGTCAGATATATAACCAAACCGCAATAAAACACTCCAAACAGCTACTGATTACTAGCTCGGTTAGGGTAGGCATAATTATAGATTGTAGCTAAACAGGACAAATTAGGCAATTTGGCTAAGTGAGGCTCATGGGTAAAATGAAATAAAGGGAACTGCCTCTCCTTACATGTGTCACCATCCACAGACCGGATGCATACAGGTATCAAGAAGACCAAATTCATGCTTATAATAATTGACGTTACATATCATATAGAGAGTACTACTCACATCCTATATGAAACTGGTCATGAATGTCACCAGTTTATTAACCTCTAACCTCAGAATGTAATGTAGTTTGCCAATAAATGAGTCAAGTCTATTCGTTCAGATAAGAAAGAAACAAAAACTCGTAGATTATGCAGATTACCATGCCAACAAAATGTCAAGAATATGGAAGGCAAGGGTAAAGACTCAAAGTAGCGTCAAAGTTCAATCGTTCCGACTCAAAATAAACGTGAAATTTTTTTGAATTTTATGTGATTTTTCGAATTAAAACCAATGATGCATGCAAGAAAAGAATAAACGTGTAAACGGAAATACAAGAAAACATGCAGACACAGATATGGATGCATACCTCCCCAAACCAAACCGTAGAATGCCCTCATTATACCAAGAATATGGAAAAGAATGCAAACTAAAGAGAAAAGGATATCGGGAGTCGGAAAACTTACAAGACAACGTAGGGAGGAACCTCCCCAAACCGACCATGAACATGGGAGGTCACGGGTAGCCACGCAGCATCACTTGGAGCGAAAGATAGGAGTTGGCCTGCGAAATGACTCAATCGAACAAATCAGGATGGGTCGATCAAGTGGAATTGGTGCCAAAAGAGCTCGATCGAGAAGGTGGGATACTCGATCGAGAGAAGTGGTTTTGCAGCATTTCGATCGAGAACAGCAGATGCTCGATCGAGTTAAATTCCAGCAAAAAGGTTCGATCGAGTAGAAAAAACCACTCGATCGACCTAAAACACCTGAAAACCGTATAAAAAGGACATACAAGGCTAGGAGATGCGTGATAGTTCAGCGTAAAAGAAGTTTCAAGCAGACAACATGAAAAGAAAAATAAGTTCAAATAAAAGTACACTAAAATAGGCCGGGTTGCCTCCCGGATAGCGCAGGTTTAAGAGGTCCCGCACGACCTTTCTGGCTTCAATTAGCTGGCTCATCAAGATTGTCGAAGTACAGGACTTCAACACGGTTGTCTGCATCATTTGCCTCCTGATAGTGCTTCACATACTGGCCATTTACCTTGAACCTATTTCCCTCGGAACCTTCTAGATCAATAGACCCAAACTTAGTGACAGCTGTCACTGTATAAGGACCACTCCACCTGGACTTCAGCTTGCCAGGAAATAATCGTAGTCGGGCATCAAACAGCAACACCTTTTGCCCGATATGAAACTCTCGAGGTAGGATCCGTTTGTCGTGTCATCTCTTCGTCTTCTCTTTGTAGATGCGTGAGCTATCATAGGAATTGAGCCTAAACTCCTCCGGTTCATCTAGCTGCAATAAACGATTCTGACCACACAACGTAGGATCAAAGTTAAGTTCACAAATTGCCCACCAAGCCTTACATTCTAACTCAACAGGTAAGTGGCAGGACTTCCCATAAACCAGCCGATATGGTGATGCACCAATCGGTGTTTTAAAGGCAGTCCTATATGCCATAATGTGTCTTCTAGTTTAAGACTCCAGTCCTTACGTGATTTAGTAACTACCTTAGCTAAAATCTCTTTAATCTCACGATTAGAGACCTTAACTTGCCCTCTAATTTGGGGATTATACGCCAAACCACGCCGGTGTTGAACACCAACCTTAGACAAAATAAAAGTTAGTTTCTTTTCCTTAAAATGCATTCCCCCATCACTAATGACGACCCTAGGGACACCAAATCGGGGAAATATGATATTTTTAAGCATCTTAATCACGGTCTTGGCATCACAATTAGGTGAAGCAATTGCCTCCACCTACTTAGACACATAATTTACAGCTACCAAGATATACCTGTTACCTCTGCTAGATGGGAAAGGTCCTTGGAAATAAATGCCCCAGACATCGAAAATCTCGACCTCCAATATACCATTTTGTGGCATCTCATGTCTCTTTGAAATATTAACACAGCGTTGGCAAGCATCACAAGCTGAAATAAAATCCTTAGCATCAACAAACAAAGTAGGCCAGTAGAAACCAGATTGAAGTACCTTAGCCATGGTGCGCGAAGGACCGTGGTGACCACCATAAGAGGAGGAGTGACAGGCTTCCAATATCACTTTGGTCTCCCACTGCGGAATACACCGTCTTTAGAGACCGTCTGCACATTCCTTAAATAAATAAGGATCATCCCAGAAGTATTACTTAGCGTTATAAAGAAAACGCTTCCTCTGCTGATAAGAAAGGTCAGGCGGCAGCATGCCACTCACAACGTAATTAGCTAAATCTACATACCAAGGATCTTGGTTAATAATAGAACATATAACAGCAAACAAAGAATCATCAGGAAAAGAATCATCAATAGGTAAAGAATATTCTCCCTCTTGCTGTGACAGTCTTGACAGATGATCAGCTACTACGTTCTCGGCACCTTTCTTATCTTTTATCTGCAAATCAAACTCCTGAAGGAGGAGTATCTATCTCAACAGCCGTGGTTTAGCTTCCTTCTTAGCAAGAAGGTGTCTTAGCGCTGCATGGTCAGTAAAAACAGTAACTTCTGACCCTATCAAATAAGAACGAAATTTTTCTAGCGCATATACCACAGCTAGCAGCTCTTTCTCAGTAGTGGTGTACTTCACTTGAGCCTCATCCAGAGTTTGGCTCGCATAATAGATTGCATTCAAAGCTTTGTCTTTCCTTTGGCCCAGCACCGCTCCTAGTGCATAGTCACTAGCATCACACATAATCTCAAACGGCAAATCCCAGTCGGGAGGCTGTATAATCAGCGCCGAAATCAAGGCCCGCTTTAACCTGTTAAAAGCAGAAAGATACTCATCAGTGAATACAAAGGGGGCATCCTTAAGAAGCAGTTGTGTAAGTGATTTAGCAATTTTTGAAAAGTCCTTGATAAACCGGCGATAAAAGCCAGCATGATTAAGGAAACTCCTCACTCCCTTGACATTAACAGAAGGAAGTAATTGATGAATCACTTGCACTTTTGCTTTGTCAACCTCAATAACCCTATCAGAAACTAAGTGACCTAAGACAACTCCCTCGTTGACCATAAAGTAGCACTTCTCCCAGTTAAGCACAAGGTTAACCTCAATGCAGCGCTGCAATACTTTATCAAGGTTAGACAGACAGTTAGCAAAATAACTTCCATGGACACTGAAATTATCCATAAAGACTTCCATAATAGACTCAATATACTCAGAAAAATATCCCCATCATGCACCTTTGAAAGGTGGCAGGGGCATTACACAAACCAAAAGGCATCCTGCGTTAAGCAAAAATGCCCTGAGGACAAGTAAAAGTAGTCTTTTCCTGATCATCTGGATGGATAGGGATCTGAAAGAACCCTGAGTACCCATCTAGATAACATAAAAACTTATGAGAAGCTAACCTTTCTACCATCTGATCAAGGAAAGGAAGGGGAAAGTGATATTTCTTCGTGGCGGCGTTTAGCTGTCTGTAATCTATACACATCCGCCAGCCAATCACTACTCTTGTAGGTATTAGCTCGTCTTTGTCATTCTTGACCACAGTAGTCCCTCCTTTCTTAGGAACTACCTGAACTGGACTCACCCACTTGGAATGACCAACAGAATAGATAATACCTGTGTCAAGTAACTTCATTACCTCAGCCATCACAACATCTTGCATCTTCTGGTTCAGTCGGCGCTGACCCTGTCTGCAAGGCTTGCGATCCTCCTCAAGCTCGATCTCGTGCATACAAATATCGGGACTAATCCCCTTGATGTCATCCAAAGAATAACCCATAGCTTTCCTATTTTTCTTAAGCACAGCTAACAAAGCAGTCAGCTGATCATCATCAAGCTTAGCACTAACAATAATTGGATATTGCTCTGTATCATCTAAGAAAGCATATTTAAGATGAGAAGGGAGAGGCTTACGCTCAGGTACCTTTACCTCTATGGCGCAGAGAGTACTAATCATTTGTTCCACTCTCTCCCCTTCAGCGTCGGTGAGTTCACGCTCATCTAAAGCAGCTTCAAGCAAATTTAACACGGCGTCATTGTTATCTGGGTTATCTGCACACTCATCCAAAACCATTAGAGCTTCTAGTGGGTCCTTTATAAAAGAACCCGACCATTGGCCGAAACAAAGTACTAGGCAGGCTAAAAGTAATTGCGTCGTCCCCTACTACAAGAGTTAAACGCCCTTGCTTGACATCAATAATGGCCCCAGCTGTACATAAGAACGGTCTTCCTAGTATAATTGGGGTCCGGGTATCCTCAGCTATGTCTAAAACAATAAAGTCCACTGGTATAAAGAACTTGCCTACTTTCACAGGCACATCCTTCAAGATACCCAAGGGTCGTCTTACAGATCTATCAGCCATCTGTAATGTGATATTAGTCATTTTAAGGTGACCCATATTAAGCTTTTTGCAGATAGAGAAGGGCATGACACTGACGCTGGCTCCTAAATCACAAAGAGCCTTGCCTATTACTTCATTGCCTATAGTACAGGTAATAGAGATACTACCCAGATCTTTCATTTTAGGCGGAGCTTTATTTAAAAGTAAATTACTAGACTCTTCCATGAAAGCAATAGTCTCAAATTCACTTAGCTCTCTCTTACGCGTCACAATATCTTTCATAAATTTAGCGTAAGTAGGTACCTGGGTAATAAGTTCGGTGAAAGGGACAGTTACCTGGAGGTTCTTGACCACGTCCACAAACTTACTGTACTTTCGCTCAACCTTAGCGTCCTTCAGACGTCTTGGATAGGGTACTCTGGTAGCAATGAGTGGACCCGCAACTTTCTCTTTACCTTTATCAGCACGTGACGCCTTCATAGCAGGGGAAGATGACACGGTAGCGGAATTAGAGATTTTTGAATTTTTCGTAATTTTCTAATTTTTATGAGATTTTTGAATTTTTATAAAAATAAACAACAATTCATACAGAAATTAAACGTGATAACAGAAATGCAATAAAAACATAAATGCAGACACGGATATGGATGCATAACCTCCCCAAACCAAACCATACAATGCCCTCATTGTACTCAAAATAGGGAAAGGAAATTCAAACTAAAAAGGAGAGAGTGGAGATGCAGAAAACTCACAAGAATACGCGAAGTAGGGACCTCTCCAAACCAACCAGTAATATGGGAGGTCGCAAACAGCTACAGAACAGCATCACAAGAAGCAAATCAAAGCAAGCCAACTTGATCGAGAGAGTAGATTACTCGATCGAGTGAAATGAGCTGTGGAAGTGCTCGATCGAGAAAAGGGAAATGCTCGACCGAAATGGTCGTGTCTGTGGTTGCTCGATCGAAGATGGAAAGCATTCGATCAAGGGAGCGAGTCACTCGATCGGGTAGAAGATTGCTCGATCGAGAACTACTTATTGCGCAACTCTTAGGCGTCAAGGAAACACCTGCAAAGACGCAAATAGCTACTACAAATACGACCAAAAACCAAGCCTAGATCGTTCAGAGTCTATGGTTGCAAAAACCATTTATTACACACAAAACTGAAATGTAAAACAGCTAAAAAAAATTAAACTCCGGGTTGCCTCTCGGACGACGCTAGTTTCAGACAGGTCCCAGCTCGACCATCTTTTCTTCAACAGTCATTCTAATTTAGCCCAGTCAAAACAGCTCAAAGCACGAAGCAGCCGATCAAATAACTGCGCATAGGCTACACAAAACTGTAAGTAGCACCATAATAGACTAATAATATAGGAAATTGAAATGTGCATCCGTTTAAGCCTAACGAATTTCCTATGGCAGCTCCCAAAATTATCCATAAAATAATTCTGTACTCCAGCTACGGGGGGAATAAGAAAGCTTGAATTGACCGTCGGTGGAATATAAAGGAGCTCAGGAGCATTTAAAAGCAATCTAAGGTACCATTTTAACTTAACGAATTTATGATGACAAATATGGTGAAAAATTATTAACTTATTCGTCCATCCGGGAGGGGGTCGAGCATCGAAAGAAAAAGTAGGAGTCATATGAGATAGCGTACTATTAATACCAGCAATAATAAAATTATCGTTAACTACCTCAGGTCGGTTGCTCCCAACGTCGGAATCATTGACAAAAGAGTATATTACCTCTTCCGAGCTAGGAACAATCATTGACTCAGCTGTCTTCTCGTTCCCCTCCTTTGTGGGTTCTATCCCGTAAATCGCAGCCTCTAAAGCATCCAACTCGGCTTTGAAAAGGGGAGATTCACCGTAACCATTGTCTTCATCAAAATCGTCATCCAAAATGAACCAAGATGACATATCATTGCTCTCCGTGGGTATATCACTCGATCGAGAATGCATAATGCTCGATCGAGGAGTTTCTTCACACAGTTCACTCGATCGAACAAGGTAAGATGTTCGATCGAGGTTCCCTTTTTCAGCATTACTCGATCGAACAGTTTGGGGTGTTCGATCGAGGTCTTCCTCATACAAACCATTCGATCGAGGAGTTTGTTCTACTCGATCGAATTCCTCCTTATAGAATTCACTCGATCGAACATGATGGGCTATTCGATCGAGCGTTTTATGCTGAACCATGGTGAAGTGATTGAGAAATGCTTCGTGCTCCTCAATTTCCGAGTCGTACAAATCTTCATCATCAATAGGCAGCTCAGGTCCTTCATAGGAAGGACCGCTCTCAGTACAAATAGCAAGTACCTCCTATGAATGCCTATAGTCCATCTCGGTAGCTAATTGAGCTATTTCAGATTCAAAAAACTTAACACGAGCTTCCCAAGCTTTATCAGATTCTTGCACTAGAAGTGCAAGTGCCTTCACCAAGGATTTCAATTCAGCAACCTCTTCATTCTTTTCAACGGGAGGAAGGGTTTGTTGTTGCAGAGGCCAGGTAAACAGAGACTTTTGACAACCTCGTTGCTGAAGCGGATGTGGCGGCACATATGTAATCGAATGGCTAGCTTGTATACATTGCCTAAACGCATAGACTTCATCGCGCCAAACTTTGACACGGTCGTTTCCCACTAGACAGATGACAGCATTGTGCCTCGCAGCACCACATCTCTCACAGTAAACCACCTGTTGCGCCATAGGATGGAACATAGGTGGAAGATCAAAGGTACTCAAGCCTTCCCTTTGATGATCTTTTACCTAGAACTTTCTAGGTAGGACCTGTAGGGCCTATCAAAACAACACTAGAGAAAAAGATGAGAACTGCCTCAAGGAATAAATCCCTTGAGGCTAAAGACAGACAAAATTAAACAAGTAAATAAAATAATTGCCTCCCCGGCAATGGCGCCAAAGTTTGATACCGTCGTTTAGTACCAAAAATAAATACCTAAGTACTACTAACAGAAGTCAGCGGTAAGTAGGGTCGATCTCCACAGGGAGGCGGTCACTATCTACTTGTCAATTCTAGTTTGTCTACGGTCACCAGATGGGGGTTTGAATTGTGTGAACTAAACTAAATGAGATTAAAGCGAGAGAATAAGAGGGATTAACAATAAAGAGAGAGGACTAAGATTTTCGAGTCATCAATGAATTTCAGATAACTGCAGCTAAGGTCACAGATCGGTCGCTTGTATCAGTCTAAGGGGCAACGAATATCTCTTTCCGGTCTCAATTCGCCCTAAAACACTATTAGCTTAGCTTTCGCCCTCACTAAAGCATCATAATGTTCACTACAGGTCTCACCCCTTCTAACCTTCCGGTCTAGGTTAAGGCTTACCAAATAAATTAGCTAAATGCATCGATTCAAGCAGCTAATAACAGTTAATTGCAGTGATTAACAACAAAGACATGATAGCAATGAAAGGTCTATAAACCTAATTAGCAACTAACAATGATTCATCGAATTCCCTAAATCCTAGCAGGAGAATTAGCTACGCATACTAGTAAATAAGGCAAGAGTGAAAGATAAAGGAATAATCAACATAATAAAGAGATAAGAGAGAAAAAGGATAAAAGAGAAAGGGAGAGTTACAGTGAATTAGATCCGGAAAAGAGAGATAAACAGTGTTCAACAGTAAAAAGAAAAGTAATGTATGAAGTGATAATAAAACCTAATTGCCCCTCTCCTATTTATAGGAGAGGGATTTTATTATTTGACCAAAAACATAATACTAAAACAAAAGCCCGCGTCCAACAGCTTATTACTCGATCGAGCCCTTTGGAAATGCTCAATCGAACATAATCCAGCAAAAACCTCTCGATTGAGTACTTTAGGTACTCAATCGAACACTTATCAAAAAGGTACATTCGATCGAGTAGAAAAAGGAGTCGATCGAACACTATTGTACTCGATCGAGTACTTTCCAGCGCACAATTCTTGCTTCGCGCACTGAATTTCAAACGGCCGCCACTTCTTCGTTACTTAGGCAAATAGAGCGTTCTCGGTGGCGTTGGAAAGCTAAGAGGACAAGATTTCATCTACAATTGGAATCACTTGAAAATCAGTTATAGAACTCTAGATATGGCTCGTAAAAGTAGGCACTAATAATTTGAAGCTCTTCCTTTTCTTGCCTAGCTATCTTACTTCTTTGCGCATCACAATTAGTAGTTTCCAAGCTCCGACTCAACTCATCTTCTAAATGCATATATAGGGACATATTTTAGGCCTGATTATGCTCCTTTCTGGTTCATACCTGCAAATAATACAAGACAAACCAAAGTAGACTATTCAGAGGACATTTGTAGCTAAACACTACATAAAATGCATAGAAATGCGTGCAAATGAAGTACAAAATACCTATATAAAATGCATGCATCAATTTGCATTATCAAGAGGTGAAACTAATGTGTGATTTCCTTGGGCAAGTAACATTAGGAAATGAGTTTTGGGATTCTAGAAAAAAAAAGGGTGATTGGAGATCAGTGTGAGTGATAGCATGAGATGGTCTGGACTGATTGGAGATAAGTGTGAGTGATAGCATGATAATAGAAGATCTATAGTAAGAAAGAGTGAGATGATACTGATATGAAATAATGGGATCTAAGTTTTGGAGTAATGAGAAGGTAACCGGAGCACTAAAGAGTTAGGTAGAAGGAATAAGGAGATGAACCATTAATTGGTATTGTTTAGTGTAAAGAGATAAGAAGGATAAAAGTAAGCTGAGAAAGATGTCGATATGAGTTATGTGATATAGAAGTCAGGAATCGTCCAGATGTATGATACTATCATGAGGGTGTTAGTTAATGGTTATATAGGAGTTTCAGGACAATATGATTAGTCATGAGTTTCGGGGAATTAAGGAAAATAAGAAGTCGGGTAAAGAATTTACACGATATGAGATCTTGGTGGTGAGTTGGGTGACGATGCAATTAAGGATGGAATTGGGGATAGTGTTGAGGTAAATTTTGTTGATGGATTTGATGTTCGTTATTTGGGATATTAACCAAAGATAGGAAAGAAACTGTGCTGTCTAGAGATGAGTGTAAAAGGTTTGTTATACGAGCAGTGGGGGTATTGTGGTGTTGTCACTAGTGGTTAAGGGTGATGATATATAAGAAGGATAGAAATTCTAAAGAGGTTGATTTTGTAGAGGCCGGATTGATATGTACATTAGAGAGGAAGTATAAGATGTGGTTATATGAGACAGGTGCAAGTAGTTGAATATTAATGGTATGGTTATACTTGGCAGGAGGTGATGGTATGCGAATGGGAGAATATGTTATAAGGAGCATACGAGTTAAGCTCGGGCGAGAGGTAACCTTTATCAAGTGGTAACTTACGTGATCACGATTGACTAGTTGGATGTGATTATGGGTCTATGATGTGTATAAACGTTTGTGTGAGGTTCTGACCTCACGATAAGTGGTATGGTGTGATAGTCATAAAGTTGTTATCTAAATGTTCTGTAATATATGTTGGATACGGTAACCTTATGGAATGATATTCAAAAGTGTAGTTTGGGTGATCTGGCATGGCTAGTTATACTTGTATGTGTATTCCTGATATATGTTTATTCCATAAAAAGGTATGGATGATATTCATGAGATTCTTGTCTGTTTATTCCGTATAATATGTTGTGTTATGAGCTAGTAAAGCAGTTTTGAGTAAGTTTTCTTGTCCAGAAAGTTATACTGAGTCAGTGTTTATGGGAATTGTATGTGGTTGTGATGTCTATCGATGTGGTTGTTGTGCCTCGGGTGGTGATCCGGGCACGGTACTTCGTGTTGTGATGCAGGTATTTTCGCGCTGCGGTGCAGCTGTTGGTGGCGGTGTTCGATGCCCTCACTGGTTGTGGTGGAGTAGGCGGGTTGAATACAATTCGAGTTTTAAAAGTACATACCAATCATACATAGATTGTTGTTTTGTTTGATGTTGCTTCCTGTGAGTTTCGGGTTGTACATATAGATGGTTGTTTTGTTTATTGATGTTTCTTACTAGTTTTAGTTTGGGAGTAACGGTAGAAGATGATATGGAAGAGAGTTGTATATGTTTTCGTTGTTGTCATGGTATAGTGATATCCTGTTGATGGGACACAGTTGTGAGAGATGGTTGGAGTACTTGTGATGTTCTTTTAGAGTAGGCATTGGTTGACTTAGTAATGGCAAGTGATTCGTGGAACATGTGTTGTACAGATCTGAAAGCTGCAGATGGTCCATAATCTTTTGTTGAGACAGTGAGTATAGGGTGTTGGACATTAGTATCATGGTAAGTTGTGGATGAGTTTGTGGTAATAAAAGGGAGAACTTGAGGACCTAGTGTGATTGTGTGTAATAATTGTGGATCGTGAGTTTTGAGTGTGGAGATAGGTGCATGTATGGAGGACTATGTCGTTTTGGCGGTGATAGGGAACAGTTGAAATTTTGGTTAAGCTAAAGATTTTGTGGTATAGGTTAGGTGGTGTGCCGAGTGAATTGAGGTATGAGAATTGTTAAGTAAGAGAGCTTTAGATATAGGAATGGTGAGTGTTTAGATTATAGGCGGCTATCTTTGACATGCGGTGGTGATGAGGATAATGAGAAGATATAGCTAAGGATTTAGTATTAGTGAATTACGAGGACGTAACATTTTTCTTAAGAGGAGTAGGATGCTATAAAAGAGAGTTTGATGGTTGTGCATGTTGTAGTATAATTGGAAGTAGAGCGTTGATGTAGCATAAAGGATGGATTTGTATTGTGGTTGATATTGTTAAAAGGTCATGACCGTGCTTGTAGTAGTTTGATGTTAAGGAATGGGAGAATACTTCGATAAGAGTTGACAGTTTGATGATGATGTTTATGAGTGTGAGGAAACTTCGAGGACGAAGTTCCTTTTAAGGGTAGTAGAATGTAACATTCCGTTTGATGTTATGAGTGTCTTGATATCGTATTTTCTAGTGGATAATATGTTACGAAGCTAGCAAAGTTTGTGGATAGTAGTTGGTAGTGTTTGGAGTTGGTGTGGAGAGAGACTATGATGTAGTCGATACGATATCGTGAGCCGTGTTGTGGAGGTAGGCATAGTTGGTGGAGTTGGTGTTAAGAGTTCATGTTTTATAGGTTGGGGTTTTGTTTTGAGTTCGTGGTTGCGTTGTTGTGTCTTAATCGAGTTAGTATGTTTGTGTTTATGTATGGGTTGAACTTCGGGGACGAAGTCCCTTTTACGGAGGGAAGACTGTAATACTACGGTTTTCTATGTCTATGGGTACTCTATCGAGTGGGGCTTACTCTGTCGAGTAAGTATGTTTTTACGCAAAACAGTAGTCTACCTGATGGGTACTCGATCGAGTACGTGTGGCACTCGATCGAGTATGTCACATACTCGATCGAGTAAGTGTGTTTTACGGGTGATTTTGACGGGTTTTGTTAATAATGCGGGATTAGTATATAAAGCCTCCGTCATCTTTCTTAATCTCTTTTATCATTCTAAAAACCCCTTTTGAGAAGAAAAGAAGTTACGTAAGTGTGTTCCTCGCATTGTTAAAAAATCCCCAAGGATAGGAGTGTCGGATCATCTTGTTCTTTATGCCGTTGTGATCCTTGTGTCGAGGGTAAGCTTTTTATATAATTTTTATAATATTTTTTTAAAGTTGGTTGAAACCCTAATTGGGTAATTTGGGGGTTTTGGGGAGTATTATTGATGTTAGATTGTGATTGTATGAGTGTATGTTTGATAGGAAGTAATTTCAGTGAAGGACGATGTTGATTAGTTGACTGTGACGATCTTGGTGATTGCTGTTCCAGGTAGGGTTTCCCAACTAAGTATTGGCTACATAAGTTGTTAGTGATTGTTGTTGTGATTGTTGAGTAATTATAATGTTGGATTGGTTTTGGTGTTGTTGATAGTATATTGTTGATTGATTGTGTAACTGTATGTGATCTTCGGGGCGCGTCCCTGGCTGAGTGGAGTCACTTGCGGGAGTGGCTTCACGCCTTTGATTCGCCCTCTGTGGAACCCGTCACAGAGGGGATGTGCACATTAATGAACTTGGGTTTATCGCTCGATGGAGATGAGCGGGGATTTGGTGGGTACGGCTGCGGTCCCCCACTGGCGGCGTGGAGTACTTGTTGCGATGGGTACTCTGGCAGAGCTAGACACTTTACTGTGTAGTCAGTTGTGTGGAGATTGGAGATGGAGACTGGAGATTGTTTGAGTTGTTTGTACTATTTGTATTTCTGTTTCATTGTGGCATTTGTTTTATGTAGTCAGTACTGACCCCGTTTAAATGTTTTAAAAAACTGTGGTGATTCATTCGGGGGTGGTGAGCAGTTATTGAGCAGGTATGAGACGATGCACGTGGGATAGCTGGGATGAGTCATCACGTTGCAGTTTAGAAGTCTTCCGCTATGTCGAACATTTTGCAGTTGTTTAGTAGTTGACAGTTTTCAGAACCTTGTATTTCCTTTTTACAGTTTTTGGAGTTTGGCTTGTATCACTTAAACTTATTTACTATTAAAGTACGTTTCGTTATTATCTATTTGATTATCATTGCCTCGGGTAACCGAGATGGTGGCGTTCTCATACCTTAAGTGGTCCTGGTAAGGCACTTGGAGTATGGAGGTGTCACATTTGCTCCATATAGGCACGCACCTTATTTCCTCTATGTTTTTATCAATTTGAATCTATTTATTCGTTGGCCTCTTTCCTCTTTCCTCTATTTTAATAATTAATACACCGTATGCATATGATTACTGACCAGTTGGGAAGGGGATAGATCCATGACATCGGTAGGGGCATTAGGGAAGGGTATAGATCATCTATGGAAAATTTCATATTAAAATTTTTGGCGTAAGACACTTATATAAAATGTTATGGAGTACATAGTATCCTTTAGCATTCAAAGCCTTGCAATATCTTTGACATTGAACCTAAAAAAGATGGAAATTAACAATCTAAATTCATTATAGATGGGAGGAAACTGTATCATAAAAATCCAAAAAGCAAATGATGAACTCCATAGTTGCATTCAAGTCAAACACTTGATAAGACCTTACTTGTGGTATACTCCAACTAACATTGCATAAATTTTTATCTTAATAGCATTTTCTTATTTCTATCCAAGTGCAATAACATCTTTTTTATATTAATTTATGACAATTAATAAAAAAATTTGTATACACAATAAAATTAGAATTACTGATGATTTGTGATAGATTAAAGTTTTTCCACAACAATATTTTTTTAATGTCGATTCCTATAGACTCAACCGGCTAAAAACATTATACTCTCTAATAAAAATGAAAAGATAAAAAAATGTGATTTATTGACAATTTTTATCAACAATAAAAATAACTTTATTAATTAAAATAGAATGTGTTTCAAGCAAATTTATCGTCATAACCTTAAAATAAGGTATACTCCCTTCATTTCAATAATTTGTTTACCTTGATTAATGCCTCTGACAATGAGTACTAAATGTAAACATATAATTGAGACGAAAAGAATATACAATTAGTTGATAAATCACTTCTCTCAATTAGGACTTTGCACACTTTCAAATATACTGAAAGATAAAATCAAGTTTAGCAAGATTTTCCATGCAACTTAATCTTGAGAGCTTTTCTTATCGTAACTCGTAAGACTGCAATTAATTTAGCAAGATTTTTCATGCATCTCTTCAGAACTTAATCTTGAGAGCTTTTTTTATCGTAACTCGAAAGATTGCAGTTAAATAAGTAATACCGTAAACAATGAAAACGGAGAACAAAAAACAAACTAACTCATCTACATAACAAATACTCCACACCGCAAACGATGGAAATCGAGAAGAAAATACAAACTCACCTACGTAACAAAATACTACGTAATTGAATTAAGATTAATACGAAATCATCCGATCATTGGTGAATTATCTCATCTACATGGTGTGCTACTGTGCTCAATTCCACAATCCCGGCCTTTGCCGGTCAATAAGGATTGCTTCAAAAATTACCTCTTCCGGGGATTAAAATAATTAAATCCTACACTATGATAGCAAATCAAAGCAAAACAATGTCATTAAATATCAATAATGTTAGAGAATAAAGCTATGACGCTTTCCGTAAAATACTCAATAAATTAAATATAAAAACATGATACAAAGTGCAAACACATTGTAAACATCTCCAACATACATAAATAAATAACCGTGCTGGATTACCTGAATCATTAAGGATTGTTTTATAATGAGACAAACTATATATACACCTCAAGTCATTGGCAAAAATATTAGATATGAATATATAAACGTTTTAATACTAATAGAACTCTAATCTTTTGCTAAGTTGTTAGGAAAGTCCACTTATAGCTAGTTCAAATATAACTCTTCAAGTTACGGGGGATTTGATTAGATATATTTTTGTAACTATTGTTGATAGAAACTAATATATTCTAATTTTTGTTGAATAAATTTGGTTTAAAATAAGAAATATTATAAAAATTCAAAACCTGTAGCCAATAAAATCGCTCGAAAAGCTTTTTTTAAAGTAGCCAATGAAATCGCTCGAAAATTTCCTCTTTTAAGTATTTACTAGGTTTTAAGCCCGGGCGTTGCCTGGGTAAGATCGTAATAGTGGCTTTTAAGTAGACCTCGCAAAATTGCCTCGACTCGAATAACCTGATACCCGCACCGAGAAGCCGAACATAATGTGTAATTCGAATTGACCTGAATAAATATGACTCAATCTGAATGTTTTTTGTTGCAAACTGACCATTGTCCCAAAAGAAATTGATATTAATAGAACCTAATATGACCAGACCGACCCGGTCTGACCCGAATGCTTGCTAACCCGGAATGACCAACCTGAAATGACTTCGCCCAAATGGAGCCCGACCCGACCTAAACCTGACCCAGACCCAGACCCAATTGATCCGTTTGATAGGTTGGCTTGCAAGAATTTAATGTGACGATGTTAAACAGGTGTTTTTTTAGAGCGATTATTTACTTATGCTTTGGAATTGGTCGCTTTGTGCGATTAATGCTATTACCCTATATGAAATTTTACATTACGAAATTGGCATGATTAAAATCACCTGTAAAAATATAGCGCATATAATTTATAGTCTTTCTGTCTGAATCGATTGCTAACCTTTTATGACTTTTATATATTATTTGTGAGCGGTATTTTATTCAAAGGTAAACATTTTCATAAGTAGGATTAACCATGGCCTCTACTTTACTACTCTTTGATTTAATTAGTACTCTTAGATATTAAGTACGTACACATCGACAAAGTTACTCTTCGATAAGGTCTTTGATTAACCCTATACTTTAGTGTTCTTGGATTAGTACTCTCATAATATTTGTATATCCAAATCGACAAAGCTCTTTGGTGACCTGCGTAGATCAACAAATCTCTCTCCTCCTTGTAATGATTGACATTTATTTCCTTCTGCTGTTTGATGGCTCCTCCTTCATCCATGCACCATTCATTAGCCTCTTATTCCTCTACTTGTCATTCAAAGACCTCATCTTTGCTCCATGTATGCATATATCCTCTTTCCTATATGTATTTTATCAATTTGGATCTTGTATTCGCTGGTCTCTTTCCTCTTTCCTCTATTTTAATAATTAATACTCCGTATGCATATGATTACTCACCAGGAGAGGAGGGGATAGATCCATGACATGGGTAGGAGCATTAGGGAAGGGGGTAGATCTTCTATGGAAAATTTCATATTAAAATTTTTGGCGTAGGACACTTATATAGAATGATAAGGGGTACATAGAATCCTACCGATACTAAACTTTAGCATTCAAAGCCTTGCAATATCTATCTTAACCAATCGATTAATATATGCAGATTTGTAATTATGATATTTTTTACACGCTAATATGACATGGTTTAGTCGTAATCAAATAGTTTGTATACCATGTTCTCCTAATCAAATAGCTCGCATACAATCCTTTGCAGGCTCGAAGATACCCTTGTAAAAATCATTCCCTTATACTCCAGATGTATTTAAACAAATAGGCCACGCATACACAAATTCATTCTTCGACATAGAAGACTATTTTTGTTAATAATCACTCCATTTGGGAGTAATAGTATTATCAAAGTTGACTTGTGCTTAACCATTTACTGTTTTTTTTTTTTTTAGTTTTACGGCTGCCAAAAATTTAATTCTTAATTTTTCTCATAAATATTAAAGCAACATGTTACACAATAGACACTAAATATTCATCGTTACAAACCAACCATGTGTATATACTCCATGTATTAAAAAGTTGTGTTAACCGAATTAACTTAGCAGCCCTCAGTATTACAAAAGTCACAATGTTCCATCTAATGATTTTCACTAATCTTGAGTAATTGTAAAATATCAAGAAAATTATGTAAATAGTATAAGGATTCCATGGCAGAAGCACCATCTTCTATTATCAGTTACACACATTAATCTAAAACATCGAATTGCTAAGTATGATAGATAATAGATAAGATACATTAAAGCAAAACAAAAAATCAATCTAAAGAAACACTCATGCACAATTTGGATCATAGCTTTGGTATTTGTGAACATCTAATAGTCTGTAGTATAGTACGTCTTAATTATTATATCAATATATATAATATTATTTTCTTACCATTTTAAGTAGATAACTTTTCAATAGTTTACAATTAATTAAGTGCTAATATATTTATCTGATATCAATATTTTATTTATACATATAATTTATTCAATAAAAACAATAGCCAATGAAATCGCTCCAAAGTAATAGCCAATGAAATCGCTTCAAAATTTCCTCTTTTAAGTTTATATATTGATATTGATATATATATATATATATATATATATATATATATATATATATATATATATATATATAGATTTGGGATCCGGTGAGAACGAACACTCGGTGCAAACGGTGAGAACGAACTACCCACCAATACATTTAAACCCCACTCCCCCGTCATTTACATATTCACTCAAATTGACCACCCCAAACATTTAACCCTCCCATAACCCACCCAAATTATCAACAAACTCAAACCTGCCACATCCACCACAACCAGTCCCTGACTTCTCCCCGACCGCCGTCGACGACTCTTTTACTACCGGCGACGACAAATCCCTGACCGCCGGCGACAACATTAGCCATCATCAAATTTATTTTTATGCCGGAGTCGATCATCTTCTATTTCGTTCGCTAACCTTACCGATCATCCTCTTTCACGCATTCCAAAACTCCACTCCTGCTGTCGGAGCTCCGATAGTATAGTCACCGGACGGAGTAACATTTGACTGGCTCCGTCACCCTCGTCAACCGAATTGATGACCCTTAACGGTGTCAAACCACGTCATACCCCAAGAGAATCTCCTTCTCGTCATCACTTTGATTTCTCCGTCACCATCATCAGATTCATCATCATATGCAAGATTTAGCAAATGGCTCGCTATTGTGGTGTTTGGTCGCAGGAAGAGGCTCTTTTAACCTGTAATTTTTAGGATCCTAAACAAGGACGAGATCATTGCGATTGGCGTATATATTCATAGCCTGCATTTTTTGGTGAAGAAAAGTTTTATTGCCATTTGGAATATTGACTATTGGTATTTTACTGCTCAAGTGAGGTTAAGCCAAGCCAAATTTTGAAATTAGATTCTATATAAACTAGTGAGGCCATTGAGCATCACCAACAACCAAAATTACCGATTTTAGAATCCCAGATTTGGACTGTACCTACACTAGTTTTTGATGTATCTAGCAACTAATTTAATGTATCTTAACATAGATACACAAAATTAATCACTAGGTACATTAAAATTGGTTTGAGATACATCAATATAGTATCCAAATACATCGCCTCAAAATCAATTTCCTGCAGTAGTTTAGCCTCCTCCTGTAGAATGCTGAGATTCTATACTCACCATTGGAGAAAAAGAAAGCTTCATTAGCTGCTTGAATAGGCCTGAAAATCGCTTCAAAGAAAGACAGGAATACATGAAAATACTCCCACTTAAACCCAGTTCAACAAGCATTGGAACATTCTTAAACAACATACACCATGTTCATAAGAAAATCATCAAACTCGAAACTAATTAGATTTACTGCATCAATCTCGAGCTCTTTCAGACAACAATTAATCACTGTCAAATGCTTTAATTTGTATGACAAAATGTGTAAAGATTTCAAAGTGTTTGAATTTTCCACATACAACCGTGTTCCAAGAGGTGGCACTAAAATAATATAAATTCTAAAGTTTTTGCAGTTATGTCGACACGTGAAAGACAAAGCGATTTAAGGTTGAAACTGCCATTAAAGCGAGGATGCTTTAATATGTCAATTCCTAGAGACAATCGGGAAGGGTCTGGGTAGTGCTTAAGGGTTATAATCATATGAAGGTGGAGCTCCTCCACTCATTTTGAGAAGGCAAACCTAACCCATTTCTCAATTTGGCTTGGATCGACGATCCAGTAATTCAAAAAAAACTCCAAATTTGCTACTTGGGTGCGCCGGCGTCAGGTAGTAAGAGAAGGAGAAGCTTACAAAAGGGGGAGGAGAGTTCTGGGTTGTTCGAGGGGATGGGCTTGGTCGGAGATCCGGCGATCATATGGCGGGAATGGAAAGATTCTGTGACGAGAGTCTTGTCGGAGCTCCGACGATGGGGCTCTAGGTGGAATTGAGAAATATTAAATGATGGAGGAAAGGTAGTGTGCGTGTAAATCGTGTATCGTATACGTGGGATTGTTTAAATTTAATCCCAGCCCTTTTATATATTAGTTTAATCTAATGGTAGATATGCGTTCTCACCGTTCTCACCGAGTGTTCGTTCTCACCGAATCCCACCTATATATATATATATATATATATATATATATATATATATATATATATATATATATATATATATATGGAGCAAGATCCGGTGAGTTTACTACTTTTCGTGAGTTACCTCCGCGTTTATATACCATTAGATCTAACAAGATTATGGGCTGAGATTATACCAAAAAAAATACACACTCTTTTTTTTCTCTCTCTTCCACTTAATCTTATGTTTCCCTTTTTTTTCTCCTGTCTTCTTCATTCTTCACCTCTTTTTTTCTTATTTTCTTCAAATTCATGGCATAATCCAATCAAATCTTCACGAAATAGAGTAATTCAAGTCAAAAATACGAAATTAATTCATTATCTTTATTCAATTTGATTGATGCACGCATGAATCGTCAGTTTTTGCCCAAAATTTGTAGAAACCCTAGCGCAAATCGACAAAACAAAGGTAAGCGTAGATTATAACTGTTATTTTACGAGTTATTTCAATTGTTACTCCGTTAGTATGCTTGTTTATCATACCTTTGACATTTGATTGATGATTTATTATCATAATCCTGAAAATTTGTTGGTAATCTAGATTAGCACACCAACTGTTTGTTAAAATGTCTAGTGAAATTTAGAAACTTAGTTATTGTAATGAAGAAACGTGGTTATTTAGTTGTTATTCAAATGCAGAAACTCAGTTATTATAATATAGAAACTCGGTTATTGTAATGTATAAACTCGGTTATTTTAATGGAGAATCTCTGATATTTGTAATTATTGTAATGTAGAAACTCAGTTATTGTAATGAATAAATTGTGTTATTGTATTGAGATGAAACTCAAATATGTTCAAATTTCATGTTCACTCGTTAATTGTCGTAACATTACATCTCGATTATTGTATTACTTTAACCCAGTTATTTTATTATCAACTCATATATTGTATTTTATAGTTGCTTCTTGGGTGTTCTTATAAGTTACAGTTTGCTTTTTGGTGATTTTCAGGTGGAATCACGATAGATGCGGATAATTGATGTTCAATAGAAAAATTGACGTATATACTTGGTCATTTTAATGAAGAAATGTAGTTATTTTAGAGTTAGTTTAGTTGTTTACTGAGAATAATGTTTCATGGCATTTACAGTTATTGTAATGTAGAAACTCAGTTATTGTAATGTAAAACTTTGGTATTTGTAGTTATTGTAATGTAGAAACTTAATTATTGTAATGAGTAAATCGTGTTATTGTATTGATACGAAACTCAAATATATTTGAATTTTTATCTTCTGTTTGTTTATCTTGTTTAATTGCATAACTAATCATTTTCATTCAATCAATAATTGAGATTGGTTAATGCAATACCAAAATCTGAAAAATGAAATAATAATATATATAACAAGGTTAAAAAAAACCACTTACATTCATTATATAACTATTTTGTTTCCAACACATTACACTTAAACATCTCCGACGAATTATATTTAAGCATCATCATAATTACATCTATGCATTTCAAATAATACATCTAACAATAGTAACTTCTCAAATATTACGTATATTTATCTCCGATACAACGTCTAAAATATTTATTCCAACGAGAACCGTGTCTTGCTGTTGTTTCCACGTTTCTTCCGCCAGTATTTCTTCCCACTGAGAACCATGTCTTGCCGATTGATGAGGGTTGAACCAGCAGGCAACAAAAACTCACTGAATTAAATAAAAACAAAAAGGGGGTAAGTTATAAATAACTATGCAACTGATATACAATAACCACCTCTAAGTATTGAAATAACCGTAAAACGACTATAAAATAACTGGATATTTTAGAGAAATAAAGCATATTATTATAACCGACTATAAGCATATTATATAAGACCATAATAATAACTCCAAATTGAAATAATTAAGTTAAAACAATACAATAATTGAGATGTAATATTATTATAACCAACTTAAACAGATTATATAAGAAGACGTCATCTTACAACAACTCTAATTTGAAACAACCAAGTTAAAATAATACAATAACTACGTTTGAATAATACAATAACTAGGTTAAAGCAATACAATAACTATTAATAACATAATATATTCTAAAATAGCAAAAGAAGTAACTACAAAATACAATAACTGAGTTTGAATAATACAATAACTCGGTTAAAGTAATACAATAACTGTTATTAACAGACTAACCACAAAATCCGAGAAATTATCAAAGCTATAGAAACAGAATTGAATAAAAAAACCCTACTCAAACACCTTACAAACAACATGAAAATGCACAAAATCATTTAGAATTATCATCTCAAACTCAAAACCTTATAAATTATTGGCAAAAAAAATGAGAGAACAAGTAATTTAACAACAAAAGACATAAGTACAAGCGAATATACAACAAATCAACGAAAATGAAACGAATATTAGACAAGAACGATAATGAAAACGCACAAATTAGATCTAGAAAAACAAAATTAGTACTTGCCTATAGTGAAATTGAAGAGAAATACGAAGATGAAGCGAAAGTGACAATGAAATCTCCATAACTGATGATGAATTTGGACGAGTATGTTGAAAACTGAGTTTGTAGCCTACAACTTGAACGAAATTGATGAAGATTGAATTTCATAATTTTTATCGATTCTTTTTTTTGTTCTGGTTTTTTAGAGGTTGAAGGAGGAGAGAGAGTGATTTTTTCTAATAATGGGGGAGATTGAGGGAAAAGTGGGTATTTGTAGGTTGGGTAAGATCTAATCTCAGCCATCCATCTTAGATTAAATTAGTGGTTCAGATTTAAAGGGGTAGCTCACCAAAAAAAACCAACTCAAAAAAAATCGATACAAATTATGAAATTCAATCTTCATCAATTTCGTTCAAGTTGCAACTACAAATTCAGTCTTGATCATACTCGTTCAAATTCGTCATCAATTAAAGAGATTTAGTCGTCACTTTCGCTTCATCTTCGTATTTCTCTTCAATTTCACAATAGGTAAGTACTAATTTTGTTTTTCCAGATCTGATTTGTGCGTTTTCATTATCGTTCTTATCTAATATTCGTTTCATTTTCGTTGATTCGTTGTATATATGCTTGTTCTTATGTATTTGTTGTTAAATTACTTGTTCTCTCATTGTTTTTGCCAATAATTTATAAGGTTTTGAGTTTGAGATGAGAATTCTAAATGATTTGTGCATTTTCATGTTGTTTATAAGGTGTTTGAGTAGGTTTTTTGTTATTCAATTGTGTTTTTGTATCTTTGATAATATCTCGGATTCTATGATTAATCTGTTAATAGCAGTTATTGTATTACTTTAACCGAGTTATTGTATTATTCAAACTCAGTTATTGTATTTTGTATTGACTTCTTGTTTGCTATGTTTGAATATATTCGGTTAATAATAGTTATTGTATTGCTTTAACCGAGTTATTGTATTATTCAAACTTAGTTATTGTATTGTTTTAACTTAGTTGTTTCAAATTAGAGTTGTTGTAAGATGGCGTATTCTTATATAATATGTTTAAGTTGGTTATAATAATATTACATCTCAATTATTGTATTGTTTTAACTTAGTAATTTCAATTTGGAATTATTATTGTGGTCTGATATAATATGCTTATAGTCGGTTATAATAGTATACTTTACTTCTCTAAAATATCCAGTTATTTTATAATTGTTTTACGGTTATTTCAATACTTATAAGTGTTATTGTATATCAGTTGCAAAGTTATTTATAACTTAACCCCTTTTTGTTTTTATTTCTTTCAGTGAGCTTTTGTTGTGTGCTGCTTTAACCCTCATCAATCGGCAAGACATGGTTCTCGTTGGGAAGAAATACTGGTGGATGAAACGTGGAAACAATACGAGCTCGTTGGAAGAAATATTTTAGACGTTGTATTGTAGATAAATATATGTAATATTTGTGATGCTACTATTGTTAGATGTATTATTTGAAATGCATAGATGTAATTAAGATGATGCTTAGATATAATTTGTTGGAGATGTTTAAATGTAATGTGTTGGAAACAAAATAATTTATATAATGAAAGTAAGTGGTTTTTTTAACCTTGTTATATATATTATTTCATTTTTCAGATTTTGCTATTGCATTAACCAATCTCAATTATTGATTGAATGAAATGACTAATTATGCAATTAAACAAGATAAACAAACACAAGATAGAAATTTGAGTATATTTGAATTTCATCTCAATACAATAACGCGATTTACTCATTACAATAACTGACTTTCTACATTACAATAACTACAAATACCAAAGTTTTACATTACAATAATTGAGTTTCTACATTACAATAAATGAGTTTCTACATTGTAATAACTACAAATAGTAGATTTTCTACATTACAATAATTGAGTTTCTACATTACAATAAATAAAAATAACAGAGTTTATACATTACAATAAACTCAGTTTTCTACACTACAATAACTATAAATACCAGAAAACATTATTCTCAGTAAAAAACTAAGTTAACTATAAAATAACTACATTTCTTCATTAAAATGACCAAGTATAGACATCAATTTTTCCATTGAATGTCAATTATCCGCATCAATCGTGATTCCACCTGCAAATCACCAAAAAAGAGACTATAACTTACCATAACACTCATGAAGCAACTATAAAATACAATACATGAGTTTTGATAATACAATAACTGAGTTAAAGTAATACAATAATCGAGATATAATGTTACGACAACTAACGAATGAACATGAAATTTGAACATATTTGAGTTTAATCTCAATACAATAACAAAATTTATTCATTACAATAACCGAGTTTCTACATTACAATAACTACAAATACCAGAATTTTACATGACAATAAATGA